>NC_089695.1:17882294-18482294 GCF_031753505.1 Anomalospiza imberbis | reverse complement strand
AGCTGAGGCACCCACTGGCCTTGGGCAGTGCCCAGGACTGAGTGATGGGCAGCGCCGCTGTAACCTGCCCTGTGCAGCCTGGCTCCTGCTGCTGCCATCCTGGGAGCTGGACAGTAAGTTCTGCTGGGTGACCTTTTATCAAAAATGGTCAGATCTTTACAAACTGGATTACTTTATGGCTCAGGGGAGGAGTGGAAGATGACGTGTTGCGCTTCGGCTGAAAAATAACGAGTTTTTCCTGTTTGCTGACAGCCTGGAAAGATGACATTGGACTTGCTGAACTCACCAGGCTTCTGCATGTGATCTCAGCAGGGTCAGCTGAAGTGTCTCTGATGAAAATGGTAGATGAAATACAGGAATCTCTAAAAGATGTGGTTTTGGTTTAATTGAGCACCTATTATTTTTCTGGTGTTTAATGACTCAATAATAGAAGCAGACCCCTGGAGTGGTGGTGTGCCCCGTACCAAAACCCAAACTGTCCTGTGTGTGATATTCTTTTATAAAGGAAAAACCCAAATATCCCTGCAACTACCAGGACTTCGAAGAGTAAATACAGGCAAAGATGCTTACTCTGGAGTCTAATTCTCGTGTTTTTTGTTAACTTTCTACAACTGTTCTTGTTTTGCCTTGGAACAGGAGCTCACGAAAATGCATTTAAGGGTTTCTTTAAAGAAAACACAAACCCAAGAGCAAAAAAGCAACCATTTCTTCCCTTGCTCTGCTGCAGAACTCCAGAGCTGTGTCTCTGGCAGACTCATTCACTAACTGTTGTTGGCTGCCACACCATGGCGAGCCGATGGATGTGCTCTGAAAGGCGTGGGAAAACTTGGAGCAAACTTGGAAAAGAGAAGTTAGGGCCACCTCTTGCTGACTTTCTTGAGTGTTTGGCCGTTCAAGGTGAAAGGAGAAGCAGGGTTAGTGCTCTTTGTTGTGAAGGGTTTGAGCCAAAGCAGAAGTGCAAAGGGAATTTTTCCCGAGTTCCTCGTCCGTGTGACGTAGGAAGGGCGGCTGGGGCCAAGCGTGAGGCTGACAGCAGCAGCAGGGAGGTTAACAGCAGAGCTGGGGGTTAAATAATCCTTGTTTGTACGTGGCAGCAGAGTGTTGCAGGGCTCTAACCCAGAACGCAGGAGCACTGAAGAGGTGATTCCCAGAGTTACTGATAAATGCCTTGGTTAAAGTTGACTTGAGGGCTCCTGCCCTGCTTCTCTCTGCTGTGACTCTGCAGGTGGAGCCTTGGAATGTTGCTGTGCTGCAAATCAGGGTGGGAAGGTGTGACCAGACAAGCTCTCTGAGAGACCAGAGCCAAAGCTGTTGGGGTTCTTCAAGGCCATGTTAGTGCCAAGATATCTCCTGGACCACAGAAATCCCACATGTGGCCTCAGCTGGGGGATTTTGTGGATCAACCTGTGGTCCACGGGGATGGAGCACAGAGGTTCATTGGACAGTGGAAAGAGGATTTGGGATTTTTTGGGTGGCTTTTAATTGATTGCAGGGGTCGTTTTAAAGCGAGCCCATGACCTGGGAACAAAGCACTTAGTTCAAATGGGATGAATTGATCTGTGTTTGAAATACGCATGTCTGTATGTGAAAGGGTTTTGCATTTATCAGTCTTTATCACAGTGACTAATCTGTGCAGTGGGTTTTTAATTTACATGTATTCACAGCCACCACCCTTCCAAAGCAGAAAACAAGTGGAGGAAACTGGAAAGCTTTAGTTGAATTTGCAATATCACTGCCTTATTTCTCTGCAGTTAAAAAAGAAAGAATTGGAATATTTATGAATTTAAACATTATTATCTTTTGCAAGTCTTTGAGGCTGTTGTTTTGATTTATGTGGGCTACATTTGATCTACGTGTAAACCCAGCCCCTCATTGCTTTGAAATCTTTTGATTTTATACAAACTGCTCTGTGTGAGCTGCAGCGAGTCTCTGCGCTGCAGAACTCTGTGCAGCCCAGCGATTCCCCTGCAACAACTTCTGAGAAATGCCGCTGGCACCTGCTGGAAAGGATGGCACACGTTCCAGCCAGCAAAGGTACGTGGGGTCTGAACTCCCTGGATTTGGAATAATGGCCAATGTGACCCATTCCCATTGGTGGTGTTAGTGGAGAACAGTCCATGCATCTGCTGGATGATGGGTGAGAGCACAGAAATTCTTGCTGTAGTTTTATTTGTGGGGTTTTTGCAAGTGGGGAGCGGCCGGTTCCGCTTGGAGCAATGCGAGGGATGGACAAGGAACCACTGGGACCCCCATGCTGAGGTGCTGAGGGATTCTGGAAACACTTGAAACCAACAGTGGGGTGGGAAAAATAATTTGGACCTACAGATGGGTTACAAGCAAAGTCAGTTTTGTGGTTGCCTTAGGTCCAGTCAGTGTGATGGAGGAGAAAAGTCCTTGAAATAAGCAAATCATTCTGGAAATAAATATATTACAGGAGCACATTAATGATTTTAAGAGAAGCGTGCACACTGTGGGGATACCTGTCCCTGTTTCCCAGGCTTTGGCAGTCTGAGGGACGGCGTGTGGGGCTGGGCACTGCTGAGGGCTGGGGATCCCTGAGCCCGGGGGTGTCTTTCTCCCGGGGTCTCCCCCAGGTCTCTTTCTCGGGGGTCACTCCCGGGGTCTCCCCCCGGTGTCTCTCCGGGGGTCTCTCTCCTGGCTGTCACTCTCGGGGTCTCTGTCCCGGCGCTGTCACTCCCGGTGTCTCTCCCGGGGGTGTCTCTCCCGGGGGTGTCACTCTCGGGGTCTCTGTCCCGGCTGTCCCTCCCGGTGTCCCTCCCGGGTCTCTCCCCGGTGTCTCTCCCGGGGGTGTCACTCTCGGGGTCTCTGTCCCGGCTGTCCCTCCCGGTGTCCCTCCCGGGTCTCTCCCGGGGGTGTCACTCTCGGGGTCTCTGTCCCGGCTGTCCCTCCCGGTGTCCCTCCCGGGTCTCTCCCGGGGGTGTCACTCTCGGGGTCTCTGTCCCGGCTGTCCCTCCCGGTGTCCCTCCCGGGTCTCTCCCC
This sequence comes from Anomalospiza imberbis, assembly GCF_031753505.1. Taxonomy (NCBI): domain Eukaryota; kingdom Metazoa; phylum Chordata; class Aves; order Passeriformes; family Viduidae; genus Anomalospiza; species Anomalospiza imberbis. The sequence continues at coordinate 18,479,294 of NC_089695.1, read as the reverse complement.
GGTGTCTCTCCCGGGGGTGTCACTCTCGGGGTCTCTGTCCCGGCTGTCCCTCCCGGTGTCCCTCCCGGGTCTCTCCCGGGGGTGTCACTCTCGGGGTCTCTGTCCCGGCTGTCCCTCCCGGTGTCCCTCCCGGGTCTCTCCCGGGGGTGTCACTCTCGGGGTCTCTGTCCCGGCTGTCCCTCCCGGTGTCCCTCCCGGGTCTCTCCCCGGTGTCTCTCCCGGGGGTGTCACTCTCGGGGTCTCTGTCCTGGCTGTCCCTCCCGGTGTCCCTCCCGGGTCTCTCCCGGGTCCCCGTGCGGGGACAGGCCGGGACCCCCGCGGGCGCTGCGGGACGGCCACACGGTGGCGCCACTGCCCGGGAGGTGCCGGCGGACACCGGGACAGCGGGACAGAGGGACAGCGGGGACACTGGGACAGCGGGACAGAGGGACAGCGGGGACACTGGGACACTGGCACAGCGGGACAGAGGGACAGCGGGGACACTGGGACACTGGCACAGCGGGGACACTGGCACAGCGGGACAGAGGGACACCGGGGACAGTGGGAGCAGCAGCATGGGGGGACAGCGGCGTGCCGGGGGCCGGGCCGGGGTCAGCGGGGCCCGGGGGCTCTCCGGCTGCCCGAGCTCCCGTCCCGCCGCCCCGCGCTCCTGCCCGTGCCTGGCGAGCGTCACCGGCCGGGGGACGGGGCTGTGCTGCCTCCGGAGCTCCCGGGTCGCAGCGGGACCAGGGGGACAGTCCATCCCGCCCCGGGGAACGGGACCTTGCAGGGCTGTGCGTGGCTGGACACTCGGGTTCTGGGGCTCTTCGCCTCTCCCAGTCATTATTACATGTGCTGGCAGACTTATTTCTTTCACAGTTACGTGTAGGAAATTGAGTCTACTTCTGTTTAAATACTGGGTAATAGAACCTGCTATTTAGTGAAAGATTTATGTAAATGGCTCTTTGTTTCACACGATTGGGCCTCGGAGAGTGCAAGTTACATCGATAATGTAATTATGCCACTACTGCCATTTCAAAGCGGCACGCAGTGGAGAAGCCTCCGATTTTGGTATAGAACAGGCCTTGAAAACCTTGTGCTTTTTAAATCAACTTGTATTCTGCAGCAGGAAAAAGCAGAAGAGCTAGGTTTATTGAGCAGTTTTTTTTCTGGAGTTGTCAATCTTTTTAGCTGAGAACACAAGATTCCTTTTACATCAGAATTGTGCTGTATCAGAGTTTTGGAGCACCTGTGATTGCACATCATAATTGTACTACATAACTGTGTTAGCCTTAAAATGCAATTTCCTCGCCTTTCCTAAAGCTTTGTGTCTTCTTTCAGACCAGGCTGGTGGCAGTACTTCTTTAGCCTGGCACTCGTATTAGTATGGAAGTCACAGTAATGTTCTGGTATTATCTGAGATCACTAAATTATCTTGTGCTTTACAATGCAGCTTGTCATCCAGGTGAATGTTGATTGCCTTTTGCAATGGGGAGTCAGGTCCCGTCTGTGTCTCATTCCTAGCCAGAGTTTTGTAACCTCCCAGCCAGAGTGTTCTTCCTCAGAAGTCCTGCTCTGTGCACGCTTTTCTCACACAGCATGGTGCCCTCCAGCAGCTGTGCCATGTCTAGGATGTATTAACAGTTGTGGCACCACGTGGGAAACAAGTGCCGTAGGACCCGACGGGGAAACAACCCACTTTCTTCCTCCTACAGGAACTGCAATCAAATACTCATTTTGGATGAAATAGCAACTCTCAGGCATTATATTTTTAGTCCCCAATGCTTTAATCCCCAGAGTTCTAGCCCCTCAATTCTTTGTCGTGCATTTAGAGATGTCTTTTGGTTTGGTGGTGGTTTCTCGTGCCAGGTTTGTGGGTGAGCTGTTGGCGAGGGTGCTGAGAGCCCCATGCCAGTGCTGCCCTTCTCTGCCGGTCAGGGACCTGCTCTTCCCGAGAACACTCCTCTGCTCTCTGCCCATGGAGGTGCTTCCTGTTATCCACATGATGTGCTTGCTCCAGTTCAGAAACCAAACCCAAGGAAGTTTCTTTTCCCAGATCCCACAAATACAGCTGTTCGAGAAGGTGCTCCATGATCCCAGAGAATTCTTTCCCCTGGGCTGCCTGCCAGCTGGCCGCTCCTCCGGGAGCGTTCTGTTCTTGATCTGGGTCATTAAATATTAAAAGGCAAAGTGATTCTAAAAGCCAGCCGTTTTTTAGAAGTACTAAATAACTGTAATTTGTTTCCTAATAGATAGTTTTGTCCTTGTCACTGAGTCCAACTCAATAGAAAAAAAGTGTGTGATGAGGCAGGACTGCTCTGTAAATCCCGTGCACAGTGTGCTCGCCTGGAGAACGAGCCTGGGAACAGCAGCTGGCGTGGGGGCAGGATGAAACTAAAGCTCAGTCTGTATGCTGGGCTGGTCACTGTCCCCTGAGCTTTTCTTCCCCCCAGTCATTGCCCACCCAGTGCTGCCCGGGGCAGGGGTCACTGGGGGTCCTGCCAGCCCCTGCCCGGGCTGAGGGAGGGGTCCTGTCCCCACAGAGGCTGGCACTGGCCCTGCTGCAGTGCCGGGGGCACCACGGGGCTGTCAGTGCTGTGTTTGGCACACACACTGAGCTGTGTGAGGGGCCTGGCTGGCACTGCTGGGTACAGGTGGGCACAGGGCCCAGGGCAGCCCCATTACAGCCCGCTGGCAAAGCAGCAGCACCGCTGGGTTATGCTTAAAAAAAGAAAAGAAATCTTCCGCAAGTGCTCTGTAATTTGTACAAGCATTTCTGCTTGTACATCTGCTGTGTTGTAAAGTCTTCCAATTCTTTGTTTTTATTTAAAAAATGGTAATACATGCTGCTGTGACTCTTCTGATTCTCTTCTCTCATCAGGTTTGCATTTGGGGATTACTTACTGGAGACTTGCAGTGTGCCAGAATGCAATTCCTGAAATTGTAATAAAGGTAATTTAGTCAAGTTGTAAAACCTTCATGCTTTGCTGGGGTTTGTCTTGTTTCAAAGGATCCCATTTCCTCATAGGGCTTTTTTTAAGAATCAGAGAAGCTGCTGTTAAAGAGAAGTCTGAGCCCTTCCCCTGCTGCCTGGTCCCGTGGTGGGCTGTGCTGCCTTGCAGGTAACTGCATGAAATTGGCTCCTCTGATCCTTCCTGGGGCTGATTGGCTGTCAGTGGCAGGATGGGAAGCACAAAGGTGAGGTGACCTGCATGGTCTGGGAAGTCTGCCTGGGGACTGAGCAGCTCCCCAGGCCTTGGAGTGTTTGTGTGGCTCTTGGCTGAGGAAGCTGAGTGCTCTCCTTTGTGATAATCCAGCTGATGCGCCCTCCAGAACCCTCAGTCCTGCCTCTGAGGCCAGAATACTGTCCAAATCCTGAGAACTAATTCTACTCTATATATTTTTTTCCTGTTTGTTTGTTTGTTTAAAGCTGTATTTCTTCCATTCCCCAGATCAGGCTGTTAAGCTGACCTTAACCTGACAACTGCTTGGAAAAATAATCTTGACTCAGTACACAGAAAAGAAATACCACTCTGCAAACTCATGGTCTGGCATGGACACAGGATGTGTCCTCTGCAAGTGAGGAGTCTGTGAGACTGGGAGGGAGCTGGGAGCACCCAGCCTGGGGAGTGCTGGGCACTGGGCAGCCCCTGTGCCTGCTCAGGGCTGCTGCTGCAGGCCAGACCCTCAGAAATGGCTTTTTGTTGCTTTTTGAATGCTTGGAGTGAGAAGGGTTTGAATAAGATTTCTTGGGCCTTTGAATGCATTTGGAGCAGCAGCTGTAGGTGTCCGGTAGCTCTCCTCTGGCTTGTTCACACACGAGGTCGGGTTCTTTGGCTAGAGCACAAATAATTGCTGGAAATTAATTTTCTGTGCTGCTCTGCAGCCAGAGCAGGCTGCCTGCTGCTCTGCACAGCAGGTGAGGCAGAGCCTTTGCTTTGCTCTCATGTCTACCAGCAGATGCTTGGACAGAAGTTTAAAATTTATCAGCTCCCTTCTGCTTGCCAGCCCTTGGCATGGAGCATGCTCCTTCCCAAACCATTTTCATTCCTTTCCTTTCCCTGTGGGTGTCTACTGTGCCCCAGAGGTGTGAGCTGCCACGGGGCTTGGCCTGGAGAACATACCTTGTGCAGAGGGGAACATAGAAATGTCTGGATGCACAATTATGGCAGGATCAGAGTGGAATTTCTGGTTCCTGTAGCTTTGAAATGAGCAGGTATGTGATACATGTGACTGTCCTTAAGAAAAGATTTCTTTCCAGCTGATGTCAACCCCATTAATTCCTACTTTGTTCTGGTGTCTCTTGTAATTCGTCGCTGCTTTTGCCTGGCGCTGTTCCCTGGGAAGCGTGGCAGGGCTGTCCAGCAAGGTCCACATGACTTCAGAAAGCTCTGAGGGTGTTTAAGAAAAAACCCAGGAACTTCAGAAAAAATTAAATCCCTTGTGGCTCAGGCATTTTTGAAAGCCCACATTGGGATGCTGGACACATTCCTCTGGCTTTTTAAACGGCTTTGTTTCAAAAGTTTTCTGGGACCCTCTGTCCTCTCTGGGGCTTCCAGAGCTGCATTGCAGCAATGAGTGTTGGGCCTGTTGTTGTAGAGACTCTAAATCCTGCAGCTGGTCCCTCGCTCTGCCCCGTGTTCGAGGCGCTCCAGTCGGGCTGGTTGCTGTCCCCGCTGTCCTGTCTCTGTCCCGCCGGTGTCACCTGCCCAGGGAAGGGCTCTCGGGGGCACAGGCTGCTGGCTGTGCCCGCAGCTCTGCGGGTACCCCCGAACTGCTCCCACACCTGCTGGGGCCCTTCTGGGCACCGTAGCCACTCACCTGCCCTGCCCAGGTGGTTCAAGGGTGGCCAGGTGAGCACAGCACAGGCTGTCACCTCCCCAGGAGTCCCTGGAGCTGACTGGATCCCGGGCTCGCTGGCTGGAGCAGAGTGAGATTTCAACACGGAGCAATGTATGGTGACACTCACGTGTGAAGAGATGTGGCATCAGCAACACATGAGTACAATTGCCCTGGAGAGAAACAAGGAAACACAACTGCCCTGGAGTGTGCCCAGTGGCCTGGGCACTGCCTCTGCCCGGTTCTGCCCGCTCCTGGGGCTCTGTGACCAGTTCTGCCCGCTCCTGGGGCTGTGTGCTGGGCTCTGTGCCCGGCTCTGCCCACTCCTGGGGCTGTGTGTGGGGCTCTGCCCGCTCCTGGGGCTCTGTGCTGGGCTCTGTGCCCGGCTCTGCCCACTCCTGGGGCTGTGTGCAGGGCTCTGCCCGCTCCTGGGGACTCTGTGCCCGGCTCTGCCCACTCCTGGGGCTGTGTGCGGGGCTCTGCCCGCTCCTGGGGACTCTGTGCCCGGCTCTGCCCACTCCTGGGGCTGTGTGCGGGGCTCTGCCCGCTCCTTGGGACTCTGTGCCCGGCTCTGTCTGCTCCTTGGGGCTATGTGCTGGGCTGTGTGCGGGGCTCTGCCCGCTCCTGGGGACTCTGTGCCCGGCTCTGTTCGCTCCTTGGGGCTATGTGCTGGGCTGTGTGTGGGGCTCTGCCCGCTCCTGGGGCTCTGTGCCCGGCTCTGCCCGCTCCTTGGGGACTCTGTGCTGGGCTGTGTGTGGGGCTCTGCCCGCTCCTGGGGACTCTGTGCCCGGCTCTGCCCACTCCTGGGGCTGTGTGCAGGGCTCTGCCCGCCCCTGGGGCTATGTGCTGGGCTCTGTGCCCGGCTCTGCCCACTCCTGGGGCTGTGTGCGGGGCTCTGCTCGCCCCTGGGGCTCTGTGCCCGGCTCTGCCCGCTCCTTGGGGCTCTGTGCTGGGCTGTGTGCGGGGCTCTGCCCGCTCCTGGGGACTCTGTGCCCGGCTCTGTCCGCTCCTTGGGGCTATGTGCTGGGCTGTGTGCGGGGCTCTGCCCGCCCCTGGGGCTCTGTGCCCGGCTCTGCCCGCTCCTCAGGGCCGTGCTCCGGGCAGCTGCAGGGCTCGGTACCTGCCGGGGGACGGTGCCGATGGGAATCCCAGCGCTTCAGCTCTCTCGGGTTAGAACGGGGCTGCCTTCATTTGCAGATCAATGCCCTGAAAGAAGCAAAGGCTAATCCAGTCCCTGCAAGGAGCAGAGGCTTTGGCGTCGGGCAGACCCTCATCCGTGGGCGTGGGCGAGTTTATCCAGCGTAAGATTGACAGTCACATCCTTTATTATTTTCAGCTAGAGAACTGCAAATTAGGGAGGGGACACTGCAACCTTCCTGCTGTCCCTGATGCAGCTGGGGCAATTGAGGTGACACTTGCTTGGTCCCAAACAGTCAATTTAACCTCAGCATAGTTCTTCCTCTTAGTGGCAGGTGCTGTTTTGTCCCAAATAAATGTGTATGTGGTGCTGCCAACTGCTCCATATTCTAGCAAAGAATTCTTCTGCTTCCAAGCAGGGCACATAAATGTCTGGAAATACCTAATAGAAAGTAGACATTCCCACAAATAAACAATAAGCCATGGAAAAGGCATGGTGAGGCATATCTGTACATCTGGAGGCCAGGAAGCACCGGTGTTACTGTCTTGGCTGAATTCCTGCCACTGTCCCAGTGTTCTCCTGCACTGCTGTGGGAATACAGCTTGGGAGGGCTCCAGGGCTCCTGGGTGCAATATCCAACCAGTTTGTGTCCTGTCAGCTGCTCCCCTCTGCTTGCAGGTGGCTGTGTTTGGGTGAGGGACAATTTCTGGAGTAATGCACCTGTGTGTTAGTACAAGCTGTGTTAGGTACAAGCTCACCTGGGCAGGTCCATGGTGCCAGGGAGGGATCTGGGAAGAGCTTTCAGTGCCAAACCGAGGGAAGATCAGTGGCCAGACTTGGCTGTAACTGCCTGGATTTGGGCTGAAATTGTGTGCTGGCAAATACCTGTGTGTCTGGGCAGGTGATACCTGTCTTTCTACAGTGGAGAATGGTGTGCAACCTGAATTTTTGGTGTCATTTGGTGTCCCTCAGTGTTTTGGTTTGACTGCTTTCCCCCTCTTCCCTGGGAACCTTCCTTCACTTTTTCATTTTGTGTGCTCCACTGCCATCAGAGTTCCATTGCTGCCCAACACTTCCCTCATTTCCCGGGGAGCTGCAGCCTCACAGCATGCAGGGTGCAGCGGGAGATGCCTCCCTGGTGGGGAGAGGTGCACGTGGCTCAGGAGCAGGACTTGTGAGCTGGAGCTGGGAGTTAAAGTGCTCTCCCACACAAAAACTCCCTCTTTTGAAGAGCTTTGCATTGGATGTAACTTTTAATTTGGCTTTGAAAGCCAGGCAGGCTTTGGAAACTCTCCCTGACACTATCTGAGCAAGGATATTGCTAGACTTTTTATACAAAAGACACTTTAATTAAACTCCCATCATGAAAACAATTAGACCAAATTTGCAGTACTTAACTAGTCAATAATTTAGTAGTTGGAGCTCATTAATAGACTTCTCCCTGTGTCTGTGCTGTGCTGCTGTGGCCCTGCCAGCTGCCTGCTGGGGGATCAATCCGGGGTCAGTATCTTCCCTGAGCATCCCTCTTCTGTGCCCTGCACCGGTGCCACTGAGGGCTGGATGAATGAAAGAGCTCCTGGCAGAGCAGCTGGGTGCAGAGGTTTTGTGCTGCTGTCCCTCCGGGGTCAGGGAGCTGCTCCCCTTTGTCACAGCTCTCGGGGTGTCCCCTCTCAGCCGTGTCCCCTCTGGGGACAGTCCTGCTGGACCTTCAGCCGTGCTGGCCCTGGAGGGGACAGCACAGCCCCTCGTTGCACTGGTGTTCCTCTGTCTCCTTGTGTTTGCCTTTGGGGTTGTCATGCAAAATATGTGAAGAGATGAATCCCCTGCTCAGGGATCGAACCCCAACTTTCTAAGGCAGAGTTTACCCAGTATTTGCTAAGTAGGCAGAAAAAGGAAAGGGTGTTCTGCTCTGTCCCTGTTTCTTAGGACAGGCTTATCACAGACAGGAGCTGTGTGTTGGAAACTCACACAGTCAGTTTTGGAAACAAGGTGTGGTGAAGGTAAGTAATTTATTACTTGAATTTCTTCTCAGAATTAGATTCTATTTTTTTTCAAATCACCAGATTATCTGCGCTCAAAATTAAATTGATGTTTTGAGTCCTGATTCTTTACATCTTTTAATTGACGAAAAAAAATGTTTGACCCTTTCTTTTGTCTACAGAGAATAAGCAGAACAGAAATGGATTTACTTTTATTATGGTAATCGTTTTGTTTCAAATACATTTTAGAACAGGGCATGTATAACTGTATCAGTTTCTGTAATTCATTCTCATTCCTGATTTCCCCCAGGCATTGAGGCAGTTCTTCTTCCTAATGCCTCGTTGTACTAGCTAATAGTGTAATAACAATTTGTGCTTCTATAGCACCTTTACACTGAAATAGTCAAAAGTAGGCCCTGGGAATTTATATCATGTCACGCATCGTTCTCCAGCCGTTAGAGGGTTTTGCAGCTGGATGTATTCACAGCAGCCCCAGTGACTTCCCCTGCAGCAGTTCTGGCACTTCAGTCGTGTCTCAGTCAGAATTATGAGCAGGGATAAAAGCTCTGCAGCGCAGCATCCCGAGGGAGCCAGCATTCCCAGGCCCTTGGTTCCAGGGAGGCTGTCCTGCTGACAAACCAGGCCTGACAGCCACTCCTGCAGCGTGCCCTGCACGTGGGGGTCAGTGCAAGCCTTGCTCCCTGCAACTTCGTGCTCTGAAGAGACCTGGGGGCTCGGGTCTTGCTGTGCAGACCCTAAATATCTGTGGGGACCGTGTGGTTAATTCTGATGAAGTTTGGTTTGGTTTGCCTTGGCTTGGTTTGGTGTTTAAGTGGCTGCAGCAGTGTCCTGTCTGTTTTCCCATGGGGGTGGGCAGGTGTGGGAGCCCCGAGCCTGGCAGCACCTGCAGTCCCCGTGCACACTCCTGTGGTCCCTGCAGACAGTTCTGTGGTCTCTGATATTGCCGTGGCCCTGTGGACACTCCTCTCTGCTGCTGCAGGGCCCGATGGCCCCAACCTCTCGTTGGTGCTTCTGCAGCTGCTGTTGGAGTCTGTGCCCTGAGCTGCAGATGGAAATGTGCTTCGTTTCCATGGCTGGTTATTGATTTGCTTGGTTTTTGTAGCCCCGAGATCTTTGTGTGAGGCTCTAAAAGGAAAGAAGGAGCAGTGGCAGCTGTCAGTGTGTGTGCTGAGCGGGCGGGGACACGCCTGGTGGCAGCAGGGCCATGGTCAGACACGGGTGGCACCTGCCCACGGTGTGCCCACGGGGCTGCAGGAGCCCTCACAGCTGCGGCTGTGCCTGCAGGTCTGCGAGAGAGGGAAGCACAGGCACAGCAGGCCTGGTAGGGTGCGTGTCCCTCAGCCCTGTGACCCCTCTCCCTCAGGCAGCAGCTGGCTCTGGGCACCGCCTGCTCCCGAGCTGCTCCAGAGGGATCCCGAGCTGCTCCAGAGGGATCCTTCCCTGGCTCTGGGCACCGCCTGCTCCCGAGCTGCTCCTGAGGAATCCTGAGCTGCTCCAGAGGGATCCTTCCCTGGCTCTGGGCACCGCCTGCTCCCGAGCTGCTCCAGAGGGATCCCGAGCTGCTCCAGAGGGATCCTTCCCTGGCTCTGGGCACTGCCTGCTCTCGAGCTGCTCCAGAGGGCTCCTTCCCTGGCTCTGGGCACCCCCTGCTCCCGAGCTGCTCCTGAGGAATCCTGAGCTGCTCCAGAGGGATCCTTCCCTGGCTCTGGGCACCGCCTGCTCCCGAGCTGCTCCAGAGGGATCCCGAGCTGCTCCAGAGGGATCCTTCCCTGGCTCTGGGCACTGCCTGCTCTCGAGCTGCTCCAGAGGGATCCTTCCCTGGCTCTGGGCACCGCCTGCTCCCGAGCTGCTCCAGAGGGATCCCGAGCTGCTCCAGAGGGATCCTTCCCTGGCTCTGGGCACCCCCTGCTCCCGAGCTGCTCCAGAGGGATCCCGAGCTGTTCCAGAGGGATCCTTCCCTGGCTCTGGGCACCGCCTGCTCCCGAGGTGCTCCAGAGGGATCCCGAGCTGCTCCAGAGGGATCCCGAGCTGCTCCAGAGGGATCCTTCCCTGGCTGGCCGTGGCTCTGAGGCACACATCACCCAAATGCGCTCCGCGGCAGCACAGCGGGGATGTTTAAAGTGTTGGAGTGCACCTTGCAAGAGCGGCAGTGACTGACAAACGCTCCCCTGGCCTCCGTTCACCCCTCATGCCCACCTGCCCTGCCCTGCTGCCCCTGGCCAGCAGCCCTGCCTCCCTCGCACCTGGAGGGACCGGCTGGCACGGGAGGAGCTGCTGGCCGAGCCCAGCCCAGCCTGCTGAGCCCAGCCTAGCCCTGCCTCCTGAGCACAGCCCAGCCCTGCCTGCTGAGCCCAGCCCAGCCCTGCCTGCTGAGCCCAGCCCAGCCCTGCCTCCTGAGCACAGCCCTGCTCCCTCCTTATCTCCCTGATCCTGACAGCACTACACCCTGGAGAGCTCCGGGGAGATAAGGGAGTCAGGGCTCAGCGGGAAGCAGCAGAGCGAGGGGCAGGAACTGGAGTAGGGATGAGCTGCAAGACGGGCAGGAGAAAATACTGCATGAATATTAAATATTGTGCATGGCTATGATAAAGCTCGTCCATTTACACAGTCCAGATTAAATATCTGTTTTTTATAGAAAGAGAGGGAAAAGTTATGCTTCATAAAACTCTTCAAGGACACCAAAGGCACTGATTTATTTAATCATTATTTTTGTAACTGAGACATGAGCCTATTCTGTGGGTAGGGTGGGGATTTTTTAATGCCTAATGGACTGCCAGTGCCATTTCACAACTCCTCATATTTGTCACATTTCTCTTATTTTATTCCAACTTCAATAAAAAGATATGAGAAAAAGTTCTGCCTCACTTTGGGGTTTTTTTTTGGTATAAGTCATAGTGCATTTGGGTGGAAATCACAGCATTTATATTTATTTTTTATTACTTGTTCAGAAAAGGTGCTAATGAATGATGTGCACCCACAGTATTGGCAAAAACTTCCTTTGTGAATAATGTGTGAGTCTGAGCAGAAATGTCAGTAAATGCCAGCTGCCAGCAGAGCCCAGTCTGGATCCACTGGTGAGAGCATCACTTCCTCCTGAGAGGTAAAGGAGGCTCTGGGCAGTTTCCAGCAGGAGGGGTAGTGGTGACCCCGTAAGCCAGGGCTGTGTGGAAGTTTTTAAAACTGTATTAACACGTGGCGAATGAACTTGTCCATGTCCAAGGCAGGAGCTGCCTGGCAGGGTGGGGCAGGCCAGGTGAGAAGTTGTGAGAGCAGTTCTGAGCCAAGGCAAGGCCCCGCAATAAAGAATCCTTTTGTAGGAGGAGACTTCTGCTCTGTTGATACATTATTTATCCCCTGTACGTGCTCCCACGTTTCTACCATTTTCACTCGGTTTCCTTTTCAAGCTCCTTTTGCTTGACTTGAACACATGGAGGTGGCAACTGACTGCAGGATGTAGTGTTTGTGAAGTGCTGAGCTCCAATAATAAATTTCGAACTAACAATGCTTAGTCCTGGTTACAAGAAGAAGGAAAGGTGCTGGGTGCTCTGTCCAGGGAGCACAAAGCGTTCTGCTGGCCCGGGGCTGGGCCCTGGGCTGTGGTGATGAGGGGGCTCCATGCTCCACTGCCTTCACTGTGGCCACTCCAGGCTGCTGCTGGCCCCATGTCCCTTTCACCCCGCGCTGAAACCCCACAGGGCTCGGGGAAGGTGTGGGGCGTGTTACAGGTGTGGCACCTGCTCCTGTCCCTGTCACCTGGGAGTCAGTCCAGCTCCTGGCAGGTATTCCAGCTACAAACGGGGCTGCTCATGGAGCCAGTGCTGCTGGGAGCTCCGAGGCTGCTGTTCCATGCTTCCCTCGTGGTCCTGCCACCCTGGACAGTGCGTCCTTGGGGGCTCGGTGACAAGGTGGCCCTCACTCGAGGGGTTACCTGGAGCTGTTCCTGCACTGGGGACCATGTGAGTGGGTCCAGGTGAGGACATGGGTGGCAGGATGGCTCTCTAGGAGCTGAGTGCCTCCTTCAGGGCTCTACTCCACGGCCTGCCCGTCAGGGAGGCTTTTAGCTGCAGCTGTGGAGTGCAGAGTTTAATGGGCAGGTGAGGTTTGCTCTGCACTGCAAGTGCATCCTTGCCCTCTGAGCAGTGTAAATTTAGCTCCCTCAAGCCTGCCCTCCTGGGGCTGAGATTTGTGTTTGAACTTTACTTGAAAGGAATATATTGATCAGGCTTTGATTTAGTTGTTCCTTGCTGAAAAGACACCAGGTAATTACTTTACTTGCCCTTTCCTATTTTATTCCCTTAATGGAGTCCCCGCCTTCCCCTTTTCCTCCTGAAGACCATTCTGCCTGAAGTCTGCAGCACTGTGAAAAGTAGAAGAACAAGCAGCTGTCACACTGCCAACGTGACTGACCCCGTGGGAAACTGCCCTGGCACACCTGTGAGGCTTCACCTGTGTCAGCGAGATAGACAGGGGCATGGCCAGGTGGGACTGATGGGCTCAGGTACCCGCTTGTAGCCTTCAGAGCAGTGTTGGTGCTGCACAGGTGTGTTGGTGCTGTGCCAGGTGCTGCAGGCTGTGCCAGGTGCCACCTCCAGGGCAGGACATCCCTGGACTGTCCCAGCCCTGGCTGTGCTGTGTTTGTGGCAGGTGTGACCTCGGTGGTAGGTATGCCCCGTGTAGGTGTGCCCTGTGCAGGTGTGCCCTGTGCACATGTGCCCCATGCAGGTGTGGCCATGCAGGTGTGCCCCGTGCAGGTGTGCCCTGTGCAGGTGTGCCCTGTGCAGGTGTGCCCTGTGCAGGTGTGGCCCATGCAGGTGTGCTCTGTTCAGGTGTGCCCTGTGCAGGTGTGCCCTGTGCAGGTGTGGCCCTGTGCAGGTGTGGCCTGTGCAGGTGTGGCCCATGCAGGTGTGCCCCGTGCAGGTGTGCCCTGTGCAGGTGTGGCCCATGCAGGTGTGCTCTGTTCAGGTGTGCCCTGTGCAGGTGTGCCCTGTGCAGGTGTGGCCCATGCAGGTGTGCTCTGTTCAGGTGTGCCCTGTGCAGGTGTGGCCCATGCAGGTGTGCTCTGTTCAGGTGTGCCCTGTGCAGGTGTGCCCTGTGCAGGTGTGGCCCATGCAGGTGTGCCCTGTGCAGGTGTGCCCTGTGCAGGTGTGGCCCATGCAGGTGTGCTCTGTTCAGGTGTGCCCTGTGCAGGTGTGGCCCATGCAGGTGTGCTCTGTTCAGGTGTGCCCTGTGCAGGTGTGCCCTGTGCAGGTATGGCCCATGCAGGTGTGCTCTGTTCAGGTGTGCCCTGTGCAGGTGTGCCCTGTGCAGGTGTGGCCCATGCAGGTGTGCTCTGTTCAGGTGTGCCCTGTGCAGCCCTAGCAGGTCCGCAGGAAACGGGCACAGCAGAGCACAGCGCTTCCCTTCACACTCCCTGCTTTGGTTGGTGCTTGTGAACTGGGACTCTGAGTGCTGAGCAGTAAATATTTACGAAATGTAATGGCCAAGACTAAACACATTCATTAGCATATTTATTCTTATTGAGTTGCTGCTTTGTGTGCCTGAGGAAATGATCAAATTGCTTCCTTTTGAACTGCTATGTATAATTTTAGTCTGGCATTTTTAGTCTCACATCACTATGGATTTTGGAATTCGAGTGAGGAAGCATTTGTATCTGCCCCCAGCCCCAAAGTAAGGGTTTGAATAGCAAAAGTTCAGTAAATCCATCCTCTTCTCCAGAGCCCAAGTTACCCATCTGCTTGGAGCCAGGAACAGGAGGGGAGCACAGGAGCGACAAGGGGACATGGGCAGGGAGCCGGGAATGAGGGAAGGGAGCTGGGAACACGGGCAGGGAGCTGGGAACACGGGCAAGGAACTGGGAATGAGGGAAGGGAGCTGGGAACACGGGCAGGGAGCTGGGAACACGGGCAAGGAACTGGGAATGAGGGAAGGGAGCTGGGAACACAGGCAGGGAGCCGGGAATGCGGGCAGGGAGCTTGGGAATGAGGGAAAGGAGCTGGGGATGCGGGCAGGGAGCTGGGAATGTGGGAAAGGAGCTGGGAATGAGGGAAGGCAGCTGGGAACACCGGCAGGGAGCTGGGAACACCGTCAGGGAGCTGGGAATGTGGGAAGGGAGCTGGGAACACCGTCAGGGAGCTGAGAATGCGGGCAGAGAGCCGGGCATGCTGCTTTGGTGAAGCTCCAGGATGGGATGTGGAGGGGGAGCTCTGGGAATTGGGAGCAGAGGGCAACAGAAGGTGTGACAATAATGACACAAAAATCACCGTGCAGGAAACGCAGCGGGATCACACGAGGGACAGAGGAGCAGGGAAGAGCCAGCACTCGGGTGAGGGGCCGGTGTGGCCGCAGTGGGTGGGACACAGAGGTGACCACGACCTGTCCGAGGCCGAGCCCGGCCCGGCCGGTGCTGTGGGGTTCTGCTGCTCCCAGCAAAGCGCTGCTGGAAGTTTGCCCTCCTCAGCCCTGCTGCTCATTTCCACCCTGGCAGCCCTGACAGCTCCGAGTACACCAATTCATGCAGTTCAGGGTAGCTGTGCCGTGATCTTAACCCATCATTTAGACTCCTTGTTCCCAGCTTTCATCTCTGTGTGATTTTTTGCTGCGTTTATTTGTTGTTTTGTAAATCGTTTCCTGTCTGTCTCACTAATGGGACAAACATTCCAGTAGTAGTGGCAGGATTTGGGGCATTACCTGCTTTAATATTGATCAGCTGCTGGATTTGAAGCGGTGCCGGGGTTTTGGGGAGCTGCGGTCCCAGTTCCCTTTGCAGCCAGGAGCCCCCGGGACTGGTAGCCCGGGATATGCGGCTACTGGCCGGGGGGGCGGCAGGGTCCGGCCCCGGGGCTGCCCTGTGCCTCTCCCTCGGCCAGGACACCCCTGGGTGCCCGCGGTCACTCTCTGGGCTGTCCAAAACAAACTTCACACAGCGTTTGTATTTCTGGGTCTCTCGCCTCGTGGCTATTTACACAGTCAGATCTTTTTGCTGAATGTGACTGAAGCTTTGTTTTGTTTTTATTCCCAGGGAATAAAGTGCTCACCTGAGCTCCCGGCTGGAAGCTGGCTTGGCCCAGAGCCTGAAGCAGCTGTGGGCAGGAGCTGGGCACAGGCAAGAGGAGAGTTAAGCCAGGACACTCTCTGTCCATCTGATGCCATCGAGCTGTTGTTTGCACTGACTGAAGCTCCAAAGTGCCCGGATAAAGGACCTAGCAGCCCAGCCTGGATCTCCTGCTCTCTTTGGAACTCAGGTTCTAAAGGTGCTGATCATGTGGTGAACAGTATTGGGGGGTGGAATGAAATAGTCTTTGAGGTCCCATCCAACCACTCTATGATTCTATGATAGTGTTTTCCTTCCTCATAAAAGTCATATTTTCACAGGAAATAAAGTCTGCCCAAGACTGGATTCTTTCAAAGGGAAAATAATTCCATTTACTCCCAAGATCCTTAGGCAGGGGTGGGAGAAGGGAGTTGTGGCTGGGAGGCAGGATGTGTCCAGAGCTGAGCACTGGAAAACTCCCACATTGGCTGCTGCCTTGTAAACAGAAGACGGAGAGAACATTTGTGACCTTTGGAGGGACATTGCTGCCATCTCGGGTCACCCACCCTGGCTTTGGGACAGCACACACTACATTTCACTGTTTGTTTTAAACTGCCAGACACCATTCGTGTGAAACAGAAATTGTTCCAAATGCCAGGAATCGGCTTTCCTTTGTGCAGGATCTAATGTTTTGTTCTTCAAGGGCACGGGCAGGTCCCCCTGAGAGCAGCCCTGTGTCTGCTGCCTCTGCAGGGTGTGCTGGGTGCCTCTGGGGCTGGGGGGTGTTGCCTTCCTCACCTGGGGCTCTGTCCCTGCACTGCTCCTACAGACACAGCTTTGAGAAAGGGTTTCTGGACCAGAGCCGAGGGCTGGGCACGGGCTCTGAGCACAGACTGCCAGTGGTGACTTCTCTGATTTCTCTGTGAATTCCTTCCTTCATGCTTATTTTTCTCTTCCTTTGGCTTTGGCTCTCATTTGCTTTAACCATCAGCAGAGGCACAGCCTGGGTCCCTTTGGCACCTCAGCCTGTGCAGATGATGCTGAGGCTGTGAAAGTGCCAGGGTTTTATATGAGTTTCCCATTGACACCACGGGAAAGACCTTGCAACCCAAGTGCTCTGCCTTGATTGATTCCTTCTCATTACAGCCCTGAATTATTTGCAGAGGGAAATGACAAGGCTTTGTTTTCTCATGGTGCTTTATCTTTCTACAAAATGCATCCAGTGAAGCTGCTAATGGAAAAGCTTTTAGCCCAGGGCAGAGGGTGATCCGTGTCCGTGCTGGTGAGGTGTGATGGTGCTGCTGACGGATGCTCAGGGCTGCAGCAGCCTGCTGCCACCTTCAAAGCTGTCCCCAGGGCACTGGGAGATGGACCAGGCAGCCCAAAGTGACCTGCACAGCAGTGAGGATGAACTGTTTGCTTCAGAAATTGAAGAGAACAGAAAAGACAAGCTTATTTCCCTGCCCCAGAGGCAGGGATGCTTCACGGCATGTCCTGGTTTCACCAGTGGGTTCCAGACAGCCCAGTCAGCTGGAGGGATGGTGCTGGCTGTGCTTCATGGCAAAACAAAAACCACATTCCCAGGGGCATGGGAGGAATTATCGGGCAAAACTTTCCCTTCCCTTCCCTCCCAGCTTCATGGCAAAACAAAAACCACATTCCCAGGGGCATGGGAGGAATTATCGGGCAAAACTTTCCCTTCCCAGCCAGGCAGAGCACAGAGGAGCTGGGATGGGGCACTTCCAGGTGCATCCTGCGCCAGCAATGCTTCTCCTCCTGTTACATCTTGTTGAGTTTTACTTTTTAAGCCTGCAGCATTTTCTAATGATGAAAAAGCAGGCTGGCTGGGCATGTGGGGAGAGAGATGCAGCTCTGAGGAAAAAGATAAGGAGCTTCTGCAAATATTTATGTACAGAAAATCGAAGGAATGGTAATGAACCTCATTTCCAGGGGAGTTGGATGTGTTTGTGTGGCTGGAGCAGGTGCAGGAAGGGGCAGCTGCTCCCCACAGACTCAGCTGGTTTAGGGGATACCCAGTGACATGTCTGGAGGTGAGGGGAGAGGGTTTGGTGCTGTTCCCCCCTGGTACAGGTCCCAGGCTCCCAGGGAAGTCATGGTGCTGGGCGGTTGTTTGCCCTCGGGGTGATGCTCTCAGGTGCCTCTGCCGTGGCCATCAGCACCTGCCGGTGCCTGCCCACCACCCTCATTTAATCCTCTGCAGGGCACTGGGCTGTAATGGGGCAGTGTTCCCTGCTCCTTCCCCACTCCTGGCCTGGCAGGAGGGTGCAGGGCCCGGGTGTCTGCTCGCCCACCCCCCAGGGGCTCCGGGCAGCCCCCAGCACGAGGTAGGAGCCTCTGCTCTGGGACCCGGCTGGGGGAGGGCTGGGCAGGTTCCCTGGCCACCACCAGGGAGTGTGGGTACAGGGGTGGAAGGGCTGTGTCCCACCCTGTGCTGGAGAAGGGATGGAGGAAGGATGAAGGTGTCTTCAGGTGCCCCTGCAGCCCTCTGGTGCTGGGCTGGGGGGAGCTCCAGGAGCAGGGAGGGCTCCCTGAAAGCCAGGGGCCCACAGCTGGATTTCATGTTTTAAGATGACCCTGAGTCCATTTTCACCCACAGAGTAAATTTGTTCCCTTCAGTGTTTCTACTAAAAGGTGCAAATATCTGGGAAATTCCATATTGTGCAGTGACCTACTTTACAGCTTTTTTTTTTAATGTACTGGGAAAACAGCCAAAAAGTCAAGTCTTAATTTTTCTGAGGCTGTGCATTTGCTGCTGCCTGTCTGTGCAGGAGCAGCAGCGGGGGGTGGATGTGCAGCCTGAGCGTGGTGTCCCCTGGGGAGCCAGGAGGAGTGCAGCAGCCTTGACTGCCTGGAACCTGCCCAGCTTTCCAAGCAGCTCCTGCTAATAAAACTCAAACTTTTCACTGCTGCTCCCTAAAGCCTGTGTTTGGCACCTCGGTGCCAATGGCCCTTGGGGTGTAGGGGTCCTGTCCCTGTGCCCATCCATCCATCCTGAGCTGGCCATCGCCTCCAGGCTGGCTTTCCTCTCTGGTCACTGCAGGGTTTTGAACACTTGGCAGCAGAAACAAGTTGGGCTCATCAGTTGCATTAATTTTTCCTGGGTGCATGTGGTTATGTCGGTTTAGAAGGAAGGAAAAGAATTCAACTGAACATGGCAGGGACTCAGAGTTGTTTTCCATAGCTATCTTGGAGTCCTGCTGGAGACATAAACAAGGAGTGGGAAGAGGCTGAGGGGCTGCAGTTCCAATTAGGGGCCATCTGCTCGAGTTCATGGGCTGCAGGTGATTTGTACAAAACACTCACAGAGCTGTGGATGCCTCAGCTGGCTGGGAGGGAAGGAGGTCAGTGCTTACCTGAGAGATGCCTGTTATTGGCTCTGCTGCTTGCTGTTTCTGCAAGGCATCATTTAAAAACAATTTTTCTGAATTGCACCATCTGGAGGGAGGAAGAAAATCGATGAAGTATTTACATGAGGCTGGGCACTCTCCCCACCTCGGGGCCCTGCCATTCTCGGGTGAGAGCTGGGGCAGGATTAAGGGCTGTGGGAAAGCAGGAGCCCAGGCTG
Source organism: Anomalospiza imberbis (assembly GCF_031753505.1). NCBI lineage: Eukaryota > Metazoa > Chordata > Aves > Passeriformes > Viduidae > Anomalospiza > Anomalospiza imberbis. The sequence continues at coordinate 18,460,722 of NC_089695.1, read as the reverse complement.
GGCTGTGCCAGCTGCTCTGCAGCTCAGTCTGAGCAGCAGTCTTGGCTTCTTCTAGTTGCACCTTAGACAGTTATTGACTCTTCCTCAGCTCATTTGTGATTACTTACTATCCTGACTGTGTTCACCGGCTTTCTCAGACAAATGAGGTTCAAGAACTTCCTCCCTGATAGCAGGGATGGAGCACATCTGGCTTCATGGCATGAGAGCAAAACCTGGTGACAAGAGATGCTCGGGGTGGGCTGAGGCTGGTTTGGTGACAATGGAGGCCACTTATGCATCATTTTTTCACTTGACAGAGCTGCACAGGTCTGCAGCATTCCTTGTCCGTTCTGTGCCTGAGGGGTCTGCTGGGTGCTTTGAAACACCTTTTTCAGCTGTCACCAAAATACCACTGCTGCTTGTTGTCCGGGATTTCGGTTGTGCTGGAACTGGAGATAAACTGAAGGTGAACAAAGGGAGGATTTGAGAAAGGCCAGGCCCAGTTTTGCCTTTGCTGCCTCCCAGCACGGTGTCTGACACCAGCTGGCAAACCTGCAAACACGGAACCGCAGCTGTAATGATCCTTCTGAGAGCCTGTCCCGTAGCTGGTGAATTGCTGCTGAATGGCACCCTAAAAACAACCCTAAAAACAGCCCCGGTGACACAGCTTCTCCTCCCCCTGTGCCCCAGCCTCCTGCTGATGCCTTGGGGCTCTCCCCAGGCCCCACCTTTCCGTGGAGCATCCGAGTGTGGGATCCACGTGGGGAGCAGGATCTGGGGGGCAGTGGAAGTCGAACTGGGACAGCCAAGGCAGCTGCCTTGCCCTCCTCAGCTGGGTGCTGCCCACAGCAGGGTCTGTCCCTGCACTGGCACCTGTGGGTCCCGTTTGGTTTGTGGCAGATGTGGACATGGTTCAGCGGTGGCCGTGGCATTGCTGGGGAATGGTTGCTCTTGGAGCCTTTTCCAGCCTGCTCTGTGACTCTAGGCTGAACATTCTGCTTTTCAGTGTCACTGCAGCTGGGTGGCCTCACCAGCAGCTCCTCTGTCCTTTTCCCATCCTCCAGCCTTGGCTGGGGCCGGGTGCTGGGAGCTGGCCCTGCCAGGGCAGCGGGCTGGGCTCGGCCCAGCAGCAGCAGGAGATGCCCACAGCCCCATTCCTATGGGATCAGGGAGCGTGTGAGCCAGGGCTGCGGGCAGGACAAATGCTCCTTTGTTTCACTCGAAGGAAAATCTCCCCAGGAAGGAATGGCCTGGTCTGCTCAGTGCTACCTGTGCTTTTCAGCTGATTGAATTTCATTGACCAGGTTAATATTGAACCCTGTGCAATTATTGGCAGAGAATGGAATATAATTTTTTTTTGCCTTGCTTTTGAGCTGTGGAAGGAAGGTTTATATTTCAAATGTTCTTTTAATTGTGCAAGCGGGCTCTTGAAAAAGTCCCTTTAATTTAGGGCAGGCTGGAGGAGTGCAGTTCATGAGATTTTTTCCCAAATGAAACTTTTTTTTTTTTTAATGCTGAACTATAGCTAGAGAAGGCATTAATCTTCATTACAGAATAAGCTTGATGTGAACCTGTGTAGCCTCTGTGACCAAAGCAGTCTTACTGCGTAGCTCAGGGAGCAGGATTGGAATGGCTGGTGGCTGTATCTAGCTTTGGTTTTGGGTTGTTTTTTTTTTTTTTTTCATTGTTGGCTTTATGGCTGCTCAAAATCTTACTGTACAGGTGCAGGATTTTTTTTTAAATGGACATAATCCCTTCCTTCAGGTCTCAGCTGCACTAAGAGAGTCTGTTGGCAGGCTAAGGGCAGGCTGTGTCTGCACAGGGCAGGGATTTACGGAAAGGACAGGTGGAACCAAGCAGGGAAGGGGGAGGTGCCACTGAGGTTTCTGTTTCTGGGTACTCCCAAAAAGGGTCTGAAACCTGCTACTTTGGCATGACATTTAAATGCTGAATTTAAGTGAAATTTTGAACATCTAAGATCAATTGGAATATCTTCTGTGCTGAATCTGTTGCATTAAAAATAACAACAAACATGGAAACTGAAAACGATGGGATGCCTGTTTTGACGCTTCTGACAGTGTTTAATGACACGTTGTCAATGGATTAGTTGAACGTGGTTTGAATGCAGGACCGTTCTCCAGCGAAACCAGGTCCAGGCAGCGCCGCGGGTGGCTGGGAGCTGCTGCAGGGGTGCAGCTGCTGCAGGGGTGCAGCTGCTGCAGGGGTGCAGCTGCTGCAGGAGCCTGGGATGCTGCAGGGGCGCTGCACCCGGGGCAGTGAGATTTGTCCCGCTGCTTTCCCGGGGCCCCGGCGGCTCTGGCGGAGCTGAGCCCGTGTCGGTGCCGGATCCCTCCTCCCCAGCTCCTCCCCTGCAGCCGAGGTCGCTGCTGTGAGATTATTTGTGAGTCAGAGCAGTGAGGCGAGAGCTCCGGAGCAGAGCAGTAGTAAACTGGATCCTGCAGACTGAGAAAACTGCTGACATACAGAATGCAGCACTTCCACCTCCCAAAAAAGCACCACTAATAAGTTTGTTTTCATGTTGTCTTTACATGGTTGCGGCTGATGAATCACGGCATGTTCAGCCCTGAAAATCACATTCAAGCACATGTGCTCGTCCCAGTCCAGGAATCTTAATTATCCAGGCTGCCTAAGCTTGGTTCCTGGTGTTTCTGCATTAACTTGTGTTTGTCTGAACGAGATTAGGGCAGCCCTATAATTGAGTAAATAGGGTTTTTTAAATTCCACAGTGTTAATATCAGTGCTACTTGTAATTGCAAATCTGTACAGTCAGCAGCAGAGCTCACCTGGGGAGCGCTGCCGCTCCCGCCCTGCTCGGAGCAGACCTTTCCCTCCTGCACGTCTGTCTGCCACTTCTGTGGTGGTTGTTTAATTTGGGCTGTCACTGGTTACACAACACTTCACTATTGCCTGCAGTTTTCAAGGTCAGCTTCGGGTTTTATCTGAACAAGCAGCAAGGGAATCGGGGAGCTCTGGATGGAAGGTGTGCGTGATGGAACGCCAGGATTCCAAAAAGCTGTTGCAGTAGTTGTCTGCTGTGGGTGTTCAGGGAGAATTACTTCAGAGCTGGGGCTCTGCTTACAAAAGATGTGCTAAAGAGCTTGTCTGAATTCCAAGAGCTTGTCTGCTGGTCAGTGAGCTTTCTTACATGAGCTCATCTTTAATGGCTTTATCTGCTCACTGGGAACACGGACAGGGATGTTGGTCACCTTTAAATACAGGGAAAGGAATGAAACCTGGTCGTGGGTAATTTGCCTTGACAACATTTAATTGTAAAACTGGGACAGGTCAGAATTTATCAGCACTGAGTCATTGTCCATTAATTCCACCTGAGGTCTGCTGAACTTTGGGGCGCATCAAAGCTGTCCCTGTTTTCCAGTTGATTCCTGCAATGTTTGAAAGCTGTTGTGGCACCAAAAGCTTTGGACAGTAGAGCTGTTCCTTATTCCTGACTTAGTGGTCCTATCCCTTTGCCACCTATCCAGGGTCTTTGCAAAACTAAAGCCAAAGCCAACTAAGGCCAAGTTACGCAGAGCAGTTTCTGACTGTGGGAAAGTGAAGGGTTAAAAATGCACAGTAAATAACAGCAGCAAAATCCCGGGCTCTGATGTATTCTGCCAAGCGTCCGTGCTGTTTTCAGTCTCATGCAGCTGGCAGTTTTGTGTTTCCAATATCTTAAAAAGTGGGGCCATAGAATTTCAATCACCTTCCATCTTACCAAGAGCCTGACTCCTCCAGAATAACTCAGAGGGATTGACTCAACCATATTTTTCATGTTTCCCAAATGAGCAGAGCAATGCCATGGAAATCAGGAAATAGGCAGCAGGGCCATCTCCATCTGAGGAGGTGAAGGTCAAAGACACCTTCGTTCATCTCTGTTTTTCCTCCCAAATGAATTGTAAAAATGAGCACAGTGCAGGCAATTAATTGTGGAGAAAACCAATTCTTAAGGCATGTTAAAGGATGGAGAGCAGGTTCCTTTGATGGCAGGCTCTGTGTGTGGTGATATCACCTCCTGCTGTTGTCTTGGACCTCGAACTGATCTACGTGAGACGTAGCAACATTAAAATGGCTTTGTGCATGCTTGACCCTAATGGTGTAACCTCCCCTTTTCCCCTCTGGGGTGTATTCTGCAGCACTCCCAGCCCCGCAGTGTTCCTCGGGTGTCGGGCTGGCAGGAGCCCTTTGTCCCCTGGCACACACGTGTCACTGCTTTGTCCATCCTCCGTGCCCATTGCTATGTGCCAAAGCTGGAAATGCCCTGAACCAGCTGTCATCTTCCCGTTCTGCTCCAGATGGCTTTTATCCTTTTGTATGCAATGCAGGTAAACAATCCTTAGATTACACAGAACTGTTAAATTTCAGTGTGTGCGGGTTAGGATCAGTCAGGGAATTGCTCGTGTGTCAGCCAGAGCAAACAACTCCCCCTCTCTTACACGGGGGGCAAGACCTGTAGAGCCTTGACTTTGCCCACCTTTGATAAAGAACTGATACTTTTCTACAATGAAACCTTTGTCTTTGCATCCCTTTGCTTTGCACACTCACTGTCTAGAGAAATCCTTACTCCTTCACATAGTCTGAAATAATACCAATGGATTGCCTGGAAAACAAAATGAAAACCCACCTTCACCTCTCGGGTACCAAAGTTCCAGGATTTAACCCAGGGCCAGTTTCTGTGTGTTGTGTTGTTTGTCCTCACCTGGCTCTCACAGGTAGTTATATTGGTGTTGAATAGCCACAGAACAGCAATTTCTTGTTGCTAAATCCCAAGGCTTTAGTCTGTCCTCTGCTTTCAGTCCAAGGAATAATCATAACAAAAAGCAGGAAACAAAAGATGTGATAGAGGCTATTTTGTAAAAACAACCCTCTCTGTGTTTTCATGAGAGGCATCTTGCAGCTCTCAGAGTGGCCATATTTGCCGTTGCATCAAATCTTCCAACCTTGCTGCCTTGCATTTTCCTCATGTTTTTGGAAAAGGAGATCTGGAAGTTATCTCCTGAACATGTTTAAAACATATGCCATCAAACAGCTGTCAGACACTGGCACATTTGTGCCTTAACCAAGAGCTCAGAGCACAAGTCTAGACACCAAGACCAATGCCCAGTTTTGGTGTTTTTAACATGCAACACTCACCTGTGTGAGGAGAAGACTGTGGTGAACGTGCTTATTGTGAGCTAAGCCTGAGCTCACTAAACCCTTTCTGAGCCTGTGCCTGCAAAGCAGAGGAGGATTTCAGTCATGAACTGCCTGAGCTCATTTCAGCCCTGAGCCTTCCTTAAGGCAGCACCGTCCCTGTGCTCAGTGCACACACTCTGCTCCCTGTGGAGGGGTCTGGGGCTCCCCGAGGGCTGGGGCTCTGATGGGAGGGCTAATGGTGCAGCTGGGCTTGTCAGGCAGCACAACAGGAGCCTGCAAAATCCTCCCATAAAGGAGAACAGGTAAAAAAAAAAAAAAATACATGGAGCATGCAGTGTCCAACATCCTAAGGTACAACAGAGAGAGTCACTGCTCAAGGGAAAGGGCAAGCTCCTGAAGCTTTGTGGCCTTGGGACAACCTGTCCACTAATTCAAGGGAACAGAATTCGTAGATGTTTCCAGTGGGATGGATCTCTTAATTTCAGCTTCAGTCCTGGATCAGTTGCAGTAAGGGTCTGTCTAAACAACATATGGAGGTGCACGAGCTCGTTCAGATGCCGTGAAGCTGATGGCTTGATGGGCTGCTGAGACACTGGACCAAGGCCGAGGTCGCCAGGGCTGTGTCCCGGGTGCTGAAAGCTGTCGGAGCCCTGCCGTGCCAGCTGTGGGAGCTGTTCCATGCAGCACTGCCGGGAAGGGCAGCTCGTCCTGTCCCGGAGCTTTGCAGAACGTCCTGGGATGCGCCGGTCCTGCCCTGGGACATGGTTAGGCATCAGCTCTGTGCTCCAAAAACAGCACAAAGGAACCTGCTTTTATAGGGTGGTTTTCATTCTTCCTCCTGGCTGCTTTCAACGCTCCTCCTTTGATCCTGTTCTATGGCTAATCAGTGCTCCTGGAGCTCTTCCCTTCGGAGGTGTAATTGCTGTGGTGTGCTCCTTTCCACGGGCTGCCTCTCGGTTCCTGCTCTCTGGTGCCTTTTCCATGCCGTGCTCCTGCTGACCGGGTGGTGGGGGTGGATTACTAAACAGCCTCTGCCTGAGGAGAGGGGTGGGATGATGTTCAGCATGTTGTGGCACAACCTGAATTGTGTCTCAGACTGGGCAAGAGCTACTGAGCTGCTGTCAGGCAGAAATGGCCTTTATGAAATGTTTTCTTTATCAAGAGCTTCAAATAAGCTTTTTAGTTGTGGTTGCAAGTCAGATCTTCTATTTTATTATTCTGAAAGGTTAAAAATCAGCTGAATTTTAATGTTCTTTCTTCTGGGGTCACTATGCAGTACTCGGCCTGGAAAGGAGGGAGATGCTTTTCATCTCTTCTGAGGCTGAAGCTGGAGTTGTTTTGTAGTAGAAAAACAACCACAATAGCAATGCAATGAATTTTATTAAAATCCCAAACAAGTGTATTTACATAAAAGTATATTCTACCTGCTCCATGTATTGCAGAGTCTGCTGAGCTGCTCTGATTAAAAATGGGAAGAAATTTATAAGGACTCTCTTTGTTTAAAGCATGAGAAAAAAGCTGAATATTAATTTAAGGTATGGGATTTTTTTCCATCTGTAGTTGATGGAAACCGTTTACTGAGTTTTGTGTGAAAACCTTCAACCTGTGAATTTCAATTTCATAGTTCATTCGTACGTGGGAAGTTAATTTGAGGTGTGAGCAGTTCTGATCTGATTAGCAGGTCAGGAGCTCTGGCATCTCTGGATGGAGAAGCAGAGAGCTCTGGCTGGGTTCCGTGTGGGTGGGCACGGGGCTGAGAGTTCCCTCCCCAGGGAGTGTTTGTCTGCTGTGCTGGTGTTTCTCTGAGCTCTTCAGTGCAGTGTCATGGGGGGAAACAGCCTACAAATCACAGAATGGTTTGGTTTGGAAGGGACCTTGAAGCTCATCTAGTTCCACACCCCTGCCCTGGGTGCTCCAAGCCCCGTCCAGCCTGGCCTTGGACACTTCCAGGGATGGGGCATATTTCTCCTGGCTGCTGGACAGGGTGTGAGACCCCTCGAGCCGCCTCTCTTCCTGTTCAAATCAGAGAATTCACACTTTGATTTTAGGTTTCTGCCAGGAGCCTCAATTCCATTTTGTCCCCACCTAATAGAGAACAGAGAATGCCTTTTCATGTTTATTGCCCAGACAGTTGCCGTGGCTCTCCCAAGATTTTATCCGAAGTGACTTGTTCCAGCCTTGTGGAAATTGCAATGATGGAAGATGCATCAGCAATTTTCAATCTTATTTTGTTTCCAGGGGTGCCCATCAGCTGCTCAGCAGCGCAGTGAACGAGCTCACAGGGGCTCCTCTGTTACTCTCTGAAAGGAGACAGGTTTTGCTCAATGAGACAGGTGGGAGAGAGGCAAGGTGAACTGAAGTTTACCTTCGTTCATACATGTCTAACAGGATACGATTAAATATTAAAACTATGCAGTTAATTCTGCTGTATTTACCAAAAGAAGATTTTCTGAGGAGTGGTTGTTATGGAAACAGTAGCCCTCTGTCCTTCCACTTGGAAAGGATTTATTTTAAGGGAGCTAAAACCCTTTAAATATTCAGGAAGTATAAAAAGGTGAGATCATAATATTCATCTTACATATTCTCTGCAAAGCTTCAAAAACTTCCCTGATAGTGAGAAGCAGGAAAGGCTGCAGAGCCTGTCTTTAATGTGGAAAGGAGAAGGGACTCAAAATAAGGGAACTAGGATGTGGGTAAAGGGAAGTGAGGCCGCTTGAGTGGAGACACACGGGGACATGTGACATGGGGACATGGGCAGTTCCGTGAAGGAACCTGTCCAGAGACCCCCTGGGCATTGTCCTTCCCTTGGGCCTGGACCCGTTCCCCTCCTGGCACTGCCACTGTTGTGACTTGCTGTGGGACACCCCCTGTTTGTAGGGGTTCAGTGGGACACCCCCTGTTTGCTGTCTGTAGGGGTTCAGTGGGAACAGTCCCTGTCTGTAGGGGTTCAGTGGGACACCCCCTGTTTGTAGGGGTTCAGTGGGACACCCCCTGTTTGCTGTCTGTAGGGGTTCTGTGGGAACAGTCCCTGTCTGTAGGGGTTCAGTGGGACACCCCCTGTTTGTAGGGGTTCAGTGGGACACCCCCTGTTTGCTGTCTGTAGGGGTTCTGTGGGAACAGTCCCTGTCTGTAGGGGTTCAGTGGGACACCCCCTGTTTGCTGTTTGTAGGGGTTCAGTGGGACACCCCCTGTTTGTAGGGGTTCAGTGGGACACCCCCTGTTTGCTGTCTGTAGGGGTTCTGTGGGAACAGTCCCTGTCTGTAGGGGTTCAGTGGGACACCCCCTGTTTGCTGTTTGTAGGGGTTCAGTGGGACACCCCCTGTTTGTAGGGGTTCAGTGGGACACCCCCTGTTTGTTTGTAGGGGTTCTGAGAGCCTCGGGGCTGGGCAGTGCTGGGATCTGAGTGCTGTGTGGGGAGTCTTTCCTCGTGCTGTGCAGCAGCTCAGAGTGGGTCTCTGTGGGGTGTGAAAGGAATTTTGTGTTCAGTGAACCAGAAATCAGCATAGCGGTGTCTCGGATGGCAGCTGCAAACACTGCAATTTGCTGAACAATCACAGGCATTAAAAAAACCCAACAAACCAGTTCCTGGACTAATGGCAAAATAACCCACCTGAAGCTGCAGCAGGAAAATTGTTCCCTCAAGTATTTGCAAACTAAAAATCAAGCTTCAGCTTTGCTATATTCCTGTTTCTTTTGTACTTGCTTTCAAAAAAAAAAAAAAAAAAAAAAAAAAAAAAAAAAAAAAATTTAGAGCTCAACTATAGGTTAGAGAATTTTTTTTTCTCCACTGAAAATGAATTATATCTATATCTTGACTTGTAATTTTCTATTTCTTAACCTTTCTTTGGCAGCAGCACACATACTGGTGTGTTGTGTTTCTGACACTTTCCTGGCTGGGATTTCTTCCTACAGTAGTTATTTTCAGGTTACCCCACGGATATGGTGAATCTGAGCATTATAATGAGGTATAAACCTTGAACTGCTTTTTCTTTTGGACCAGATCCATAACGATTAACTGCACTGATGAACCATCAGGGCTTTGGGTGGCGGCATGGGGAGGAATGAGGAGCTGTGCTGAGGCAGCGCCGCCGGGGCAGGAATTGCAGCCACGGCCTCGATGGCCACGGGAAGGCAGGGGGGCTCAGGTGGAGGCAGGTGCCTCTCCTGGAGGCAGTGCTGGGTGCAGAGCCCGTCCTTTGGCAGGGCTCTGGGCAGTGGTGGCACCTCCCCTCCACTGCAGCCGCGCTGAGTGGGCTGGCAGCCTCTGGGCTCCCTTCCACGGGCTTGCCACCAGCCCTGGCATCACATGCCAAGCACAGTCCTTGCCTATGCAAGCGTTTTGATTTTAATTAAGAAAGACACTGCTCGCAAACTCTCATCTGAATTCAACTAGCAATATTTCATTGTGTGCCAGGAAGAGTTTATTAAGCTTCCAGATCAAACAGGAGCGGACGAAAGGATGGGAAATCAATGCTGCTTTAATAAATGTTTTGCATTTGAGAAGAGGAGAAGGGGAACATCACTTTCCATGGGAAAAGTTGAAATTGACCCTCTTCCAGACTCCTCCAAAGGTAGAAGTCCGGACATTGCTGGTGCAGTGGAGGAAAACTGAATCCTGGCACCAGCTCTTGGGGTCACAGGGGCTGCTGCTCCCTCTCAGGGCACTGGTGAGCAGGTGACCATGTGCTCTTGTGCCAAGCTGTGCCTGTGGTTTGGTTGTGACTTCTTTTGTTTGGGGGCAAACTGAGGGCTGCAGAAATCACTAACATGGCTCCATGCACTTGGCTGCTATTTTGCTGGTCTTTTGCAGAGTGTGAATGTCATCTCCAGAGAGCAAAAGTGCTGGTAGCCTGGGGAGGGACAGGGTTTCAGCTCTACCTGAGCTGTGCTGGGTTCTGCTCCTCGGGAGGCTTATACTGGCACCGTACTTTCCTGTCAGGTTTTACACTGGAGAGAATGACATTTGCATGACTTTGAGGACCTTTGTCCTGTCAGATCCGTTCTCTACATCTGTTAAGCCATTTTTAACACTACCTTTTACTGTTGAGGATGGATTTTAAGAGTTTGGTGATAGGAAGTGTTAGCAGCCCGTGGCTCCTGGGTCTCTCCCAGTCTGGCAGCCCCAGGTGGGACTGGAGCATCATTCCCTGCCCAGGCTGGGTCTGGCCCTGCTGCAGCTCCCGGTCAGAGCTTGTCAGAGTCCAGACCACCCCTCTGGCTGCCCTGGCTGGCTCGAGACCCTGGCAGGGGACTCAGAGACCTTGGCATGAAGTCAAAAACTCCTATGGCTTCCATTTTAGCCTGTGGAAAAAGCTGCCAACTCTGTATGAGGAATTACAAGCCAAAAGGGTTTGAGTAGTGTAATAGGTGAATTGACACAGGGTGGAAAAGTAGAATTTTGGGATTTTTAGAATAGGGTTCAGGGGGTACAAGATGGAGGGATTTATGCATGTTCTAGCCTTCTTCTCCTTCGTCTTGTCCTCCATGTCTTGGTGTGATGGTGACACTTTTCTATTGGTTTGAGGCAGAGATTCACTGTCTGACATAGATGATAGATATTGTCAAGAAATTGTACACATACCCACGTAGTTTTGAGTACATAATGTGGGAGCCGCCTGAGGCTCGAGGCAGACTGCCATGGCTTCTGTACTAGGCGGACCTCAGCAGGTCAGAGAGAGAATGTTATAGATAAGGAAAAATAAACAGCCTTGAAACCTCGATCCTATGCATTCCAGACTCCTCCTTCGGCTACACAGGCTGGGGAACAAGGAATTTACAATCTTGGGGTCAGCCCAGCGTTGAGACCCCAACAAGAGCTGAGGCTCCGATGGCTGCAGGGGCAGAGGCCCTATGTGGGGCAGAGGAGGGCTGTGCTGGTGGCTCTGCCTGCCCACGTTCCTTTCCATGCTGGGCAGGAGGCTCTGGGTGACGGCTCCGGGGAGGGGCTGCTGTGCCCACACGCCCGCTCCATCTGCTGCAGAACCCATCCCTGCTCCTGCTGTCCCAGCCCTGCAGGGCCTGCTCCCCTGTTCCCCTGTTCCCGGCTCCCGTGGTGGGGCTGAGCACCAGGGCCACCGAGCCATGCAGTGCTGCCTCCTGGAACAAGGCAGCGCAGGAGCTCCTTCTCACCCGGGGAGGAGCAGGAGCCCTGGGCCTGTGGTTGTGTCAGGAGGGTCTTGGGCTGGGCAGTTTGATCCAGCAGAGGAGCTCTGTGAAGCTGAGAAGCTGAATTCATTGCCTGCATGTTACTGCCTGTTTTCTTCTGTGGTCCAGTGACAAATGACTTGTCCTGAAATCCAAGATAACTGCTCTGGCTACTGCAGGGCTGATCTTCACAGGCAACCAGCACTGAAAACCAAATTCCACCCCAAGGTGCTGATTCTGCAGCAAACTGCGGAGTTTTACACTCCATTTGTTAAAGTCCATTTTGGACACTCTAGAAAATATGTATTTTGCTTCTCTGCTTTGATTAATTTTTCATGAGAAATAAAATACAATTGTTATTCCTTTCCTCTAAAGACAAGGTGCTCAGAGAGAAGCTGTTTTAATCTGAAGAAAAAGTTTTAAAACCAAAATTTTAAAAAGAAAGGATTTTTTTTGTATCTTTCTTAAGAAGAGGGAACAGCTGGGCACAGAGAATGTTGGCTGAGACGGAAAACCAAACACCTCCAGCCCAGTGAAACTGAACTGTTAATTGCTGTGTCTGCATCCTTTCTAGAATGTTTTCATGTCAAATTTTGAGGTGTGTGGTGCTGCTGTAGCTACTCCTGTATGTGATAGTCAACAAGAAAAATAATTTTATTCCACATGTTTTTGGAGTAATTTTGACTGGTTTTAAAAATATATGTGTGGATAAGGGTCCTTCCAGTCTGGTTGTTTTATGGGTATTTAAGTAGGAAATGAATTCATCATGGAATGGTTCAACACTTCCAATTATTTTAATGGAATACTAGTTTTGACCTCATTGGATCAGAGCCTGGGAATTGAAAAGTAGTTGAGCTCTTTCCTGACCCCTTCCAAACGGGGCTCTGGGTGTTGCACGTGGTTGCTCAGGCTGGAGAAGAGCTCAGGGTATCCCTTCATCCTGGCAGAGTGTCTCTGATGTGTAATTTCATGAATAAAGGAACATTTGCAGAGAGTGCTCAGGTTGTGTGGGGCTGCTGTGGCAGGAAGTTAATAATCTTGAAGAAAGCGATTGCTTCAGGGCATCTGGGGAGAGTGACAGGAGGAGGAAGGTGGTTGTGCTCCAGGTTCCCTGCTGGGTGGGCAGAACACAGGGCTGGGCAGGAGGCACTGCCCTGCTGAGGGAGTACAGGGCACCACTGATCCTCTGGGTGCCAAAACAAACCACTGGGATGGACTCTGGCGAGTTTGGCAGTTGATTTCTGTCTCTTTCTTTTGGCTTGCGTTCTCTATTCTGCCTACAGCCAAACAGAAATCCCTGCGTAGGCTGGATTTCTGACTCCCAGAACGGGTTGGGTTGGAAGGGACCTTAAGAATCACCCCATGACACCCCTGCCATGGCAGGGACAGCTCCCACTGTCCCAGGCTGCTCCCAGCCCTGTCCAGCCTGGCCTTGGGCACTGCCAGGGATCCAGGGGCAGCCACAGCTGCTCTGGGCACCTGTGCCAGGGCCTCACACCCTCCCAGGGAAGGATTTTGTAGTAATTCTCTCTCCATCACACACAAAAAGCACAGAGCTGCTCCTGCAATGAGGAGCACCTCGGGAATGGGAGCTGAAGGACAAACCCAGCAGGGAGCTGGAATTCTGGTGGACAGCAGAAGTCTTCAAGGCGGGGGGAAGAAAGGAGGGAAAAGCCATGAGCCTGACTGTGGGCTGTCTGAAGGCAGGAGTGGGCAGGGTGGGAGGCAGCCCCAGCTGGGAGCTGGCTGCTTTTCTGCCCATTCAGAAGGGACAATTGCAGCCCAGTCCGATTTTAGCATCAGGGTGCTGGGGGTTTTCACCCAGGCACCTGATCCAGCCCTATTTGCTTTATGAGGTCTGACAGGAGTCCCACATAAAATCTGATGGCTTCAGGCAGGTGATTAGTGTAAGCACTGTGTATAATTAGTGAAGATGTTTATCGTGCAAATTAATGGAAATGAAAGCTTTACTTGTGCACATTAAATTGAAGTGTTTGTGTGGGTATAGATGTGCAATGAATTCTCTTTTATATTTATGTGTAGTGGATTCCAGTTTTCTTATATATATGTGTGCAATGGATTCAATTCCTATGTATGTATAAAATGAGCAATTAATTCAATTTTTATATATATATATTATCTCTATATATAATGGCAATGAATTCCAGTGTTTTCTCCTGCCTGCCCTGGGCTGTGGATGTGAATCCTCCCCGCAGTGCCGCTCTTGTTGTGAGGAGGTGGCAGAGGAGTTTGCAGCCTGTTTTGGTGATGCTGTCACTGGGCCCTGCCCGGCTCCATCCTCCCTCGGGCTGCTGGATCTCACAGGGCAGGCCAAGCTGCTGTGATAAGGCATCCCAGCAGCACTGCCTGCTCCTCCACTCTGAGATTAAACTTTCAAGCATGCTCAAAGCTATTTTTGTATTTTATCTTATTTTGTATTAAAAGCTGGGTGGGGGAAGGGAATTTGGAGGAACTTGTGTGTTTATAATCCATTCAGTGTTGACCCTTCTTATCTTGCACATGCTTTGCCTTGGGAGTCAAGAATATTTTATTATTCTTAGGGTTTTATACACTTCCAAATAAAGTCCCTGTACTGGAAAGCTGCTGTCCAAGCACCCTGCTTATATCATCTCTATGAATGTTGCTCTAGAAAAGGAATGTACTGAAAAAATGAAATTCAGAATGAAATATGAGATGTGACAATAAACTCCTTGACCAGAAAAAAAGTTATTTTTTAATTCCTTCATTCCCTGGTGATAAAGTCATACCCAAAATAACTGCTCCAGACAGGATTTTGGCTATGACTCAGAGAACTGCAGGGAACTCTCTGAGAAGTTGTGAGGATGTAGTTATTTCTGTTGCTTTTAGGGGGGATGGACTTGGAATACACCGTCGTAGAGTTGGATAAATAACTGAAAAAACTTTTGGCAGAGTTAAGCACAGAATTCTAAACCTGTGAGTCCAGTCTGTGTGTAACAAATATTTCCTTTTTTCTCCTTCTCCTCCCAGGAGCCCATAGTACTCCTCTCTGCATCCTTATTTCCTTCAGCTCTGTTCCCAGCCTCTCGGTTTCCCGGTGGCTGCTGGGCACTTGTCAGGGAAGTCTGCAGGTGAGGAACCTCTTGAAAGATGCTTTTTGTCCCGAGCGGGGTCTGCTCCCTCCCGGGGCTGTGGAGGGCTCACTGCAGCTCAGTGCCTCGGCTCCGGTGCTCCCTCTGCATTCCAGAGCCTGGGGAATCCGAGCCCGTCCCGTGGAGAAGGGGCTGCAAATCCATGGCCTCGGATGATGCCAAGGGCTCTCTGGGGAGGTGCAGGGCTCTATGAGCTGTATTTTCTTAAAATTTCCTCTTTTCAGAGGCATGGCTTTTAATTGCTTCTTAATTTTTGGATTTGGTTTGTCTTTTTTAATTTTTTTTTTTTTTTTGCTAGTCTACCTTGAAGCACAGCAGAAGGATGCTGTGGGGTGAAAGAGCATAAAGGTGTCTTGTTGCAGACTTCAAACAAACTGTGCCATGAGTAAATCCATATCAAATTCACATAAAATTGGTTGGCTGGAATGCTTTTGATGTTCTTGAGTTAGGGTACAAGAAGCGCTCAGCGGAGATGGTCTGTGAAGATCTGCAGGTCAGTCGGGCGCTGCTGTGAGCAAACACAGCTGTTTCATCCCGCTAAGAGCAGCCCCCTCTCCCCTCTGGTCCCACAGGCACGGGCTGGTGCCGATCCTGTCCGTATGCTGGGATCCCGCAGCTGGGCTCGGGCATTCCCTCCTGCGGGGAGCCTGGCTGGCATTGCCCGGGGTACCCCTCTCCTGGGGCCAGGACGTGGATTCTGTAAAGGGCACTGGGCTGTTCCTGCTCTCCGCAGAGCTGCTGGCTGTGCTGGGGGAGAGGAGCCCGCTGTGGGGTGACCTGGAGGTGTCACACAAGTACTTGTGTTCTGAACCCTTCACTTCGCTGCTCTAGTGAAGTAAAGAGCAGCGAGAGAGTGCAAGGGCTTTTCTCTTTTTGTATTTTGAAAGGAGAATTAGGGCAATGTTGTTTTTTCATGATTTTTCTGGTGTTCTATGGGAACACCATGTTTTCTGGTGTTCTATGTTCTGGTGTCCTGCTCCACGGACTGCTCCTGGAGCTGCTGATTTTGCTGCTGGTAGCACAGGGGAAGAGCCCGGTGAATCAGACGTGGGAATCCCTGCGTTCTGTGAGCCTTTATGCCCATATTTCATCTCTAATGGCCACCACTGGGCATGGTCTGGGCACAAAGTGTTCCCCCAGCTCAGTGCACACCAGCACAAAGCTGTGCTGAGCCCTGGGGGTCTCTGACCATCAGAGAGTGTCAGCAGTGCCCCAGTGCCCCTGGGGCTGCACCTGCAGCAGGGAGCTGCTCTGTCACACAAATCACGGGTGCAGCTGGCAGGAATTTGGGCTCCCAGGTCCTCAGTCTGGTCGGGCAGCCCACTGTGGGTACCCCCATGAGAACAAGAGCTGCGTGTGACCCTGCTGGATGGGGGCTCTGAGCTGTGGCTCTGCAGCGCCAGTGACAGCAAACAGCTGCCCAGCAGCGAAGCTCAGCTGGTGTGTGTGGGAGCTGGCCCTGGGGAGCTGGTGCTGGCCCCACCACAGTCCCCTGGGCACTGGGCTGGGATATTTTCCACCAGGCTGCACTGCTCTTGCTCTATTACATGGTCCCTTGCCTCTCAGCTTGAATTATTGCCTACATGCATGGGTAGAGCCTTTGGAAAAAAACTTAGCATGTAATTAAGAGAGCCAGTGTATTTTACGGGGATAGTGACTAAAGGAAACAGCTTTTCACTTTAGGATTTGTGAGCGCCTGTCAAAAGCGATTTGTGGTGGAGGGAGGTCAGTTGGGAGGAGAGCTGCTGCCTGAGGAACGCCGACTTCCCTCTCAAATGGGTGTAATTGTGTTCGTGGCTATGATGACTTTTTCCAGCTGCTCTGCGTGCGGATGAGCTCGGTGTGCCCAGGGCTGCCTGACCGACATGTCGGGACCGAGCCCCGGGAGCAGCCGGGACCTGCCTGCGGAGAGCAGCAGGGCAGCTGCTTTGGGACCAGCCCTGACAGTGGGCGAGCGGGATGTCCCCCTGTTAGGGCAGGATGTCTCCATGGGAGAGCAGGATGTGCTCATGGGACAGAGGGTGTCCCTGTGGGAGAGCAGGATGTCCCTATAGTACAGAGGGTGTCCCCATGGGCGAGCGGGATGTCCCTATAGCACAGAGGTATGCCCATGGGACAGAGGGATGTGCCGCAGTGCTGGGGACACTGCAGCAGAGCCACCCCATTCCGGGACAAGCAGCGGGAAGGGCAGGGCATCGCTGGTGCTGCCTGTTCAGCTCATGGCTGGGAGGAGCCAGGAATCTGTGCATGAGCTCTGACACCGTTCTCTTGTCTCCTTGGACAGAGACATCCTCACAGGTCCTGCTGCAGCATCGGCTCTGCCCGTCCCGCTGGTATTTTCCCCAAAATACCCCAAGGTGTTTCCATAGGGGAATGTCACACCAGAGGATGGCTGGGAAGCAGAGCCTGCTTTCGGCCAGCTGCTCCTGGCAGCTGCTGTGGTTTGAGATCTGGAACAACTCCTGGGTCTTGAGTTGGTTTTTCAGAGCCTTGCACTGGTTTTCTCTCCTTCAGTACATCAACAAGCGCTGTGAGGTCATCAGGCCTTGGTATTTGCCGTTAACCAAACAAATTGCAATGAAGGAGGAGAAGGCACTTTCAGGCCCTCTTGTGAAAGCCATGTGGAAACAAGCAGCAGTGACTGGATTAAACAAAAAAAGTGGTTTATTTTTGAGTGGATTTGCTGACATCTATAAACAATGGCAACGGCAGACACACAGATACATAGATAAATAAAGACAAGGTAAAATAAGGATCTTGCTGAATATTTAGGTGGCTGTGCTCTGCAAATACCTAAAGAAGGGGCATGTTAATGTATCTTACTTGTTTTCCAGTAAGTCATTAGTCGCTTAAGTGAAGTTGCTCATTCCATTTTTCCCTTTCATTAAATATTCATGTTTACTAATGGAAATTGTCTTGACAAATTGGTCAAACTGAGCAGCTTATGAATTTATGCCATAGACTAAAAAAAGTTGTTTTGAAACTCCGAGTGAGCTGAAGTAATTCTTAAAATCATTAACACTTCATTGATTTTATAATTAAAAAAAATTCCCTAGAATAAATAGAGCATCTTTTAAATGTAGCATGGCTGTTTATCTCAGTGCTTAGGATTAATATTACATTTTTTTCCCTGAAAATATCCATGAACTTCTAAAGATGCTTTTTATTGCCAACCCTTAGGATTCACTCCTCCCTACAGCTCTGACTGGGGCTGTTACTGTCGCTGCCTTCAAGGGGCTCTTAGTTTTTGGGGTGTGGCCCACCCAAGTGCCAGGGAGCTGCAGATAATTTGGATGTAGCCAGGAGCTGTCCTGCAGCAGTGACCCAGAGCTGTGGGACACGGCCCTCGGGTCCCTGGGGGTGACTGCAGCCACGGGGAGAACGCACCTGGGGGACAGGGTGGGGTCACCGAGGGGTACGTGTGACCCCACAGGCTCCTGAGCCCCGTCTCTGTGTGAGGGAGAGGGGACAGGGAGGGAGGAGGGCAGAACAAGCCAGACTGGGGGCATGACTGGCACAGAGCCCACCTGTGAAGGGCGAGGGAAATGAAGGATCCTGCCCAAAAATGGCCCAAACTGACCCTTAATGAGCCTCAGATAACAGCAGAAAATCTACTGGGGGCTTGGGAGTCTCTGGGAGCCCCTGGGTGTGGGGTAGGAATATTCCATGGGGAATAAATTCACCGGGAATCCAACTGCTGGAGCTCAGGTGGAACAAACGCCACCTGAGGCAGCAATAACGAGCACTAATTAATGGGTCTCTGTCTCCTTGGAGCGTGTGTGTGTGGCCAAAGGCTTATGATAAAGCCAAATGGGGTAATTTTTCACAGAGACTAATTTAGGCCATTAGCCAATAGCCCATAACTAGTTTCACAGAGACTAATATTCAGTTCTCTGCCCAAGGCATGGCTCCTGGGGTGTCTCAAGGAGAGGTAAGATCTTTTCAACAGACACCACTGTTCTTTCTCTGTTTGTATTTTCAGCTTACACCTGTTTGGTGTTAACTGCTACTTACACCCAAGCTCTGTGGTGTCCTGGTATTGGGGCACACGCAGGCTGCACCCCTGTGCGTGGGGCCAGCGAGGACCTCCTGTCCCCACGGAGGTCCCTGGGGAGTGGGGAGGAGGGCGATGCCTGGGCTCCTGCTGGGGCTGAGGGAGGACAGGAGCTGCAGTTCAGCTCTGGCAGCAGCAGCTGCTGGTGCTCTTCTTGTTTGGAGCCTGGAATGACAAATAATTTATCTTGCAGAGCAAGCAGCCCTCGTTGGCCTTGCCCTGTGCCCGCCCCAGCTCAGCCCGGCTGTGCCTTCAAAGCAGTTGGAGAAGCACAAGCGCTGGGAGGGCAGAATGTGTTTAATTCCTCAGCTTCAGGTTCCCTGGGATAACAAGCTCCTTTTGTCTCCTTGATATCAATCTAATTTCTAATTAGTTTTCATCTGCCTGCAAATAATATTCTAGGGGCAAACTTGGAGCAGCAGTGAAGCCCCGTGGCTGCAGGCTGGAACAAACCATCACAGCATGCTCAAACAGCCCTGTTGTCCGTAGGAGCCCAGGACTTGTTGGCCGATCTGACCCATATGGAACCTGCTGCTGTGGGGGGATGTGTACCTCCAGCTGACCAAAGAGCCATGAGATTAATATCTCATGGTCAGGAAACTGTTTTTGAAAAACAATTTACTTAGATTCTCTAGAACACTTGATTAGAGGACAAAGCATTCTGCAGTAGATAGGGACAAATCCTGTTTAAAAGGTATTCCTGGGTATTTGATGAAATGGAAAACTTGTTTAACTGGCAGCTGATATTTTCTAGGGTGGTTGGTTTGTTTGTTTTTCCATGTGAATTACTTTTTCCTTCAGACACTTCCATCTAGATTGGTTGATGAAGATCTCATGGAGGTTCACAGCTTTTCCAAGGTTGCTGTCTCTGTCTATTCAGCCTACTTTGGAAGGTTTCCAAGACAAAAATGTCAAAATTAAGATTTAATTTCTGGTACTTTATATTTGGATTCATCAGGATTTCACCAGGAGTCTCAGGATCCCATAAGGCTCAATATGATCTTACTAAGCAAATACTCATCAGTGTTCTATTCCTACACATCATCCATGATCCCATGATTTGTCTTTGCTTCTGTCTTTCTACAGCTTTTGTTGATCTTTAGAGAAATCACTTTGCTGAGCTTAGTTTAACAAAAACAAATATTACATTACATTTGTTCTGGATAGAAATGTGCCCCAATTCCAAATCCAAGAAGATTTTATCTAGATTTTCTCTTTTTCACTTTTTGAGAAGAAGGAAATTTTTCCTGGGAAGAGACGGGTAATCGAACCAGAGATTCCACACCTTGAAGGAGTCCATGGTAGGACTGATGAGGCTGAAGTGATGACTCCTAAAGCTGGATGGCGAGACCAAGTCAGGGTGCTCATTGTCTGGGCTGTCCTGGTGAGGTTCTGCAGTTAGGCTGGCTTTGGTTACCTAGGTTAGGCACCTGCTCCCTCTCTGCTGAGCCTATGGAGGCCCTGACGATGTCAGCCTCCCACTGAGGAGGCCATTCCAGAGGTGGTTGATGGCTTGGTTGGCACCGCTTGGCTAAGATACCTGTCCCTGCCGGTCCCCAGCAGCTCCAGGTCGTCCTTGGCTCCCTGTAACACCCAGCAGCCAGTGCCACTCGCTGTCCCCAGCCCTCCTGGAGCTGCTCCCCTGCCTCAGGGGAGTCTGGACTGACACGTGGTGATCAGACAGCTCAGGTCCTGCCCCCCACCACTGCTTTCTCCTCATGGCTACATGAGTTAATCTATCTCAACAGTCACAAGACTAACATTTAACTTGAAACCTTTGAAATGAAAAAAAGGCACCAGAGTACAGGACAAAGAAAGGGGAATTTCTCCCTGGATTGAGACACTAAATGTCAGAGTTATGTAAGAACTTTATCTGGAGTGAATCAGGACAGAAGTGATACGAAATGTCTCAAATGCCATCTGCTTTCAATCCAGCCAGTGCCTGCTGAGCCCTGAGCCTGCGAGTGAGGAGCTGGGGAGCAGGGCCGGGGCTGTGGCTGAGGAGGGGCTGGGCACAGGGGGGCTCAGCCCCGTGTCCTCGAGCCCAGAGGGACCGTGGGACTTGGCTCTGTGACTGTGGGATGTGATTCTCCATGGGTTTTACTTTGTATTGTTCTGTCTGATTTCACTCAGTGTTTTATCTTTTAAAATGATAAAATGGTCTTTTGTTTCCTAAGAGCAGTTGGCAACCTGAGCAACCTGGTCTAGTGGAGGAGTCCCTGGCCATGGCACAGATGAGATTTAAGGTCCCTTCCAACCCAAACCATCCTGGGATTTTGTGATAGTGATTTTGTGATTTTTGTGATTTCCTGATCCTGAGCTGTGCCCGTGGTGTGAGTGGTTGGCAGTCCCTGAGTGGCTCCAGTGACTGGCAGGGTGCTGATGTGGGTTCCCCACTTACAGCCCTGGCTGCCCCAGCACTGCTGCCCCCAAAAAGCTTCATCCCAGCCATGGCACAAACACTCCCGGCTGCAGGGACTGGATTTATGGCCGGGGAGGGGGCAGGAGCTCCAGCGGCCGCCTCTCCCCGTGCTTAGGGATCATTATGTGCTGCTCTTTCAGCCAGCAGAACTTTCATGTCTCACAAATTAAATTCCCGGGCACAATAATTACATGGAAATGCTGCTGGGCTGTTATTCACAAGGGGCCAATTTTGTAGCCATTTGTTGGCATTTGAAAAGTCAAATTTCTTACGCTGTAACATATGCAACATATAATTCAAAAACAGAACATGAAAGGCTGCAATCCAGCCAGCAGATGTAAATTTTGAAGAGAGCTGGACATCAGAGAAAAAATAAATTACCCAAGTTAAGCCGAATGAGCACTTGATTTCAGCTGTACTTTGTGCCCCCGAGTGTCACTGGGTTCCTGGACTCTCGGGCTCACCCTGACAAGTGTTTTTCTGGATGTCTTTTCCAGCTGAAATCCTGCCTGTGCAGCTGGTTCAAGAGCTGGGGCTCCCATCCCTGCCCTCCCCAGGGTGCAGCAGGATGCTCCCGCCAGCCTCACAGCCCAGTGGGGCTGTTGAAGGTAAGGAATGATTTCCTACACGGGTTTGCATCCGTAAGGATCACAATTAGAAATAACGCTGCACTAAGAGCACCAGTGCTGCTGTTTGGAGAACCAAAGCCATGTCTCCCTTGCTGTTGGAAGTTTCATGGCTACAGACTCAATTTTTCAGGTATCTGCTTTGGAATTTTGAACAAACTCCTCAGGAAAAGCAATACCTTTCTGTGAAAACAGTTGACCTCTGCTGTTCTTGTTATTGTGGGAATCCCCAGAAAAGGCCAATTGCTGCCCAGTCTGGGTGTTATTTAAATGATTCCACTCTGCTGTATGCAAAGGAAAGCTTTAGAGATACACAGGGAGCTGGCAAAATGTGCTTGTCGTTATTAACACAACAGAATTTTATTAGCACGCATGTTGTGTGTGATATTTCTGTGTGGTATCAGTTTTCCCTGTGTTAATACAGAATGATTCCCCTGTGTGTGACCTGCACAGCCAGCCAGCAGTGGGACCCTGTAGCAATGTGCTGTTCCTGGGGGTGGCCAGCTTGGCCTTCCCTCTCCCCCCGAGGATTTTGTTGAGTTTTCTGAGGAAACCTGGGAGTTTTTTGCTCCCACAAAACACAGTACAGGCTGGGATACTCCCTGATGGTGTAGTGACAGTCACCCCTCTGGTTTTAGCAGCTGCTCCTGCCACTGGGACATTCAGGAGGAGCTTTGGTGGCAGCTGATGTGTGGGATGCACAGGGATGGGTGGCTGTGGGATCCCCTGGTGAGGGGGCACCTGCCTGTGCTGCTGGTCTGGAGGAGTGTCCCATCCTGGTGCCCCAGGGGATCACGGAAACGCCCCCAGGCTGCACCCTGCTCCTACTTTTGCTGTGTGTAAATGAAGATTAAAGAGCTACGCCTGTCTTTGCACCCCAGCCTCTCTCCTGATGCCATCTCCCTGTGAAGCTTCTGCTAACAGGGACACCACGCTCTCTTGTTTTCTCTTACGGTGCTCCTGCAAAACCAATCGATCCAAATCCCGTCGTGTCTGCATATGGCAGAGGACTAACGAGTAGTAATTGCTTCCCAGCCCTACAGGAAGCTAACTTCAGGAAGGGCTGAGGATTATCCAGCTGCATGTCCCTGGGAGGTTGTTATTGTGGGAAATTAATTAGCTTAGAACTATTAGAAATACAGAGGGAGAACTGAGGATTGATAGGGCAGAGACAGACCAATGTGTTTGTTAAAAAATAGTAAAGACTGAGTGAATGGTGTAATTTTAAGTTAAAATTGCTTCTTCCCCCTTTGGGACTTTATTGTTCTGAATATAAAACTGTGCACTGAAGTTTCTGAGGCAAACAGCTTTATTCTCTTCTCCCACTGAACAAGGCACGTGTAGGGATGGGGAGGTGACCCGTGTGCCATCCTGCTGGCTCCCTCTGGGATGAGCAGAGTCCTCTCCCAGGCCCTCCCCAGCAGTGGCTGTGACACAGAGAGAAGCCAGGCAGACCCCCCACGTCCCCCCAGACACATGTCCACCTCCAGCTGGTTTCAGCTCTTTAAACTTGCAGAGCATTTAGGGTCCCAGTGGAATTCCCCTCCATTGTATTTGTCCAATTCCCTTTACTCTTGTTCTAGCACGAAATCTGACTGTGCTCTTATGTTAGATGGGCTGGAATACAGGATTTTGTTGTGGTGTTTGATAAAGAGCTCAGGGTATAACTGAGTGGGGTCCACTTGCCCTGGACCCTCATTTCACCCTGCATGTTGGAAGGGAACTACATTCAGAGGGGCACAAGGGAAGGAGATGGAAGAGGGATCCCTCCATGGTGTCCTGCTGGGATCGGCTGGTCGGTGAATCCAGCTTGGTTTTGTGCTTTGTGGAGGCAATTCCATTTTCTTGCTTTAAACTTTGAGGAGAAGAACTTGGGCAAATGTAAAACGTGGCTGGATGGGGTGCTCAGGCTCCTGCTCTGAGAGCAGTTGTGCCAAGAAAATAACAGGCTTTGAGGTTGTTTGTTTCTGTAGGAGATTGAAGCAGCACACTCAGGAGGGGCTTATCTCGGCAAGGGGGCAGATAGGGCCTGAAATGGATTTTCATGCTCAGAGCTTCCAAACACAAGCAATGTGCAGCTTTCTGTTTGTTTTGCAAATCCTTATCATCTCACAATTATTGCTTGTGAAGTGGAGCAAAAAATGAAACCCAGTGAGGGCTGGATGGCAGGACTCTGCTTTTTCTCCCGGCTTAGCTGTTGTGCTCTGGAAGAACACTCGTGTGCCTCCAAAAGCCTCCCAGACAGGTATCTCCACAGAGTCATTAGTTTGCAAGCTGAACTTTCTGGCAGCTCGGTGTGCTGCATTTCTGCTCAGCATGAGTTGTTTATAGACAGCTTCTTTCTTGGGGTCTTCAAAGTGATTTCATGTCTCAATATTTTATTTATGCAGTAACTGAATTCTCATTGAATCCCAGAATGGTTGGAGCTGGAAGGGACCCTAAAGCCATCCAGTGCCACCCTTGCCATGGCAGGGACACCTTCCACTATCCCTCCATTATCCCAGGTTGCTCCAAGCCCCGTCCAGTGCCTTGGGCACTGCCGGGGATCATGGGGCAGCCACAGCTTCTCTGGACACCCTGTGCCAGAGCCTCACCACCTTCACAGCCAAGCATTTCTTCCCAATATCCCACCTATCCCTGCGTTTTTCTGCCTCAGTTTTTGATTTGCTTTGATTTTAAGGCAGAAGAGGAAGAAGCAGAATTCTGCTACTTATGAAATGTCACAACAGAGCTCATCTGGTGAGGCTGAGCTGACGGGTGGAAGGAGGTGGGGTTGGTGTGTGAATGAGGGGAATTTGCTGTCCCACAGCCCTTCTCTAACACTGCCAGGCAGCTGCAGCTGCTGCCGGCAGGTTTTCAGGTGTGGGTTCAAAAGGAGGCTCCAAATGTGCGTTGGCTGGTGGGTGCTGAGCTGTGGGGTACAGGGGGTGCTGCCTGGGTGGCCAGTGCTGCCCTGGCACAGCTCCTGCATCCCACCCTGCTGGTGGCTGGGCTGTGCCTCTGTGCTGCTGCTCCTGGCACCCGAGCAGCAGGGGTTTAGCCGTGCCCCTTTCTCTCCCTTTGCATGTACAGGCAGTGGCAGAGGGCAGGGAAAAGCTTTGCCGAGCCTGGCCAGGGGGTGCCAGCTCCAATCCCAGCTGGGCATCCTACAGGTATAAAGATAAAACAAAAGTGGCACTAGGAATACTCACATTCAAGGTGAACATTTGATTGGCACGGTTTTCTGTTTCCCAGAATGTGTATTTTGTTGTTCCTTAGATATCTTGAGCAGAAGTTTTTTGTGGGTAATTGAATCATAACACATAATAACAGTACAATTTTACCAGCAGTTGAAGTTCCATCGTAGCATCATTGTTGTCTGGAAATGTGCCTCAACATTTCCTTCCCATCCCACCCTCTCAGTTGGTTTCTGCCTGTTCAGAGTGGCTGTGGCCTTCCTTCAGCCTCAGCTGGTGCTTCTCTTCACAGCCACGAGGAGACACAGCACCACCACAGCAGATTCTTCTAATACTGCTTATCAGACAGATTAGGACATGCAGATATGTACAGTGCATGGAAGTTGGAAAAGGATGCCTTTAGCAGGGGAGAGAAGA
Organism: Anomalospiza imberbis; assembly: GCF_031753505.1. Taxonomy (NCBI): domain Eukaryota; kingdom Metazoa; phylum Chordata; class Aves; order Passeriformes; family Viduidae; genus Anomalospiza; species Anomalospiza imberbis. The sequence goes on along the minus strand of NC_089695.1, from coordinate 18,435,619 downwards.
GAGTTTCTGCTCTGTCAGCTGACACAGCTGCAGCCCTCATTAAAGAAGGAAGCCAAAGTTCTGATGCAATTGCAAAACTCTGGTGTTTGGGAATGAGAACACCAAACACCAGCAGAAAAGCTGTCCCAGCTCTGCTGATTTGGAGTTGAAGGCTGGTTGGTGTGTGTTTATATGAGGCTGTGGGTGGCACAGAGGAGCCTTTGGGCTGTGCCTGTGGGGCTGTGAGGACCTGGGCCACTATTTCTCAGTTGAACAATTTCTTGCAGGACGAGAGGGATTTCTGGTTTTACCAACAAAAGTTTCATTTGTCTGACAAAGGCAAAACGATATTCTGTTTACAGAGTGACTCAAGGCATCCATGGAGTACGTGTAAATTGGCTGGAAAGTAGGTCATGGTGGCTTTGCAGAGCACAGTTGTGATGTGTTGGTGTGTGAATTCAGCCCCAGAACTGGGAGTGCTTACAGGGAGAGCAGCACGGGCTCCTCGGCATGATCGCCCTGCTTTCATCTCTCCAAGCTGGTGAGTCTGGGGAGAGCTTAATTAGAGTCAGTGGCAGTAATTCTGGAAAACACCAGCCTGGACTGCTGCTCGTGCTCTGGCCTGCCAGCCCACCGCCTCCTTGCCATATGCTCACTGCTGTTTGCTTGCTGATGGACAACAGAAAGTTGTGGAGCTGGGGATGCTGTGTGCAGGATCAGCTGGGACGGGGCCCTGGTCACACCCTGGGGAAGGTCAGGGCTCTGGTCACACACTGGGGAGGGTCAGGGCTCTGGTCACACACTGGGGAGGGTCAGGGCTCTGGTCACACACTGGGGATGGGCAGGGTTCTGGTCACACACTGGGGACGGGGAGGGCTCTGGTCACACACTGGGGAGGGTCAGGGCTCTGGTCACACACTGGGGAGGGTCAGGGCTCTGGTCACACACTGGGGACGGGCAGGGCTCTGGTCACACACTGGGGACGGGGAGGGCTCTGGTCACACACTGGGGAGGGTCAGGGCTCTGGTCACACACTGGGGATGGGCAGGGCTCTGGTCACACACTGGGGAGGGTCAGGGCTCTGGTCACACACTGGGGAGGGTCAGGGCTCTGGTCACACCCTGGGGAGGGTCAGGGCTCTGGTCACACACTGGGGACGGGGAGGGCTCTGGTCACACACTGGGGAGGGTCAGGGCTCTGGTCACACACTGGGGAGGGTCAGGGCTCTGGTCACACCCTGGGGAGGGTCAGGGCTCTGGTCACACCCTGGGGAGGGTCAGGGCTCTGGTCACACACTGGGGAAGGTCAGGGCTCTGGTCACACACTGGGGACGGGGAGGGCTCTGGTCACACACTGGGGACGGGGAGGGCTCTGGTCACACACTGGGGAGGGTCAGGGCTCTGGTCACACACTGGGGAGGGTCAGGGCTCTGGTCACACACTGGGGAGGGTCAGGGCTCTGGTCACACACTGGGGAGGGTCAGGACCCTGGTCACACACTGCGGAACACAGCCCAGGGGAGGCGGCTGGGGGCTCTCGGGGTCCCCAAGACCCCCCTTGCACAGACCCTGGTGCAGGGGCTGCTGTGCTGGCGGTGGGCACCCGGTCAGCTCCAGTGCCCCGCTGCCAGCTCCCCAGCCCTGTGCCCGCAGCCCCCCGGCCCCACTGGATGGAGGCTCTGCCCGCCGTGGTCCTGCCGTGTCCTGCCGGGCACCATGAACCCTGCCGGGCTCTGGGGGACCCTGCTGGGCTCTGGGGGACCCTGCCGGGCACCATGAACCCCGCTGGGCTCTGGGGGACCCTGCCGGGCTCTGGGGGACCCTGCCGGGCTCTGGGGGACCCTGCCGGGCTCCATGAACCCTGCTGGCCTTCGGAGCAGGCTGGGGCAGACCCGGGCTCCTGCTCCAAGGCTGTGCCGAGCTGCCCTCTGGCACAGGCTGTTCTCTGTTGGGATTGTTGGTGGGGGTCCCTGAGCGAGGCACGAGCTGCCAGCGGCTCCGGATCGGGAGAGAGACCGAGCGAGGGGATGGCAGTGGGCAGGGAACAGCAGCGTGTGACAAGCAGGAGCTTGTGCCAGAAGGATTTCTTTCAGACGTGGGAAAGATGAAAAGTGCACAGGGATGAAAGACTGAGAAGAAGTGAGACTTCTCCAGCAGCAGCACTGTTCACACAAAGTGCCTCAGACAGAAGAGCATCTCTACCCGCCCCTTCTTCCCCTCTTCTGCCAGCACCAGGCAGTAAATTACCCTGCTCATCCTATCACTGGTTATTGAGTGGTTGGGCAAGATGGAGTCAAATTATTTGCATGTTCAAAGAGAGAAGATAAAACTAGACTGCAGCATATTTTATGGCTTTTATAAAATGTTGATGTATGTTGTTGGAGTAGATGGAAAGGCACCACCAGTGCTTGAGGGCAGAGCTCCTCTCTGGGAACCTGCTGCTGAATTAATGTGAGCAGAGTCAGGAGAAAGCAGGAATATACAATAAAGTTGGAAAAAATAAATGTTTTATATTTATATTTGGACTGTGTAGTAAGAAAGGCACTCGAATAAATCTGATTCTAGTGCAGCCTTAAGGTTGTATATTTAGCATTTATAACTCAAATTTGGACAGTCGCTCATTAGAAACCAGGAAGACAGAGTCTCAGGAAAATGGGAAGAGCAGGAAAGGGAAGGAAAACAAACAGCTCAAACAGTGTGGGGTTTGAGTATGTTTGTGGATTTTTAAGCTGAAGTTTTAAATGTATTTTTCAAAGGACAGGGTCCTGCTGTGGGACTGACACCTTCTTAGTCTTGTTGTCAGCTGTCAGCTGTAATTATTTCATGTGTCCATCTGCTCCAGGGCTGGTTTGTGTGTGCACTGGGACGGCTGCTCCTGCAAGAGCACGTCAGCACTTCCAGCACAGCTGCCTGGGACCTTGGGTTTGTTCAAGTGAGGAAAGCCAGGCATCGGGAAAACAAATATCCCGATTCCCTCTGTGAGAAGTGCCCCAGATGAGCTCCAGGCGAGGATGGAGTGTGTTGCTGTCCTCTCTGCAGCAGGAGCGGTGCCTCCTGTCCCTGCAGACCAGCTCTGTGTTTGTGGGGTTCCGTGTCCTGCCCTGCCTGGAGCTGGCACTCGGGTCAGTGGGCAGCAGGGACCTGCTGAGCCTGGGGGAGAGGGCAGCGAGGGCAGGCTGTCCTGGTGGCTCCCTGTCATCCAGCTGTGCCCGGGCCTGGCCCCAGGGCGATGGGCAGAGAGCTGAGCCAGGCTCAAACCAAGAGCTGCTGCAGGAGCGAGCCTGGGATCTGCTGCAGAGCTGGCACTGGCCTGTGGGTGCTACTCACACATCTGTGAGATGTGCCAACCTGCAGTCACCTCAAGCTAATCCTGGGCTTTTCCCCTTGTTTTATTCACGACTGATGTTTCTGGTTGATGTGTGCCTCAAGCTTTGGGTTTCGGGGAAGCAGGTTCCCGTCTTCATGCAGTGATTGCGTCGTGTTGGTATTGAACACCCTGCCCTGGATTGTGGACTGCAGCTGGGTGCTTCTGGTGATGTCAGCTGGGAGCTGCTGGGCACCCCTGGCAGGGCTTTGTGCTCAGGCTGCTCGCTGTATCACTTCCAGCTGTGCTCTGTAACGCTGCTCTGTTCTTGGGGACACATCCAGGGCCACCAAGGCCTTCAGAGGGAGGGAGCAGCTCTCCCAGAGGAAAGGGAGAGTGAGAGAATGGGGACTGTTCAGCCTGGAGAAGAGAAGGCTTTGGAGTGATCTGACTGTGGGTACAGGAAAGACAGAGACTTTACAAGGGCCTGGAGTGCCAGGACACAGGGAATGGCTCCCACTGCCAGAGGGCAGGGCTGGATGGGATACTGAGCAGGAATTGTGCCCTGGGAGGGTGGGCAGGCCCTGGCACAGGGTGCCCAGAGCAGCTGTGGCTGCCCCTGGATCCCTGGAAGTGTCCAAGGCACTGGACACTGGGGCTTGGAGCAGCCTGGGACAGTGGAAGGTGTCCCTGCCACGGCAGGGGTGGGACGAATTGATCCAGCGGCCCAAACCATTCCATGGTTCTGTGACTTGTGTCTTGTGGAGCTCATGCAGCCCCAAGTTCTCTGGTCCTTTGAATGTAGCCTGAATGAGTCCCTAATGACTCCCTCATGTGCCTCCTTCTCCAGCACATCCCAGAGCAAATGGCTTGTACTTAATAAGATACCTACATTCAATATTTGGTATATCTGAATTTCATCATACTTCATCCATGGTGGACACCATGAAGAATAAAATAATTTTATTTTCAGTTTTACTGTAAATTGTTTGAAATATCATACCGATAAATAAACAGGATTTATAATTAATACAGCTATACATTAATATAGCTGTATTAATTATACATACATTATACAATATAATAAGATACTGTTAATTACAATATAATTGTCATTATACAGGCACACACATTCAGCTGCTTGGCTGTACATACAAGTGGATTCTATGTTTATGTGTGCCTATAAATTTGTGACAGCTGCAACATGCTGGTTTCAGGGTAGAAGAGCTGTAATTTAAATGCTGGAGAAAATATGCAAATGCCTGAGAAACAGGAAGAGCTCAAAGTGTTTTGCAGGCTGAAAACCGTTAAGTGCCCATGGTGCTTCTCTTACCCAGGCACACACAGGAGCCACCCGAGCAGCTCTGCAGGAATTGTTAAGAGAAGCATCTCTTGTTTTGTTTTCAGTTGTAAACTAACAATCTGCCCATTTGCATAACTAAATTCTCCCGGTGCTGTAGCAGGAATGTGGCTGCTGCCATGGGAGGCTGGTGTGAATTGCTGAGGATCTGCCACACCAAATTATGCATTTTTGCTGTTGTTTTAGTGAATAAATTCCAGAGAATACAATCAGTAATTAGCTGCAATATGGCGCACAGGGAGCAGTGAGGAGACAATAACTGGATGTGAAGGACTCATCTGTACAACTTCCAGAACCCCAGCCCAGTCCTCACCACACACTGGAGGGAATCGTTGGCAGTGGTTCAGCGTGTTATTTGCCAAAAAGGTTCCTTTGGAAGATAGAAATGAATTGGAAATGTGGGGATTCACTGTGAGACACCTGCCACAGGTAGGTAGCATGGGGATGGCCTTGGGTTTGAATAGATGAAAAAAATTCCAAGCATATGTTAAACTGTTCTCCACATGAGCAAGTCTCTAATTTGATCACTATATATCTAATAAACCTGGCAGCTTCTCCCTTCATTAGTGACATCTTCATTTTGTTGCTTCCCAGAGGTGGAATGCCTATCCTGGCTTGGAGGACCCGGCTTCTTGGTTTCAGGTGTGGGAAGTGGAGCCCAGCCCAGGGGTGGGAGGATGCTGCAGGGACCAGGAGAGCAGCTGTATGCACAGGCCGGCTGTCTGCTCCTGAGGTTTGTGCACACCTACGGGTGTAGGAACGCAAACATGGCTTTCCTAAAGCATTTCTAAGTGTATCATGGTAATCCCATCCCTATGAGCTAAACTACATATATCGTTCCTGGGTAATGCACTTTCAATCTGCTTTTTAGAAAGCAACATATTCTGCAGGGTCTGTTCCTTGTCCCTGGCAGCTTCACGAGCTGAGAGCCCTGGAGGCTGGGGCTGGCCCGAGCGGCTGCTGAGCAGGGGCTGCTGTGCTGGCCCGGCGGTGCTGCCCTGGGACACCAGTGCCCCTGATGCTGGCACCTCCGCAGCCTCCAGGGCGTGCCCGTGCGGGTTCCCTCCCTCCAGAGCCCCTGGAACAGAGAGAGGCCAGCGCCAGGAAAGCAGCGTGCCTCACGCCGAGGTTTGGGCTTGGAGCGTTCCTCAGCTGCCCGCAGCCCTGCCGGTCCGTGCCCGCCTGTGCCAGGGCTGCCCCGCCTGGAGCCCCAGCAGGATTCCCTGTGACGGGCACGGCCCTGACCCACCGTGCCAGCGGCTGCAGGCCCCCAGGGCAGAGCTGCAGAGCTGATGTGTGGGGTGCAGCACAGGGCGGGTTTTGGGGTGGGAGCCCCGTCCCTGGTGCCACGGAGGAGCCTGCCCGCCCGCGGTCCCTGCTGTGCCCCGCAGCGCAGGAACCGGCTGCGTGAATTATCCCCAGGATGCAAAAGTTCTTCTCCTCCCCCAGCTCCTCCTGCCTCCATGACCTAGTTACCGGCTCAGCACATGCACGAAGCCACGGGAGAGAAAAACACGTTTCTGTTTGAATGAGAAAAGTTGATTACTATTTTAAGCCCTTTATCACGTAAAAGCATTTCGAGCTCAAACACCCCACTCATCTCTCACTGTGAGGTAACCATAAAGGCTTCTCCCTCCTCATCCTGCAGTTTGACAGCTCCGGAGTTGCAGGCAATTAAAATCCCTTTGCGTGTCTCTGGTGTACCTGCTGTAGTCGCTGTGTTCTCAGCCTCTGCTCAGACCTGAAACAGCAAATTCTCTTCTTTGGAGGCGGCTCTATAGGTTGTTTTACCCAGTTGGTGCAAGGTGAGTATTTCATGGATGGATTAATTTAATTTATTCAATGCCAACTAATTTACTGCCTTGCTTTGGGACAGAGGCAAGAAAAGCCCCAGTGCCAGTAAAGTGGTGCAGATAAAATGCTGATTCTTTTCTCTGTCCTTTAGAAGGAAGCCGCAGCTTTTCCACTGAGTTCTCACTGGGAAGGTTACAAATATGCTGGAGATACCGATCCTTGGCTTCAGAGGATCAGGACCTGCATCTCTGAATACTTGGATGGGGCAGGTGTGGCACTGCTGTGGGGCCCAAGTGCTGCCCTGAGGTATGGGGGCACTGCTGCCGCTCCCTGAGGATAGGCAGCAGCTCTCAGGCTGCCCTGAGGAGTCCAGGGAAGGAGCTGAGGGATGGGGTCCTTTGGGACAGAGGGACTCAACTTCTACAGCTCTAGCTTAGGGAGAGCTCTTAAACCTGCCCCAGTTCCAGCCCTTCCCTGCGAGCTGCTCAAATTGAGGTCAGGCTTCAATTAAAGGTGAGCACGAAGTTTTCTCCCCTGGGACTTCAGCACACGTGTAAAATATGAACAGTGCTTCAATTCTTGATTAAAGGAGATGTATTTTATATTCAAGTACTCCTAAATAGCAGGGCCTTTACTGAGCTACGCAGGGGCTCAGGCTGCAGGAAGAACTTCAGAGCCATGCTAAGCCTGAGCTCTGTGGTCACCTGTGTGGTGCGCACCGGGGCCAGCAGCTCTGGGGACCCCCGAGAGCAGCTGTGGCACTGTGATGTCAGTCTTGTCCCGGAGTGGCAGGTCAGACCTAGAAGGCAGGAACAGGCACTAGAGTTTAGGTCACGTTTTCCCGAGTGCGTAACGAAAGCCCCTCAGCCCTGGCTGTGTCCCGCGGCTCGGCTGGAGCCCGCGGTCCCCTCCGAGGGCAGGGGGGTGAGCAGCCATCCCCGGGCCCTGTCGGGGTGTGACCCCTGTCGGGGTGGGCCCCGTTGGGGCAGGGCTGACCCCGGGCTGACGCTCTGGGCTGCGGGCTGGCCGAGTCCCGGGCAGCCCTCGCTCCTCTCGGGGATGTCACTGCCCGCAGGCTCGGGGCAGCCGGGTGCCCCGGGGTGCTGTCTCAGCACAGGCAGCAGCTGTGGGGCACTTTAACAGAGAATCTGTGCAAAGAGCACGGGGGAAGGGCTCCTCAGTCCCACAGCGCTGCTCCCATTGCCCTCTGATGTTCCCAGAGAAGTAAAGCAGTTTCCAGTTGCTCCTGCTTTCCCCAGGGTGCTGCTGGGGATATTTCCGACCGAATAAACATGTTCTCCCCTACAACCTCTGTTTATGATTGTTCTCCCCAGCAGCTGCACATCTCTTCCATGGGCAGTGCGGCATGTGGAGCCAAGCAGCAGCGATATCACTGTGCCACACACAGCAGAGAGGGAGAGCAGGACCCTGCACCTGGACGAGGTACACGGCATTTTTGGCACAGTGTCACTGACAGGAATGGCCTGGCAGCTAGAACATGGTCCACAAAATGTCAGGGAATGAAACGCTTTTGTTCCTTTTGCAGTGCTCCCACCCGTTAGTCAGGGTAAAGCCCCTCCAGCCCCACTCCTAACACCATTGGGGGGACCCCTCACCGCTCTGCTCTCCCTGCAGAGGCTCTCCTGTGGGAGCAGGGGAAGGCAGGGAGCTCTGCCTGGAGAAGAGGGAAGCTCTGTGCATGTGTCAGCGTGTGACACTCAGCATGTGACAGCAGGAACAGCCGGGGTGCGCTTGGTGCTTCTGATGTGCTTTGGAAGCTGTGTACAGATTCAAATCAGCCACAGCAATGGGCACAGGTGCACAGTACTAATTCTATATTGCAATTTCATTCAGATAAATTACTCCTGTGAGTTCCTAATAAAAGCACATGTTGGCTTGTGTCAGAATTAGTGAACAACTCTGATAACAGGAGCAGCTATTTTTAGTTTGGTGTTATCCTAGTTCAGCCTCCCATCAAGTTGTATTAAATGTGGAAGATACAAATTGGATCCATGCTGGGTGTTCATTTCCTTCAAAGCATTCCTGTGGCATCTCCTGTGCTTGGCAGGGTGGGTGGGATGAGGGGGTGGCTGGGAGCAGGTTATTTGTCAGGGCTCAAGCAGCACTTGTCACTCCGTGCTGTAGCTGCTGTGGGAGCATTAATTAGAGGAGCGAGCTGCAGCCCAGTAACGAGCCCAGCAACGCCGCCAGAGCCGGGGTGAGCAGAGTCCCCTGCACGGAGCGCCCCGAGGGCAGCGCCTGGGGCTGCCAGGGGAGACGGGAGGCGTTCCCTGGGTGCAGATCCCCCTGGGACACGGGAGGATGCAGGGATGGATGGCCGGGGCACAGCAGCGTCTGTGCCCTTCCCAGGTGTCCCGGAATGCCAGGATGGTTTGGGCTGGAAGGGGCCGTAGGGCCCATCTCATTCACCCCTGCCATGGCAGGGACACCTCCCTCTGTGCCAGGGTCCTCCCAGCCCCGTCCAGCCCGGCCTGGGGCACTGCCAGGGCAGTGGGGAGCCATCCCCCTTGTCCCTCCTGAACGTTCAACACATATTTGGATTTATTCCCATGCAATCCCAAGACTTTCCAAGGGGACTTCTCTGTGGATGGTGGGATTTGGGATGCTGTGTGGGAGGCACAGTTTATCTAATGAAGTCCTGATCTGTTCCAGACTACAGCAACTTTTTGGAGACTTCATTTAATAATCTCAATGGTTACCATTTAGAATTATATAATATAACGTTTCATTTTCTCCCAAAGCAACTTAAGTGAGGGGAAATGCAATGCAAACACAGGAAAACCCATTTCCCCCTTAGTTTGGAGCACAGAGAATGAGCATTATAATAATTCCTGAGTTCAATTTCACTCATTCCCTTTTCCAAAATTTTAGGTTTTATTGACTAATAGTTGCTTTGACATTAAGGGCGCTGCTGCAAAAAAACTCAATCTATTTATACCAATTTTTCTTTGTGGAAAAATTATATTTCAGCTCCTCATTATTTGAAAGTGATTTAGAGAAAAAGTGCTATTAGGAAAATGAGGCTGATGGCACTTGAGGTGAGTTGAACACGCTGTTAAGCAAATCAGAAATTAGTGTAAGTTTCTTTCATTTGGCTTCATTTGCTGTGGATCAAGTTTGATACTAATGATAAAAACCAGATCAAGCTTTTAAAACTATTGAGTAGTTTCTGTGCCATGAAACTGAAGCAGAGAAACAAAACTACAGATATTTTTCTGATCTAAATTGGAATAATTTTAATAATTCTATGGTCTAATCAAGCCAAAGTGTGGTCTTGTCTGAGAAGCAATATCAGAAGCTGCTGCTGACTGGCACAATAGCTATAAATATATAATACAGAAGGAGGAGAGGGAAAACATTTGCAAGATACTGGAGTGCCCAAGAATGTTCCTGAAACATTGCTGCTTGGATGCTCCTCAAAAGGGTTTGGCTGCAGCAGGAGTATCCAGTGGGGCACTTTTGCCTCAGAAAGCAATGTAGTGTTTGCAGGGTTAAGGATCATTTTATATTTTCTCAAAAGCCTTTCAGCTGTGCTGTGCAGGAGTGAGCCCTGGGTGGATGCTTGGAGCCTGTGCTGCCCCAGCTCCTCTCCCTTCACGCAAAGCCAGCGCAAGGGACGGCAGGTTCACGCCAGGTCTCATTCCTGTGGGCAGGTCCCGCCTGTCTGGGATGCTCTGGGGCGTGCTGGAAGGTTCTGGGAGCTGCTGAGGAGCCTGCTGGTCCCAGCAGGAGTGTGAGTGCTCGGCGCACACACAGGGGATGGTGCTACAGCCCCAGCTCCTTCCTGGGGGCAGAGGGAGCCCCCGAGGGAGGCACGGCAGCAGGCTGGTTCAGAAAGGGCTGCAAATGAAGCACAACACCAGGTTCATGCTCACATTCCTCACCCAAGACAGCCAAGTGCTGAGGGGTTACTTTGCCTTAGTTTCCTTCCCACCCGTCTGTCAGATGTGATAGGACAGGAATTCTTCCATCTCCTCCCTCAGTGTAAAACAAAATGTACTTTGATTTGAGAATGGGATGTAATTTTAACTAGGATAGTGGAAAGCATGTCACTAGTGTAACAGCTGTAAAATTAGAAGGAAAGAAAACCCCTAAGAGACAGGAAAATAGCTGCTATTAAAGGGATAGAATAATCTTACCCTGTGATGGTGTTCTGCAGCTTGAAGCAGCTCTTCAGCTGGGGTCTATCAAACCCTATCAGGATGGAAGGTGACATTATGAAGTCTCCAGATGTATTTTCATGTCATTTAGCTGATTTGTGTCATTTGATGAATGCCATGTTTGGAAAATCAATGTTCCTCACTGTGTGTCCTCTTGTGCTTTGCCAGCATCGAAGTTCTGTGCTGGAGGCAACAGCAGAGGTTTGTGACAGTGGTCACCTGATGAGACCTTCTTCCCCTGGTGACAACCCCTGTTCACTGCCCAGCAGGCTTGGTGTGAAAATCGATGAGATCCACGAAGGTACACGAGGTGAGCCTTCAGTTTTGTTTGCTAACATCTCTGCTATTTCTAAACCATGAGGTGAGAAGGGGAATGAAGTGCCAGTGGGGGGCAGGGGCCCAGGTCCTGTTCTGCTGCTGGCACTCAGAGCAGGGGAGGGCTGGTGGCTCCTGGTGCGAGGGCTGGGCAGGTCACAGGGCAGGGGACCAGCCCAGCCCTGGCCCGCAGTGCTCCCCTCTCCCCTGAGGCCGAGCACAGGGGCTGGCCCCTGGCTCCAGGGAATGTCCAGCAGTGCTGAGCTGCACCCACAGCTGCTGGGTGCTGGGGTGAGGGCTGGGCTCTGCCTGCACCAGGCACTCCAGTGCAGTGCTAGGGGGCATTTGATGTTGGCAGATGAATGCCATAATTAGTCCTGTGAAGGTTTAAATACGTTTGTACAATAGCTGACTTGGAGAGGAATTTTTAAGAGTTCTATTTTAGCTCCAGATGCAAAGTTCAATGGCTTTCCTGATGACCCAACTTAATCCCTGACTTGTTTTGTAAAAAAAATCCCCATAAAAATACCATTGAAAAGTGAATTCCTAAATACTTGTATCAGGAATGGTGTTTGATCACAGATAACATGTATTAAGTAATAATAGTGTGCAGCTCTGGGCTGGCTGACTTTCAACACACCAGTGGTGGGTGGAGGATTTTAACAGCATCGCTTGAGCTGTGCTTCACAGTCAAGACCACATCTACTGAAGAAAATATGCTCCATTTAAATAGTCCAAATGAATAGATTTTGTCCCTTATTGTAATTTAACTGAAGTTTTGAAATGTGTCTTTGTTATTCCAAAAAGGGAGAACAGTATCAATAACTCAGAAATGTGACATTGCGTAATTAAGCATATTTCTGGCTGTATCCATCTATCTAGCTGTCTATCAAACCCCGCAGCTTTCCTTCCCTGGAACAGCAGAAGGCTGCCAGTGCTTTCCACGCCAACGTGTTGGAAACCTTGGCTGGGCCCCTGCCATCGTAAGCTGGTGGGTGGGAGGGAAGGCACAACAAATTTGGTACCGTGGCTTTACTGCCAGAGAACTGGAGAAGATTAAGTTTGTCAGCCCACTTTTGGGGAAAATAACCCGAAGATATTTAGAAGAAGTGAATTAAAATTCATCATCCTCACCTGCCTCTTGCAAGGAGGTGTTTCCCATCCCTAGAGCAGAGCTCTCCTGTCAGCTGCCGGCCCTGGAGGGTGCAGAGGGGGCAGAGGAGCCTCGCTGCCGTTTCTGGAGCCGCAGCACCAAGGGTGTCAATCACATCCTTCTGGTGAGGGAGCATCATGTGGGAAACACCGACTTCCAGAGAGCTTCTAGTGGCAGGTTGAATTCTGGTTCTGAGGCTGAGTGGGATGAAAGCACAGCCTGATTCTGGGTCGCAGGTGCTGGGGGCAGAGCAGCTGCAGTGGTGTCTCCATGGGCATCCCTTGTCAGCCTCCTCTGGGGCCCTGCTCAACCCCTGGGCTGGGGGTGGAGATGGCTCAAAGAGCTGCTGAAACGGTTCAAGTGGGGTAGGATTTATAAGGAAATAGGAAAGAATTAAGTATGTGTTGCCTGGCTGAAGGATGACTTAAGGGGCAGTATGACTCTTTCTGAGCATTTCGAGGCTGCAAACACCAAGGGCTGGAAGGTCCATGCAGCGCATCACAGGCAGAATTGCTGAGAGTAACATGATGATACTCGGAAAAAAGGAAATTTCAAATGCTGCTGTGACCACTTGATTAGGCTTAGGTGTAAAGGAAAACCCAAGTCTAACAGCCTGGAGATGACAGGGATGTCTGAGAACTGTGGAGACCCTTTTTTGACCTCCAGAGTTTTGATTCCCCGAGTCTTTGCATGGAGAGCTTCCACTCTCAGAAAGGTGGCCAGCTCTCCAGATCCTCTGAAGGTAATGGAGATCAGGCTGAAAGGTTGTAGTGGATTTAGTCTGTTTTTTTTTTTTCTGAAGCCAATGGGATTTTTCCATTGCATTCCAAGGCTCTGGAATTAAACTTGCTGTGGGCCCCTCCCTTAAGCAGTTTGAATTTTTCCCTTCTTTTTCCTTAAATCTCTCCAGCCCCCAGGGAGCCTCGCTGCACGTTTCCCATGTCCCCTTCCCAGTCTGCAGGCCCTCAGGGCTGCAGTGCTTGCCCCTCGGTGCCCAGCACCGCCCTGCCCGGGCTGCCAGCCTGGGCCAGCACAAGGGCTGGGCAAGAAAAGCCTTTGTGTGCTGCGACAGAGGGGGGCAGAAGGAGGTTTCTGCTGGTTTCTGTGCAGCTGAAATTGGATGTATTTCTGTATTTCTGTTGTCTTTAGAAAAATGAAGCTCCCGGGAGTGATCCTGTGCCTGCACAGAATTGTCAGCAGATTACTTTGGCTTCAGGGCTTTGGTGCCATTTTTCCTGAGCTGTCCACAAGGTGAGCAGTGAATTTGCTGTGCCCAGTCGAGGTGCTGAGATCCAAATCTGTCCTGGGAGCAGTGTTTCTGACAGCCCCTTGATGGTGACAGGGCTGTGGGAAGGAGAGCCCGAGCTGAGGAGCTGATGGATCCTGCACGGCCGTCCCCGACCCCGCTGCCATCCACCCCCATTACCTCCTGTCAGATGCTCAATTACAGTGACAGGGTCCCAAACTCCCAAAGATCTCTGTTTAGTCTTAGAAGATTAAAGGGTGGCAACTATTTTCAATATGATTATCATCATTATCTCTGGGAGGCTTTATACTTCAGAAGTCAAAGTCATAATAGCCCAACTCACTGCAATTATTTGCAAATTGCCTTAATGTATTTTCCAGAAGCTCTTCTGGCACTTTCTAATTTATTTATTTGCTAAGCCAATAACATGTTAAAATGCTAAAATATCTCAGAACCTCCATGAAGCCAGTCTGGTGGGAGCTTGCATGGACATTGCCAGCAGCCCCTCTACCCACCAGTGACCCCACTCTGTTTTTGTTAAAATACCTCTTGGCGCTCTCTCTGATAACACACCTTGAAGGACTTCTCCTTTCTTGGTTGAAACTAAAGAGAATTTGTTAATGTTGCAGTAATTCTCCATGCTGATGGAAATGCTTATGAAAACATGGACTTAAACCAACAGAAAAAAATATTCAGACACAAAAAACTGTTTCTCAAAAAAAGTGACTTTTTTTCTAGATGCGTGTTTTGGAATTGTTGATGTGCCAAGGGCTGGAAATGCTGCAGTATCAGGAGCAGTGGGGGCTGCCTGGCCCGTGTCTCTTCTGCAGGAGCCTGGAGTCCCCGGAGAGCGGCCGGGCGCCGCTGGGCACGGTTGGTGAACGCGGCTCTTTGGATCCCAGCCCCATCTGCTCCCTTTCTTCTTGTCCCTAATGCTGAGCAGAGAGCAAGAGCCACGGTGTCCTGTGCATCACATTGAAACCAACCCAAAGAGCTTCTGAAACATGCTCAGCCAATGGTTCCAGAGTAATTTGCAGAGCGAGAGTTACGGAGCAGTAATTGTGAATAATGAGGAAACCACGGCAAAAATGGTAAATAGCTTGCAGACATTTTGGGAACAGAAAATGAGGCTAAATTCATTGAATAAATTAATTGCTATGGATTATTCTTTTAGCTTTAATCTGCAGCCTGCTGAAGGAAGTCTGTGTAAATGGCAAAGCTGGTCCACAGCTTTCATGTATAAATGGGACTGCTTCCTGCTGAACAGAAGAGAAAAGAGGCTGGAAGGGAATTTGCCAAGTTATAAAATGTGTCTTGCTTGTATTGCAAAGTTCACCTTCACAGTTTTACTTGCCCTTTGGGAGGGGGCAGTTTTATAATCCCATTTTATTAGTGAGCAGCAGATGGAGGTCCTGCAGGGAGGAGAGGTGGTTTTTCCCAAGGCCACGTTGTCTCTGGCAGATTCCGAGTTGCAGCTTGGGATTTTGCAGTTCCTGGATGATGCTTGTGATATTTTTCTCTTTGAAGACTTCCCCTTTCTGCAAAAACATCTGTGCTGGGGGCTGAACAAAACAACCCTGAGCAGATTTGAGACTTTACCAGTGAAAATGTAGAGAAAAAGAAGGAATGAGGAACCACATCCCCCAGCCTGTTTTAGAAGATCAATTCTAGTAAAGAGGAATTATATTTTAAGAACCTGACAGATTGTCTCAGATTTACTATCTTAGAGGCCAGCAGTGAAGGTGAAGTATTTTTCTGTCAGGATTACGATTGCCTGACAGGGTCTTACCGTTACCAGGAGAAATGACCCTGATTTGGAACAGATCTGTTCATTTGTAAGCAGCTGTTGCTTTTTAATAGCACTACTCTTTCTTACAGCTATTAATAGTAATAAAAATAAGACTAAGGCCTGTGTCTTTACTTGCATGAAATTTGTGATTTAAAATGAAGCTTAGAGAGCCTTGTAGATCAATCCTGGGATTTTATAAGCTGCTATTGGTGATTTATGGGGGTGGAGACCACAAAACCTACCCCAGTTCTGTGCACAAGCCGTTTGTCAGGTTTTAGCTTCTGGCAGCCTGGTTTTTTTGTCCCTCCTCGATCTCGTGCCTGCAGCAGCATCTCGGAGTCTGGAGTGTCTGGTGCCAGCTCAGGACGAGCTCTGTGCCACTAATGGGGCTCGGGGCAGGGTGCTGGGCTCAGCTCTGTGCCCTGAACACCCCTGCAGGGAGGCTGCAGCTCTGGCCGTGCTGGCTCTGACATCCCAGCTCTGTTACTGGGGGCACCGAGCAGCTCCAGGAGCTCTCCCCCTTTGGCCCAGCCCAGGTGAGCTGCAGAGCAGCGGGGAGGAGCTGGGAGGCCGAGCTGCTGCTGGGAGCTGTGCTGAGTGGAGCACTGTTACCCCATCTGCCTTCATCATATCCACTCAGTTTATCAAAATAGCTTTTTCCCCTCCATTTGATGAGGCTTAATAGAGCAGAACAAACCTGCAGATGTTAACACTGTCCGTGAGGTGGGTGGCAGGGGGTGCAGTTACCTCAGCTCAGCAGAGCCCAGGCTCTGGCTCTCCCACACGTGAGGTGACCCCGAGGATGCCCTGGCACACCTGAGCCCTGGTGTGGGGAGCCTGCTGTGCCAGGAGCACGTCCCACCCTCAGGGCATGTGCAGGGATCGGGGTTTGCTCCTGCAGGGGACTCTTCATTCTCCTTTTCTGTTTCAAGCATTGACCAAGAATCAAACTTCTGTCTTCCCTTGAAATGACAGCGGCATAAAGAAATCAAAATACATGTCTTTTCAGGACGTGCCCGAAGCCATACAAAGGGTTGGATGCAAAATCAGACTAGATCAATCAGAATCCTTTTCTCCACGTTTGGGAAGGTGAAACCTCCAGCAGCAATGGCAGCAACACATTGTTCTCCATTTTGCAGACATAATGTCAGTCTTTTATTTTAATATACAATGCAGTTCACCCTAAATTACATTTTCTTCTTTTAATTTATTTTCATGAAAACGATAGCTTGGCATAAATCATCTTGTGGAGGTTGCTGGGTTATTTGCATTTCAGAGGTTGATTTTAACTTTGTATTATAAAGGAATTTGCAACTGAGAAGCTCTGGGAGGCATTAACTTGCAGTGATGGTGGTTCTCCAGAGGTGATGAATGACGTTCATTTGGCTTAGGACAAACAGCCCCCAGTTTGTGTCTTTCTGAAAAAACTTGTCAGAGACAAAGAGTGAAAGCCAGTGAGTGATGCTTTCATCTCTGGAATGAATCCCTCCTGGAAAAGCAGGGTGTCTGGGGAAAGGCAGCTGTTCAGCACCGTTCCCCAGTGAACCTCTGCCCCTGGAGGGGGTCACTCGCTCTGTGCCTCCCCAGAAGGAGGGGTTGGAGGAGTGCACGGGGGGCTGAGGGGCTGCCCCTGCTCCAGACAGGGGGATCCTCATGGGGTCCTGCTCCTGCTCTGCCTGTGCTTGGTGCTGCTTCTCGCCACAGCACTTGTTTAATGCCACCTGACAGGGGGCAACTGGAAGCCTGGAAGACTTTAATGAGTCTTCAGATGTCTGTTTTCTGCTAAGAAATGTGGCAAGAAGCTCTATCTTAAATTCAATATAGCATGGAATGCTCAGGGAATGAAACAGCGGAGTAAAACCTATTTTATTAGCGGTGAGCTGAGGCTGCACATGAAAGAACCCTTTAAATATCTGACATGTTAAATGCATTATTTTCCCTTCAGGAGAGAAGGAGTCAAAGGGACGGGGCTGATGAACTGTGCTCATTAACCTGAGTGATGGGAATGGTATCGACGCCGCTGTGCAGACTTCAAACACGGCTCCTGCCGGCTGGGCTTGGAGCCCTGCTCGGGAAAAAGGTGGAATTACTTCAGCCACTGATGCAAGGTCTGCAGCGAGAGGCTCATCTGCAGGTGGGTCAGGAGTCCAAACGGGTCAGAGCTGAAAACAAAGCAGAGAAGCACACCCACAGAGGGGGCTGGAGAGTGTCAAAGCCAGCCCTGCTGCAGGGGACCTGCTGGAGGAATGAGTCCCTCTGCTCCTGAACGGGCACACATCCACAGCTCTCTAAAGCATGGGGAATTCACTTCCTGCTCCATCAGCACAAAATCATGGAATGGTTTGGATTGGGAGCGACCTTGAAGCCCATGCCATCCCACCCCCTGCCATGGCAGGGACAGCTCCCACTGTCCCAGGTGCTCCCAGTCCCATCCAGCCTGGCCTTGGGCACTGCCAGGGATCCAGGGGCAGCCACAGCTGCTCTGGGCGCCCTGTGCCAGGGGTGTGCTTTGTATCAGAGTTTTGTGTTGAAGAAGTTTGCTACAGGGAGTGTTGTTGCCCATTCTAAGCAAGAGCAGACACATTACACCCAGAGCTGCAGGAGAGTGTCAAAGCTCAGGAGCTCAGGAGTATCTGAATGCATTGCCCATATTTTAGACAAAAACTTAATGTTCTAACATGTCTTAACATTCTACATACCATTGACTGCCTCTGAAAATGATTCACGAGGTTGCCACAAAGGAAAGGATTCTGAAATCTATAGATGAACCCATGTACATCACTGTGGGAAACACAGGCAGTGAGTACCAGCGTCACACCCAGCTGTGCCCGTGGCCAGGGAGGGGCAGGGCAGTTTAGCTCACCCTGTAAACCAGTGCCCCTCTCTGTTCTGGCACAGCCATATAGCTCACAGGTTACTGTGGAGCATTCACAGAGGTGTTATTTTCCTACTTTTCTAATTTATTTTTAAGTTAGAATTAATATGCACTGAACTGACGTAGATGCAATTTTGTGCTTTCTGCTTCCTGGGGCTATTGCGCTCAAGCCTTTGATGTGATCGGCTCTTGCAGACTCAGCTGGTTGGGGCTGGTCAGTGCTCGGGGTCTCACAGGCATTTGGTGTTGCTGTGAGCGATTGTTTGTGATGAGGGTGGCACTTTCTGCAATCCGTCAGTGCTGAGCAAGGGCCCGGCAGGGAGCCAGGGAAGGGCCCTGCTCCATCCCCGGGGGCTGCAGAGGCACTGCAGGATTCCCACCAGCCACTGGATGGATTCCTGGCCAGCATCAAGCGTGATCAGTCCTGCAGTCAGATCTCAGAGAATCTGGTGGTGCTTCTCCCTGTCCCGCCCTGTCACTGGGGTTTGCTGCATGGCTGCAGCGGCTGGGGAAGGATGGAGGAGCAGATCCTGCCCTGGGCAGGAGCTGAGAGCCCACAGGTACTGCTGGGGGTGGCCAGTGTGTGCCAGAGGAGCTGGGACAAACCAGGTAACCCTGGAACTCTGTTAACTCCCACTGAAAACATGGCACAGGCATCTCAGCCTGCTGGAATAGGAACTTTGCAGTGATCATTTGAAGTATGCGTACGGATCTATTTTAATCTAATGCCATTACAAAGAGGTTGTCATCCACCCCATTTCACCTTTTCTAAATGAACTAAACCATGAAGATGCTTGAAAGTCACCTGCCTCCGGATTGTACCTTGAAGTGTATTGGAAGGAAGGAGTTACAGCTTATGAGATCCAGTATTTCCTAGAGAAGAAATCTGTGAGGGTGGAGCCCTGGCACAGGGTGCCAGAGCAGCTGTGGCTGCCCCTGGATCCCTGGCAGTGCCCAAGGCCAGGTTGGACATTGGGTCTGGGAGCACCTGGGATAGTGGGAGGTGTCCCTGCCGTGGCAGGGGTGGAACAGGATGAACTTTAAGATCCCTTCCAACCCAAACCATTCTACATTCTAGGATTTCAGTCTCATTCCAGGCAGCCTGATGTCCTGAAAGTGCTGTGGGACTTGGCCATCGCTGTTCAGCCCTGTGGGATCCTCCAGCAGCAGTCTGCACGTGGTGCCCTGAGTGACCCCATAACACATCCCCCGGTGGCCACTCACCGACTGATCCATTGGCGTCTGTAGCACTAAAGCTGCCTCGGTGTAATTCAGCAAATAACTCTACGGGTGTTTAGTGTATAAATGCTTCTAATTGATGTGGAAATGGGAGGGGTTTCCTCCCATTCCTTAAAGAAAGCATGGTGTGAATTATCACTTAACATTCGCGGGAAAGGCAGATTTTAAGCAGCGTAACACAATAAAAGGAACAATCCTTTCTCTGCATGAGCGCGCAGATTTTCCCTACTTGCAGTTTAATGAAATGCTGGGGTCTTGAAGTTTCTGTGAGGCTTGAAAGTGGTACAGGTTGCCTGAAGAAAAACTGGGGGTTGTTTTTAGAGTTTTTCAAACAGTTTTCTGCTGCTTTCTGCTGATTTGTGTCTCTGGAATCTCAGCTGGTGTGGAGCAGAGTTTGGTGGCAGTGCAGCCGAGTCCCTGGCTGTCCCCAGGTGACCCCGGGCTCGCAGGTGGCCAGGGGCTGAGCCTGGGCAGGGCGCAGGGACCTGGGCTGGGGCTGCTCCTGGAAGGGGCCGGGAAGGGCTGGGAGCTGCTCTGGGTTCCTCATTGCCCCCGAGGTGATGGAGACCCTAGGGGAGGGCAAGTCCTGCAGTGACCCCGCCTGAGTTATGAGGTGTCCGAGTGGGTTGGGGCAGCAACAAATGTCTTCTAAGCTAAAGAGGCAATGAAGTGATGAAACGAGCAAAAACCAGCCCAAAACGTTTATCAGTGCACGTGGCACAGCTTCTGTGAAGGCCCCATTTGTTTATTTTGATAGCAGAACTGGAATGTTGCTTTTGTCCCTTTCCCCTTTTATCCCTGCCTTGCATAGTAACGGCTTCCTTAACTAGGGAAACAGAAGTTTCCAAGACTAATTCCTTGCCAAGGCATTCTTCACACCTGGAGTTTGGACTCCCTTTTGGTAACAGCCCTAATTTTTTTTTTTTTTTTTTTTTTTTTTTTTAAATTGTGTTCCAGCTGCAATTCTTGCATAATCTCCAGAGGAGTGGGGGTAGAGTTTAAGAAGAAATCTTTGCAGTAACACAGGGAGAAACACAGCCTGATAACTCCTGACAGATTGATGGCTTCTTCCTTCACCTAAATCTTTATAGATTAGCACGTCCATTTCCTTTTCATGGATATGTTTGTTAGCACTGCATGATCTAGCCTAATCTGTGTGGGAAGTTATTTATCCAGGGGCTGTGGGGCATTTATACCATTCACTTGTCACCAAAAATAATGGAGAGGACAGGTAAGATAATTCCAACTGTATTAAGGGCTGAGAGATGACTGGTTGTGTTTTGGTAATGGGACACTCAGAGTGAAGGATCTGAAATGGTTTTGTAACATATTTGCTGAAAACACCCATTTTAAATGGATTTCATTCCTTTTATTCCTCTGTTTCATGAGGGTGCCTGGGGTTGCTCTGGGAGAAGGAGACATCAATTGCCACTTGGGGGTGGCCCAAGAGACTTGTGAGGAAAGATGTGAGTGCCTGGGAGTGTCCTGCTCACTGTGGTTTGTGGCAAGCAGGCCCAAAGAAAGGGGCCCAGTCCCTCTGGTGTGACGGGGACACGGCGTTGGGCAGGGGGGCTGTCCCCGGGCAGGGGGGATGTCTTGGGCAGGGGGGATGTCTTGGGCAGGAGGATGTCCTGGGCAGGGGGGATGTCCCTGGGCAGGAGGGATGTCCCCGGGCAGGGGGGATGTCCCTGGGCAGGAGGGATGTCCCTGGGCAGGGGGATGTCCTGGGCAGGGGGGATGTCCTGGGCAGGAGGGATGTCCCTGGGCAGGAGGGATGTCCCCGGGCAGGGGGGATGTCCCTGGGCAGGAGGGATGTCCTGGGCAGGGGGGATGTCCCTGGGCAGGAGGGATGTCCCTGGGCAGGGGGATGTCCTGGGCAGGGGGGATGTCCTGGGCAGGGGGGATGTCCCCGGGCAGAGGGATGTCCTGGGCAGGGGGGATGTCCTGGGCAGGAGGGATGTCCCTGGGCAGGGGGGATGTCCTGGGCAGGAGGGATGTCCTGGGCAGGAGGGATGTCCCTGGGCAGAGGGATGTCCTGGGCAGGGGGGATGTCCTGGGCAGGGGGGATGTCCCTGGGCAGAGGGATGTCCCCAGGCAGGGGGGATGTCCTGGGCAGGAGGGATGTCCCTGGGCAGGGGGATGTCCTGGGCAGGGGGATGTCCTGGGCAGGGGGATGTCCCTGGGCAGGAGGGATGTCCCTGGACACGGAGGCTGTTCTCAGGAGCACAGGTGGGTGGCAGCTGAGCAGGGGCTCATTCCCAGCCCTCGGAAGTGGCTGATTTCCAGAGCCCTGTCCTTGTCCTTGTCCTGTGGCAGCTCCTTTGCAGGCCAGGCTCTGTTTCAGAGCTGCTGTTTCCTATCCAGGCACCAAAGGAGCCTTTCCTGCCATCCTGCTGCTTTGCCAGATGTTCTCCATTTGCTGCCTGTGCAGTGATTTCTCCTCTCTAGGCATCCTGTAACTGCCTTCATCTCACTGATTTCACAGCACTCCCACGGCATCAAGAGCACTTTGAATTCTGGTCCCATCCTCCAGAGCTCTCACAATCACTCCCAGCCTTCTGTCACCCACAAATGCTATCAGCATCTCCTCTGCTCCAGCCCAGAGGGAGCAGGAGCTCCCTGAGGTCCCCATCAGTCTCTCATCTTCCCAGGGGACCCCAGTGCCCGTCCTTGGGCTGGTGACGTTCACAGGATTCATTCTGACCACGTGAGATGTTACTCAGACTGTGCTTTCTGAGTTCCCCTGTGAGTGTGTTTGAGGAGCACATGCTCACCGTGACACACTGTGTGTCACAGCCCTTGGTGATGGTCACTTGCCCCCCAGGACCTTCTCTCCCTCTACTTCCCTGACCAAGCCCTCCTTAAAGTTGAATTTTAGTTTTTATTATTTATTCTCAAGAAATTTATAAACCTCTGCTGGCTCTGTCTCCTGGGCCACCATCTAATCTTCCAGGTGATGACAACTTGATTGGTGAATAATAGATTCCAGTCTCTTCCCAGCTGCTGAATGGAGCTATAATTTCTAAATGCATCCTTGAAGAAGGAGCAGAGCTTGTCCTTCTCCAGGGGCTGGTTTTTAATCAGCCCAGTTGTCTTTTCAGTGTTGAAAACTTTTCATTGTAATATGCAAAAAACCCCAAACCTGGGAATGAACCATTTACCTTGTATTAGTGTGCAGATTAGGGACCCAATGTTTTGGATGCTGGAGAAATCCTATAAGTGATATTCTCTGCTCTGGAAAACTTTAATATTAAGCAGGCAAGGTAAGCAACTGAAAAGACTGAAAACAGACACCAGGGGATTGAATGAATTGCTGAGGCATAGATCAGTGTCGCGCTGGAGATTAAAAGTCAGTCTCTCTGAAACCCAGAACAAAACTTTGCTGTTGCTCTCATCGCTTTTTCTGATGGGCTGAGGAAAATACAGAAAAATGAAACTGGTCCCTTGAAAACATTCCAAGTTGAAGAATAACATGAAATATGATTTTTATAATTTCAAATACAGAGATTTTAAAACTTCACTAAAATCCCAATAAGAACCCTCAGAATAGGTTTGGTGGGGTTTTTTGTTACTCTGTATTTGTACTTTCAATGCAGAAAGAACCTACTGATATATTTGTCTCATAACGTTAGCAAAAGAAATACTTGGAGAAAGCTGAATTTCATCTTCCTCCATTATTGTGGATACAAACAAAAAGTGGTTATGCATCACTTTTCCTTGATAGAATGAATTTATTTGTCCATTTCTTTTACTGGAGTGTCTGCTGGAATTGAAGCTGTTGGTTATCACTTGCAGGGGTAACACTGGAGAAATGCTTTTGCAGCTGCAGGGAGCTCTGCAGGGCTGGGGGGTGTAAGGGGACCCCGAGCAGGGCTGGGCTACAAACACTCCTGGCAGGACGGGCTTTGGGACAAGGATCCTCCTGCCCTGGGTGGGGATGGAAATGTGTTGGCTAAAGTTACTCAACAGCTTCCTTGTTGGCACTAATCATTGCAGTAATTCTGCTGCAAATATAAGCAGACCCAGTGTCAGTGTAGGTTGTCACCACCGTCATTTCCCAGGATCTCCTCTTTCTAACAAAGTAATGGAGCTGGTACAGTCCAAGCTTCCAAACACAGGTGGAATAGAGGCCAGAAGGATGGTGGCAGGGGACACTGAGGTGGCTTTTGAGTGGGCTCACCCTGGGCTGCCCTGCCCATCCCCTGGCACTCTCCTGCACTTGGCTGCTACCATTTTATTTTACCTCCTTCCTCATTCTTCTTCCTCCTGGCACAGCTTGTCCTTTCCCGTTGAGGGTATAAATTCTCCCTTCTGCAGTTTCCCAAGCTGCCCCTTACACTGATAATCACAAAATACAGCTATGCCAGACAGGCACTTCCCTCCCATCCCCGCGCCTCGCTGCCTGTGGAGCCGGGATGCTCCTCAAATAGCGCCGTTTTCCTGCCTGAGTGGGCTCTGTGACATTAGCAGCCTTTTCGGGAGTGCTGCTACACTTCATGGAGCATACATCACGCCGTGCTTGCCGCGCAGCCATCCCAGCTCCCTCGACTGTCACCGCGCCACTCACGGGGCCAGGGCAGGGCGGATTTGCTCTCACTTTCTGCCTCACTCCTCCTCTCCCCCCTTTATCAGCCTCGGTGCTGCCAGCGTTACGAGGCAGTCACAAATTCTTATCTGTGTGGCTGTTCCGCTGAAACTGGGGAAGGTGTTTTGTGAGGAAAAGGTGTGCAGATAGAGGAGGTGTTCGTGCTGCTCTCGCAGGAGCGCAGCAGCGGACGAGCAGCATCCCTTGGACTCCGCGGGCTGGTCTGAAGGCAGGCTGCTGCTCGCACAGGTGCCTCCCGAACGCGCCCAGAGCCAGGGCAGTGTGCCCCAGCTGCCGGCCCGGAGGCGAGGACTGAGCCAGGGAGCGGGGAGCGAGTGCTGGGGAATTAGGATGATGTGCAAACATGGGATGCTGAAAGCTCCCCTCTGCAGCCCGGGCTCGGCACTGACTGCAGCTCGGTGGCAGCGCTGCCCCCGGGCTCCCGGGAGGGATGGGCTGACCAGAGGGACAGGGCTGGGATGGGCTGACCAGAGGGACAGGGCTGGGATGGACTGTCTAGGGAGACAGAGCTGGGATGGACTGACCAGGGAACAGGGCTGGGATGGGCTGACCAGAGGGACAGGGCTGGGATGAGCTGACCAGAGGGACAGGGCTGGGATGGGCTGACCAGAGGGACAGGGCTGGTTTGGGCTGACCAGGGAACAGGGCTGGGATGGGCTGACCTGGGAACAGGGCTGGGATGAGCTGACCAGAGGGACAGGGCTGGGATGGGCTGACCAGAGGGACAGGGCTGGATTGAGCTGACCAGAGGGACAGGGCTGGGATGGGCTGACCAGAGGGACAGGGCTGGTTTGGGCTGACCAGGGAACAGGGCTGGGATGGACTGACCAGGGAACAGGGCTGGGATGGGCTGACTAGAGGGACAGGGCTGGGATGAGCTGACCAGAGGGACAGGGCTGGGATGGGCTGACCAGAGGGACAGGGCTGGGATGGGCTGACCAGAGGGACAGGGCTGGGATGGGCTGACCAGGGAACAGGGCTGGGATGGGCTGACCAGAGGGACAGGGCTGGGATGGGCTGACCAGAGGGACAGGGCTGGTTTGGGCTGACCAGAGGGACATGGCTGGGATGGGCTGACCAGAGGGACAGGGCTGGGATGAACTGACCAGAGGGACAGGACTGGTTTGGGCTGACCAGAGGGACAGGGCTGGGATGGGCTGACCAGAGGGACAGGGCTGGGATGGGCTGACCAGGGAACAGGGCTGGGATGGGCTGACCAGAGGGACAGGGCTGGGATGAGCTGACCAGAGGGACAGGGCTGGGATGAGCTGACCAGAGAAGTGGCCACAGCACTGTTTCTGCCTCTAAATATCCCTCTTCTCAGGCTGCCATCCTCCAGCAGGGAAGGAAGCGCTTCCCTGCAGAAACCTTTCTGTGGAAAAAGGGCATTCACTTGACAAGCCAATTTGCCATTGAAAAAAATCCCGACCTTAAAAAATTAATTAGTTTTGTAGGTTTGCTGAAAGTTCTTCCCTAAGTCCTGCACTGCCTGAGTCCACTGGGACCCTTCCTTTGACTTGAGCAAGAGTTCAAGCAAATCTTCTGTCACAAAAATAACTGAAATCAATACTCAGACTTCATCCTAGAGAATGGGAAGTGTGATCATGTGGTAACTGCAATTTTCACTCCTGCTCTACTTTTTACATTGTCAGAACTGATGAAGCATTTTATGGGAGGAAAGAGAAAAACCAACAAATCAGGGAGTATTCCCCTAGGCTGATGAGTGCATGTGGTGTGATAAACTGCTGTTATTAATCTCAGCTGGGGGCAAATAATGGCTTCAGAGTAGGAAAAAAGGCCACGAAAGCAACCCCCAACCTCTTGGAAAAATTTCTTGAGCATAAAAGCAAAATAATGGCAGTTGTTCCATGAGGCTTTGTGTGTAATGGTCCAAAATACTCCCAGGCACCGAATGAGGGTTTGGGTGCAATTACTTCTGTACATTAAAACAGCACTGGGTACCAAAGCATGCCATGGCAATACTTCCAGGGGGTAACACGGTGCTCATTTGTGTGCCTGGGGCTGGGGAGTGGCTCAGCCAGGTGTCCAGGACAGGGCTGTGAGGGATGCTGCCGTGGGGTCTGGCTGCACATGTATAATTAATTTAATCTCAAATCAATTTACAGTATCAATAATGAAGCACTTCTTAATGGGCTTTCGACTGGTCGAGTGTCAAGGCAGATTGTGCAGCCTGGGGGGAAAGGAGAGGAGCAACTCCCTCCTTGGGTAAGCTCCTTGTAGATCATGAATAAATCATTCTCTCTAGCTGGCAACTCCTTCACACTGCTCTAAGATTTTCTGAAGTAACTTCCTTCTAATTTAACTTGTGTCTGAACTTTCAAAGCAGCCTCATCCTCTAAAGAAAAAGCACCTAATTTATGTGCTGCTCTTAGCTTTTGTTACAGGAGCAGAATAGTAGAAACATAGAATCTGGAATTGTACAATCCTTTGGGCTGGAAGGGACCTTTAAGATCCTCCAGACCAAGTTCCCCGCTGGGGTCTGTGCACAGACTGGCTGAGGCTGTGCTGCTCTTTGAGACTTCTCATTCACCTTCCCAGCTGAGCTCCCATTGCATTTCAAGGCCATGGGAAAATGACTTTTGCTGCTCCTTCCATTTCATATTCATTCATCATTTCCATACGGTAACTACACAGAGTTGTGCCATGTGTTATTCAGCACAGCCCCACAGAAAGCTGCTGAAGATAAAAACCGATTTTTTTCTCAGAACCAGAAACTAGAAGTTGTTTCTTGTCACGCTTCAGGAGAGTGAAAAGTAGCACTGGCTCAGACCTGTAGGCTGCAGCTTTCCAATTCCTCATATGTCCTTGAGATATCAGAAAGTTTTCTTGCTGATACTTGATTGAAAGTGGGAGCTTTTGTAGATTTTCTTGGGAAAACAAAAAAAAATTATGGTTGGTGTAGAGCCAATGACTCAATGTGAGGTCATGAGCATGTTTTTTGCAAATTGATTCTGTTTTGGTTTAGTAGCACCAGCCTGGTGTCAGGAGCTGTGTGGCACTGGGACCACGTGGGGCATGTGTGGCTGGGGTTGGCATTTCCCTGCTGCCAGCCCTGGGTGCCAACCCTGGGTGCCAGCAGTGTGGGGGCTGTGCTGGCTGCAGTCAGTGAGGGCTCAGACATCACTGACGGGTCTCTGCTGTCCTCACCTGTGAGCAGGTGTCTTCTTGAGCTGTGCCTGCTCCTCCTGCCTAGAGGGAAAGCTCCTGTAGCCCCTAAACAGGAGGGTTTGGGATGTCTTTCCTCAGTTAGGAAGTCTGTTTTTTTCCCAGATGCCGGGGTCTCTGCCCAGCCTGATCCTGGCTCTCTCTCAGAGCTTCCTGCAGAGAGATGGAGCCAGGAGCAGAGTTTGGCTTTGGTGTGGGTGGAGCAGCCTTGTCAGTGCCAGAAGTGGCATGTGCAGCTGCCCATCCCTGCTCTGGGGCTGCCCACGGGGTGTTCTCCTCGTTCCCAGGGCTCTGCAGGAGCAGCTCCATGCAGCCCTGCAGCTCCATGCAGCTCCTGCTGCAGTGGGGACGGCAGTCTGAGCAGGCTGCCGGGCTGCTTTGGAGACTTGAACTGTGTCTGCTCAGAGCCCTCACAAATCTGTGGAAAGGAATCCCCTCAGCAGGCCTGGCGTTCCTTCTGGACAGCTTCCAGCAGTCCCCGAGGGGGATGGATCAGGCAGCTGGAGGGGAGTTCTCTTTGACCTGCAGGAGTGGCAGAGTGGCTGCTGAAGAGGGGCAGGGGCACCAGTGCTGGCACCAGCCCAGGCTGGGGGAGGTGTCACCATCAGCCCGAAAGCCTTGGTCCTGGGCACCTGCCAGGGAGAGCTGGTCCAGAGCCAGGCTGGAGGAAAGCCCAGGGGTGGCTGAGGGAGGACCAGCTGCAGTGATGCGTTTTCCCATCTCAGTATCGTTTGTGGGTTGATAAGGAGTTTTAAAGGCACTTTTCTGGAGAAGAGGCAATGGGAATGAAGGTGGGGAGTAGTGACGACAAGAGGTGGGTGGTGAGTGCTTCTCATGGCTTTCCAACACAGGCAGTTTCTCCCTGCACCACCCCGCTCTGGGGCTCCAATCCTGCATGAACAGCTGAGGTTGCTGCTGGGGAGGAGGATGAGGAGGGATGGGCTTGGCAGAGCTGGTTTCACGGCTGGACTCCTTCATCTTAAAGGTCTTTTCCAGCCGAAAATGGTTCTGTGATTCTCTGGCTGTCCCATGCCCAGGGAGTGGCCTGGCAGCACCAGGCACTCCCTTTCCAAACCGGGAGCTTTCTCACACTGCGTGTGGGAGCTCAGCTCCCCCGGGGTTGCTTCTGGTGGGTTGTGGGACTGGCACCCTGTGAGAACAGGCTGGATCACACTTACACATCAGAGCTGCCATGGGGCCCAGCAGGGTGACAAATGTTCTGCAAAACACAGAGAAGCAAAGACAGAAGATGTAGAGGAAAAAAGAACATTTACATTTTTTACTTGGAGGAGTAAAATAAACATGGGAATGCTTCCCAGGAGAAGAGCTTGTTGTGGTGTCGATGGAAAGCTGCAGTTGTTGCCTGTGAGGTATTTGCAGAAACATGTCAGTCTGCTCTGCTGTGCATTGCTTGGGCACCCCAGGCCCAGTTGTCCCAAACTGGCCAAGGGCTTAACCTTTTCCTAACCTTTCAAGGTCAAGAAAGATCAAACAGGGAAAACCAGGTTCCTTGGTTATTCTTTTTGCTGATATTTCGACCAAAAATACAGCATCCTTGAGTCTACTGAAAAAGCAGTGTTTGGTGTTCCCACTTGAGCAGCACAGCCAGCTGGGCTGTGCAGGATGGCTCCTTATGGTGCCTGTGCTGCCAAGGCAACACGGGCTGGGCCCACGGGCAGCTGCTCCATCCACCACGGGCTGGGCACCACGGGCGGCTGCTCCATCCACCACGGGCTGGGCACCACACCACGGGCGGCTGCTCCATCCACCACGGGCTGGGCACCACGGGCAGCTGCTCCATCCACCACGGGCTGGGCACCACGGGCGGCTGCTCCATCCACCACGGGCTGGGCACCACGGGCGGCTGCTCCATCCACCACGGGCTGGGCACCACGGGCGGCTGCTCCATCCACCACGGGCTGGGCACCACGGGCGGCTGCTCCATCCACCACGGGCTGGGCACCACGGGCGGCTGCTCCATCCACCACGGGCTGGGCACCACGGGCGGCTGCTCCATCCACCACGGGCTGGGCACCACGGGCGGCTGCTCCATCCGCCACGGGCTGGGCACCACGGGCGGCTGCTCCATCCGCCACGGGCTGGGCACCACACCACGGGCAGCTGCTCCATCCACCACGGGCTGGGCACCACGGGCAGCTGCTCCATCCACCACGGGCTGGGCACCACGGGCGGCTGCTCCATCCCTGCCAGGTGAGCTCCTGTGCTGAGGACTCAGCACCCAGTCCTGCCTCGCTGTGTCCTACTTTTAGCTTGTTGTGGCTGTAGTGCTTCATGCAGCTATTTAATACAGGTAATTATGGGAATATTAACTTGGGAAAGGCTAAGCTTGATGAACTGGGGGATGACTGTGGCTTTTGGCTTTGACCTGATGAGCGTGGTGCTGATACTTATTGGTAGGAAACTTGCAGATTCCGTACATTTTAATCCAAAGCACATTTCTGTCTCTCACAGCAGCTCTTTGATTAGTGCTGCTTACCTTGGGGTCAGAACGTGGAGAGAAAATCATCAGTGAGAGCTGAGCTCGGGCAGCTGCCGGGGCTGGGCGGAGCAGGCAGGGAGGACGATGAGGGAGGTGGGGATTCGAGGCCACTCGGGGCTGCCCTGGGGCCACCTCATTTCCCAGGCAGCGAGGAAGAGCCCATGAAGTGCTGAGGTGTCACGGGCTGCTGGAGGTGCTGATTTATTTGCTCTGTTCTGTGAGGACAAACACGAAGAAGCTGCTGGGTTTGACATCCTTTGGTGCCCACTTGGATGATGCTGGAACTGCTGGAAGCAGCTGGTGGGAAATGGGGCTGCCATGTGGGATGGGAGCTGGGAGGAGCAGGAATTGTCCCAGCGGGGGCTCTGCTGTCAGGCCCTGCTGATCTCCAGAAGAGATAAAAGGAGGTGTTAGGCTGAGAAAGGATAATGCTCTGCTCTCTGCATTCCTGATCTCTGTGATCAGGCAGACACCACGGAGCAGGAATTCCCAGGAGCTGTCCGTGCCATCACAAAAATTTCCTGTGTGTCCTGCACTGTCCCCAGTTAAACTCTGTACCCTGGTGGGGCTGGGCTATAGAGGAATGAGGATTTTGTGATAAGAAGAAATGCCATCACTCCCTGGTCTGTTCTCGACTGTGCCAATTCCCTGCGGAATTGAGATAAGTTCTTTAAACTCTGATTTGAAGAGGTGGGACAATAATTCTGACTTTAGGGGGATATTGTAAATTGTAATTAATTCTTATTTCAAAAGCATTTTTGCATCTTCAGAGGGCTCTGCCTTAAAATTATGTATCCTTACTCGTTTTTATTGCATAAGCAATGCAGAGAATAATACAAAATATTATTTATTGATGCATTTTAATGTTGAAAATGTAAATTCACTTCCACGTTTGCAATATTTTTCGTTTGTTTCCCTCAAACCTTCAGACAGATGTTTCTGATTTTAAAAGCTCAAAAGCCTAAATTTTTCTGGCCTCAGTAGCATTATGAGTTTATCTGCACCTGGGTGCCAGGCAAGTGCTGTGGCAGAGAGAGGAGTTCCGTCAGCAAGCTCCCAGCACTTCTGGAAATCAGATTATATTGGATACACTGAGTTAGATGGCAAAGAATCAGCAAAGCTGGGCAAGGCAGCGCCTCGTGGTGTGGCAGTGGCACATCCCTCCCTCCCTCTCCCTGGGGCTCTGTCTCCCTTCCAGCGGGATCCACATCCCACATCCTGCATCCCACATCCCACACCCCTCATCCCACATCCCACACCCTTCACCCTTCCTCCCACATCCCTAGCGCCGGGCAGGCACTGCCCATCCCGTCCCGTCCCGTCCCGTCCCGTCCCGTCCCATCCCATCCCATCCCATCCCATCCCATCCCATCCCCTCCTGTCCTGTCCCAGCCCTGGGCAGTGTGTGCTGGGCCTGGGCCGGGCTGAGCAGCCGGGGAAATGTTCTGGAATCTTCAGGTAACACCGAGCAGGGTTTGACACCCGGCTCTGGCTGAGGAAAGAGCAGGAAAGGCCAAGTGCCCTTAACGCCTTCCCTTCAAGTGACTCTTTCCTCTCCACTGAAGAACACCTCTTATCTCTTATCCAACGGCCCCTGAACTGCTCGGGAGTGAAGGGAGGGGACAGAACCCCTCATTGTGCACCTGTCACCCTCTATTTGGAAGCCCCGTCGGAATCCCCTATCACCACCTGTGGCACGGGAATAGGGTGGGAAATGAACTCCCACCCACTTGTGCTTTATGTCTAGGAACCCCAAAAGGCCACGGGTGGCACAGGAGAGCCTGGCAGGTGGCTCAGCGCAGGAGCCCCTAAACCCCTCTGTCACACCTGGCAAGGCCTCCCAGGTGAGCCTGGTGCTGAGGATTTGCAGGTAATTACTGGCCCCTCATTTGCACTGGATCACCCTGTGCTTGTGTGTACCTGTGAGCAGGGTCTGTGCTGGAACCTGTGCCAGGGGAGGCAGGAGGTGGGGCTGGCCCACCGGGGCTCCTGCAGGCACTCATGGAAACTGCCCAGCCCTGCCCAGCCACAGTGACCTCACCTGCTCTGCTGCCAGGAGGGTCAAGTGTCTGAGACAAAGACTATGCTTTGGACAATTTTTATTGCCTTTGACAT
The DNA here is from genome assembly GCF_031753505.1 of Anomalospiza imberbis. Lineage (NCBI taxonomy): Eukaryota > Metazoa > Chordata > Aves > Passeriformes > Viduidae > Anomalospiza > Anomalospiza imberbis. Next base: position 18,403,979 of record NC_089695.1, on the reverse strand, counting down.
TCACTGCTGGTCTGTCAATTCTCAGACGCAAAGAACGTGCTCTGGCTCTCAAAATCTCTGGTTTGGAGCCTTTTCTATTTGCCAGAGGACTTGTGGTCCAACTGAAATGAGCTAAAATTAAATCATATGCATGCAGAAGGGTTAAAACCAAAAGGAGGTTGTTTATCACTAAGAAATGTTAAGGAAAACCTCCAGGCCTGAGCAGACACCTGGCCAAAGCCCCTGTTTGCTGTGCCAGGGCCAGGTGACCCTTTCCACAGTGGGTGTTTCCACAACCCCCCCCCCGGCGCAGTGGGGTGTGAGCCAGTCCCACCCAAATTCCTGCCGAGATGGAGCTGAGCCAGCCCTGTGTCCTGTGCCTGCCCGGGGCTGGGGGGCTTTGCTGAAATCTGATTTCTGCTGCTTCTCTTTGGGCAGCACACATCATGCTGCCCTTTGGGAGAAAGGAGAAGCAGCTCCAGGAGCTCTGCTCCAGCAGCCGGGCTGTGCCCTGGGGCACTGCAGAGCCACAGGGCTCTGGGCTGGAGAGCAGAGGGGCTGTGTGAGCTCAGCCTGAAGGCCAAGGTCCATCCCATGGCGGCTGACTCGGAAAATGGGCATTAGGGCACATCAGAGGGAGAGGATGAGGATAAAGTGGTTCTTACTCAGCTTCCAGACCTCACATCTACACCCCTGCATCCATTAGCACAGCTTTTGCCAGGAGTTGTCCTGCTTGTTTTCTGCACACACTCACACATGGTGTCTTTTCAAAGCATTCTGTGGCAATGAGCTCCAAAATCAATTACATCTGTTTCTTTTTGTTTTGGAACTGCTGGAGTAATCTATTGCTATGTCCCTCATGCTTGTATTACACGAAGGACTCATTTTCCCTACTCACCTTTACTCTGCTATTCTTAATTTTACAAAATTCATCAGTCCCTCCCCACTCTACACAGAAAATGATGATCTACAGCTCACGTGGCTTTAGCATGTGATAAGCCATCAAATGTTAAAATAAGAAAACCATCCCCATCAGCTATAGCATCAAACAATCTCCAGTTGAAAAATGCTGGAGATTTGCACTGACTCCAGCTGTTTTGGCCAAACGGCTCAGCCTCTGGGCAGATTTACACCTGCAATTACAGAAATGGATCTCCCCGTGTGCAGGAGGTTTGGAAAAATAAAAAGCAGCCCTTGATGTCCCCGGCAGCCAGGCTGTGCCCGTGCCCAGGGCAGGCCTGGGAGCTGGTCCTGGGTGTCCTTTGCCACAGACACGGAGGAAATGAGCAGCACTAACCCTGATTAATGTGGAATAACTAATTGGAGCAAACCTCTGGAGAGAGAGGTAAGGATCAGAGATAAGGGAAGCACAAAGCTTTCTGTTTGTTCTGTTTAAATGGAAGGCTCCTGGTGATGAAATTCCTCCCTATTGGTATTCCAGGTGGGGGCCTTCCTCTGCGTGTTGTTCACAGGCATTTTAAAGGGTGACCTTTCAAGTCACTTAATGGATGTGCCACATATCTAAATACCAATTGTTTCTTCTAATGAAACACCGGTTCTGCTCTGTTTGCCTTCTGGGAAGGGGACATTAGGGGCTGCTGGAGGCAGCCAGCTGTTCCTGCCATGTGCCCTGGGCAGCACAGCTGGGCTGGGACCCTGCAGCCTTTGGAAGCCGCTAGTTCCTGAGGAAAAGGGATCGACATGAAAATGTTTTCTTGGACAATGAGAGTTATGGGCACCTGAGTGTGTGTTTGTCTGTTCAGAATAGATTCAGAGAGGTGGGAAACTGCTTGGCTGCCTGCTGGAGACTGAGATTTAATTGTTTTCCTTTGGTGCAAAACCAAAGACTTTGCAGTGCTTGGAAAGGTGAGGAAGCCCAGGCTGTCAAGGGTTAATTTCTTGGTGGAGAGGGTGCTGGAGCCTGTGGTGGGAGGCCTGTGCTCCTGTCCCTCTGCCAGCTGGGCACAGTGCTGGGCTCTCTGAGTCTCCTCAGTCGGACCAATACTTTCATCCAGCAGCTGGAAAGAAAATTCCAGTTGAAGATGTAGCTGAAAGAGCTGTATTCTCACAAGTATTTCCACGATAATAAATCAGCCTTTTGGGGCAGGAATAAAGGATCTGCAGTGTCTCTGCTGGTGCAGCTCTGAGGTCCCCAGAGCAGGGGCTGGTTTGTGCACACAGTCCCTGGAGCCAGCTCTGGTCCCTGGGCTCCAGTCCCTTGGCCCCTGCCCAAGTGTCTGCAGGTGGCCCCAGGTCTGCTGGGGGGGGGGGCAAATCAATAAACCAACAGAACTACTTAAGTGTGATCTATCTGCATTTTTCCTATTTATTTTTTTAAATAACCATGATAGTGTAAGCTCCAACTAGCAGCACATAGCACAGATGATGAACAGCATTCCCCTTTGGTAGCTGGTATTTTGAAGTGCAATAAAAATAAGAACAAATACACTGAAAATGCCCAGATTCAGAGCATTCTGGCCAGTCTCCTGAGCAAGGGGAGCTCCTTAATTATAGATGAGGAAAGAAACAGACTTTTCAGCCCACTGGAGATTTGAGAATCCTGGTGTTGGAATGCAGAAGCAGTTTGGAGGACTGTGGTCCAGCAGGTCCTTGCTCTCGGGGTCCAGTGGCAGCTCCCGTCCCCATTTTGAGCCAGAGGACCTGCAAGCTCCTGCTTTGGATGCAGCACTTTAATCCTTCCACCCCAGGGCTGGCCCCAGGAATATCCTGTCATGGGGCTGTTACAGGCCCGTGAACTCAGCACCCCTGTGCTGTAAATGCAAGTAATTCTCTACAGCCTGCAGCAAATGCAATTTGACAGAAAAAGGGTTGTGTTGCAGGCTCTGGGCAGTCGTACCCTGAATTACAGCTCGAGCCAAATGAGAAATGCAGACATGCCCCGATGCCCACTGACAGTGCTGGTCTCTCCCAGCTCTGGCTGTGAGGAATATTCAGGGGTTGCTGAAGCTCTTCAGCTTCAGAGAATAAAGTATTTCTGCCTCCCTGATCACAGAGAGCATCTCTAGTTACCAACCAGAGAAATGCTCTTCAAACAAAACCATGTGTTTACTGCAAAGGAAAGAAGCTCAGGTGGTGGGAGAGTAAGTATTCTTTACTTTTTTTTTCCTGAAAAATGAAACAGCCCATTTGTACATTGATTTATCAGGCTTATCCCAACTGTCTTCCAGCCAGGATTCACAATCCCAGCTTTTTGTTTCTCTGCATGCTCCAGCACACAGATATGGCTTTCAGAGTGGAAATCGATACATCTGCAGGACGCCTCTGGTGCTAGCAGAGTCCACAGCTTCTTTGATTAAGCTCTACTAAAGCATAATTATGTGGAACGCCTTGCCATTTCCTTGGCACTGCTCACACAGCTTTCCAACCAGGAAGCATTTTATCAGGGCATTAGAGCCCCACACAACACAGGCTGCAGAGAGAAAATGACCATCCGGGACAAGGAAGCGTTTCTCTAACACCCAGCTCACAGCTGAAGGGAAAGCAGCCCCGTGTTTGAGCCTGGCCCTGGCTCTGGGGCAGAGCCCAGCTCCCCCCGGGTTCCACCAGGACTGGGCTTTGCTGCTGCCTCTGGGCAGCCCTGGGGGTGATGCCAGAGGGCACCTGCACATCCCAGGTTCTGCTCAGGAAGGGATGGATCTTCTGGGATGTGCAGGGGGGCTGCCCTGGCCTTTGGTGGGGACACCGTGGTCCTGTCCTGGGCTCAGCACCCCCTCCCCAGCCCCCCCTGGTTCCTCAGTGCCAGGGGTGCTCCTGCCCTGGCACCCCAGGCCTGCCCTGCTCTGTGGCTCCCCTTCACACAATACAGTCCCAGTAACAAAGGATTGCTCTGTGACATTCTCCTCTGGCAGCCTGGGCTCAGGCTTGCTCCAGCAGCAACAGAAGGAGAAGTGTCATGTTAACATTTCAGCTGACTCCAGCCTCCCCCTTTCTCCTCCTTTCCGAGGCTGTGTGTAAAATCCGCCTCCTCTCCCTGCGCTGCCAGCTGGAGCTGCTGCACAAGGCTTCTCTGGCTGCACACAGCCCTGCTCCTCGCAGGGCTTGAGTCACCCAGAGGCAGTGCAGAGGCTGAGGCAGGATGGCTGCCGGGGCGCCGTGGGCTTCAAAGGAGGTGGCTCAGTCCCACGGGGCTGCGCCACCTCAGGATGGTTATTTTGGACGACTGCTATCCCTGCAGAGTGGGCGATGCTGGCCTGATGCCCACAGCCGTATTTCAGCTCCTTCTTTCCTGTTTGGATGATAGGTACGATCAGAGCTCGACACTTGTTCTGTGACAGGGGACAGAGGTTGAGCAGTGGACACAGCAGGGAAAATCTCCATACAAACAAATCTCCATACAAACAAATTCCTGCGGTTGCGGAGCACAGAGAATGTGGATCCTGCTGGAGACCACCGGTGCCCAGGTGTGAGGGGCTGTGTCCTCTGCCCTCAGATGTGCTGAGGAAAGGCTCTCTGAGAGCCACCCCAAGCCCCAGTCCCAGCAGTGATGCCCCATGCTTGGCTGGTGGCCGGGGAGTCACACAGGGCACAGGCAGCTGCTTCCCTGGGGATGGCACCAGCCCCACGGCCACGCTGTCCCTCCTGGGAGGTGATGCTCCAGGGAGCAGGCTCTTCTCTGCCACAAAGATCTTTGGTTTGTTTTTCTTGGGAGAACAACCCAGGCACTGGAGGCCACCTGAGGAATGCCTGAAGGTCCTGGTGCTCCTGACCACGTGAGCTCACTTGGGAGACAGGGAAATCATGGCCAGCACCTCTCCAAGGGCTCACGGTGCTTCCTGCTGGGATGGGAGGATCTGACAGCAAAGCTCCAAACCACTGCTTCCAGGCAATGAAGATCTTCTTAGGCTCCCTTTATTGCCAGATAAAGAGAGGAAAACAAAAGACCTTGTTCCTTGGCCCAGCCATCAGCCAGCCCAGGCCTCGTGCAGATAATCCGAGGCAGCTGCCAGCAGAGGATGAGGATCAGCCCCCAGCAGGACCTGTGGTTCCCCAGCCCGAGCACCAGGAACATGCTCTGACCCACATTGCTGCTCCCTCCAGGGAGCCTGCAGTGGTTTTGTCAGATTTTTGGGAAATCATCTTACTCTACTTTCATTCTGTGAGACTTTAAAGCAATTCTGCTCTACAGCTCAGTTCATCCGCTGCAGCTTCTGCAGCCAGGACTGCCCGAATAAGATTTATGAGAAATCCTAATGGTGAGCCACTCCAGCCTGCTTGCGGTTTAAGCTTTACTGAAAAGGTCTATAAACAACTCTGTAATCAGCAAAATAAACTAAGGACCTTTTGCAGCTGTACCTCACTGCACAAGGTGCGCAGGGACTTCTCTCCTGCTGAGGTCACTCATTTCTTGTGGACACTCTTATGTGAGGCATCAAAAATCTGAGTGTCCTGCAGAGAGAGGGACCTGCAGCCAAAAGCAAAACTCAGGGCTCACTTCAGGGTGCTGGAAGAGCACTTGTGGTGCTGATTTTGCCTTTGTGGGTTTTTTCCAGATGACCACTACCAGCAGAAATAATAAGAAATTAACATATAATGGAAAAGGGGATACCCAGGACCTGGTTTTTGCAACCTGCAACGTGTTGACAACAGCTCATGGAATTTGAGGTTTACTTGAGCTACTTCTCTTTCTGATCACACAGGCAATTACACGAGGACAATTTAGCTGAGGCAGATTTTTTGTCTACCACGGGCACAGCTGAGCTGGGGCTGAGCACAGCCTCCTGTGGTGGATTGAACACTCCAGCTGCTTTCCTGCCCAGCTCCATCTGTGACACACCTTCCTCATGCCCCTGCAGCTGCAGAAGGCAGCCAGGAAGCTCAGGGAGTGCCCTGCATCCCTGCTCCTCCACTGCAGCCTTGTCCGTGGCCCTCGTTTGTTGTGTTTGCAAACGTTTCCCAGGGGTGGGTGGGTGGTTCCTAAAGCTCCTCACTCCAGGGCTTGGGAAGCCGTTTTCTTTGTACCAGGAGCTGGGTTTGTATGGGAATGCTGGGATTGTACCCAATTTAGGCTCTCTGAGCCCTCTGCTGTGAAAGCTGCCCTAGCAGCAGCAGGCAGGGCTCTGGGGGCTCTGTGGTGGGCACATCCTCCTGCTGCAGCTGGGCTGGGGAGCCCCCTGCCCCTGCCCAGCTGCAGATCATAATCCCTCCATCCAGGAGGAGCTTCCTAAGGCAAGAGACACCCTTTAAATGGCCCGAGGCAAGGGAGCTTTGTTTGTTTGCTCCCGGTGCTGTCCGGTTCCTGGGCAGCCCAGGGTAGAGCTGGACAAGCAGCAAAGGTCAGCAGTGGGATTGCACTGGGCCTGCTCATCTCAGCTGCTGTGAGCCCACCCAGAAAGAAAGCTGGTCTCTGTGCCAGGTGATCCTTGCACAGCCAAAGAGGAGCACCAGGAGCCTGAGGATGATGTCCAGCAACCCCTGGTGAAGGTATGTGCAGCCAGACAAGACAAGAGCTCCATGAGAACTGCTTGTGGGAAGGAAGCATTTAGTCTGGTGTGTGGGGCTGGGAGATACAGGTGGCCCAGTTCAATAAACCATAGCTCCTGTCTGGGAGGCTCTGTGTCTGCAGCCGGGGGTAGCAGGCTCTGGGTAGAGGCTGCAGTGAATCGGCCCAGCCCAGCTGAGCCCTGCAGGGCTGATCCCAGGGCCCCTGTCCAGCTGGGCTCGGGGAGCAGGTCCTGCCTGTGTCCCCGTGTGCTGTGGGTGCCCAGGGCCTGCTGGGGATGCTGATGGCCCTGCCAGCAGCCTGGTCCTGCTGTTCCCCCAGGACCGCTCCTCTCCAGGACAACCCAAGGCCACTGAAGCTGTTCCTGCCTTTCTTCAGTGTGCCTTTTAGAAGCTGTTTGTCTCTTCCCTTGACTGTAGTGCTCAGCCAAGCATCATATTAGGGACTAATCGGTTGTGTTTGGGATATTCAGTGCTTTAATAGTTTCCTTCTTGACCTTTTCTCAACCCTTTTCTCTCTGGTGAGAGTTATGCAGGGAGAAATGCCATTCCCCTGTTCACAATTTCTCTATCTGTAAACACAGTAAATGGCAACAAGCTCTGGTAATTCTTGCTAAAAGTCCTGGAGTCCTGAAGTGAACCCCTAGACAAGAGATTGAAAAGGCAGCAATTAGGGGAGAAGGGAGAGGGACAAAAGGGATATAAACAGGTCCCTGCTGCAGAAGCCAGAGCAGCCAGTGAAAGCATCACAGGAGCACGGGTTCAAGATGCTGGAGGTTTTTGGATGTTTTTGAAATATAAGCTTAATAAATATTAGAAATCATCTTTAGCCACATGCTAGGTTTCTCCACTCTCAGTGTTATTTTTTGACGTTGGCTCTTGGCCCAGAGCCTTCATTCAAAGCAAGAGAAACTCTGCTAATCCTTGTTTATAGCTTGGGAGAGACAGTACTTTGTGCTGGTTATGTTTGTGAGGGATTATTGGTTTGGTCTGTGTGCTTTCAAATGCTGTTCCTTGCTCCTTGCAGGCAGCCAGGGACGATTACAGCAATGAGAATGCTCACAGCAGCTATTTCCAATGTCTTTCCATTTGCCAGTGGTTAACTTTCCCATGGCCAAGCAACAATCTTCGAAGGAGAACCAAGAAGTGTTTTACAGTTCCATGCAATAGCAAAAGCTCTCAGTAGCAGAAGCTGAGGACATTTGAGACAGAAATGCTTAGGGCCCCTACAGCATCTGCTGACACCTGTGGGTGCCCCTGGGCCTGCTGACGCTGCTGGGGGGATGGTGGGGTGTCCCTGGGCAGCAGCTGCTCCTCGTGCTCATGCCCTGGGTGCTGTAGCCCTGTTTCAAACACTGCACCTCCTTCTGCTTCCCTGGGGAGTTCACATCCATGTACCAGTTCATATCCATAGAGCATAGCACGTTTTGGACAAAAAGAGTCCTGGGGAGCAAATGGAGGGAGGGCCATGGGGACTCACCTGGCTGAGCCACTCTTCCCTCAGGGTTTGTAAAGCTCTGTTTGTGCCACAGAAGCTCAACACGTGGGGATTGCAAAATAATTCTGTGGGTCTGGAAGAAAACAGAAACCATTTCTGCTCTTAGAGTCCCTTTTCTCTGGTAGTGTTTGAGTTCACGGGCTCTGACCACTAGGCCAGACCTGGACAAGGAAGAGACAGAAGCTGATATATTATGGCAAAAAAGTGTTCATTTTCAGAGGTAAAATTCTGTACTCCTGAGGGTCTTTGAAGTCTGGTTTTGCCACTTGTTTTGGGAGAGGCTTTGAGCAATTAAATGGCTCCTGAGGACAGTTTTCCAGAGGGTAGGAAACCAGCAGTGCCACACAGTGTCACACGTGGTCCTGGGCACAGGCTTTGTCCACCCCGCATTTCCTCAGGAAGCTTGAGGGGCTGGGCATCCCAGTGGGCACCAAGCTGGACACGAGCCTGCAGTGCAAAGGGCTGGCTAGCCAGTTTGTTGTGTCATCCAGCTGGGAGAAGAGGCAGAGCCGAGTCCAGTGGAAATCCTTTCATGCAACGACTGTGCTTTTGTATTGATTTTGTAAAGCACCAGTTAATATAGGAATAATAGCTGCGTGTTTATTCTTAAAAGGGCCAGACTGTTCTGCCAGAAAAACTAGGATTCGTAACAGCCTTAAGATATTTTTCTCATTTTGTTCACAATATCAATGATATTTGAATTAATATTCATGTTGGAATAAAATCTGAGGGGGCCTTGGTAGTAAACCAGTAAACAAAGCAAGGAAAAATGGCTTTTTATGGTTGCATAAAGATGCAAAATGACAGGGGGATTGGGAGCTTGTTTTCTTCTGTCGCATCTCCCAAGAAACCAGAGCAAGTGTTCTGTGCCTGTGTTTTGTTTTGCCTTTGCCCAGGGACATTAATTATCCTCACGCAGCGCAGGGGTGGCAGAGCTGTGTGTCCCCACGTGGCGCTGGGACACTGGCGGGGCAAGGAGCCCGTTCCAGGGAAAGCCTGGCAGTGCCCCAGTGACCCAAGGCTGGGATCGGCTGTGGGGCTGGCAGAACGTGGCCCGTGCTGCTGGGAAGTGTGGGATGATCCAGGAAACGGGGACGGCCCCTGCACTGCCTGGGACGCTGGCTGCTGCGGAACCACGGCCTGGCCTTTGCTTTCCCAGCTGTGAGGCTTTCCTCTCTCCTTTCTCCTGAACCAGCAATGTCACAGCAGGAAGTGCCACTGCCTTCTTTTGAGCCACCTGGAGAATTCCTGGCCCCTTCCCCTCCACCCAGCAGGAGCTGCTAGCTATGAGCTGAGTTGATGAGTGCCCACCTCCCGTTCCATTGCCCAAAAATAAGGGATGAACCCAGATTAATTACAACAGAGCTCATTTGTGCAGAGCAAACAGCTCTGAGGACTCCTGTATTTGCTGTTGAAGCAAACCCTTACCAAGGAAGGCATTTTACAGCAATTAATGCAAGCTGAACGAGGATTGTTCTTCCAGCTGGTCAGTAACTATTGCAAACTACTGCAGCAGCTCGTTGTTGTTGTTATCCCACTTCCTTCAGGTAGTTATGGTGCACTCACAGAATCCCACGTTGCTTTGGGGTTGGGAGGGACCTTAAAGCCCATCCAGTGCCACCCCTGCCATGGCAGGGACACCTTCCACCATCCCAGGCTGCTCCAAGCCCCAGTGTCCAGCCTGGCCTTGGGCACTGCCAGGGATCCAGGGGCAGCCACAGCTGCTCTGGCACCCTGATAAACCTGTTATCCCTCCTTCCTGTGCCTCCTGACTGCCTTCTGGATGTGCAGCAAGCGAGCAACTGGCCCAAGGCCATCTGCTCGCTCTGCTGCTCAGAGAAATCAGCTCCTGAATTCCAGCACTACTCTTTGTGTTCTCACATTGTACCAGTGGAAGGAAGGGCAGGAGACAAAAAGTGATGGAGGAGGGTTGTGCTGACAGATAATACCCTGCTGGTCTTCTACACTTTTTTGGGGTTAATGAAGATGACCATGTGCGATTTTAGATTGGGAACGATGACCTGGAGGACTGGAAGGAACAGGCAATTCCCTGTTTCTCCATTTCTGTTTGTTCACCCTTTGGATCTCTTTATGAGTTGGAACTGGGCTAGGAGCAAGAGTCCAGGGTTATGTCATCTGTGCACAGATCTCATGGGATTCAGATGATTTTGCTCATTCACAAAGTTAAGAATACCCTAAACCCTGCCTTTTCTTGCTTCTGCATTGAGGTATTGCCCCAGTGCCTTGTTCTTTCTTCCCTGCACTTGGGAGCCAATTAACATACCCCCAGGGAAAAAAAGGAAATAAAAATAGCAGCCTAGATGAATCTACCCATACAGCTAATAAAAGGTCTGGTTGCTGCTTTTTAATCTGCTTTGAAGAAGAAGAAGGACACTGAAGGAGTTTGTCATGTGGCCACATGAGAAACCTCCAGAGACCTTATGGAGAGGAAGCAGCTGAAGACACTGTACCTGTGCTGGGCATTGACAGGCACTCAGGCAAGGTGGGGATGGAGCCAATTCTGCTCCACAGAAAACTGACAAGGGGTTTCATGGGTGCACTGACAGGCTCAGCCAAAAGCTACACTTGCCATTAATTCCAGCTCATAAACTCCAGAGCTGCTGCAGACTGTGCTGGAGACGCAGCCATGGAACAGAGCTGCTTCGGGGGCTTCAAGAAAAGTAGTAATGGCAAAAAAGCAGAAAACAGTTGTAACTGCCAGGAAATGATAAAGCATCAACATCAAGACGCATCAGAGCACAGAGTCAGTTGCTCAATAACTTCTTTGGCATATGCAGCGAGTGGCTGAATAGCTGGAGAGGTGCCACCCCAGTGCTGTCCCTGGAAGTGGCTGTCAGCAGCTCAGCGAGCATCCGCCTGCTCAGGGACTCCGGGGGCACTGCTGCAGTGGCAGCTCTGGCCCGCTGTGCTTTTGGGGTGGGGCCAGGCTGTGTGGGAGGCTGGGACACCCCGGGGCTGTGCCTGGGGTCCGGGGACCGGGCAGGTGCCTTGCCTGTGGCGCTGCTGGGGAGCACACAGTGCCTGAGCCCCTTTGGGTTCTGCAGCCTGGGGGGACATTCCCCGCTGGCTTTCGGGCAGAACATCTGTGCTTCCAAAGCTCCCGAGCTTTAGGGATATTACTGATCCCCTCTGCTGCCGGGTCTGTACCAGTGGGATTGCCCCAGGTGCCTGAAGGGCCCTGCTGTGCTGGGACGTTTCCATAACCTGGTTTTTGGGTTCCAGACCAGGAGCTGGGAGCTCTGCACTTCGGGGATGGTGCTGACAGACTTCTGCAGTACAGGAGGCTTAAGCTTCCAACAAAACTGTGCCATAATGGACAGTGAGAGCTGCCCCAAAATCCAGATGCCTTGTTCCTGCCTCTGAGGATGTGGTCTCTGGGAGTTGGCTTTAGCAGCGACCTCTTTGCGTGGTTGTGACAGATTATTCTCACCATCACTGAGGGCAGGGAGGCACCATCCTTTCCTGCTGCCCTTCAGCACTCAGTGCAAGGTTATTGTTGTTAAACAGGGTGAGGAAAGGCGTCCTTTGGGAGGCTCAGGGAAAGAATCCCTGGGATTTGAGTGGGGGCAAGAAAAGCAGTCATTTCCTTCATGGCAGATGTTCATATAACTGCTCTGAAATTTGCTTATTTTCATCTTGTGGGATTTCCAGTTTCAGAATTAATTCCCCAGTGTGCAGTCTAGGCTGTCAGAAGTGGGGTAGAAGAAAAACACAGGTAGGATTTCTCATAGGGGAAAAAACCCTACTGACTACTGAAAAACTGACTGGCAGTCCTGCCTGTGCTGTTTAGTCTGCTCAGAGTTAATATTTTTTCACCTTATTTCCTCAGAAATATGACTGTTATTTTTTCCTCTGGTTTCATGAAACAAATTTGCATCTGAGATGCATTTTCTGGGACCTCGGCAGTGATGGGACTGGCATTGCCTCTCTAAACAGAGCACCATATGCTTCCTTCTGTGTGTGTTTGCTGCCTGCAAAACCCTCCCAGATAATCTCCCCGGCTGAGTACATGACAAAGTACCAGAAAGGCGTTAGCACACAAATGCTGACACTCCTACAAAAGGGGAGAAGTGATAAATGCTTTCCTGTGTAGAGAAAAAGATAAGGATGTATTTTGGGAACTGAGCTGATGGTTGCAATACCTGGAGTATTTTAAAATTGAGATCGGGAATGTAAGGAAAGGTAGATAGAGGCTATCATTAAATCTGCATTGGTTTATTTGAAAAACAAACACTGTATGTTACTTTCAAGGCGTCTCTTATCAGAGATGCAAAGGAATTGCGTTGGGGTTTTCAAATGCATGTGAAGATGAAGGGCCTTATTTCCTTTCACATGAACTTAGCAAGAGTTACTCCCAGATCATACCTGGGGCTTTTCCTCTTAGAAATGGAAATTCTTGTTTTTCAGTCAAGCAAATAACAATACAAATTTCAGAGAATACACATTATTCAGCCACGCAGGAAAAACCCACCACACCCGAGGAATGGCTCAGGAAGAAAATGTTGCTTTTCAGAACACATGCCTGGCTGTGTTGGTCCCAGGTCTTCTGAGGTTTTGGGACTGCCTGTCCTTTGGGGAGTGCTGTGTGGATTTGGAGATGTTTGTCTGGATCTCCTGCCTGCCAGCACCGGCTGGGAATGAGATGTAAGCACACATTTCGATCAGCTTTGGTTTAAACGGAGCAGCTGCTGCAGGGACACTCTCCGTGCAGTCCCTGGCCAGCACGGGACAGCTGCTCCCTCTGACACCCAGGGCGCTGCTCCTGGCCCGCAGGCTCGGCCTCTTCTCCCGGAGCCCTGAGAAAGGCTGATCGCGGCTAGGAGCAGGAGTGCGAGCAGTCCTTGGAAGGATCCTGCTCTGCCCACGCCCTCCCGGCTGCCCGGAGGGTGTGGGGGCCCGCTGGGCAGTGGGAACGTGGCTCAAGGCATGAGCGCTCCGCAGCAAAAGCTGATAAATGACCGCTCGAGCCCCCGCTGGGAAGGTTGCACAATGAGCATTAGCCCTCCGCGAGCGCTGTGCTTCCCCTGCAGGGTTAATGATCGCATCCCAGCTCCCAGTAAGTCACGGGCTGGGCTGTCACCAGCAGCAGAGGGGAGCGGTTCCTCACAGGACCTGTTATTACTTTGTCAAATCTGCTAAAGGAAGAAACATCACCTCGATTTTGGCAGACTGCCACGGAGGACAGGTCGGTGTAAATCTCCACGGGCAGCAGGTAGGCCTGCACAGGTGTTGCTGCTCTTCTGGCTGGTCAGTCCTTTGCTAATTATCAAAGCACAGAGATTTCCCTCCCTCGTTCATTCTGCTCAGCTTCTCCCATCAGGATCGTTTATCTCTTACAGAAACACTGCCGGTGCCTGGTAAGAGCAGGGGCCGCAGTTTTACATTTGTAATCCGTGGGCTCTCGCTTCCAATTTGCCTCCTGCCGCCGCTCATTACCGCGGGCTGTTTCCAGGAGCGCTCCAAGGTAAAGCTGCCCTCCAGCTCTCCCCTCGGAGCCGGCAGCCTCATTCCAAAGAACCTGCTCCTGCAGTGTCCGGCAGCCCTCCTGGGAGCCGCCCCCGCTCCTGGCGTGCTGTGCATTATCTGTGGGGAGAGGAGCCCTAGAATCACGGAATGGTTTAGGTGGGAAATCCCTCTAACACCACCGAGTCCAGCTGTCCCCCCCACCGCCAGGGCCACCGTTAATCCAGGTCCCCAGATGCCACATCTGCGTGTCTTGAACCCCTCCAGGGCTGGGGACTCATCACTGCCCCGGGCAGCTGTGCCGGGGCTGGGCAGCCTTTCCATGAGGAAATTCTCCTCGTGTCGGGCTGGAGCCGTCCATCTGTGCATGCTCGGGGGCACTGATGGGATCACCCTGGTAACCCGAACACCTTAGCCCGGCACAGGCGGCTCCAGTTGCCAGGAAGGCAAATGTCTGTGCTGCACTACGAGTTCTGGTGGGCAGAGGAAGCAGCTGCTGTGTGAGAACTGAAAGCAAAGTGGGAACATCATTTCGGAACGCTCCCGTGGCTCCTGTGCCTTGACAACAGCGCTTCATCCCTGGCTCCGGCCAGCCCCGTGCGGGCAGCGCTGCCCAGCTGCCGGCCCTGGCTCTCTGCAGATCCCCTCGCAGCGACAGGGCCATTAGTGGGGTTTGTGTTTCTGCAACAGGAGCATCACAGCCGTGAGGAGAGCAGCAGCGAGGCGGGAACTGCCGTGCTCTTAGAAGCAGACAATTTGTGAGATGCTTGTTTCCATGAAAGACAGCAGCAGCTTAGCCAGGAGCTGTAAAACTTCTTGAGCTCAGAAGTTGCTTCATTAGTGAATAGCCCCAAAACCTCCCTGAGAAGGAAGTAATTTGGGCTTCAGACGAAGCATTCAAGTAATCTGAAATTGTTTCATTTTGAAATTAATTTTATTGTAATTTTGGAAGGGTCAAGATGCACAGAATTACCCAAGTACAATTTTCTTGAAACTAAACACTCTGGAGAGTTTAAACAGGGGTTTTACAGTCACAACAATCCCATTGTCTGTAAGCACCAGGCATACTAATTAGCAAAAATTCCCTGAAATAACAGCTCAATCTAACTATAAACTTGCAAATTCTGAGGGTGTGGAGCATATTCTGCCCTGAGTGCAGAGGGAGCAGGTAAGTGGGGTGTGCTGTGCAGTGCCAGTGTGGGGAGCAGGGGCTCTGCTGCCCCTGTGCTGTGTGTGTCCCCTGCATGGAGCCCTGTGCAGCTTCCCTGGAGATGGAGGAGCTCCTCTTCCCTGGAAGGGAACTGCCTGCAAAGCCTCAGCCACAGCTGGCTGCAGAGCTTTGGGATGCAGGTCTCAGCACTTCTGCTCCCCAGAACACTTGAGCCTCCAGAAGCTGAAAAGGAAAGGAAAAGGGGTTTTCTGCTACCTTAAACCTTTGCAAAGCTTTTTCTGTTCCATGCCGCAGAGTGATGGTGAGTAAACAAACAGCCCTGCAAAGCTGTAGGTGCTGTGTAAGGCTCAGGCTGCCCAGATGGACCTGCCCCCACAACACGTCCCTTCCCTGCAGGGAGCTGCCCAGGGCCTGGGAGTGACTGTGGGTTCCTGCTATGAGCTGGTGGCCCTGGCTCTGCCTTCGTGAGGACAGCTGCGTGATCCAGAGCCCAGATCAGAGCCCAGAGCCCAGATCAGAGCCCAGCCTGTGGGTCCAGCCCAAAGCCTCCTCCCTGGGCCAGCAGGCACACTGCTGGTGTTGGGGTAGGTGGGCTGTGGCAGGAGGCTGCTCTGTGTGTCACTGCTGTGAAGGGGCAGCTGTAGCACCTGCACTCCTTGCCCTGTCCCAGGTGAGGCCGTTCCTCAGGGAGCCGAGCTGTGCTGCTAGCCACAGCCTCTCCACGTGGAGCTGCTGTCAAGCAGTGGCGTGGGGGACAATGAGAACCAACTGGTGGCATTTTCTCTCCTAGTTTTGGGTTTCTGACAGCTGCTTCCATGCTCAACTCCTCCTTAAAGCTGACCTTTCTACTCCAGACCCCTCCATGAGTGCTTTTCTGATGGTGCTTGTCTGACTGAGCTGTTGCTCATTAATGTCAGTGGGAAAAAGAGAAAACTATTGGAGCTCTTCCATGTCTTGCCTGCTTGAAGCTCCTGGAAGCCCCATTCAGTGCATTTGTTTTGTTATGATGTTACACCAATGGTTGGTTTTTTAGGGAAAAAAACCCCTTGGTGCCCTCAGCTTCACTGTTTTGGTCTCTGGGTCTCTGTGCTGCTGTTGGGATGCTGTTGGAAGCACAGGGAGGCATCTTTGGGAGCTTGCAGGGCTCCACTGCGATGTGCTTGGGGATGGGGTGTGTTAAACCTGCCCCTTGGCACAGCCTGCACAGG
Source organism: Anomalospiza imberbis (assembly GCF_031753505.1). Taxonomy (NCBI): domain Eukaryota; kingdom Metazoa; phylum Chordata; class Aves; order Passeriformes; family Viduidae; genus Anomalospiza; species Anomalospiza imberbis. Next base: position 18,388,180 of record NC_089695.1, on the reverse strand, counting down.
GCTGCAGCCCCTCAGTCCTTGGAGCATTTATCCAAGGACAGACATGAGTCACGGTCGCTTCTTCTCGGCACAAGGACATTTAGGAAGATAATAGGTGGGAAAAATAACAGTTGATCCTGAGGCTGAAACTGGAAGCTGTTTCTGAATATAAATTAGAATGTGACCTCAAACTGTCCTGGTTCCTGTCTGCTTGGCAGTGTCTCTCTTTGCCCGAGTCCAGCCTTTGTTCTTCCTTTGTCCCTCTGTCACTTCTGTTTTGGAACCCTCTTATTTGTCCTGTGACTGGCACAAACCTGTGCTTACACGTGCAAGACAATGCAGCCTGTCTGGATACGGCTGCTGTCCATCCCGCTCTGTGCTGACAGAAAACCCCCCCCAGGGCTGGTCCTGGCAATCCCTGTGCCATGGCAGCCCCTGGGCTGGCCTTGGCAATCCTCGTGCCATGGAGGGTCTGGGCTGGCCTTGGCAATCCCTGTGCCATGGAGGGTCTGGGCTGGCCTTGGCAATCCCTGTGCCATGGAGGGTCTGGGCTGGCCTTGGCAATCCTCGTGCCATGGAGGGTCTGGGCTGGCCTTGGCAATCCTCGTGTCACTGAGTGTCAGAGCTGGCCTTGGCAATCCTCATGCCATGGAGGGTCCGGGGAGGCTCTGGGCTGGCCTTGGCAATCCCTGTGCCATGGAGGGTCTGGGCTGGCCTTGGCAATCCTCATGCCATGGAGGGTCTGGGGAGGCTCTGGGCTGGCCTTGGCAATCCTCGTGCCATGGAGGGTCTGGGCTGGCCTTGGCAATCCCTGTGCCATGGAGGGTCTGGGCTGGCCTTGGCAATCCCTGTGCCATGGAGGGTCTGGGCTGGCCTTGGCAATCCTCGTGCCATGGAGGGTCTGGGCTGGCCTTGGCAATCCTCGTGTCACTGAGTGTCAGAGCTGGCCTTGGCAATCCTCATGCCATGGAGGGTCCGGGGAGGCTCTGGGCTGGCCTTGGCAATCCCTGTGCCATGGAGGGTCTGGGCTGGCCTTGGCAATCCTCGTGCCATGGAGGGTCTGGGCTGGCCTTGGCAATCCCTGTGCCATGGAGGGTCTGGGCTGGCCTTGGCAATCCTCGTGCCATGGAGGGTCTGGGCTGGCCTTGGCAATCCTCGTGCCATGGAGGGTCCGGGGAGGCTCTGGGCTAGCCTTGCCTCGTGTCACCAAGTGTTTGGGAGCTCAGCCCCGCTCCCCCCACTCCTGTCACTGGGCATCAGCAGGGATTTCCGTGAGCTCCTCGTGCTGCTGCAGTACAAGCAGAGTGTCAGTGCAATCAAACAGTCACCACGGCCCTGCCTAATCAGAGTGTACAGTTTATTTTTCTACATAGTAAATTTGCTATGATCTAGGTCAGTGCTTGCGACACCAAATTCCCTTTCCAGAGCTGTTTGTTAAGCTTGAAAACCCCCACAAAATCCCAACTTACAAGGGCTTTCAGACTTCTAGGTTGTAGAGTGGCCCTTGCTGGGTTTTAGCACAGGGCTCTCCAAGGGAAAAGTCTACATTTCTTTTTTCTGGCTTACAATGACTGTCCTTTGTTTTGCCAAGCTCAGAATACCAAATTTCCTTTCCCCCCAACAATTTCATTAATCGTGAACTATCTTTTGTTTCAAATAAGAGAGACGTGAGGAAGCAGTGGTCAATAAGCACAGGCCAAAGGAGTAACTAGGAATATTGATTGGGAATGAAGGCCTGATGTAATAAACTGCTGTCTGGAAGGAAGGCTAAATGCACACGGAAGGCCTGGGTTGCTCTTCCCACAGGCTGTTAGAACAAAGTAAGAATTTTTTTTTAATTATTTTTTTTCTTTTGGAATTGAATCACTTTGTGGTAATAAATTACCAAATTTTCTGTCACTGCAATGCTCATTCTCCAAAAGTAGGACTTGTCATTTTTTTCCTCCCTCAGGCTTGGTTCAGAGCAGTATCCTGGTGTGCTCATGTGCTGCTATTTGTCCTTGCCCACTTTCATCCTAATTTGATGTGTCACCATAAAAATGGGGTGACTGAGCAGCTTCAGTTCTTGGCAACCTGGATTTAATGGAGTTGGTGAGGAAAGCAAGCAGTAAAACTTGTTTCCTTCAGCAAGGCTTGGCGTGGCCCCTGGTTTGTCAGGTTGGATTCCTCGGTGCCGTGTCACATCAGGGGACGCTGAGCTGTGGGACTCTGGGGCAGGGCTGAGCTGTGGCTGCAGGACGCTGGAGCTGCAGAGCCCCAGGTGCTGCTGCCCGAATTCCCAGTGTGGTGAGGGCTCTGCTCACCTGGCTGCACTCGCTGGTGGCTGGAAATGCTCCCATGGGCTCCTCTGCCCCGGGCTCAGCTCTCTGCAAGACCCCTCTCCCCAGGAGACTGGGAGCTGGGCTGGGTTACTCTGGGGAAGACTGGGAGGGGATCCCATCAATCCACACAAACATCTCCAAGGGCTGGCAGAGGATGGTGCCAGACCCTGCTCAGTGGTGCCAGTGACAGGACAAGGAGCACTCAACTCAAACACAACGAGTTCCACCTCAGCACAAAGAAGAACTTCCTTTCCCTGGAGGGTGGCAGGCCCTGGAACAGCTGTCCAGGGAGGGCACAGAGCTGGCCCCGGGATGCACTAACAGGTCCTGCAGCCAGCAGTGCTGTCTCCACAGCCACACCCTGTCCTGGAACAGCCCATGGCCGGTGCCCATGGCACGTTGCTTACCGGTATTATTATTCCATTTTCTGTCTGTCTGAGCAACGTTTCCCAAAAGGTGTTGTGGCAGTGAGATACCATCTCGAATTCCAGTAGCTTCTCTATTTTTCTGCAAAACCATACAGCACCTTTTTTGTTAATGAGTGTTATGAATAATTTAAACTAAATTGCAGCTCTCAAGAGAGGCAAGCAGAGCAGAGGGAGTGATCCTCTCTCCTTGCTTCCGTGGCATGGAAGTGCCAGAGCTTCACTGTCCATCTCACTGCTCTTGTACAGAAAAAGACTTTAAAGGCTCATGAGCAGAGTTTCAGGAGCCATCAGAGGCAGGGCACTGGGGGCCTCCATTACTGTGTGTTCTCAGGACTGATCTATTATTACAGCCTCTTGCACTTTGTGCAAACCAATTAAAATGAATAAGTGTACTCTGATCTAATATCCAAGTCACTTTTTGGCACACAATCATTCATCATAAATGCACATAAAACTAGAATTCAATTAATCAGCTCATACAAAGAGCCTGTCTCTTGCTATTTTTTCCTAATACATTTTTTTTCTTTGAATAAAAATGTAATTGTCAGTGCAAAATATCAAACCAGAGCCACATAACAAATAACTATGGATTTGTAATTAAGCCCAATAAAGCCTAAGATGGAGTATAAAAGGCAGAGAGCTAAAATCCAATTAAAACTTATTATGAGAAATACAATGCCAGGATTTTTTTCAGGTGGAGAGCAGCATACTCTGGTCTGTAAGAGAACACTGTTATTGGATTTGGTAATGAAAGCCGAGGACTGGTTCCGTGAGTGTGGAGCAAACAACAACCGGCAAGAGGAGCCAGGGACAGAGGAGGGAGGCTGGAAGGGCCGCTCAGTTATCCGCTGCTGTTATCAGAGCGGCCCTGGCCGTGTCCCTCCTGCAGGCTGTGCTTGGCTCAAGGAGCAGGCGTTCCCTCCGGCTGCCCGGGCTGGAGCTGCTCTCGCTGCTGTGTTCAGGTGAGCAGGGAGCTCATTTTCCTTCCTGATGGAGTGTGGCCATCAGTGCAGGACACCCCGAGAGGGACACGAGGGTTGGGCTGGACAAGGACAAGCAGGCAGCTCCTCGTGATGAGGAGTTTGATCCCCCAGCCCTCACTGCCAGCATCCTTCGTCCTCCTGCTGCTCCTGGCTCGGGCCTTGGGCTGGGAAGGGATTGGCACCATCGCTGCTGCCTCTGGGAAAGGAGGAAAGCAAAAAACCTTCAGCCTTGTCTATGACTGACTTCACACACTGGCCTGACTAATCCTTGTTTCTCAAACAGAAATGGTTACAAATAGAAATTGGTTGGTGAGGTCGTTTTTCTTTCACTTTTTTCCCAGTCAGAAAGACTCTTAGACATGGAAAATAAATGTGTGAAGTTAGCCCAATCTGAAAGCAACTGGACTTTGTGCTTAAAATGAAGAAAAAAATAGATTAGATTTCTCTTCCCAGAATTCTCATTGTTCCAAAATAACTGTAATTATTCCCTTTTTTGATTATTGAGTTCTTCCATTGTGTAACACATAATTCTCTTAACTAGCAGAATATTCCTGGTCTTGCATTTTATTCTGACCCTATCCTTTTTTAAAAATATGATTATGGGTACAACTGCCATGTGCCTATTTTATGTCTTTGTAGCATTAATGGTCTGCTGAATAATACCCATTGCATTGTTTATCCCTTTTATTTTTGCTGACGGCTGTCACTGCTTTTGCAGCTCGGTGTTTCTTCCTCTCTGTGCCTCTGGTGTGGATCAGCCTGGGCAAGGCTGAGGATGGAGAACGAGACAGAGCTGGGAGCCAACCTCTTCCCTCCCTATGTGCTTGTCCTGCCACTTCCACAGCTGGCCATCCTCCGTTTCCATGGCTTTATATTCCAAATCTCAGCCCCCAGGAGCCCCCTGTGCAGCCCCAGGAGCCCTGCAGGACCAGGCACAGCAGCTCCACCAGCACGAGGGAGCCCCCAGGACACGGTGGGTGCAACCTGCCCCTTGCTTTCTTCCAAGGGTGGAAACCCAAGGTGGGGTGGAGTGTCCCCCAACACAGCTGCATCCCTGAAATGTCTGTTGTGAAGCCTGGGGAAAGCTGGGGTGCTTTACAGGAAAAAGATTCCTCTTGTTTCCAGTAAACTGACTTTCAGAAGTGTCCAAGACACTGTGACCAGACTTTGCCAGGCGTACAGGCCGGAGCCCAGAAGGTGCCGTTCCTGTTCCACGTGCTGTGAGCAGCCAGGAGCTCGGGCACAGGGGGTGGGCACGGAACAGGCACACCTGACCCTTCAGCTGGGTTCCTGCAGTCTCAGCTCCAGGCTGCTGCTCCCAGCCTGGCTCAGGGGCGGATTGAACAGGGTGTGCTGCTGCTGCCCTTGGCCTCACCTGCTCTCCTGCATGTCCTGAGCATCCAACACCCCTGGCCTCGCCCCTCACTGCTCAGCCTTCGGCTCCACAGAGAGAAAACCCTCGACTTGGGCACTTCGTGGGGAAGCTGTGTAAGGCAAAAGGCATTCATGGGTTAAATACTGAAATCTCCTGCAGCCAAAATTGGAGACATTTTTTCAAAACAGCTCTGAAGTACCTCTGAGCTCTTGGGGAAGTGCAGCCGCTCCCGGTGTGACCCCGGAGCAAACGGGAAAGAATGAACAGGCACGGACACGCAGACTGCTCCAGCTGGCCCCAGCTATGAGCAACTTAGGAAATCCTCGATTAGAATTCAGTTATAACATTATCTCGCTTGCTTTTTCAGCTTTTATTAGCAACACCTGTAACAAAGCAAAAGGGGAATGAGGTGACTCTTCTCACCAGATGGCGAGTAAGAGACAAAAGGTACCTGAAACCAGAGAGGGAACAAGATCCCAGTTTGTGTGGCTGAATTGGAGATGGGAAGAAGACACCCTCTTTGAGCAATTTGGTATTTTTTGTATTGAAACAAAACACTGAGCAGTCAGCCTAGGAACTGTCAAACAGTTATTTAGCATAAGAGGTAAATAACAAGTATTAAAGTTGTCTGGTGGAGACAGCGGGAAGCAGTAGCTCTTGGGTAGAGACTGAATCCCAGCGTTCAGCTATTTGTGCCTTATAGCCACATCCACCCCAAAATGTCTTCTGCCATCTATTAATGCACTTGCCACAATCTCCTGTCTCCGAATTCTGACCCTCATTTAGCAGCTCTAACCTCAGCCCGTTGCCCTGGCAGTTAATAACATCTCTGTGCAGGTGCTGGTGACGTGTGATCCATCCTGGCTCCGCGGGCTCTTCGTTAACAATTAACAGCATTAACAACGCTCTTATGGTGTCAGCAGCTCGCTCATCACTGTGGGGCTGTGAGGGGCTGTAATTGGAACCATCTGTTTGAAGGTTTCTGTTCCCTCCAGCTTGCTGGTGAAGCTGTCATCTCCTGCTCTTGCTCAAGCAGAGCTCATGGAGAAGAATTCCATCCCAATATCCCATCTAACCCTGCCCTCTGAGGGCACACATTCCCTGTGTCCTGTCCCTCCAGCCCCTTGTCCCCAGTCCCTCTTCATCTCTTTTGGGGACCCTTTGCACTCTGGAAGGGGCTCTGAGGTCTCTCTGGAGCCTTCTCTTTCCCATGGGAACAGCCCCAGCTCCAGCCCGGCTCTGTGGGACGAGTGTTTGGTGTTTAGCAGTGACTCCATCGGGCTGAATCCTGGTGACTCCCGTGCTGGGAGGAGTGGATTGTCCCCAGCCAGACCAAGGAGGTGGCAGGCAGGAGCTTGTCTGAAGGGCTGTTATGACCATGCAGACACCTCTTCCTTCAATTGGTTGCAGCACTGGAATCAAAAGGCTGGTTTGGATGGAATCCTTCTCTCCAGTCTCTCTGGGGTGGAGGGAAGCGCTCTCCTCCCTCCTCACAGGTAGCAAAGGCTTCCTCAGGGGAGTGCAGAGCTGCTGCCCGTGGTGGGGAATGACTGCTGGGGAGCACTGGTGGCTTGGCCCCTTGGCAGGACACCTGGGGGATGCTCTGCCCTCCCTTGGGAGAATCGTTGTGCCTTCAGCCCCGGGCAGCTCCCATTCCCTGAACCTGGCACAATTATGCATACGAGCTGCTTCTGAAATTAGCTGCACATGTTTATATTAACATGCAAATAAAGCAGCTTCAAATAAGCCAAAATATGAAAATGTCTCTTCATTAGGTTCGGGTTTATGGCATAATTGATTTGGGGGGTGCAAGGCTCTGATTACCTTCCTGACGCTGAAGGGATCCACAACAATCACACTGATAACAAACCATTAAACATATTCTATTAAATTACTGGCAATTCTGAAAAAGCTCAATATTGCACATGGGTTCATTTAATTTTTATGTAAATTTTATCCCTGATTTTGCAAAGTCTTAATAGTTTAACAGCAGATTAGGCTAAATTATTTTAATTGAATTTTATGTGAGTTTTTTCCTTCTGCCTTTAAGGAACCCATTCATAAAGGTTTTTCTTTCAGACACTGTGCACAGAGAGAACTGGATGCTGGTACCAGCTCTTCCAGCTTCACTGTGGGCTACCATGCCCACCTGGATTTGAAATCCAAGTAAATCCAACTGTTGCTCATTTCATGGGGGATGTTCAGGAAGAAAATACTGAGTTTGGAAATAGAGCTGGGGAGAGCAAAGGAAGCATCAAATTTGGGAACACTTTTTCCAAAGGGTCAGTACCCAAAGGGTTTTTTTTAATCTTCCTTTTTTATCTTCATCAGGTAGACTTTATCACTGTCGAGATTGGATCAGAATTCCTCACCTATTGTTCAGGTGATATGCTGGATTTGGAGTGTTTCTCACTGAGCACTTGTTTAGAAACAGCATCTAAAGTGCAGCTGAAGGCTGGCGCTGCCAGGACCCACATGCACGGGCTCCCTTTGGTGTTCCCACGTGGCTCCTGGCAGCCCTGGAGCCGGGAGCAGACCCCAGGTCTGTGCCTTGGGAGGCAGCGCTGGCGGTGCAGCCCCTGCTGTGACCCTGTGCAGCCACGCGACAGGGACAGGGGGCATCCAGGGCTGGTGGTGGGAGTTATCCTCTCTGGCCCTCTGAGCTTTGCTTTCTCTTTGTTTTTGTCTCTCTTTTTCTGCAGTTCTTCTATTAGTACAGTATCTTAAATGTCTTAACCAAAACAATGTCAAAGGATTTGTCTTTGGGTAAGTGTGCCAACAGTAATCACGGCTACGTCTGGGACCATGGGAATGAAAGCTGCTGGTGCTGAAGTCTTTTCTGCAGTTTTCTCAGCTGATGCTCGGCTGTGGTGTTGGGTTCTGGGATCCAAGCACACGGGTGGAAAATGCCCAGCTGTTGTGCTCCATGGCCACGGTGCTGTCCTTCAGAGCCTGGGAGCACTGGGGACTTCTGGGATCATTTCAGAGACCGGAGCTCCCCGGAGTGGGAATTACACCTGAAGGCACCCGAACCCCCTGCGCTGGGTCCTCCTTTTTTGCCTTTTCCTTTGTGCCTTTATGACAGGGAATCTGTGCTCAATTCCTATTCCAAAAGCAGCTGGGGGCGGTTTGGAATGGTAATCTCAAATATTCTCTTTCATCACCCATGGAATCAGACATTCGCGTAGGGCTGCAACTCTAACAGGGTTCGGGCCACAGCTATGACTTAGTTTTATAAATGCCTCTGAATTATTCAGTGTAAAAAGGCCCCTAATTATCTTAATTGCCGAATGAGTCAGTCTATTGAAAGAACCTGGCATCGGGAGTGACCCGGGGAGAGCCGGGCCCTGCCGGGAAGGGGATGCGAGGGCTGAGAGGACGCGGTGCTCCGAAGCCCGGGCCCGAGGAAAGCTTTGCTGTCTGAGGTTCGTTTCTTTTCAGCATGTCTATTTTCGAGGGCTGTTCGGATAGTAGAAGACGGTTATTTTTAGAGCCATTTAGAGCGTGTTTTTGCGCGGCTCGTTTGCCGGCTCCATTAAGGAGCTTTCCGGGGAAGCCGCTGTGTCCCTGCGCTCCCGAGGATGCTCCCGAGCGGCGGGCGCAGAGCTGCGGGGGGAGCGGGGGATGCGCCCCAGGGCAGAGCCCCGCCGCCTTCTGAGGGCTTTGTGCACTCCCGGCCACCAAAGTCCTGGGGATTTCTGCTTTGCTTGGCTGGCTACAAGGAAGTGGCTGAGGAAAAATCGGTTTGAGGCATATGGAGATAATATTTTGAACGTGACATATGTCCCAACACAATTCTTGTTTTAGAAAGAAAAAATATGACTTTTGAATGAAGTCACAATAAGCAGAGTATTTTTAAATGTTAAAGCCAAATCCAGCTAGAATTTGGCTATTTTTCCTCAGGGAAGTAAATTCAATTTTAGATGAATTCAAAACGTTAGTTGCATACTTTTAAACCACAAAGACTCCTGCAGACACAGGATGAGCCCGGCTGGAAACGTCCCCTCCAGCTGGGCAGGTCAAGGTGTTTCACACCCTGCAGAGGGGAGGGGGCAGACTCGGGGCACATGAAAACGTAAGCAAACACAGCTGCTTCAGGAGGAATTTTTGGCAGACACATTTTTCAAAATCAATGTGAAAATATATAAATTAACTTGGCAAAACACAACTAGCTGTGAAGATTATCAGATGGACAGGAGGAAAACTGACTTTCTCCAACGATGGTTAAAAAGTAAAATGTGGACACCAAAAGAACCAGGGGTTTGGGACCATGGTGAATGTGGAAATTAACGGGGTTTGGGCTGTATTTTGCCTTTTCCTGCCTGAGAAGCATCAGTATGGAAAGCTGTGAGTCTGTGGAGGCCTGTGCTGAATGCTAAGTCCTGGCACCTGGGGGGATTGGCAGGGGCTGGATGTTCCCCAGAACGAGGAGGGGTCACAGAAGTGTGTCAGGAGGGAGTTCAGCTCCTGCTTGGTTGGAATGTGACATTTAGCTGGCTCTTGCATTTGCTGGGCTTTTTGTTGCAAGCTTCTTTTGTTGGTTTTTTTTTTTCTTTTGGCTTTTCAGTAATTTTTTAAAGTGCTAATTAGAGAATTAGGAACACTCACCTCCCACACATCAATTTGTCATGTTCTGCTTTGCCACAGTAATTCCAATAAAGGATTTTGTAATCTCCCTGTGAAGCAGAATCACTTTAACACAGACACACCTAAAGCAGAAACGTGTTATTTCATTACAAAGACACAACTGGAAATGTGAAACACAACCAAGTCGTGCACAAGACCTTGTTTACAAAGGGAAACACCTTCCCACAGCTGTGAGAAAATGGGGATTCTTCTTGGAAAGGGCTGAGTTTTGTACCTGGCGCTCTGTGTGGGCGGGATGAGCAGGGGGAGCGCTGTCCCCCTGGCCGAGGCTGTGCTGCCTCCGTGTCAGAGGTTTCCTGGTTTCCAAATCTGTGTCCATTAACTTGGGAACTCATTCCAGAGGCTGAGTGTCAAGGCCTCTTCCCTGGCAGCTGTCTGTGAAATGACACACGTTCCAGGGAGCAGGGTGGGCTGGGAGAGGCACAAACGTGCTTCACCATTTGCTCACTATTCATGTTCTGTGTCAGACTTTTAATATAATTTAATTTTGCCGTTACTGTCTAAAACCTGTCATGTCTGAAGTCCCACATATTAAGAAGGCCTGTTTAATGATGATATAGCCGATCTTCCTGTTTCTTCTGTTGTGATATTAATTCTTGAGAATGAAAATTAAAAAGAGGCAATGAATGTTATTTCAGTAAATTTACTGGAAGCAATAAAACTACAAACACTTTTTTATGACTGCAGAGTGTAGCCAGTATTAGGAGACATAATTTTTTTCCTCTGCTGACTATATTTTCCCCTTCAAACAGAAGTTGAATCTATCTATAGAAATGATGGTCTTTTTCAGAATTTTTTCCTCATTTAATTGAGTGTTGCTTTTGTACTTGTATCTTGTGCAATGTTAAATCCCATCCTCTGAGCCAGAAAATCTTCTGTAGGTGTGAAGGTCATTAATTTTAATTCAATGGAACTTTTTGACACTTGCTAGAAAATGAGGATAAGTCTCAATGAGTTTCATTAAATAAACAGAGCAAATTAAAATTTGTAATACAGCCCAGAGCAGATGAGAATCATCTCCTCGAATGCCAGTTAATGGGCAAGCAGGAGCAGCCCAGTGGGATGGAGTGAAGGGTGCTCCTGCAGAGCTCCAGAAACCTCTTGGTGACAGAGCAGCACCTCGGGAAAGACCTGGAGCTGCTGCAGCGCCTCTGGAGCCGGGCTGGGAGAGCGGGGCAGCTCAGCCTGAAGAGGAGAAGGCTCTGGGAGGGGGCCTCAGAGCCCCTGCCGGGGCCTGAAGGGGCTCCAGGAGAGCTGGAGAGGGACTGGGACAAGGATGGAGGGACAGGACACAGGGAATGGCTCCCCCTGCCAGAGGGCAGGGCTGGATGGGATACTGGGAATTAGGGATTGTTCCCTGGGAGGGTGGGGAGCCCCTGGCACAGCGTGACCAGAGCAGCTGAAAAGCTCCAGCACAAATTTATTCATGAGGTTTGAAGCGGTTCTCTTCGGAGCAGCACACGCTGTTTCCTTTCCAGATGCTGGGCTGTGTTTTATGGATCAGCGGCTCCTTCCCGATGCCGGGAGGGGGAATGCTGGGGGGAAGGTGGGGGGCTGGGGAGATGCCGGGGGCGATGCTCAGGAGGGATGCTGGGGGCGATGCTCAGGAGGGATGCTGGGGGCGATGCTCAGGAGGGATGCTGGGGGCGATGCTCAGGAGGGATGCTGGGGGCGAGGCTCAGGAGGGATGCCGGGGGTGATGCTCAGGAGGGATGCCGGGGGTGATGCTCAGGAGGGATTCTGGGGGCGATGCTCAGGAGGGACGCCGGGGGTGATGCTCAGGAGGGACGCCGGGGGTGATGCTCAGGAGGGACGCCGGGGGCGATGCTCAGGAGGGATTCTGGGGGCGATGCTCAGGAGGGATTCTGGGGGCGATGCTCAGGAGGGATTCTGGGGGCGATGCTCAGGAGGGACGCCGGGGGTGATGCTCAGGAGGGATGCTGGGGCCGAGGCTCAGGAGGGATGCTGGGGGCGATGCTCAGGAGGGATTCTGGGGGCGATGCTCAGGAGGGATTCTGGGGGCGATGCTCAGGAGGGACGCCGGGGGTGATGCTCAGGAGGGATGCTGGGGGCAGGCTCCGGAGGGATGCTGGGGGTGAGGCTCCGGAGGGATGCTGGGGGCAGGCTCCGGAGGGATGCTGGGGGTGAGGCTCCGGAGGGATGCTGGGGGTGAGGCTCCGGAGGGATGCCGGGGGTGATGCTCAGGAGGGATGCCGGGGGTGATGCTCAGGAGGGATGCTGGCGGTGATGCTCAGGAGGGATGCCGGGGGTGATGCTCAGGAGGGATGCCGGGGGTGATGCTCAGGAGGGATGCTGGCGGTGATGCTCAGGAGGGATGCTGGCGGTGATACTCAGGAGGGATGCTGGCAGAATGCTGGGGAAGATGCTGGGGATGCTCAGATCTCCCCTCGGCCCCTCTGGAAGCCGCTCGCTGTCTCGGATAAACCAAAGGGTCCTTCCGCGCCGCCCCTGCTGCCGGTTCGTCTTCCCTCAGCCCTTTCAAGGCTGATCTCTGCCTAATGGATCCTCTTACACCTCCTGTGTCCGCTGGGGGGTTTGATAGCTGTGAAAATCAAAGCAGTTAAATATCCGGGACTGGATTAGCGCGACAGGGGCTGCCTTCCAGTAAAGCCTGCGTCTCCTTTGCCAAAGATCCTTTTACTCCTCACTGGCACAGAGTAGCTGCTCTAAGTAGTTCCTTTGCACTTTGGCATCTCTGGTTTATTTGATTAATAATGCACTAGACTGCATGCAACTTCTTGTCCCCTGGGAATTCTTACATGTCCTTCCTGTGGAAAGGTCTTCTAGCCCGGTGTTTTGGAAGCGGCCACTCTGGCTGCCCAGGTGGGCACAGGCAGAAAACGCTTTGCCAAAATGAAAAGATAAAGTCTGTGGTCGCTTGACTTCAGTCTCTTTGGGTTTGAAAAATGTGGTTCAGTGTTTCCGGGTAAAGTTTGATATTCTCTGCAAGAGAAACAAGCTGGTACGGCTGCACCAGCTCAATGTCATAATGGAATTTTTTAGTAATGACGTTGCTATTCCTGGAAAATAAATGGAGCCCTCAGCACCTCTGCTGTGGGTGACATCGGAGCAACATCTGTAACTCTGCACCTCCCCTGGCGTCGTCTCGGAACTGCTGACCCAGCTCCCGGCCAGCGCAGCCTTGGATCAGCAGCTTGATATTTATATCCTGGCTGGGAGCGTGTGTTTGCTGGGATCATTTGTCTCTGCAGAACAATAGCTGTAGTACATGAAAATACATTTTCTACCCTTCTCCTTCACCCCTGCTGCTGATGCCACCTGAGCTGCCCGTCCTGCCGCCATCTCCCTTTCCAGGGCACTGCCTATTTCTGCAATTTAATCAATTTAATTTTTTTTTTTTTTTTTTTTTTTTTTTTTTTTTTTTTTTTTTTTGTTAAGATGGAAGGAAAAAAAACCAATTGCGTGGTGTCAGCTGAGCCAAAGGCTGGCCACTCCTTTTCAGCCTGGGCTCCCCCAGTGGGGGGATGAACTCCAAGGAGGGGCAGGGGCCACTGCCCACCCCGGCAGGGAGGAGGGCTGGGAAATGCCCACAAACCAAACGCTGCCTGCTGAGCCCGGCCCCTGTGCCAGGGGACACCGAGGGGACACCGGGCAGGAGGTCAGGAGGTCACAGCATCCCTGAGGCTGGCTGGAAAAGGCTCCAAGGTCGGGCCCAGCCTTTGACCCCTCACCAGCTTGCCAGCTCTGCCACACCCTGACCCTTGGCTTTGTCTGGCTTCCAAGAGTCCGGATTCACTTTTTCTGTACAATGACATTTAAAAATAATTAAACTGCAAGTTTGGTGAATCAAAACTATCATCTGAATATGCCAAAGCAAACCTGTTTGAGTTTGTGAAATATTTTTAATGTTAATTTAGCAAATATTTTGATCAACTTGAATTTGATTAGATTTGATTTATTGGTTCTGTTTTTTTTTTTTTTTTTCCCCACAGAAAAGGATAAAAAGTTTTAGCTCAGTTGTTCACTGAGTTCCAGTTAGGTTTTAACAGTTTAATGCTAGAGATCTAAAAGTATGTCCAAACATTTCACTTGCAACAGGTAAATTTTAGAATTTATTCTCTCAGTCATAAAATAGTTGGTTGACTGGAATCCAATTATGTTGGTTTAGTTTATTTTTTGTCTGGCATTTTTGTTGGGTTTTAAATGACCCACTGAGCCATTGATTTGCTGTGTGAAGTCTCTTTGTCTGACAGGAGAGCAGCATTTGCTCCACAGCAGGACTCAACTGTCAATAATCAGTAATTACAGAATTTTAGAAATGCAGATTTGTTTCTCTACAACTGAAATAATTTTAACCAAAGTGGCTTAAAATACATGAGAAAGGAAAATTTAGAAAGGATGAAATTGGGAGAAATCAATTTTTGCAGGGTGACTCCTGGGTTTTGGCCAAGGTGGACGGGGATCTGCTGGGACCTTGATTAAACAGATCCAGCTCCAGGGAAAATGAAATGCGAGGAGCAAAATGATCATATGAAAAATAAGGGCGTTCCTGTAAAGGTGGAGCAGTCAAACCAGCCAGACAAAAGGTGAACAGAAGCTTTACCCCTGAACCAGGCGGAGCAAGGGTGTGTGGGGACGGGGTGGAACGTGCCCCCGTGGGCCCGGCCGGCCGAGCCCAGCGGTCAGTGCTGGTGTCCTGCCTTAGCCTGACCCCAGTGGTCAGTGCTGGTGTCCTGCCTTAGCCTGACCCCGATGGTCAGTGCTGGTGTCCTGCCCTGGCCTGACCCCAGTGGTCAGTGCTGGTGTCCTGCCTTAGCCTGACCCCAGTGGTCAGTGCTGGTGTCCTGCCTTATCCTGACCCCAGTGGTCAGTGCTGGTGTCCTGCCCTGGCCTGACCCCAGTGGTCAGTGCTGGTGTCCTGCCTTATCCTGACCCCAGTGGTCAGTGCTGGTGTCCTGCCTTAGCCTGACCCCAGTGGTCAGTGCTGGTGTCCTGCCTTAGCCTGACCCCAGTGGTCAGTGCTGGTGTCCTGCCTTATCCTGACCCCAGTGGTCAGTGCTGGTGTCCTGCCCTGGCCTGACCCCAGTGGTCAGTGCTGGTGTCCTGCCTTATCCTGACCCCAGTGGTCAGTGCTGGTGTCCTGCCCTGGCCTGACCCCAGTGGTCAGTGCTGGTGTCCTGCCCTGGCCTGACCCCAGTGGTCAGTGCTGGTGTCCTGCCTTATCCTGACCCTGATGGTCAGTGCTGGTGTCCTGCCTTAGACTGACTCCAGTGGTCAGTGCTGGTGTCCTGCCTTAGCCTGACCCCAGTGGTCAGTGCTGGTGTCCTGCCTTATCCTGACCCTGATGGTCAGTGCTGGTGTCCTGCCTTATCCTGACCCTGATGGTCAGTGCTGGTGTCCTGCCTTATCCTGACCCCAGTGGTCAGTGCTGGTGTCCTGCCTTATCCTGACCCTGATGGTCAGTGCTGGTGTCCTGCCTTATCCTGACCCTGATGGTCAGTGCTGGTGTCCTGCCTTAGCCTGACCCTGATGGTCAGTGCTGGTGTCCTGCCTTATCCTGACCCCGATGGTCAGTGCTGGTGTCCTGCCTTAGCCTGACCCTGATGGTCAGTGCTGGTGTCCTGCCTTAGACTGACCCCGATGGTCAGTGCTGGTGTCCTGCCTTATCCTGACCCCGATGGTCAGTGCTGGTGTCCTGCCTTATCCTGACCCCAGTGGTCAGTGCTGGTGTCCTGCCCTGGCCTGACCCCAGTGGTCAGTGCTGGTGTCCTGCCTTATCCTGACCCTGATGGTCAGTGCTGGTGTCCTGCCTTATCCTGACCCCAGTGGTCAGTGCTGGTGTCCTGCCTTATCCTGACCCCAGTGGTCAGTGCTGGTGTACTGCCCCGGCCTGACCCCAGTGGTCAGTGCTGGTGTCCTGCCTTAGCCTGACCCCAGTGGTCAGTGCTGATGTCCTGCCCTGGCAGGAGGGCATTCCCTCCCTGCTGGGGGCACTGGGGGCAGCCTGAGCCCCACCAGGGCCAGGCTCTCGGGAGCACAGCGGCTCCCAGGACACAGGGTTTTCACTGGCACAGCTGGGAAGGCTTTTTCCCTCCAGGTTTTGAAGGTTTGGGGTTTTTGTGGTTTTTCTGGTTTGCGGTTTTTGTGCTGGGTTTTTTGGGTGAGCAGCTGCTGCCAAGGAGGTGCCTTCCTTCGAGGGTAGCTCTTGCTGCAGAGTTGTTGAATGGCTTTGGAAATTGTGGGAAGGTGAAGTGATTTTGGAAAGGGACCACCAAGAAGGTTTAACAGTTGGTGTAATGCAAAATGAGACTCTTTCTGCAAGAGTTGCATCTCGTGCAGAGGAAAGAGCTGCTGCCCAGCCTCTCCTGGGGAAGGAGGCTCCTCGCTGGCATGGGCTGTCCAAGGCCCCATGTCTCTCTGGAGCTGTGGGCGCCAGGCAGGAGGCGAGACCTGGAGAACTGGAAAAAAAGATTTTCTGGTGGAATTCCAGGGGGCAGGAGGGGAGCAAACAGCTCTGCAGCTGAGGCTGGGGACTCCCCATCCCTGGCAGTGTCCGAGGCCAGGTTGGACAGGCCTCGGAGCAACCTGGGCTGTGAAAGGTGTCCCTCTGCCCATGGCAGGGGGTGGAATGAGATGGACTTTAAGATGTCTTCCAATCCATTCCGTTTAATTTTGAGATAATTAAGTCATTAATTTCCTTCAAGTATTTAGATATGCAGAATGGAACGCAGAAACCTGGGTGCAGCCTTTCCAATATTGTTTGAAGATGGATTACAGGTTTTTTTGGCCTCTTAAAAATGCTTCTGTAGATTTGAGCAGATTCATTCTTGGCATGACTCTATTAACTTACAAGTGTTATTATCAAGAGCACCAAAATGCCAGCAAGCTGTGGGTGACAACGAGCCAGGGACGTACAACAGAAGTGATTAAAGAGCTTGAGGAACTCAGAGGGAAAGATTAAAAGAACAAAATGTTTAAATTGGATAAACAGCAACAGTGGCTGTGATAATCAGCTGCTGGTGTGTGAGGGGAGCAAGTGCCAAGAGCATAATTTTAAAAGGGATTTAGCTAGAAGTGGGATAAACTTGGGATGTGGATGAGACTTTTTTCTTTTAATATTTTGAGCTGTTAGAGAACAGGGCCAGCTGGGAGCACTGCAGGAAGGTGGGTGCATAGGTGGGGTGCACCAGCATTTTATCCATCGTGCAGTGCCCTGAGGCTGCCCTGCCACAGGAAATCTGTGCTGGCTGCTCTTAAGGAAGTTCCTTTCCCTGATTGTTTTCCCAGCGCAGCCTTAGGGGCTGCAGCTCTGCACAGACACCTGGTGAGGTGAATGGAGCCTCAAGTGCCTGCAGCCGCTGTTGTAGACGTTAATGTTGCTGCGCGAAAGTCCCGTGCCAAAATAGCGCTGTGCTATTCACAGGAGGGTGGCGATTCCTTGGAAATTGCCACGGGGGAGTAAAATACCCGTTTCTCCTGATCTGATACCCAGCGCAACAGCCGCGAGGAGGGCAGGGCATAGTCCCGGGCACGGCACTGGGGTGACACCCTCTGCCACCAGAGCTCTCTGTTTGGGCCGCCGGGGGCTCTTCCTGCGCTCCTGCTGTGGTTTGAGCCCAGCAGTGCCTGGCCGGCCCTGGCCCCCGCTGTGCCCGTGCCTGGCACGGGGCTTTGGGCAGAGGTGATGCTCCCGCTCGCGAGCAAACCCCATCGAGCGGCCAGAGCTGGGCAGGGGCTGGCAGCAGGCACGGGCTGCCTGAGGGGAAGGGCTGTGCTGCCCGTGCCAAGCTGAGGACGAGCTGCCTGGCCCGTCTAACGCCCTCACCCGCTGCCAGCCCATGGGGCTTTGTCCTGTGGGGTCGGGGAGCTGAAATAAACCAGATCTCAGAGCGAGAGGGATCAGCACATTCCGCAGCGCCATGGCCAGTGTGGGGAACGAGGCAGTGCCCAGCTCCGGTGAGGCTGTTCCCCTGCTGCTGTGGGGCTCCGGGCTGCCGTGTGCCGCTGGCCCCGAGCCCAGCCCGTGTCTGACATGCAGGATGGGCTCAGGGCTGCCGTGTGCCGGTGGCCCCGAGCCCAGCCCGTGTCTGACATGCAGGATGGGCTCAGGGCTGCCGTGTGCCGGTGGCCCCGAGCCCAGCCCGTGTCTGACATGCAGGGTGGGCTCAGCCCGTGTCTGACATGCAGGGTGGGCTCAGGGCTGCCGTGTGCCGCTGGCCCCGAGCCCAGCCCGTGTTTGGCGTGCAGGGTGGGCTCCGGGCTGCCGTGTGCCGGTGGCCCCGAGCCCAGCCCGTGTTTGGCGTGCAGGGTGGGCTCCGGGCTGCCGTGTGCCGGTGGCCCCGAGCCTAGCCCGTGTTTGGCGTGCAGGGTGGGCTCCGGGCTGCCGTGTGCCGCTGGCCCCGAGCCCAGCCCGTGTTTGGCATGCAGGCTGCGGCGGCGCTTTCATTAGCGGGGCTGCGCGGCTCAGCAGTGAGCAGATAGGCATCTTAAAAGCGAATTGTAATCGGGATTCTGAGCAGGGCGAGATGAGAATTAGCTGCCTGTCTAGTGCTTTTCTGTTTATCTCCAAATGTCAGCACTCGGCACTGCAAGTTTTGATAGGAAGGCATCTGCTGCTCCCGGCTGCAGAATTAGCGAAGGAGGGAATGAGGGTGCGGGGAGGGAGAGGAGTAATTGAATCCGGCTGTAGAGACAACAGCGCTGGAAAATGCTCCCGGCAGGTCCAGGGGAACAGCGAGGGTGAGTGAGGCCAGCAGGAAGGGAAGTCCTGTACTGCCAAGGACTGGACACGGGGCTGGACATGGGGAATTCTGGACATGGGGAATTCTGCACCTGAACTGGGGCAGGGAAGGCTCCTGGGGCTGAGGACACGAGCTCAGATCCACCTTCTGGCCCTGACCTCAAAGCTGCCTTGTGGAATATCAGCCACAAGTGGCTGCTGGAGCAGGAGATGGGGGGTTCTGTGCCTCACTGATTTTCCTGTGGCCTTTGCCATGCCTTACACTGGCAATGACAGATTTACACAGCTTCTGGGGGAGGTTCGAGGGGATGTCAGCAGCCTCACAAGCTTCCAAGAATGTGAAATCACAATTTCACAAGGTCCCTCTGTTACTCTGGGGAAAGTTTTGGTTCAGTGTGTTTGTGCTCCCCTGGCAGGTGCTCTGTCAGGAGTGGGTGTTGGATCTCTGATCCTTTAACCCAGAGCCAGGAGCTGGTGTTAGATGATGTGCTGCAGTCCCTGGCTGTGCTGGGAGCTGTGACTGTCCCCTTACAGACCCCACAGCCCCATGGGGACCTGTCCCTGGCTGTGCTGGGAGCTGTGACTGTCCCCACAGCCCCATGGGGACCTGTTCCTGGCTGTGCTGGGAGCTGTGACTGTCCCCTTACAGACCCCACAGCCCCATGGGGACCTGTCCCTGGCTGTGCTGGGAGCTGTGACTGTCCCCACAGCCCCATGGGGACCTGTTCCTGGCTGTGCCAGCATGAGCAGCTCCAGACCTGCTCCCCCAGAGCTTTTCACAGCATTTGGTTGCTGTTCTCACACACACAAGCCTCACTCCTCTCCCTGCGCTTTTCAATCCCCACTCCCAGTGGGCTGTTTTATTTTTAATGCCTGTACAAGACTGGAACTTTCTCCCAGGCTCTGCGATCCCTGGTACCACCCCACTGGTGCTATTTTTACCAGGAGCTGAGAAATGCCAGCACAGCACTGAAAATTTTATCATGCCAACTGTGCAGCTGTATCTTCTCAGATCTTTGTTGCATCACTGAGCTTCAGCTCGGGCCCTTCTTTGCTGGCTCTGTATTTCATTATTTACAACACACATTTTCTGACCCCAAATCAGCCTCTTGGTTCTCTCAAGTCACCAAACTGCTCTAAGCCCCACTGGAGGGGGGCAGGTGACTCTCAGACTGGGAGATGTGTCCTGTTCCAGTGCTGGTGGAGCCTGCAGTGAGATGGACACCTGAGGGTTCCATTCCCATGCTGTAACATGGGCAGCCCCTGTAAAACAGGAACAGCTGTAACACAGCTCAGGAGCACCTCTGGTGCCACCTGCACACCCCTCTGTGCTCTGGGTGCTGGGACACGGCGCTGGGGCTCTGGCCCTGGGCTGTGCCTGTGCTGGTGCCTCAGCCCTGTGCAGAGCTGCTGGCAGCTGTCCCTGTCCTGCCTCCCAGCAGCTGTTCCAGAATGATCTCTTCTCTCCTTGTTTTCCCATTGCTCGTGCTGCAGGTGTGCAGTGCTGTGATCAGCACTCCCTGGGGAGTGCTCCTGCTCCTTCCACCTTCCTCTCACCTTCTTTAGTCTCAATATTTCCCTCTTGGCAGCAAAAAAATAGAAAGACCAAATAGAAAGCAACTTTTTCCTTTTTCCTGTAAAATCTCTTCAACAGCCTCTGGCACAAGCTGCAAACGTAACAGGAATTGTGGGATCCTGAGGTGTGGCATGGAGAGCAGAAGGGGCTGTGCTGGGGCTGCTCAGGATGTCAAAGCTGAGGGCAAATTCCAGCTGAGGGTCCCACTGCCAATTCACAGAATAACAGAGTGCTTTGGGTTGGAAAGGGCCTCAGGCAGTCCTTGCAGTCTAAATGGAGAGGAGATATTAGGCCTTCCTCCCACAAATGGGTTTGTAAGATAATTATGATATCACAAAGATACATTTTAGAAAACAGGTGCCTTTAAAGTCAGTATTGAGCTGTTCTCTTGCCAGGGCAGCCACTTGTCATGTCTGCAAGTTCAGTTTGTTGGAATGTTAAGGGCGGTGAAGGAGGGAGGGGGGACTGTGCACACTTGATGTTAATCCTTCCATTATCCATCTCCTCTGTTCTCATGCCCGTCCCGGGGCAGAGCTGCTCCTGGGCAGCTTCCAGAGCTGCTTCCTGGGGCAGAGCTGCTCCTGGGCAGCCTCCCCTGCCAGGCTGAGAGGGGCTTCTGGACAGGGCCGTGGGTCTGCTGGGGCTGGGCACTCCCCCTGGACCTTCCCGAGGAGTGCTGAGCTCTGGAGGCTGGGAGGGGACACGGGGAGTTTCATCGGGTGATGGAATGCAAATATGATGAAGGAGTTGGTGAGGAATTGAATTCAGTGTGCGTGTGCAACCTGCAGAACGTTCCTGTCATGAGGCTGATTTATTACAGAGCTCTCACAGAGAAGAGGAGTCACAAACAGCAGGGATGAGGGGCTGCTGGGTTCTCCTGGGGTGTATCAGACCAGGATCCATGTCCAACAACCAATTAATGTCAGGGAAACTGCACGAGAGGGGAAGAGTTTGAGGAGGGTTTTTTTTAAGAAACAAGAGTAAAAGCAGTCTTTGCCAAAATTAAGGAGAGTAAATGAAGTCAGGATTAAAAGCTGTGTTTTGGACGTGTTTGTAGCAGGATTTCCTCACGCGGGGGTAAGAGCTCCCCTCTCCCCTTCTCCTGCCCAGCTGCTGCTGCCCGGAGAACCTCCCGGGCTCTCCTTGCAGGGCTGGCTGCTCCCGGGGCTGTCCCAGCCCGCTCCGGGTGGGGATCACCGCCTGCCCGGCAGGAGCTGTGCTGGCCCTGCGGGGCCCTGTGCTGTAGAGCTGGGCTTGGAGCTGCCGGCGGCAGGAGCCCAGCGGGGCTGGGCTGGGATGGGGATGGGAACGGGGCTGGGGATGGGACTGGGAAACGGGACTGGGGATGGGACTGGGGGATGGGACTGGGGAACGGGACTGGGGATGGGGTTGGGGAATGGGGCTGGAGAACGGGGCTGGGGATGGGGCTGGGGAATGGGACTGGAGAATGGGGCTGGATAATGGGGCTGGATAACGGGGCTGGGGAATGGGACTGCATCCCCTGGGTTGGGTAAGGGGCTGAATCTCGCTCACTGGGGCCTGAGCTCCTCATGGACCCACCGTGTGGGTGAAGCACAGGCTGGCAGAGCTGCCTGCAGCTCTGAGGGGGCTGCGGGCAGCGGCAGCAATGGGAGCAGCAGCAGCGCAATGAGCTCACGTCCCTTTCCTTTCCCCATGGCAGCAGCATGAAAGGATGAGAGAACAGGAAAAAATTAGAGTGCTGATCTCCTCCCCCTTGCCTTTAGATACATGTTTCAGAAATTATTTGCTTCTGTACAAACCCTGGGTTTTATAGCTTTTTGTTAAACAAAACCTGCAAATAAGTTTCAGCTGCTTTCCTGCCTTGCCTAATCCCTGTGTTTTGGTACAGATAAATCCTGTATAATTAGCTGCAGCTCGGGGAGCCTGATGGGAATGGAATGAAAGCTCTCCTCCAGCAGCAGCGAGTGTGGGGCTGGGCTCTGGCCCCCTTACCCCTGTGTTAGTTTGGGTTTGGGTGGCAGGACAGGGAGAGCTGGGGCAGGGCCGTTCACTGGCTCAGGCCTGACCTGTGAAATGCCTTTTGAACAGATTTTTGACTGAACTGTGTGGTTATTCATCTTCTGTGTTGTATTATCTCCTTTTTCTTTTAATTCATTTGTGCTTAAACTGATATTTTATCTGTAAACCGAATATTTAGCACAGAGTTTATAGGTTTTCATTGCAAATCACAGTAAGATGTCAATCATTTGCTAACTAATTAAACTGTGGATCATATGAAACATTTACAGGGACTTTGCTGGTGCAGGAAAAGCTTTCTGAGTTTTTTGTCTTTCACATAGACTGGGACTTCTTTTACTTTTGGTAGAGATGTGTGTTATTTTTTCAGGCATTTCACAGATACTTCCAAACTCTTGGAGGGGAGGGCTCCAGCTGGGCGAGTGGCTGGACTCATGGTGTTACCAGCAACAGCACTGACAAGGTGCTGGATTTTTAGGGGTGAACTTTGTGGTGAGTTATGTTCTCTCCTAAGCCAGCGTGTGGAGTCAGCCTGTGCCAGCTGTGCCCTCTCCTGTGCCCGAGGGTCAGCATGGGGGCAGCACTGCAGGGGTGAGCAGGGACTGTCCCCCGTAGGGCAGGGACTGTCCCCCTCAGCCCCCTCGGGGTTTCACTGCTGGCAGCACGCTCTCGGTCTGGTAAAAGACTTTCAGAGGAGCAGCCTCGTGCTGTTTGTGGTCCCAGCCCTGTGCAGTGGCTTCACAGGATCATGGAATGGGCTGGGCTGGAGGGACCTTAACGCCCATCCCATCCCATTATCCCCTCCCATTACCCCTTCATCCCATTACCCCATTATCCCACCCTGCCCTGCCAGGGACACGGACAGGCCCAGGGCCACTTGCCCAGCCCTGGCTGCTCCAGGCCCATCCAGCCTGGCTCCAGTCTCAGCCCGGGCACAGCTGAGCTCTCCCAGCACCTGCAGCTGTGCCCGGGATGGGCACAGGCGTGCCAAGGTTTGCTCCTGCTGCTGGGCTCTGCCGTGGCTGGACACTCCTTCCCCCCTGCCCCGGCCATGGGAGATGGACACAGGAAAGTAAAGAAAAGAGGAATTGGCAGAAGTGGTGCAAACTGCTGGACTGCCCTGATCCAAGCACACATCAAAGCTTTCAGGCATCAAACCAGCCTGGTCCAGGGTTCATCACAGCATTTCCACTTCAAACTCAGCAAGCTTAATCTTTTCCAAGGAAATTCTGTCTCATCTGGATGCACACACATATATAAAAGAAAAGAGGGAAGAAGGACTTCAGAATCAAAAGTGTCATTTCTCGTTTGTGGAGCAGGAAGGATCATGTTGTTCTTCACTGGTGCAGGTTTCTGTGACCCCAAACTCTCTGTAAGGAACATCTCCTGCCTCTCCACAGCTCCTGGCTGACTCCCCTGACCATTCCTGAATTCTGCATTAACTCTGTCCATGAGTACCATGGATTTTGCTTACTCTCTACCCAAGAAGGGTTAAAACATTCTGTACCTTCATTTCAGCTCTGATTGAGTTGAAAATGAGAAGTTCCAGAAAAAATTAATTTCTTGGTAAGGAAAGGGACTGTGTGAGTGACCCCTCTGGGCTCAGGTGGTTTAATTCCCTGTGCAGTCACTCTGGGTGTGAGAGCTCAGGCTGCACGAAGGAAAAAGGGAATTCTGTTCTAATAAGAACATGGCAGAGCAGCTGATAACATTATCAAAGAGATGAAACTTTTGCAAATGCTGTTTAGCCCTTGCCTTCCTTCTCCCAAAAGTGAAAATGAATTGTGAGAGGACAAAGCCTTTACCCTCTGCTAGCCTTTCCTTCAGGTTTGATTTGGTTTCTCTGCCGTGACGTCCATCAGACTGAGAGTTCAGGGAATAAATTCAACAGTACCTTGAGCAGGAGTGGAACCCAGGTTATTTCACCTGTGTCTGGCTCTGAGGTGCAGGGGGGGCTGGGTAATCACTCCCCTGCTGGGAGCTGCTCCATCCTTTCCTGTTGTGCAGCCTCTTTGTACCTGCATGTTTCCAGGGGTCTGGACTGGGCACATTTAGGAGAACTTGAAGAAATGATGTAGATAATTTGGTTTATTCAGCTGGAGCAGAGGAGTGTGAGGTCAGAGCTCACCTGGGGCTGCAGCTACAATCTCTGGGGCAGGGACAGGGCTGGAGCTGTGCCAAGGGAGGTTTAGGTTGGATTTTGGGAAAGGTTCTTCCCCCAGAGGGTGCTGGGGACTGCCCGGGTTCCCCAGGGAATGGGCACGGCCCTGAGGCTGCCAGAGCTCCAGGAGCCTTTGGACAGCGCTCCAGGGGTCCCAGGCTGGGATTTTGGGGCTGTGCAGGGCCCCAGAGTTGGGCTGGATGATCCTGTGGGTCCCTCCCAGCTCAGGAGATTCTGTGTAAGCAATGCTGAGCATGGTGGTGGTGCTGGACTAACAGCTGGACTTCTGTTAGTCTGGGAGGTCTTTTCCAGCCTCGGTTCTCTGTGGATTGTGTTGAGAACGTGGGATTGTCTTGTGTAGTGACTGTAAGCAGATGACTTGTGTGTCCTCAGGTATTTGTCAGGATTTCTGTGGGCTCCAATGAGAATGGCACCGTTTTTCCTTTACCAGTGTGTTCCCATGTGATGGCTCTGCCGTGGTGTTGTCTCAGCAATGCAGGAACAGCAGCGGGGAGGAGGGGATGCTAAATCTTCAAAACGAAGCTGAACAAAAAGTGAATGCATTCCAGCAATAATTGCTTTCTGTACACAGAGATAAGCTGCCAAAATACCAAGACTGTCATTTGAAATGCTGGTTTCCCTCCTACGAGGAGCTGTTGGGCTAATCCTCAGCTGGAGTAAGAAATAATGGAATTCCTTGGAGGTAGCAGTGCTGTGGCATTCCCATCAGCTGCACACAGGCCCCGTCCTGCTCGGGCAGAACCAAACCCATTGGGGCAGGTTTCTGGAATGCCCAGAACCTGTGGGCTTGAAACAAATCCTTAAAACCTCCTCTGTAAGACACAGTAACTGACGCAAGCTCTGCAGTGGGACCTGGCTGGTTTTTCCAAAAGAAGGCAAGAGAAGGCAGTGCCAGCAGGCTCGGGGCTGCCCGGGCGGGAGGGAACTGCCTGGGCACAGATCCCCAGGGGCAGATCCGGAGAGCAGCGAGCTGTGTGCAGGCAGTGCTCCGGGGTGGGAGCAAGCGCTGGGAACGGGGCTGCTTTACCCCTGCAGGAGAGGAGAGGGAGAGCTGGGGGCGGCTGAGATCACAGGCCAGGGAGGACAAAGCCCAGCAGTGACTCTGGTGCACAGGGGAGAAGGAGGCACAGAAGCCCTGAGGTGGAAGAGGAGAGGTTCTGGAGGAGCAGACTTTGGCTGTGAGGTGCCGGACGCTGGCCCAGGGGTCTCTCGTGGTGCTTTCAAGTGCCCCAAGCACAGCCAGAACTCGGGATCACCCCTGCTCGAGCAGGAGCTGGACTGAGGCTTCCCAAACCCCCACAGCCCCAGGGACTCTGTGGCTGTCCTGCCCACCAGAGGAGATGGAATTCGGGGCAGATCTTTCCATCAACCCCATGCCAAGCTCGTGGCCTGTTCTGCTCTCCGAGGCTGTGTCCATGGTCATTCTCGGTGTTCCCTCGGACGCAGAGCAGGGCCTGGAGCCTGACCCGGAGCTTCAACAGGACACTGGACACAAGTGTGATGTCCTTAAGGTCCAGGGCTGCCCAGGAGTTTCACATACCAAACTCAGCGTGTTCAGGGGAAAAATGACTGAATTCCGTGTGCTTTGGAGGGAAGAGCACATCCTCTCTCCCAGGCACAGCTTTTCCCTTGGGAAGGGGCTCCCCTGACTCCTGAACTCAGACAGGATGGTGGCTGGCTTCCATGTACTTCCAAAGACCTGGAACTCTGAAGAAGGGCTGTGATGTTTTGATAATCCTTCAGCTGCTCCTAGATCAGGCACTAAACTCCCGAGGATCCTCATTTGTGCAAATTATTCTCCTGTGTTTTGAACCACACTTGTGCATGAGAATGCTCCATCCCTGGGCAGGCAGCCCCCAGGAACAGATGTCCAGAGCTCAGGCTGACATTGCCCAGGTTGTTAGAGACACAAAAGTGCCAGTGTAATTTAAATTATTTTAAAAAATGCTTAGTGTGATGCACAGGATGGGGGCGAGTAGGGTTTTTTCCTAACACACAAATCCTCTGCATAAAAATATGTTGGAAATACCCAGTGATGCGTGGAGCAGAAATAAAAAGAACTTGTGTTTTGCTGCCCTGCTTTCATCCATCTCCCTCAGTAATTGAATGTATCATTCCCAGAGGAGAGAGGAGCAGCTCACCTGCTGCAGCTCCTTCATTAATTGGCACAAATATTGAGAGTATCTTGGGAAAAGACGTTTAGGGTGGGGCTGGTTCTGGTCAGAAATAAATGAGCGAGGAATTGCAAATCGGCGGTGCTGAAAGGTCTGGGAGCCCGAAGGCAGAGGCTGTGAGTGTCCCAGGACAGTGACAGCATTTACCTGCCAGGCACCTGCTGCTGGTTTCTGTGGGTGGGGGCTCTGCTCCCCCTGCCAGGGAAGAGAAAAGGCACGGAGGGGTTTGCAGTCCTTGTGCCTGGTACTGCTCCATCCTCTCCTCTTTCCAGCTGCAAAAAGGCTGCTGAGCCTCCCAGCTTTGCCGTGCAGCCTCTTGCACCCTCTGAACGTTTCCACTTGAAGGGAAGCAGGATTCCCCAGTGCTCTCACAATGCAAAGTTTTCTCTGGTCTGTTCTTTTGACGTGGTTTTTGCTGGTGGAAGTCTCTGACCTTGGTTTCCAGCCAGGGGAGCCCAATGAACCCAGAAGCTGTCAGTGAATCTGTATGGGATGGGAACTGCATTTGAACTGGGAGCAGTTGCTCTCAAGTTTATTGAGAGGAAATGGCCCCAGGCTGCATCAGGGCAGGCTCAGGTTGGACATCAGCAGGAATTTCTCCATGGAAAGGGTGCCCAGGGGGGTTTGGATCCCCATCCCTGGAGGTGGCACTCTGTGCTCTGGGCTGGGGACAGGGTGGGGACGGGCACAGCTGGGACGGGATGGGCTGGGAGGGCTTTTCCACCCTTAAATCATCCGGGATTCTGGCCTTTCCCCAGGAGAGGGAAGCCCAGCAGGATGCTGTGCTTCGGGTGCAGGAAGCAGGGGGTCACAGCCAGGGGCTCTGGCGGTGGGAGAGCCGGGAGCAGGGATTTTCTGGGCTGGGGCAGCGCTGGGGCTGGAATTTCACCCCTCTGGGGCAGCCCTGCTCTCCCCCGGGCTCTGTGCCTGTCTGAGGGGGATTTGGCACTGCCAGAGCTGCTCTGCTCTGCTCCAGGGCTGCTCCCTGTGACCTAGTAACGTTCCTTATCAACACGGTGTTAATATTAATTTGTTCAGAAATTCTAACTCCAGGAGGGCAATGAAAAGGCAATTATGGAGCTCGCAGATGCAGATTCTCCACCCCGGAATCTCATTTCTGTGGTGGATTGCAGCCACGGAGATGTGATTATGGTGAGAATATGAAATAAATCCGATCCAGGATGTGCAACTGCAGCTCCTGGAAGTGCTGTTGAGGAATTTCAGTGGATTGCTCTGCAAAATCCTGGGGTGACTTTTAGCAGCTTTTATTTTGCTGGTTGGTGTGAGGGTGGAACAGGAGGTGTTCAGGAGAGCTTCAGCCACATGTGCAGTGGTGATTCCAGGAATATTTGTGATCTTTGTATCAGTAAAAGTTTGACCTGAAAGTCACTGAAAATCTGGTGTTTTCTTTATGCAAACATTGCGTTCACCTAATCCTGCAAACTGGGCTTGATTCAAAACTGGTCTAATGTGCAGAATTTTGGATGTTGCTTAATTATTAATTACTAAAATGTTTTTTAGTTTAATTTCATTAATGTTTATAGAATATCTGCATAGAATGTGCTACAACAGAAAGCAGGTTCTTGCACTGCATAAAAAATTGTAGAAAATATTTTGGTTAATTTTATAACTTTCACAAAACCCCACAGTTTGACACCTGGCAGCTGGGGGTCTGGAGCATGATCTTTAACAACTGGATTTATAACTTCCTCAGTGTTTAGATCTGTCTTGTAGCTGTGCTTCAGCAGTTCTTGGTGGTGTAATTGACAGAAGAGATAACCTAAGTGCAGGAAAATGCAGCTTTGACTTCGTGATAGACTTTGTTTCTCCTGTTCCAAGAGGACAGGTCTGCTGGTGGATGGAGCAGGTCCAGGACTTTGTGAGAATTGGTTCCCCTGGAATGTTCTGGTTAACAGGAAGGGGAAGGTGCTGTGAATGTGGGCCTGTCCTGCACAACCTGTTTTTTCTGGCATTTCAAGCTGAGGAGGCCCTTGTGAGGCTCCAGCGTTGCCCAGGGAGCCTCAGGGACCCCAAGCTGTCCCCAGGACACCTGGGGAAGGTGAGGGCTCATGTTTAACCTCACAGGCAGCCCCATGGGCTTGTTTCACCCAGGAAATACCAAATGTTGCTGCCAGCAGCCAGCATCACCTTTTTATTTCTGCTTGGTGGAAAATAAAAATGATTTTGTACTGAATTGGCACAAAAACAAATCTCCAAGTCTTAAAAAGTTGCTTAAATCAGAGGCTGAGAGATGTTTTATTGGTTTGTTTATAGTCCAAGCCCATAAAGGAGGCTGAAGGCAAACGGAGCAGAATTCAGGCAATGAGCTGCTTGGCAGCAGCAGCCGGACAAAGAGACACTGATTTTGGAGAGTTTTAAATGTCAGGAAGGGGAGTTTGTTACCTTTGAGGGTGAGCTCCATCTCCCTGGAGGGCAGCTCTGGGTTGGGGACCTGCCTGCAGAGGTTTTGGGGTGCCCCGGGAGGAGGAGCAGGCACAGCCAAACCCCCCAGCACGGCGGGGCCTGCCCGGGGGGCTCTGGGCCACCTTCCCCCGGGGCAGGGGCTCTGCCCAACACCCCCTGCCCTCCCGCTCGGCCACTGGGGACACGGGGCAGCCTGAGCTCGCCTGGTCTCTCTCTCTGTGAGAAGTTTTGCTCATTATGGGTGTTCACAGTAAGCTGAGGGTGGCTGTCACTCATTTACTGGTTTAAAGATGCATTTTGGAGACCCTGAGAGCAAACGGAGTGCTCTGAGTAGCTGGAGCTCAGTAACAGGATTTGAAAGTGATCCATCTCCTCATGAGCAGAGCGTGCCAGTGGCTCCTTCCTCTGCTCCAGCTTCCTGCATGTGCCATCAGCATGAAGAAGTGATGGCCAAGAGATTAAATATCCCCTTGATGAGGCTGGGGACAGCAGCTCTGCAATAAGCTGTGTCAGTCTGAGCACGCTCTCGTGCTTCCTGCAGTGAATGAGGGGCTGTTTTCTGCTTGGCTGTGATTTTAATAACGCTTAGTCAAATAGTAAGTAGACTGTTAACTGGGGAATAGCGTGAGGAGTTTAATCTTGTCAGATCAGCTCTGGAGAGAGCTAAGTATTTGTGGGCTTTATGGTTCTTACATAATTTATTATAAAGTTTTATTTTATATATCTGTCTTAACAGGGTTCATCTCCAGTAGAACCCACTCTAGGAGGAATGGATGGATGGATGATGGATGATGGATAGATCCATGGATGGATGGATGATGGATGGATGGACGGATGGATGGGTGGATGGATGGATGGATGGATGGATGGATGATGGATGGATCCATGGATGGATGGATGATGGATGGATGGATGGATGGATGGATGGATCTATGGATGGATGGATGGATGGATGGATCCATGGATGGATGGATGGATCCATGGATGTATCCATGGATGGATGGAAGATGGATGGATCCATGGATGGATGGATGGATGATGGATGGATGGATGGATGGATGGATGGATCTATGGATGGATGGATGGATGGGTGGATGGATGGATGGATCCATGGGTGGATGGATGGATCCATGGATGTATCCATGGATGGATGGAAGATGGATGGATCCATGGATGGATGGATGGATGGGTGGATGGACGGATGGATGGGTGGATGGATGGATGGATGATGGATGGATGGATGGATGGATCCATGGATGGATGGATGGATGGATGGATGATGGATGATGGATAGATCCATGGATGGATGGATGATGGAGGGATGGATGGATGATGGATGGATCCATGGATGGATCCATGGATGGATGGATGGGTGGATGGATAGATCCATGGATGGGTGGATGGGATGGATCCGTGGATGGGATGGATCCATGGATGGATGGATGGGGTGGATGGATGACACCAGGGATGAGATACTGAAGTGCAGACCAGCAGTAGATCCCCCAGGCAGCAGCTGCCCCCAGAGCTCTCCCCAGGGCAGTCCTGGTGGTGGCCCAGCAGCCAAGGTCCCCCTGCAGCCCCTTTGCCCCTCACCTGGCCAGGGGAGCTGTGCTTTCATTGAGGTGCCAAATGCTTCTGGCTCATACTGCAGTGAAATGCGACCCCTGCTCATCCTGCAGGACCGCTCTCACCTGTCCCTCTCGGCTCCACCTGCTGGATACTGCCCAGGTCAGGTCGGGTCACATTCCTTGTGCTTGACAGACCTCGGTGTGTCACAGATCTCCCAGTCTGACTTACATAGGCTTGGATTAGAAGCCAGCAGGGAGAGGTGTCTGCTCCTGGGGTTCCAGGTAGGCAAACCTGTCTCCTTGTGTCTCTCTGGATTTTAAATACCAGCAAATTGAAAAAATGTAACAAAATCCAATCAACTTAATCAGGGTTATCAAAGGCTGTGATTGGAAATCATAACCCAAATTTCCAGAAAGCAGAGGAGCCACAGCTGCTCTGACAACCACGTCACAGTGGTTTCAGACCTTCCAAGCCAATATTCCTTCTCCTCATGGAATGTCATTACTGCTGAAGTGACACTCCAGTTTTTAAGGGCTGTGTTAGTGCTGGCGCAGGCACTGACAGAGGGAGCACACACCCAGTGACAACTCCTGGCAGTCACACAGGGAGGGCTCTTCTCCACTGTCACCTCCTGCAGGGCTTGCTCTCCTCCTGCCTGGAGAGACATCAGGCTGGGGCTGGGGGTCCCCTGGGCACGGTCTTGGCAGGGGACACAGAGCAGTGGGGACAGTCTGTGCCCAGGGAGCAAACTGAGTGCACGTGTCCTTGCCAAAATGGAACACATGGGCAGCAATGGGTACCTAATTAAATCCTCAGGGAAACTTCTGCGTGACCCAGGAACCCGAGCATGAAAATCCCACAGACAGCAAGGCTGCTGTCCATCACCTGCTGCTTCTAACACTGCCCAGCCCAGACAACCTTGGGAGGAGAAGCTGACCCTTCCCTTGCCAGCTCTGGGTCATATCTGATCCTTCAGATTGGGTTTGTTCCCTGCTGTGTGTTCCTCCAGCCTGGGTCTGACGCCTCATGCCTGCATCACTAGCTGTGTGGTAAAGGCGTTGTTTTTATAAAACAACCAAAAAGTGCATTTCTCTCTCTCTCTCTCTCTTTTTTTTTTTTTTTTTTTTTTTTTTTTTTTTTTTTTTTTTTTTTTTTTAATAAAAAGAAATACTTAGAGTTAGGTCTGTCAGTCACCAAAGAAATATTTCTGTTGGCTTAAAATCCTGCTGCTACTTCCATTGCATTTTTATCAGGAAGAGCTGGAGCCTCTGAAGGGAAAGCAATCTGTAATCCATCCATCCTGCCTGCCTGCCCGCCTTGATCGAATTTGTGAATTTGGTTTTGTTTTCCCAAACTACGGAACCACATGCCAGTTCTGCCAAATTAAGCTTATCTGAAATGTCACCAGCATCCTAATTCCATATTTGTTCTTTTTAATGGGATCTTGCTGGAGGGATTTCCATGGACTGCACTTGCAAAGCTCCTTCCTTGGTGCTTCAAAGCAAGCTGTGCCTGTTCCTGTCCATGCCTGGGGCAGAGCAAGGGGGGTGTCCCCGAGATGTCCCCGAGGTGGAGATGTCCCCGAGGTTCTGCATGTGAACTCTCCTGGGATGTACCTGCAGGGACACTGGAAAACACGGACCTGGCTGGAGAGAGGCTGCAAAAACGACACTGGTTTGCCGGGGCGAGCACATGGCTTCAGCCCTGAGGATGGGCTCGGGCACCAGCCCTGCCCTCAGGGCTGGAACGGGAGCGGTGTGCCCGGGAAAGCATCCCTCAGCTGGTGTGTCTCCCCTTAAGGCGTTCGGTACCTTTGCGTGTGATCTCGGCACTAATGACACCGGATTAGAGCGGTACCTGAGCAGGAATTTGTGCTGCTGATGGGCGATTGCTCTCCAGCTGCAGCAGTTCCTTCCTCATCCTTATTTGTGTCACAGCAGCCATGCATTTCCCCTCTTTCTAGGGAGCCGTGGATCTGCTTAATTATTCCACTGCTGTTCGGATAATAACGGGATGAAGCCAGGCAGGTACCTTGCGCTTCTGGAAATCCGTGCACTAATGAGATTTTCTGCATGGGTAATTTTGGGCAAGTTGTGTATCTGTGCTCAGTTTTAGAAGGCAATGGCATCAGGCAAAGCCTTCTCCTGAGGTTCCACGAGAGCTGACTGAATGCCTGACGGTGAAAGGTTTTCAAGGAAATGTAAATATACAGCAACATGACTCTTTATCCAGGACCCCTTCGAGCCCACGTCCAGAGCTCAGAGGTGCAGATCCCCAGGGATGGAGCTGCTTTTCTCCACCAGAGCTGCCCGTGAGGAGCCCCCGGGCAGCGACCACACCTGGTGAAATCCTGCCCCCCATCCCTGGTGACTGAACAAACCCTTTAAATAGAAATCATGGGATGTCCTCGAGCAATGAGCTGCAGTAAGGAGGAAGGGCCTTTGTTCTATTAATTTGTGTCCTCTCTCCAAGCTGTGAGGGAGCAGAAGGAGCTGTGAATTGCACAAGGTTGGCCAGGACAAGGCAGCAGGGATGAGGGGCACGCTCACAGGTCAGGTCCCGTGTGGCATTGCCCGTGTTTTACATCTCCCATGTGGCATCTCCCCTGTGGCATTGCCAATGTGGCATCTCCCGTGTGGCATTCCCTGTGTGACATCTCCCGTGTGGCATTGCCCCATGTGGCATCTCCCGTGTGGCATTCCCTGTGTGATATCTCTCATGGGACATCTCCCATGTGGCATTCCCTGTGTGACATCTCCCATGTGGCATTCCCTGTGTGACATCTCTCATGGGACATCTCCCGTGTGGCATTGCCCCATGTGGCATCTCCCGTGTGGCATTCCCTGTGTGATATCTCTCATGGGACATCTCCCATGTGGCATTCCCTGTGTGGCATCTCCCGTGTGGCACTGCCCCATGGGGCATCTCCCGTGTGGCATTTCCTGCCGTCCATGTCTCCCGGGGCTGTCCCTGGCAGGCACAGCAGTCGTGGTGGCTCTGCCACGGAGAACAATCCCAGCCCCATCTGTTCAGCAGCGAGGGCCCTTCCTGATGGCTTTGGAAGGCAGCAAGAGGCACTCTTGTTTTGCTCTTTCCCATCCCTTGCCCACTGTGGGTTTCTGTTTGGCTCCCCCTGAGCAGTTTCCTCTCTGTCCTTCCGTGCTGTGCTCTCCCAGCTCAGCTCTGGCCATCACCTCTTGGTTTGCTCCTTCCTGTTGCAGGAGGGCTGGGTTCCATATTTTGGCTGAATGTTGGTGTTTTTCAGCAATTTCTCATTTTTTTGTCTTTCTGTAGGATTTTTTTCCTGCGCTTTCCAACAGCTCTTCATTGAATATGATTAATCTGGACTTGATTCTTTGGCTACTTTCCTCACTCATTTCATCGTGGGGTTGAAACACATTTATTGCAGTATCGGGGTGGGAGGAACTCTTGTTATTGTTTATGGTTTACCTGTTCTTTGGAGAAAACACTTTCATCTCCAGCACCACCAGACTTTTATAAACATTAACTGTGTTAATGAGAGTGAGAAAAGAAATTGTGTTTGTGCCAACAGTGGGAACAAAATGTGTAATTTCTCCATTAGTCGATCAGGTTTGCTCATGTAAACAACATGATTAAATTTGTCTGCGAGCATCGTGCTATATGAATAATAATGATCATTAAAAAGCCATGCAAGGCCCGGAGATAACAAGATTGTGTTAGGGAAGAGCTAGGAGGGGGTGGCAGTGTTGGAGCAAACAAAGCCAGGCTGAATTTGTCAGTGCCAGAGCCAGCTTGGCCATCGGGGCTGGTGGGGCCACTCAGAGCTGGCTGAATTCCCAAAGCTGAATTTCCCCCACCCTCAGATCGATGACAAGGAGTTAGGGCTGGAGAAAGGGATAAAACCTTGCTCTGAAGGGACGCTTCTCGTGTGGAAAGCAATTTGACACAGGTGGAAGGCTTTGGAGTTGGAGCCTGCTTCCTGTTCAACACGCCCTGAGATGCTTTTCAGCCCAGGGCTTTCAGCACTGCTGAAGGGCAAGGAAAGTGGGCACGGAGTTCATTGTCTTTACCCTTAAAGGGGCTTGTGGAAGGGAGCTCATGTCTATGAGGTTCCTGTGTGGAAGGAAGGTTTAGGCTGCTCTCAGGAGGTTCCACAGCTCTGGCACCCTGGTCTGGAGCACTGGGAAATGGTTGTCACTGATCCTGTGGCCTCTGCTCGAGGCAGAATTCTCTGGAAATTGCCCAAGAGCTCATGGGATGAGCTCAGTATTCCCTCTTCTCCTGGGCATGCTGGAGCCACACGGGGCTGGGGCCAGGCAGGGAGGTCCTGGGGACCCCAAGAGCCCAGGGGCCTCGGTGGCCACACATGCCCCCCAGCCCTGAGTCCTGCTGGGCACACACAGACACTGCGAGGGAACTGGAAATGCACCAAGGGGAGCCCCTCACTGGTGCCCAGTGCCAGGAACAGTCAGTGCCTGCCCTGGGCACAGAGCAGCTGGCAGGGGACAGCGAGGGGACAGCAGGGGGACAGTCCAGGGCCGGCCCAGGGCTCAGCAAAGCTCCCTCTGGGCTGGGTTTGGAGCAGAGATCACTGGCTTACGGGCAGCTCGAGCGTGGGGGTGTTTTCCCAGCCCCTCTCTGGGCTCGCTGCCGGCTCCAGCACACCCTGAGGACTGTGGGCTCTGAGCCCTTGTCTGCAACAGCCTTAACTAAAAAAGAGCAGTTTATGAAATGATGGGACAGAGCACTGAAACATTACAGAAATTGGAGGATATTTGCAACGGCAGCATTTAGCTGGTGTTTGATGTGATGTCTGTGTTTCCATCATGGAAAACAGAAACACAACTTGAGGCTGCTCTATGCTTTTTTGTTCCCATGGGACTCCCCAGACTGTAAAAAGCTGAGATGCAAATGTGGCTGTGCATGATTTGGGAGTCAGGAGCAGTGGGCAGGGGTCTCCCGAGGGATGTCAGTCCATCTGTGCTGCTCCAGGGCTGAGGCTGTGCCAGCCCTGCAGGCAGGGAGCGCACCCAGCCACATGGGGTGACAGTCCCTGTGTCCCTGTGTCCCCCTGGCACTCATGGCCACCCCTGAGGATCCCACAGCCCTGCCAGAGCCCGTCCATCACACACTGCAGAGCCTCTGGGAGAGGTCTGTAATTCCTCCAGGAAGGAAATACCACACGGGTGTTCCCTGAGGGATTCCCTTTCTTTAGGATGTTTGTGTAAATAATATTATTTATTTAGAAATCCAAAACCTCTGTGGATGCCTGAGGGTTTGCTGCACTGTTGAGAATTGAGATTTTTATCAGAATTCTTCTCAAACTCTGTAACAGAAGATAGGGGAAGTGCCATGGACTCTGGAACACTGGGTTTGGGGCTTCCCTGAAAGCCAGGAGAAGGGTTCAGGAGTCCCTGCACTTCCATGGAGGCACCTTCCTGCTTGGGGCTGCAAACCCCCAATCTTCAGAGACAGTGGCGAGCATATTGAGCCAGTGTGAAACCCACAAACAGCACAGGCTGGACCTCGGTGCTAAATTGTGACTGTAGGAAGATTATTGGGTGAGATGAGCAGTAGTTAATGTCCCCCTGCGGCACAGCCTGTCCCTCCTGCCTTGGCACTCAGTCCCCTCCCAGGGGCTGTGATGTGTGGGCAGGACCAGTGTGGCACTGCCAGCCCCCCTGCCCAGGGCTGCTGTGCCAGTGTGCCCAGAGGGCTCAGGAGGTGTTCCTGGGCGTTCACAGCTCTGGCCCTGATGCCCCAACCCCCCATTTCTGCCATCTGGCACCCTGTCCTGCTTTGATTGCATCTTCCATGTGATAATTACAGCAGCCAGACAATCCCAGCCCTCCAAGGGATGCCAGCCCCATCCCTGGCTTGAGGCAGCACCTCCTGCCCTGGCAGTGCCCAGGCCAGGCTGGACAGGGCTGGAGCAGCCTGGGATGGTGGGAGGTGTCTCTGCCAGGGCAGGGCTGGGATGGGATGGCCTTTAGGGTCTCTCCAGCCCAAGCCATGCTGGGATTCTGGGGTGGAGCTGGCAGGAGGGTGACCCGGGCTGGAGGTGCCGTGGTGTTTGTGCCCTCTGATGCAGCCTGGGGGGCAGCTCAGCAGAGCTCCACAGCCACCCCGCGTGTACCATAAAACTGAATTGCCTCCTTTGGAAGGGGTTCATTAGGAAGATTAATGAGGTATTATTTTCCCCTCATTCACTGTCGTGGTACAGAGGGGACACAGTAATTTTCCCAGCTGTGCACAGCAGCGATTGCTCCTCCCCAGGGTTCCGGCAGCGCTGCCTTGTCATCAGTTAAACTGCTCAATCCTAGCAAGTGTTATTTGTCAGCTTAATTAGCCCTAAAGGAAGCACTCGTTCCAAAATGAGACAACAGTTTTGTTTTTCCCTGAGAAAGACAAAATGTTCTTAGCAGAGTCGACTTGTTTAAATGGAAGAGCTTTCAAGCTGAGTTTTTTTATCACTTTTAGGTTGCTCCCCACCCTGAAGTCCCCAGCTTGCCTGTACCCTGTCCCCATGAGCCACCAGCCTCTCCAGGGCCGTGTCAGAGAGTGGCCAGGCAGTGTCACACAGCAGGAGAGGTGAAACACCTCCCTGGAGAGCATGGGCAGGCCGGGCATTGTCCTCCTGTTCTCCACAGGGTCCTGGCATCGCTGAGCTGGGAAAACACCCCCAACACCACCGAGTCCCAGCTGTGCCCAATCCCTACCTTGTCCCCAGCCCAGAGCACCGGGTGCCACCTCCAGCCCTTCCTTGGGCACCTCCAGGGGCAGTGATTTCAGCTGGGGCATTTCTGTCTTTGGTTTATTGTAGAAGAATTCAGAATTGCTTATTTCACTGTTCTTCCAGGGTAAAACGCTCAGAAGGAAGCTTGGGAAAAACCACAGAAGTCCTGAGTGGGTGCCTGAGCCTCGTCCCAGACACGTGTGACCACAAGAACCACTTCAGCTGAAAGCAGCTGGTGAGTGAGGTTTTAGATAAAATGAAACCACGTGGGAGCTGTGGAAGGGGTGGAACTGGATAAGGGGGTCAGTGACCAGATCTGTGCCCCTTCTAAGCCAACCTAAGGGAGACAGCTCCAGTAGACTTCCTTCTTCAGAAAATCACATGATCTTTAAAAAAATCCCAACAACCCCCCCACAAAAAAAATATCTTTCAAAACCCAGTTCTACCTGAACATTCTATTTCAGTCAAGAAAATGTCTTCACAGTTTCAGGAGCTGGGCTGTAATTAGGATCCCAGCTCTGCATCTTTCTCTTATTTATTATTATTCACACTAGATGTAACAATTGACTTCCATTCAGGGGTTTTTATGGTGTGTTTAAAAATACCAGGTTTTCAGCTGAGATGGCTGGTCTGTCTTTTCTGCCCTAAGCAATTATTTGCCAAGTTAGAATTCCTGTAAATGAACGTGCCATTTTCCACTGGCACGGGTGGAGGCTGAGTGTGGGAGGGAGAAGGGTAATAACTGCCTGCTGCTCCGGGAGGATGCTCTTCAGAGGGGGACGAGCAGCAGGGGGAGGATCAAATTCCTGCATTTGGTGTCCTAGGAAGGATGATTGCTTGTTCTGAGTGGGGAGGGAGAGAAGGAAGGATGGGGAGCTGGGGGTGCAGTGTCCTCACTTCGTTCTGGAGTGGGCCAGGCTCTGCAGAGATCAGGAAAAGCCAAAATCCCCCCAGAGACCAAGAGGCCTCTGGGCCCACCTGGAAATGGCTTATTTGCCCTGCTCTGGCCCCTCTGGCTGAGCTCTGCACCTTTAATGGGCTCTGGCCCTTGGATGGCACGCTTGGGTCTGGGGCTCTGCTCCTCCTTTTTTTCTCATTTCCCCCTCCTCTCCTTTAATTCCTCTCCTCTTTTTCTCCCAGCCCAGCTGTACCTCCCTGGGAGCCTGACCCAGCCCAGGCTCCGGGTTCCTCTGACATTTGGGTCGGTTCCCCTTATCACCGTGCTATTAATTGCTTTAATGGAGCATTCATTCAGATGGGAAATACGATACCAGTGAAATTTAATTTAAAAGATCAATAACTCGTTAACTCATTATTGCTACACCCATGCTTGCAGCACGTTAATCTCCTGTGCTGGAGCAGCACTGGGCTCCAGCCTGGCACCCAGGAGCTCTGCTGGAAGCAGTTACGGGTGGGCAATCGTGGGAAGGAGTCCTTGACTCGCCCCTTGCTCTCTGCAGAGATCCCGGCCACTTCCCCTGGGGCCAGGCAGGGCTGAAGAGCACTGGTCATGCTCGTGCTTTGTTTTCCATCAGAGGCAGCCCCACCTGGGGGTTTGTGCAAATTCCAGCCCTGCTCAGTCCGTGGGGAGCAGTGCGCCACCAAACCCTGAGCGAGTGCCAGGGCTCTGGGGCACAGCCCGGGGTGACGGGGACGGGGTGTCCCCGCTGCTGTGCCCCGACAGCCAGCACTGATCTGGGCTCGCTGGCTGCCCCCCTGAGCTGTGCCACAGGCCTGGGGAGGGCCTGGGCTCTGTGGGGTGGGGATGGCCGTGTCTGTGCGTCTGTCTGTGCGCACAGGGCAGTGCCGTGTTTGGTTTTGCTCGGGGACGGGTGGGAGCAGGAGCAGCAGGGCCAGCTGGAAACCTTCCAATCACTTCCATGAGAAATGAGCTGCAGAAAGAACGAATCTGAAAATGCCTTTATTCCTTGGTGGATACAATACTCTCGCTACTGGTGTCTTCCCATGCATCAGCTGGTGGAGTCTTTAATTCAATTATCCCCGAGCGATGCAAAGCCACAGGCCCAGACAGAGCCCGTGCTGCCCAGCCCGGGCAGGCTGTGCCCTGCAGAGGGGCAGGCACCAGACACCACAGCGGGCTCAGGGCTGGCCCTGGCCCCGACCAGGCTGGGCAGTGTCCCCTGGGTCCCCCTGGAGCTCCCCTCTGCAGGGCCAGCACCGCACACAGCACGTGCCACGAGCAACGTGCTCAGCTGCCGTGGGCTCAGGGACCAAGAGCTTAAGACTTTCATCCCAACTGTTACCATTTTTTCTTTTAGGAGATTTTGCTTGCCCAGTTCAGGGAAATACTTTAGGGAAAAGCACATTCATATGTGCACCAACTGAAGCTGCCTTTGCATCCCACTGGAGCCCGTTTTCCACATTCCCCATCCAGCTGCTCACGCTGCAAGGCCCACAGGAGATCCCTCAGGGGTGCACCCATGCCAGGATCAGCTCCCAGCCCAAGGCCCCAGAGCTGCAGCCACGTTCAGGATGATTCTGTTTTAATGACCTGCCCTCAGCAACGCACAGAGCTTTTCATTTCCATGGTGCTCTCCGTGCATTAACCAATAAATCTCCGCAGAATCCAGAGAGTGGGAAGTGCTGTTATTCTGGTTTTATGGATGGCAAAATGAGATGCAGAGAGGTTAATAGCAAGTCTAATTGGACAATAATTACCCACTTACCACACTGAAAATTAAGAAATAATCCTCCCATTGTCATTACATCAGCAGAACAAGGCGAGAGCAGTGCTCACGTCCTCCCCATCCCACCATTTAGCCAAACAGCTGACATGCAAATGAAAGCAAACGGAGCACAAGAACAGATAAATAAATTGTTCTTTCCTTGTTTAACATCTATTTTGCACCACTGAGTCATTCAGGATAGAAGAAAATTATTAAATTTCCTCTGGAATCTATTAGGACATGACAAAACAAAGGCAAGCTCCATTTGTAGAGCACATCTGTTGGAAAAGTAATGGAAGAAATAGGATTTAATTACTGCTATGGACTGGTTTCACTTCATTTTTCTGGGGAGGGAAAAAAATGTAAGATAAAAATTTCTGCCTTAAAAAAGACCAGTGCTCTGATAATTCACTTTCTCCTTATGTTTTGTCTTTCTTCTACCAAGCAAATAAGACCTTTATACCAATGGCACCCCCTGTATTGATTTATACTCTGAATATTGTGTCTTCGCTGACTCGGTTTACGAAGGGAATTTTTTCTTCCAAGTCAGCACTTAGAAGCTGTTTTGATAAGCACTGAAACTCCAATTTCAGTGTTATGAATGAAAAGAAATCATAAGACACATTGGAGAAAATATTTTATTTCATTTTGGGGTAGCATTTGAATTCAAGTCTTCCTTTCCTTTTTTAAATGAAAATATCTGTTTGGAAGACGACACTTAAAAAACCATTTGTAATGAAATGGACTGACTTAAGATTGCAGTGGGAAATGAGGAATTCAGCTGGAATTTTGATTTCAGTGGCTGAGAGGCCTCAGCACACACCAAATGTGAGCCAGGTCCTGGCTGTGCAGTGGGATCTCCTGGTAAATCCTTCAGTCATCCCAGTGATGCGACAGTAAAATGATTTCCTGGTGTGACTTCATGGTTTTCCTGAGTGGCTGCAGGAAATCCCTCATGGAACAGACTGGGGCAGCCTGCTCTGGGGCCGTCTGGCGTGGAAGGGCTGCAGTGGGTGAGGAACTTCAGCAATCGTTTGGTGCCACCCCTGCCGTGGCAGGGACACCTGCCTCTGTCCCAGGTGCTCCCAGCCCCGGTGTCCAGCCTGGCCCTGGGCACTGCCAGGGATGCAGGGGCAGCCTCAGCTGCTCTGGGCACCTGTGCCAGGGCCTGCCACCCTCCCAGGGAACAATTCCCAATTCCCAATCTCCCATCCGGCCCTGCCCTCTCTAGTAAAGTGCAGTGAACCCCGGCTCAGGGAAGAAATGCTGATGTCTGGCTCCAGATCAGGAGGCTGAAGGATAGCTTTATTAAAACTATACTATAGTACATTAATACACTATTTAAAGAGAGACTACCCTATTCTACATACTGACTTCTTACTCACCTAACTCCAACTCGTGACTCTGCTGAGAGCCCGAGCCACAGCTGGATCCCACTGGTCACTGACCCCAAACAACCTTCACCAGGATCCAACCCTGCAATCCCTGCAGGTGAACAATCTCCACACCACATTCCACATGGGGAGAGCAAAGGGGCACAGATAAAGATTGTTTTCTCTGCTTCTCTCTGTGCTTCTCCTGAGAGACAGAACTGTGTCTCTCTGTGCAGAGGATGGGAATGCCACAGCCCTCTGGCAGGGGGAAGCCATTCCCTTGTCCTACATGTAAGGGTTAATAACCAGTGACTATAAAAAAGCAGGCACTCAAAGCATTGTAGAGGTTTTTAAAACCTTCTCTCGGAATTAACCTGAAGATGTGGGTCGAGTCCTAAACCCTCCTTTGAAAGGCTGGGTGCCTTCAGGAGGTGTTAGCTGCAGGAATGGCCCAGCCAGGGTCCCAGCTGGCTGCAGAGCAGCTGGGGCCTCTGCTGCAGCTCCCACAGACTGGAGCACCAGGGCAGTGCTGCTGAAACCGTGCTGCTTGTGGGGCTGGATTGTGATCAGCACCGCCGCATTTGTTTGGGTAGGAAACTTATGAAATGCAAAAGAAACAGAAAAGCACTTTGCAGGTTTTTTCAAAAGTCTGTAACACCCAGCAGAAAGTGATGGTCTCTATCTGGTTGTGAATTCTGTAGCACAGATGTAGCTTCAGATTAAATCCCATAAAGGCGATCGATAAATCTGCAGAAATCCAGTATCTGCAATTAAATTCTCTCGAGCTGCTCTCTAAGTACAGAAATTGGGAGCTCAGAAAGGACCTCTGCCTCTTGATGCATCATTTTTTTGCTGTGAATGCTCCTCCTAATGAAAAATGATGGCAAACAAAAATAGATTTTCTGTCATGGGGGTAATTGTTCTTTTTCTTAGTGCACTACAAATATTTCTGTAAAGCATCATCTGCTCTTTAAACACATATTGTAGAACATCAATGGAAGTCAATACCTTTTGTCAATGAGTAAAATATTAGAAGTAATGAGCTGACCTGTTTCTTATTTAGCTATTGATCCTGCCTCTCTCAGGTTGGTTTGCCTGAAACGTGCCACGTTGGGGATTTGCTTCTAGAGCCAGACAGAGGAGCCTGGGCTGGGAGGGACCAGCCTCTGCTCACAGGGGCTTATTCCATGGTCATTCCCAGGCTGCTGGGGAATTAAAGGATTCTTAAATTGTCTTGAGTAAAACAATCAATGAGGTGCTGAAAGGTAGGGGCTTCTACTGATTTTATTTACACTGATGTTGCTGTTAGTGGGGAAATGGTACCTTTGGTGTATAGATTTTAATTAAGGCTGCAAGCAGCCTCTCAGAGATACAACTGAGATTGGAGGGGAAAATTAATTTTTGTGAGTCTGAACTGCCTGCTTCAGTAATTGTGAAGATTAAAAATTGAACTGGGCATTGAAGATACTAGATTAAATAAACAGCAGAGTATTTTAAGTTATATTCAGTGCTGCTGCAAGTGAATTGGGTAAGTGGCTGGCAGGAGTGGAAGGGAGGGAAGCAATTGTTGCACCTTTGGTCACGCTGCTGAGGCCTGACCTGTGCAATTCACCCTTAAAGGGATTAATCTGATGTGCTCCTGGAAATGCTCCTGGACAGGTGCTGCTCCGGGAGCCCCATTTCTGTGGAAATGGAATTCCTCCCCCAAAGGGCTGCCCAGGGCAGGGCTGTGGCACCTGGGGACACGGCAGTGGTGGCCCTGGCATGCCGGGATGGTGGCACTCGGTGCTCTCGGAGGGCTTTTCCAGCCTGCACGTGTCCGTGGCTGTCACCAGCTGCCACCTGTGCCCCCTCACCCTCAGCTGTGGGCACAGCTCAGGTGTGCTGGGAGGGAGGGAACCCAAAGTGCACAAGGGGGAACGGAGCCCCGAAAGGCTCCCCACGGGCTCTGGGCAGCTCTGCTCGGCCAGCCCTGGGTGTGCAGGGTGTTCTCACTGCAGAGGGGGATGGAATTCCTCTGGGATGCTTCTGGAGACAGCTCTGCACCTGGGAAGGGCCTGAGCCTGCTGGAGGCAGCGCTGGGAAACCAGGCTTGTAAACGTCTGACAAAAACACGCCTTCCTAATCAATACTGAAAGGCTCCCTTCCCAGAATTGGGGTTCTGGCACCGGTTCAAGCCTGTCTCTCATCGAGTGATTGATTTCTTTATTTCTCTTCTCTCCTGCCAGCCCCTGGGAACGTGATTGAGTTAAATCTGGAGAACCTTAAAAGTGCAGTGGCTTTGTCAGGGAAGGGAGTGAGGGTTCCTGGGTGGAGGCAGGGCTGGGCTGTCCCCAGGCTGGGCCCTTGTCAGTCCTGCAGGACAAAGTTATCCTGGCAGTGCCATTCCACCTGTTTGGAAGAGGCTGGGCTGGGCAGGTTGGGCTGTGAGAGGCAGGCTGGGGATCCGGGGGTTTGTGCAGGGAAATCCTGGGACTGTGCAGGGAAATCCTGGGACTGTGCAGGGACACCCCTGGGGCTGTGCAGGGAAATCCTGGGACTGTGCAGGGAAATCCTGGGACTGTGCAGGGACACCCTGGGGCTGTGCAGGGACACCCTGGGACTGTGCAGGGAAATCCTGGGGCTGTGCAGGGAAATCCTGGGACTGTGCAGGGACACCCCTGGGGCTGTGCAGGGACATTTCTGGGGCTGTGCAGGGACACCCCTGGGGCTGTGCAGGGACGTTTCTGGGGCTGTACAGGGACATTTTTGGGGCTGTGCAGGGACGTTTCTGGGGCTGTGCAGGGACACCCCTGGGGCTGTGCAGGGACACCCCTGGGGCTGTGCAGGGACACCCCTGGGGCTGTGCAGGGACATTTCTGGGGCTGTGCAGGGACACCCCTGGGGTTGTGCAGGGACACCCCTGGGGTTGTGCAGGGACATTTCTGGGGTTTGTGCAGGGACATCCCTATGCTATAAAATGTGGTGCCCAGGGGCTGGGCATGGCTTGGGTCTGCACTGGCATCACTCATTTCCTGGCACGGAGCTCTGGGAACCCATTTTCTGTTCTGTGAGAGGATGTGGTGTGGAGTGAGCCTGGCAGGGCATTTCCACCTCCTTGCACTGGATAATACACTGGGCAATGAGCCTTTCCACCGGGCAGTGCCACAGGG
This sequence comes from Anomalospiza imberbis, assembly GCF_031753505.1. Taxonomy (NCBI): domain Eukaryota; kingdom Metazoa; phylum Chordata; class Aves; order Passeriformes; family Viduidae; genus Anomalospiza; species Anomalospiza imberbis. Next base: position 18,343,872 of record NC_089695.1, on the reverse strand, counting down.
GACCCCAGGCAGTGCCACAGGTGACACCAGGCAGGAGCAGGAGTACAGGGGACCCCAGGCAGTGCCACAGGTGACACCAGGCAGTGGCACAGGTGACACCAGGCAGGAGCACAGGGGACACCAGGCAGCAACACAGGTGACACCAGGCAGTGTTTCTCCCCGGGGCCAGGAACCCCAGTGCAGGAGCAGGAGTGGCGTGAGCTGCACTGGGCAGAGCACAGAACTCCTCAGGAGCAGGAGGAGCTCGCAGGCACAGAAAAGGGCACGGGGGAAATCTGGCGGTGTGTTCTCCGTGAGAACAAGGTGATTTTGGTGCTGTTTCCCTGTAACTCAGGTGCTGGGCTGCTGCTCACCCCCGTTCCCCCCGAGTGGACGAGCCCTGCCCGGCTCCTGCGGGCACAGGGACGGATCCTGCCCGGCTCCTGCACGGCTCTTCCTGGGGCAGGCTCCTCGAGAAGGGCTGGGTTTACCCTGTCATTCACAGCTGTACTGGGTTTGTTTCCTCTCCGAGTTCCTTGTCCCAGGCTTTGGCCTCTGGGTGGCTGTGGACTGGCAGCTGGCTGCGATGTCCTGAGCCATGGCCAGCTGCTGGGGAGGGCCAGAAGTGACCAAATGGCCAGGAATTCTGCATAAAACCATTTTCTCATGGTCAACACATCAGTAAGTACTTAAAGTATTTTGAAAAACTGCACTAAGCTCTGTTAAAATGATGGTTATCTCACCAGAACGTTATCAGCCATTCTCTTTTTTTGGTTTATTTTACTGAAAGTTTTATGATTTTATATACTTGGGTTCTTTTTTATTCCTCACCAGAATTAGAGATATTTTTAGTGGGTTTTCATTATTATTTGGGTCAAGACTTTCAGTCAGGCTGAACCATTGTGAAGGCCAGGGTGTGATTTTGGATTAACCCTTTTCCTGCCAGTACAGATGGTGCCTCAGTCACAGCAGCTGCCATCCCTTGTCTTGGCCAGCCTGGACCTGCTCCAGAAGTGTGGACACCAGTTCAGCCAGCCATTGCTGCCAGGCAGTCCAGAAATATCCCATGGACAGAAGGGATAAGGGCAAGGTTACTGTGTGGGGGATTTGGACTCCCTCCCATCTACTGTCAAGGTAAAGTCTCTCCTAATGTTGCAGAAACTTTCAAATCCCCAGCAGAAATTGTGTGCGAAGAGGGGGAGTTATTGGCAGTTTAGCAGTGATAGAGCAGGAGAGAGAGTAAATGTTAAATGCACTTTACTGTACAACAAATTTTCAGTTTATGGCGTCCCAATGCATCAAGAAATGTTGCTCGCTTCTGGCCAGGAAAATGCCATTCATTTTGTTATTCATATTGCTTGGAAAAACTAAGTGCCGTGCTCGTGGTTATTGACACTGTCCCAGCTCTGGGAGAGGCTGCTTTGCCAGCCTTCCCTCCCGGCCTGCTGGGGAGTTCCTGCTCTTCCAGCAGTGCTGCGAGGCCAGGACGTGGCTCCTTCCCACAGGGGCACCTCCTGCACAGGAGGGAGAGGCAGGAGCAGCCGGGCAGGGGCCCAGCGCTGCCCCGGGGAGAGGCTCTGGTGCTTTGTGCCTTCCCCACAGCAGTGCTGGGACCTGCACTTTGGGAATTCCTGCTTTGGGAATTGCAGCTGCTCTGTGCCCTGATCCCACTCCCCCTCCTGTCCAGGGCTGTGGTGCAAACCTTTTCTCTGGCTTTGAGTTCAGCGCCGTGCTCGCCTTCTGTAGGGCTCAGAGAAACCTCTTCAGGGAACATTTACATTGTCAAAGCCTCTGCTCTACTTTTTCAATCTAGAAAATTATTTATTATCTTATCTTATCTTTGTCACTTATCTAGGAAAACCAAAAGGGAAAACCCCTCCAGAATACGGGAAAAGCAAAGGAAGGTCTTGTGTGTTGGAAGGGAGGTGCCAGGGAAGGGCCGGGGGAGCACAGCTCAGGGACAGAAGCTGTTCTGTGCCCTCTGGATGAACTGCAGGCACCGGGGGCAGGTGGAGGGTTCCTTCCAGGGAAAAGCCAGGAGTTCTCAGCACAGCATCACAGTGGGCACAGGGACCCTCCTCCCCTTTTCCCACACGAAATTTAACAGTTTTCACCTTCAACACAAGGAACAAACTAGCCCAGAAACTTCAATTACTTGTAATCCCAACGAGGCCCCTGGGAAGGGATGACCAAGCAAGCAAACCCCCCAATGCTCCCAGAGCCAGCTGGCAGGACCAGACTCTCCAAAAATTAATGCCAGCAGGTGCCCAAAGGAGGTGGCCCAGGATGGCTCCCGCAGCTGCAGGAGCTCCTGTGGTGCTGGTGTCACTCACGTGCTGCAGTGAGTGCCAGGCTCTGTATCCCCAGTGATATTTGGTTTATAGGCCCTGATACAGAACATTTGTGCTGCTGCCCTTCAGCACTCACAGCTGAGCAGGCACAGCTCACACACACACTCACCCAGGCAGTGGAGCAGGGCAGGGCTGGCATTTTGCTGCACCTGACCTGGGGCTCTGGGTATTTCAGTCCTGGTCTGAAGTTTCTTACCTGAGACTGCTTTAGATCAGGAGCCAGCTTAATGATGTGGTGCACCCTGTGCGCCACTTCCCCTGCTCCAGACAGGGTGAATCTGGACAAAATGACCCATTCTCGTCTGTGTTTGGCTCTTGGAGCAGGTCACGGCTGAGGACTGTAACAAACATCATAAATAAAGCACAATCCCCTCCCCAGAGCCCTTTCCAGACCCCTCCCGTGTGCCCCGAGCCCCGTGGGACGAGGACACCAGTGAGTGCCGTGGCTGTGACAGGATGCTCATCCCTGGGGTGGGACCCCTGTGGGAGCCAGAACTGTGCAGGGAAACGTGGCTGACAAGGTTCACTCATGGATTCACTGCTTGTGAGTGTTGCTGGCAATTACTGGAGGGAGATAAAAGTGTTCCAGGAAGAGAGGAGCAGGAAGGAGAAAACAACTCCTCTGAGTGTGCCGAGTAGTATCTTGGTTTTACAGCTGCACACAGCATTGATCAAAATGCCACCTGCACACCCTGGCTGCTACCTGGAGCTACACAGATCCCCCGAGCTTACAGCATGCATAAAACACACATTTAATGAAGCAGTCTCTGTCTGTGGATCCAGGAGGCTTAAAAAGTGAAGTACAGAGTATATATGTCCAATGCCTGCTCACAACAGAGGAAAAGGGCTCATTTCATCAGAGCCACCAGTTTTAATTTTTACAGCTTAGTAGGTGGCGTTCTAAAGTGTTCAAACTAAGTTCAGATGCTCTCAGGAGTCATTTGGGGGACGTGCAGGTCCTTGTAGGGTATTTAGTAACACTGGGCAGGCTCAGTAACGGCAGATGTTGGAGAATTTTAGAGGTGTCTGTGCAGAGTCAATCCCAGACTGGTTTGGGCTGGAAGGGACCTCAGAGCTCATCCTGTTCCCCCCCTGCCATGGGCAGGGACAGCTCCCACCAGAGCAGGCTGCTCCAGGCCCTGTCCAGCCTGGTGTCCAGTGCCCCTCTGCAGAGGCCAGCCCTGAGCCCTCGGTCTGAGCAGCTCTGTCTGTCTGTGAGTTCCTCACACCCCAGGGCTGAGGAAAGAATAGGCTATTTTATTTCAGAGTGCATCAAATCCTGGTTTTATAACTTATTAATGATGAATTGATCTCGGGAGATATTAACTCTGTATTTACAGAGTGTTTAGACATGCTGAGGGCTGTTTTAAATGTACCAGCTGCTCAGTGCTGATTTAAGTACACAGATGTTCTTATTAGCATAACATTCAAATTCGATGCCCTCCTTATCTGCATCCAAAGCAAAAAACAGTGGCTCGGCAGCTCCAGGCAGGAACAGCCTTTCCTCTCCCGGGACCTTGGGACCTTGTCAGCTCCTCATGCCGTGCCATGCCATGCCATGCCGTACCATGCTGTGCCATTCCGTCCTGTCCCGTCCCGTGCCATGCCATATCATGCCATGCCATGCCATGCCATGCCATGCCATGCCATGCCATGCCATCCCATCCCGTTCCATCCCATCCCACTCCATCCCATCCCATCCTGTCCCGTGCCAGGCTCCCAGCAGGTGCTGGGGATGGACAGAGGGGGATTCTTGGGGTGATTTGGTGGAGCCGCTCAGGCTCAGGGCTGAGCAGCCCTTGGGTGCCTGTGAACCGAGGGTGGGGGTGACACCGTGCTCGGTGTGTGCTCGGCAGGGATTGCAGCTGTTTGTTTGCAGCTGTTTGCAGCTGTTTGTTTGCAGCTGTTTGCAGCTGTTTGTTTGCAGCTGTTTGCAGGTATTTGCAGCTGTTTGCAGCTGTTCGTTTGCAGCTGTTTGTTTGCAGGTCTTTGCAGGCTTTTCCTGCTGCACTTCCCTTTGTGCTGGTTTCTTTTCCTGCCCTGCTCCCGCTCTCCCTTCGTGGGGTGAGCCGTGGCAGCGGCGTTTGAGCCGAGGAACGGGAGCACGGCAGGCTGGGGGCTGGCTGGCGCTCCGGGAGAGCGGCAGTGGAGCAGAGCCGGGAGGGAAATCCCGCCCGGGGAGAGCCTGGGCTGGCGGCGGTGCTTGCGGGCAGCTCCGCTGTCCTGGGGTCAGCAGCAGCGGAGCCTCCTTTCGGCCTCTCTGATCATCCCCGGCCTCTCCCGGATACCCAGAGTGGAAAAACGGAATATCGGAGTTGGAAGGGAGCCACGGGGCTCAGCGAGGGGCAGCTCCTGCCCCGGACACGCCCGGCTTTCGGTGCCTTGCGGGGTGTTTTGTCCTGGGGCTGCCCAGCTCAGCAGCAGGGCTCGAGCTTGTGGCAGGGCTCAAACTCCCTTTTCCAAAGCCACTCTTCTCTCCAGGGGCCACAGCCCTCCGAAGGGCCTTTTGCTCCTCATTTCCACTTTTCCGTTCCAATTTCTACGTTGTGTCACAGAGAAACAACCGACTAACCAAATCTCTTTGTTATTTCACCCTGCCCGCGAACAGGAATGGTGTGAAATTTCACCAGGAAATCTCCATTCCTTTCAGCTCGGCCTTCCGGAATGTAGGAATAACCTTCTGGACTGATGAGTGTTTTAGGCCAGTATGCGATTTTAACTTATTTTTCTAAAAACTTTTTTTTTTTTTTTCCTAATTGGCCTTCCAGCGTGTTTTATGACTGTTAAACCCCTTTGGTCCCCAGCCCTTCTCTCGCTGGGATATTTTATATATATGTATGTGTGTGTGTGTGTATGTATGTGTATATATGTATATATATATTTATATGTATATATACGTGTATATGTATATGTGTACATATATATACATGTATATGTATGTTTATATATATGTATACGTGTATATATGTGGGAATATATATATAATATGTATATATATATTCCCACATATATATATATATATACACACACATGTATATTTTATATATGTATGTGTGTGTGTGTGTGTGTGTGTATCTATCTATTCCCACATACCTATTTTTGTTCTCAGTTGCTGCTCGCAGCAGCTTGGGGCGGCCCTGGCAGCTCGTGGCTCCTGCCTTTCGCTGTCCCCGCCTGCTCCCGCTCCAGGACCGAGCACAAAGGCAGCCTTTGGTGGCCCCTGGCCCCAGAACAAATACCCGACATTACACAAAGCAATGACAGCGACAGAGACGGAAATCGCTTCCAAGTCAAGCTGCTACCTTGAAAAAGCGGAGGGGAACGTTCCAAAGGGAACCTCAGAGGCTGCAGGAGGATCTGCCGAGGCTCCGGGCTGGCGCAGCCGCCCCCGCCGAGGCAATCAGGACTAATGGGGGCATTAGTGCAGCCAGGAGCGCACAGCAGAGTCCCCGGAGCCAGCACCACCCGGGAGCGGCAGCACGCCGGCACCGCGCTCAAGGCACCCCCCTCCGCCTCGGGAATGAGTAAAAGCGTCGTAAACAGCAGAGAGAAAATTTTTGCCTGGTGACTGCAAATAAGCACCCAGCAGAGCTGTTAAAAGTTGCTTGCTGAAGAGAAAAATATGATTCTTCCAGTTTTATGGGCCATGTTCAGATAGCTCTTACTCCTGCGCCATAAATCCAATTTTCACATAGATTAAATGGAAAGGCAGCAGAGGCTCTGCTGAATAATGCACGGAGGGTGGTGGATCTGTGAGGGGCAGGGATCGATCCGCTCCTGCTCACCCCTGGGGCTGCTCACGGCCACCGCGGGCTGTGACCGGGCACCTGGGGCTGTGACCGGCACCCGAGGGCTGCTCACGGCCACCCTGGGGCTGCTCATAGCCACCCTGGGCCTGTGACCGGCCATCCTGAGGCTGTGACTGGTCACCGGGGCTGTGACCGGCACCCTGGGGCTGTGACCGGGATTCCTGGGGCTGTGACTGGCACCCCGGGGCTGTGACTGGCCACCCTGGAGCTGTGACCGGCCACTGCCCCATCCTCACGCCCCCCCGGCCCTGCCCATCCCTTTTCCGGAGCTCCACGTTCACCCAGAGCCCAGAAGTGACGGCGGGGCTGGAGCCGGGCAGGGTGGCCCGAGGCACGGCTGGCTCCTGCAGGAGCTGCTCGGAGAGGGCTGCACGGGGCACAGCCAGCACGGACACACAGACGTGCCCAGGGCTGGCATTTCCGAGCCCTTGACGTGTCTGTGCCCGGCAGCAGCTCGGCTGTGCTGGGGGAGGCCCTGTCCCTGTCCCTGTCCCTGTCACTGTCCCTGCACGGGTCAGAACCAGGAGCGCACACAATGCTTCACGGTGGCGTCCAGCGGAGAAGGTCAGAGGTCAGATTCCCCGCTCTGGGGTTTTCCTTTGGCTGGAAATTAATACTGGAGTTAATGAATGAATTAATTACTGGAAGTGGAATTAAATACTGGAATAGCTTTAGCTTTGGTGAGGGCACACTATCCCTCTGGAAATGCACCTCAGTGCCAGTTCAGCCCAGCAGCGACGGGGGCTGCATGGAGCAGCTTCTCCCGAAGAAAAGAGGTCCCCTCTTGCACGAGGCAGGACATCCGAGTTCAGGGTCCCTGGGCCTCGCTGCCAGCCCCATGGAATCACCAAAGCCAGGCTGTCTGTCAGTGAGTGCTGCAGCCTTTGGTTTCTGAGAAAGCAGCGCTTGAGCACGGGAATAATTCATGTTTGTAGTTCTCTGGAAGATCTTTCATCTCTTTGCCACTAGATATCCCACAAACCCACAAATGGGGAGCTGGTGGTTCTTCTCTTGGAGTGGCAGGCTCTGCCCGTCTCCTCCCAGCTGTGAGCCAGCCCCTCCCGGAGCCCCCTTGGCCCAGCTGGGGCGGTGGCTCTGTCCCCTTGTCCCCAGGGAAGTGCCTGCTGTGCTCTGTTTGCTTCTCTCACTGTGCCAGCAGCCCCCCTCCCCTCTGCTGTGCCCGTGCAGGACAGACCCGGCTGGGCCCCAGCCCCCTCCCTCTGCCTCGGCTGCTCTGCTGAAGGGGTTAATCTGCTCAAAGCACGCTTGTTCTCCTGAGCTATGGGCTGGCTCCTGCCAGCAGAGTGGAAAAGTGATCTGATTTTCCAGTTTGAGCGTGGCAGATGTGTGTGTGGGAGGGCTGTGAGGGAAAGGGGGGGTGTTGTTGTTTGTGAGGTGACCAAAATCTGCTCCACCAGATTGAATCTAACCCAGTTCCAGCCCGCTGGGTGGTGACAGCTGACACGGCGCTGCTGGCACGGGGGGGACAGAGCATGGGGGGACCCCGGCCATGGGACCTGCTGGGGGTGAGGGGCTGGGGGCAGAGGAGCAGGGATGGTGTGGGAGCAGCTCCCAGGGCTGGTTTGGGGTGGGAACAGCTCTCAGGCACAGGTTTGGGGTGGGAGCAGCTCCCGGGGCAGGTTTGGGGTGCTTTTCCACTTCCCACGGTCAGTGCAGGGAACACTTGGCTGATGCCTGGGCAGGAGCTGGAGGAAAGCTGAATTTTCTTTGTCATCCTTTTCTTTCTGTTCTCCTTTTAGAATAATCTGTTATTAATAGATAACTTAACAGACAACAGTAATAGATAATAATCCTATTAGAATAATTAGAATTATTCTGCACAAAACAATCTTTACAAACATGATCTTTCTTTACGCTCTAAAATGAGTCTCTGCCTTGGAGTTGTTGGTGAGGGAGCAGGGAGCAGTGTTTGTGACTGACAGGGGATTTTCTACCATGAACAAATGCATGTTCCTGACCTTTGGGGGTCCCCTCACAGCCCTCTGTGGGCTCGGGGAGGTGGCTCTGGGTCTGTTTTCCTTAAATCAGCACAGGACTGCTCCTGTACCATTGCTGTGCCCAAAACTGCCAGGTGTGAGGAGGTTGTTTTTCAAGGTTGTTTTTGCTCTGTCCCTTTTAACCTTCTCTGGTTTTGCAAATTAAAAGAATCTTTCCCATCAGATTCAAATTCTACTTCAAATAAGTAGTGTTTAGGCTGGGGAAAAAACTCTTCAAAGTGCTCAGGAATTGAGCAGTAAATCAATGGCAGAACCAGTTAGTGATGCTGAGAGACCAAGAGACTCAGGGGTTCATTGGAAGGGTTTTGGGAAGATGCACCAGAGGAAACCTCCCCTTTTGGGGTCAGAATTCCGGGTATTTACCTCTGAGAAGCTGACTCTTCCTGGATCTTTCTGGATCCTTCCAGAGCATGGCGGTGTCTCCCTGAGAAGGCAGCAGGACCTCGTGCCCGAGACTCCCCAGTTTTTGAAGGTTATTTAAGGTTAGTTAAAGCTATTTAAGGTTATTTAAGGCCACTCCAGATTTTCAGCACCAGATCAAACCCCACGGCCAGCTGGTTTCCACAGGAAACACCCATTACCAGGCAGGGTTGGGAACCTGCCTGGCTCTGGGGGGAGCAAACCCCTCCTTGTGCTTTTTCACGGCTAATGAACGTCCCTAGAAGCAGAGCGTGAGGGAAGCAGCTGTTGGGTGCTCCGGGTGACGGCTCCCAGCCCTCATAGAGCAAATCCTTGGGGCAGAAGCTCTCCGGGGACACACGGCCGGACACCAGGCGTGAGTGGAGCTGGGGAGGAGCCGGCAGCATCCCCGGGAAGGGGGCCGAGCTGCAGCATCCCCGGGAAGGGGGCCGAGCTGCAGCATCCCCGGGAAGGGGGCCGAGCTGCAGCATCCCCGGGAAGGGGGCCGAGCTGCAGCATCCCCGGGAAGGGGACCGAGCTGCAGCATCCCCGGGAAGGGGGCCGAGCTGCAGCATCCCCGGGAAGGGGGCCGAGCTGCAGCATCCCCGGGAAGGGGGCCGAGCTGCAGCATCCCCGGGAAGGGGGCCGAGCTGCAGCATCCTTGGGAAGGGGGCCGAGCTGCAGCATCCCCGGGAAGGGGGCTGTGCTGCAGCATCCCCGGGAAGGGGGCTGTGCTGCAGCATCCCCGGGAAGGGGGCTGTGCTGCAGCATCCCCGGGAAGGGGGCCGAGCTGCAGTGTCCCCGGGAAGGGGGCCGAGCTGCAGCATCCCCGGGCCGAGCCGCAGCATCCAGGGGGAAGCGGGGCCGAGCTGCAGCATCCAGGGGGAAGCGGGGCCGAGCTGCAGCATCCAGGGGGAAGCGGGGCCGAGCAGCAGCACCCAGGGGGGAGCGGGGCTCTGCTGCAGCATCCCCGGGCCGAGCTGCAGCATCCCCGGGCAGCGGCGCCGTGCCGCAGCCCTGCCCTCCTTCCCTTCTCCCTTTGGCTCTCCTTGCAGCCCAGGCAGGCTCCGGGGCAGCGGAGGGCCCTGGGCTCTCCCCAGGGCTGGCGGTGCTAAGAGCTCTCCCGGCGCTCAAAGCAGCTGCGCGTTTTTAGGGGAAGGGCCATGAGCAGAGAGGGACCACTGTGGAGCGGTGACGCCGCGTGAAAAGGCCTCGTTATCCTGGTTATCCTGGTTATCCTGGTTATCCTCGGCAGCGCTGCTCCTGCCTGCTCCTGGAGCTGCTTTGGGTACACGAGGGGCACGCTCCCAGCAGGGCGGTTTTGGGGCGTTAACCCAAGGGAAGGGGTGGATCCGTCCTGTGCCTCAGGGGCTCTTTGTCACCTGCTTTGCTTCTCCTTCAACGCCTCTGCTATCTCCCCCTCCTGCCCCACTGCAGCTCCTGCCGAGGGCTGACACCCCGCTTGTAGGTCAGGCAGCAATAGCAGCGCTTCCCTACTCAGAGCAGGGGTGGAAATGATCCAATCAATCACCCGCAGCTCCTTGCAGGCACGTCAGAACCAGATCACGGTGCTCGTGCAAGGAAGATCCTTCTTTATTTGTTGAATAGCCTCAGTGCTGTCACATCCCGACCCTCCTGTACCTGGCGGTTCATGCTCAGGTTTCCTCTGTTCCCAGCCCTGTCCCTCAGGTAATCCTTCATCCCTGCACGAGCCCTCAGCTGTCATCTCCTGTGCTGGCTCAACGTGTCTGGTTTGTGATTAATCTGTCTCATGCCTGAGCTCTGAACCCATTTAAACAGCCTCAGCAGCCTGGGACTTCCTACAAGGTTTTCCATTTTCTTTTCTTATTTACTGTAGAAAATTGCTGATGGAAGAAAAAAAGAAGTTTCCCTTTAGCTCATTGCCCACAGCTTGAAGGGATGAGGAGCTGAGGTCCATCTGGCTGAGATGGGAAGGCAGGAACAAAAAGGGAAAGATGAGAGTGAGAACATCTGGATTTTGGTCCCAGAGTGTTCCTGTAACAGACTGAAGCCCTGAAATACCAAACCCACCACATTAAGCTGTCCTGGTCTGTGTGGCCCCTGCTGAGAAACAGGGATGGAGAGAGGGGAAGGAGGATAAGCAGGGAGTCCATAGATTAACCAATGCCAGGCTGTCACTCAGCAACTGGGTCTAGCAAGTCTGGGTTTCCTGTGGAGCCAGGGAATGTTTCCACCCTGTCAGCCTGTCCTGGTGACCTTGGCAAGGCTCTTCATGTGACCCTGCTCATATCATGAACTCCTTAAGGTTGGAAAAGACCTCTAAGATCCTGGAGTCCAACCATCCCACAAGAGCCCTGGGTGGTGCTCGGGGGGTGCAGGAGCTCTCACAGCTCAGTGCAATGACCTTATCAAAAAGTTTTCTGCACTGGAATACTTGGAGGTGACTTAGAAAGCAAATACATAACGTTTTTATGGCTGGGAGTGTTTATCACCGTGTCTCAGCAGTATCTCATGACGTGAGTAACAGTTATAAAAGCACTTTGAGCTTATTTGACAGTAAATGTTTTGTGGCCATTCTCTATTTCTTCCCCTTGTATTTTAAGCTGCTGAGCTGTGCCATCAGTGTTTACGAGCACCCGAGCCCAGTGTGCAGAGCTGTCCTGGGGGAGGTGGTGCCTGCCCAGCCACAGGGACTGAGGAGGCTGGGGGCTCTGGGGGCACGGGGGGCTCTGGAGGGGGCAGGGGCTGCTCGGGCCATCCCAGCTGAATCCATGGCAGAGCTCAGCTGGACTCCCCGCGGGAGGGAAGGCTGCAGGCCAGGAGCAGAGCAGCTGCTCACTGCCCAGCACTGAGTTTTGGGTGGGCAGGGCAGAGTGCACGGCCTGGGAATGCAGCAGAACCCAAACTGTGCCTTGTCTGTTCCAGAGAGCAGCGTTTGGGAAGAGCTCTGAGCTCAGGGCTGCGAGGGAGCAGTGAATTCTGTATTGATGCTGAGAAAGGCAGTATCTGCTGCACTCCCCTGGGCCTGGGAGGGTCCTCGCTGCACGGCAGTGTGCTGCCAGTTCTGCATCGTTCAGGTGAGGCACCTTCCCCAAAGGCTCCTGCAGGTGCAGGAGGGTCTGCACCCCTTCCTGGGACCCCTCCTCAGCAGCTGCTCCGAGCCCTGCTCCTGCTCAGGTGAGGGCGGGGTGCACAGCCACGGAACCACGGAGCTGTGCCTCCCTCAGCCCGTGCTTAATGAGCTCTGCTGTTACCCCAGAGAGCCAATTAACGGAGAAGCCCCTGCACTCCTACAGAGGAGCAGGAAAGCACACACGGGAGATTGTCACCAGCTCTGTCACCACGCAGGCTCAGCCTCTGCTGCTTGAGAGCAATCGAACCAGGTGCTCTGTGAATGTTTGTAAATCCTCCCAGCCCACGGCGTGGGCTGCTCCTGCACATGCTGCGTGTGGAGCTCTTTATGTCCCAGGCCATGTCCCAGGCTGTGTCCCAGGCTGAGTCCCAGGTATTTTTCATGTGACCTTCCTTTTCGTTCTTTGTATGTTAGGAATCATCACATGGATGCAGGATATTGAGAGCCAGAGGGAAATCATCCTGCTGGAGATTGCTGGAGTAAAAAGATTTCCAGTCCATCTTGATTCAATATTTTGTATTGCTCTGAGCTACAGGGAATTCCGGGGGGGTGGGCAGCAGGGGGTCCCCCAGCTGCTGTTGGGGTGTCTGCTGTGCCTGGGCTCAGGCCAGCCTGGCTTTTTGCTCTTGGAGAGGCACTGGCTTCTCCTCGGGAGGATTGTGCTGAAGGGAGCAGGGGCTCTGTACATGGTTTGCTCTTCCACCCTTTCAGCCCATGCTTGTCCTCCTGGTGCTGCAGCAGCTCAGATCAGACATTCCAGAATGTTCTTTGGGTGTTCTTTCTCCTTTCTCCCCAGCTGCCCAGTCCAGCAGCAGGCAGGGTCTCTCCTCGGGGAGGGGATTTGCTGTGGGGGATCCCAGGGCAGTCCCAGCTCCCTCCAGCCCTGCCTGTGTGGGCACAGCCAGCCAGGCAGGCTCTTCCCAGCATGGAGAAGGCAACCGAGCTCCTTGCCAGGCACCTGTGTGCCCGCAGCCATGGCAGTGCCATGCTGCAGCCTGAGCTCAGGCCTGACCCGCCCTGGCACATCGTGGGAGACAGAAACACAGCCTGCACCACCTCCCTGGGCTGCTGGGACACCTGCCAGGGTGGGGGTGCTCTGGGGCACCACGGGCTGCTGCTGCTGCTGGCACGTCTGTACTGATCGTGGCACAGGGGCTGCTGTGCTGAAACATCTGGAATAATGCTTGCTCTTAGAACTGCTGGCCTCGAGTGGTGATAATTCCGAGGTGAGTGGTGAAAGAGCAGCAGTGCCCATCCCTGGAGGTGCCAAGGAAGGGCTGGAGGTGGCACTCAGAGCTCTGGGCTGGGGACAAGGTGGGGGCCCGGCACAGCTGGGGCTCGATGGCCTTGGGGGTCTTTTCCAACCTCAGTAATTCTGGGATTCTGGGGGGATTCCCCTGTGCATCAGACTGCTCCTTGTCAGTGCAGCAATTAAATCATGCAGTAATTCGATCATCAAGGACAAGCATGTGGAGAAAGGGAAGAAAGTCTGAGTACAGGGGGTATCATTTTTTCCCTTGTCTTTTTGAGTAAACGTTGTGGAAATCAAGGGAAGGTTTAGATGGCAGGCACTTAACCACTTAAGATTTTTGCAAGAGTCATTTCCACAAACGTCTTACAGCCCTTCTATAGATTGGGAGCCTGTGCTTTTAATGGACTGACAAATGTACACCAACCCCAGCTGCCTGTTGCTCCGTTGCTTGGCTATCCAGATAAGAGGAATGCTTTCCTTTGATTGAGATCTTAAATCAATTGTTCCTTTACCCCGTGGCTGGTGGTTATTATCCAAGGAGAAGATAAAGTTCAGATGGTAAATTGTTAATATTGTAAGAAAAATGTCTGTTGTGTCCTGCTTAAAGTTTCCTGTCTGGATGAAATACACTCTGCTGTAATATTTCCGATTGTGTGCAATCCATCAGCGCCTGGTGCAGCAGCGGCAGTGCTGCCTGTGGCCCTGCACTGCCAGCTCTGCAGGGCAGCTCTGGCTCTGCCTGCTCCAGGGCAGAGCAGGGGCTCCCTGCCGGGGCTGGGGCTCTCCTGCCAGAGGGGTGAGCCGCGGGGAACGGGGCAGGAGGGGCAAGGAGAGAGCTGTGCCACACACAGCCCCTGCCCTGCCCAGAGCCCCAGGGCTGCAGCCAGCCGGGCTGGGGGAGCCCCTGGGCTTCATCCCGTGGGCTGCTCCTGCCCTGCCCTGCCCGAGGGGCTCGGGGGGGCCCAGCCCTGGGACAGGCCCTGAGCCCCCCAGGGCCCGTCGGAGTGCTGGGCAGCACGGAGCTGCTCCAGGTGGGAGCACAGCCCTGGACCCTGGGCACTGCCTCCCTGTCCTGCAGCGCCAGGCTCTCCCGAGCCCTGCTGTCCGTGTGTCCTGCTGTCCGTGTGTCCTGCCGTCCCTGTGTCCTGCCGTCCGTGTGTCCTGCCGTCCGTGTGTCCTGCTGTCCGTGTGTCCTGCCGTCCGTGTGTCCTGCTGTCCATGTGTCCTGCCGTCCGTGTGTCCTGTTGTCCCTGTGTCCTGCTGTCCGTGTGTCCTGCTGTCCGTGTGTCCTGTTGTCCATGTGTCCTGCCGTCCGTGTGTGCTGCCGTCCGTGTGTCCTGCTGTCCGTGTGTCCTGTTGTCCCTGTGTCCTGCTGTCCGTGTGTCCTGTTGTCCATGTGTCCTGCCGTCCGTGTGTCCTGCTGTCCGTGTGTCCTGCCGTCCGTGTGTCCTGTTGTCCCTGTGTCCTGCCGTCCGTGTGTCCTGCTGTCCGTGTGTCCTGCTGTCCGTGTGTCCTGTTGTCCCTGTGTCCTGCTCTCTGTGTGTCCTGCTGTCCGCGTGTCCTGCTGTCCATGTGTCCTGCTCTCTGTGTGTCCTGCTGTCTGTGTGTCCTGCTGTCCCTGTGTCCTGCTGTCCGTGTGTCCTGCTGTCCCCATGTCCTGCTCTCTCTGAGTTCTGATGTCCCCATGTCCTGCTGTCCGTGTGTCCTGCTGTCTGTGTGTCCTGCTGTCTGTGTGTCCTGCTGTCCCCTGTCCTGCTGGACCGGTGCTGGCTCCTGAGCCACCAGCACCAGGAATGCGGAGTCCTTAAATGCTTCCTGGGATTACTCACTCTTTATTCATTGCCTTTTTGAGTTCCATGACTACAGTAAGAAATGAAAACTATTTGGAGGTTCTTCCTTTGTAGCTGTGTTACCAAAGATACCAAATTTTCTCTCAAGCACTCAAAACACATCGTCTCACATTTGCTTCCCAAATGAGCACCGACCGTAATCCCTCATCTACTCATCCCTCATTTAGTTGGGGTCCTAATATTTCACCTCCCTTTGCTGTTGAATTTTCACCTCTTGTCATTGAGAGAAATAGTTCTGTTATTTTGTAATGGTGACTCATGTTGTACCTTATGAACTTTAACTACTCTCAGGGTCATTCTCCTGACAAATTGCTCCAAGCTGTTGCAGTAATTATTTGTCCTTGGGAAGATGCATATCCTGTATCAAAGGTACCCTAAGAATAAAACAATTTTCAGTATTAAAATGTCTGGTCTACCAGGGGAAGATTAAATGCCCATCCTCCTGACCAGTTTATGCCCGTCCTTGAGAAGCAGAGATCCAGCACTAAAATCGCCTCCATGAAAGGCTGTGAGAGAAGGTGTATAATTAACATGAATGCATATAATTAGTTCTGATACATTCCTATTTTCACTTCAGTTTTGTGTTTCAGATCTGACAGTGATCACCAAGGAAACTAAAATCTGCTGCTGCCTGTTCACATCCCCAGCAAAGGCGATCGAGAGGCTCCTGGCTGGGGATGCTGTTCTTCACCTGGGGCAAGGACAGGCAGCCCAGCTGCTCCTGGCTGGGGACCTGCTTTCTCTCTTGGGTTTGGAGCCCCTCGAGCCCCTCTGTGATCTCTGTTGTCAGAAGGTGACTTCCAGCACCTGGGACTGGAGGAGGCAGGGCAGGAGTTCCAAGGTCCTTTCCTGGCCAAGTGACCTGCACAGGTCCTGGGTGTCCAGCAAGCTCTGACTGCTGCCTTTGGGGGCTGCCACAGCAGAAGGGCTCAGGGAAGGAAAGCAAACCCCACTTCCACCAAAAGCAATGGGAAAACTGAAGTGAAGTCACAACCTGGGATTTGGCCCAAATTGGGTGAGGGAGCAGCCGAAAGTGAAGGAGCCGTGCCCTGGCTGATCCAGGTCCTGCAGCCCCACAGGGAAGGAGCCAGAGCCTTCCCCTCCCTCTGCTGGCTCAGGCTGAGGCCCTGGCCCCAGACAACCCCAGTTCCCACAGTGGCCCCTCAAACCCCTCTTCTTTCCCTTCTCTTTAACCCAGATTTGTGGCTTTGCTGCTGCTGCTGCTGTGACAGATGCCAAGGGAGGCTGACAGTATTTCTGGTGTGGAAAGCAGGACTTCTTTGCTGACAAGCTGTTAAAGGAAAGATTTACTGTCATGAGGCTGGTTCCCCTCTGGGTCATTTTTGAGAGGGAATAACTTTGGCTCTGTTGGCTGGGGACGTTCAGGGGGTGTCTGCCTGCTCTGGGCACAGAGGGGACGGGGGCAGGCTGGCATCAGTGCCACTCCACGGGAACCAGGACGGTGTCCTATTCTGCCCCCCTCCTCCCTGCAGGCTGTTGGTTTTCTGGAGTGCTTACCCCGCAGGGTTTGTGCTTTTCCTGCTGTGGCAGTAACAGGATGGCAGCTGTCAATGCAGGCCATCTCCCCAGCGTTGAATGAGAGCTTTTTTGTTCTTCAAAGGCACCTTGGGGATTGAATGATCTTTTTGACTGTTAACAGAATTTACAGAGCTGTGCAGCTCCAGTTGCAAATATTCACCTCCAGTGTGGCTCCCTCCTGTGCCACATTCCTGATGTTTTCCATTGGCAAGGATCAATAAGAGCCTGTATGAGGAGACAGAGAAATAAATGTATATCTGGATAATGAGGGGTAAATGGCTCTTCAGAGCAAGTTGGCCTCATAAATTTCTACTTGTCTCTGCATTTTTTCACGTTTTTGTTAAATATTCAGCACTGCATGTTATCCTCCTCACCCTGGATGTATCTGGACTCTCCAAGCTCTCTTCCATGTGCTTTCAGCGTTTTGCAGCGTCAGATGTTGCTCACAGCTGTAAGAGCAATTACCTTTTATACTTCTTTAAAGGCAAAGCAATTGGGAGCGTTTCCATCTGCAGAAAGAGGCTCCTGGAGGGGCCCAGCCCGGGGGGAGCTGGTTCTGGCTCTGCTGGGCGCTGCCAAAGCCGTGCTGGTGCTGGTGCTCGTGCTCGGGGCGTTAATGAGCCCCTCTCCAGGCATCCTGCACTTCTTCTGCAGGGCCTTTATTATTCACACCAATCTGTCTTTCAGATCATCTTCCATAGACACTCCAGATTAAATTTTCGTCATTATCATGATAGAACTGGATGAATAAGTGGCACATCTGTTCATGAAGTGCTTTATTATCTGTTCTGATGAGGTTTTGGATGAATAGCAGGATGACATAAATACGGAGCAGAGAAATGCACACAGGTTTATGCATCATCTTAAATTCATGGCCAGTAGTGCCAACTCAAGGCATCTGATTTTATACAGAAGAGGTAATTATTAATTAGTGATTTGGGCCGATCTATCATGAGGGCCAGCTTAATGAAGTGACAAGAGGAGACAGAGCAAACCTGACTGTGGAACAGCACTAATGAAGGCCCACACATTGTTAAACTGGTTCTTGTTCCATCACTGCAAAGGAAAACTCCATAAATATTTTATAAACACTCCATTCTGGCCATGTAAAACCAAATTGCACCAATAAATCTATTTATCCAGAAGTTATTTCCTAATCTCTTCCAGCTGCATCCCTTACAAAGGAGGACGCTGATCATGTGTCTGTCAAAGAGACAAAAGGGCTGAGAGTTCCACACCCAGCGGTGGAGGGGGGTTCCACGGACACTCCTGAGCACCGCTGAGGATCCTGTTCTGCTCCAGGCTGGTCTCACAGGCAGGCAGAGCCTCAGCAGCCAAGGCTTTCCAGCTGCAGGCCACAAGGCCTCCTCCCTTGTGGAGGGGGGATTCTTCTCTTCCACGAATTTTGCTGGAAGTCCTGAGGAAACGCCCCAGTCCCAGTAAAGGAAGCCCGCTGAGCTGAGCACAGCTTGATACCAAAATCCCCGAATCCCAGGGTGGTTCGGGTTGGAAGGACCTCAAAGCCCACCGAGTGCCACCCCTGCCATGGCAGGGACACCTCCCACTGTCCCTTGGGCACTGCCAGGGATCCAGGGGCAGCCACAGCTGCTCTGGGCACCCTGTGCCAGGGCCTGCCCGCCCTCCCAGGGAGGGATTCCTTCCCAAATCCCATCCATCCCTGCCCCCTGGCAGTGGGAAGCCACTCCCTGTGTCCTACATGTAAGAGTTAACAACCAGGGACTATAAATTAATAACCAGTGGTTGTAAAAATTGGCCCCTGCAGATGAGGCCAAACACAGCCTCAGATTCCTGTGTGATCTTCCTATCTTCATTTTGGGGATGTAAGCTCTGAGCCTGTGTCAGAGAGAGGCGTCCCATCCCTGCTCCAGGTGACAAGTCCCTGGAGCACAGGGACTGTCAGGGGCACAGGGCTGCAGGAGCAATGAGTGCAGCTGCGGCCCCAGGGTTCTTCAGCCACGCCATGGAAAGGAAGAACCATCACAGCTCTGCAAAGGCTGCAGGGTTGCAGGATGCCCAGTTCGGGGATGTGACAGCAACACTCCGTCACCTCACGGTATTTTGGCAGGTTCTGTTTACAGCAAGAAAAATCTCAAACGCCTCCTGTTGTTGCCTGGATAACTGGAGAACAATTAAGGGTTTTTGTCAGCTTTTATGGAAGAACAAATCTGTGACCCTGCCCTCAGAAAGCTGAAACCCCCGGGGCAGCACGAGGGATGTGACAAACACCAGGAGGAGGCTCCTGATTCCTGTGGCCTCTCCAAGCCCAGTGCCCACCAGGGAGGGGATCCTGATGGATTTCTGTGGCAATTTCACAGGAGAGAAGGGCAGGGCAGGGAGCGGGTGTGGGGTGGGCTCTGCTGCACACACGGCACCAGATTTCTCCTTTAATAGAGAAAGAGTCTAATCTAATCCCTTTTGATGGTCTTTTGTGGTCTAGAACTATGTGAAAATATTTAACTTCCATCTGAAAATACATAAGGAAAGTTAATTTAATATATCACTTAAAGAACAGGTCATTGTACACTCAACTCTCTGCCTTATTAAGGCATTAAGAGCTGAATTTTGGGTTTGAGCTGGGATCTGGGAGAGCAGAGCCATGCCCAGCCTCCAGGCTCAGGCCTGCACAATCTCTCCATTAAAACATGTTAATATTTTATTTAAAAAGATCAATTGAATATTGGCACTTTCAGAAACAGTGCAGAAAATGCAGCTTGCCCTAGACTCTCCTCAGGCTATGCTGCTGCCTACAAATTTTGAAATGCTTTTCTTATTATTCTCCCAGATTTAGAAAAGGTCTTTACTGTGGCTTTCCGAAGGAAGTAGTATTCAAAACTGAATTGCTGTTGTAGGAATTTTAAGTATTTTGGAAATGCTCTGTACTGCTCAGTTCAGACCATTGTTTTTGAGATCTGCCACAGTGGCAGTTCCTGCACAGAACATTTTTGTCTCCTTCTGAAGATAGTATCAATCACGTCTGCTCCTGACAAGCCCTGAGGAGAAGAACATTTATCAGTATCTATTAGAACAGTCTAAAAAAATTCTAGAAATGACATTTCATAGCGAGGGTATGATCTGGTTGGAAAATAGCAGAAGTTTGATGCTTTCCCTCAAAAATTCTGTGCTGCCTCCTTATATAGCTGCTGTCATCACACCCTCCCCACACCTCACCCCTCTTACTTCACCAGATCCTTTTTATACATTCCCACGTCAATGCAGGGGAAGTTTCCAAATGGGGCGTGAGCAGGAGGCCAGAGCCCCCAGCCCCAGGGTGCTGAGCCCGCTGCTCCTCCTCCCAGGCCCCTGGAGCAGGGATTTCGGGGGCTGTGCCTGGCTGGGAGGGTGCAAGGCCCTGGCACAGGGTGCCAGAGCAGCTGGGGCTGCCCCTGGGCCCCTGGCAGTGCCCAAGGCCAGGCTGGACAGGGCTTGGAGCAGCCTGGGACAGTGGGAGCTGTCCCTGCCAGGGCAGGGTGCCACTGGGTGGGATTTAGGGTCTGTCCCCCAGGGCAAGCTGGGGTTTGATGGTTCTGAGGCACACTGAGGGACACAGCAGTGTGGCAAGCACATTTCTCTCTCTCTCAGGATTTTTCATAGAGCAGCACAGAGGAAAGAAAGAGAAAACAATTTCTGTTTCTGCTCCTCGTTTTCCCATGTGGAATGTGTTTGGAGAATTGTTCACCTGGGGTGATTGCTTGGTTGGGTTCTGGTGAGGATTGTTTGAGCTGATGGCCAATCCAACCCACCTGTGGCTGCACTCAGAGAGGGTCATGAGTTGTGAGTGAGTTAGATATGGGAGTTAGAACAAGTAGGTTTGTAGTTTTAGTATCTCCTTTAAATAGTATATTAATGTATTATAGCATAGTTATAATAGAGAAATCATTCAGCCTTCTGAGCTGGAGTCAGGCATCCTCATTTCTTCCCACCTGGCTCACCTGTGTTTGCAACACAGCAGTTTCCCTTTGGCTGCCCCAGGGCCAGGGCGTTTTGCTGTCCCACAGCAGGGGACACGGTCCCTGGGAGCGAGCACAGCCTGGGCACTGCTCTGCAGCACACCCAGCCCTCCCCAGCACTGCCCAGGCCTTCGTGTGCTTACATTTGACACCACATGCATTTATCTGTGGCAGTAAAATCAGCAGGCCCATTAAAGCAGATTATGCGCTAATAATTATGCAAATATTCCTTCAGTGAAACTATAAAAAATCTCATGAAGATTTAGCACATGGCTATTATGGGAGAGGAATATGTGGCAAATGAAAATGAAGATTGTCATTAACTTTAAGGAGTTCAGGGATTTTTTTGCTATAATTTAAATCCATTATTTGGGACATCTTTTGAGGTTTAACCTGGAGGAGATTACTCATAATAGTGCTAAACTACAGCTGCAGGATGGAAATGTGCCCTTCCTGGAAGAGAGAGCTCACTGGCTTTGTCCTCTTAGAAAGAACTGAAATACCGTGTTAGGGCATTTCTGAAAAGCAGAATAACACTTGTGTTCCCAACAGGCAGCCCTGGAGGGAACCTCCTCGCTCCTGGAGGGAACATCCTCACTCCTGGAGGGAACATCCTCACTCCTGGGGGGAACCTCCTCACTCCTGGAGGGAACCTCCTCGCTCCTGGAGGGAACATCCTCACTCCTGGAGGGAACATCCTCACTCCTGGAGGGAACATCCTCACTCCTGGGGGGAACCTCCTCACTCCTGGAGTGAACCTCCTCGCTCCTGGAGGGAACATCCTCACCCCTGGAGTGAGCATCCTCACTCCTGGAGGGAACATCCTCACTCCTGGAGTGAATATCCTTGCTCCTGGAGGGAACCTCCTCGCTCCTGGAGTGAACATCCTCACTCCTGGAGGGAACATTCTCACTCCTGGAGGGAACCTCCTCACTCCTGGAGGGAACCTCCTCACTCCTGGAGTGAACCTCCTCGCTCCTGGAGGGAACCTCCTCACTCCTGGAGGGAACCTCCTCGCTCCTGGAGTGAACCTCCTCGCTCCTGGAGGGAACCTCCTCACTCCTGGAGGGAACATTCTCACTCCTGGAGGGAACCTCCTCACTCCTGGAGTGAACATCCTCACTCCTGGAGTGAACATCCTCGCTCCTGGAGTGAACATCCTCGCTCCTGGAGGGAACATTCTCACTCCTGGAGGGAACCTCCTTGCTCCTGGAGTGAACCTCCTCGCTCCTGGAGTGAACCTCCTCGCTCCTGGAGTGAACCTCCTCACTCCTGGAGTGAACATCCTCACTCCTGGAGGGAACCTCCTCGCTCCTGGAGTGAACATCCTCGCTCCTGGAGTGAATCTCCTCGCTCCTGGAGTGAATCTCCTTGCTCCTGGGGGGAACCTCCTCACTCCTGGAGGGAACCTCCTCGCTCCTGGAGGGAACATCCTCACTCCTCTCCTAGGGCACAGGGCAGGGCTGGGAGGAGTCCCCAGGTTTGGCTGCTGCCCTGCCCTGGCCTGAACTGTGGCTGCAGGGGAGCAAGGAGCCTGCAGCCCAGGGGCCAGGGCATTCCACTGGGGATGGAGGGACAAAATATGGGGGGAAGAGCCCAGCCAAAGGACAAAATCCTGTTTCATTTACTGAAGCTGGGTTCAGTATCCAGATAGAATGCCTTGTCCTTTATTAACTTCAGACGTTCAGGGGCTCTGGAGGTGCCGGTACCACAGAGACAGGAGGGTCTTCAGAGCTGAGGGATCTATCCCAACAGAAATTCCAAAAAAGCAATTTTTTCATTATGCTTGGGCCCAGTGATGTCAGAAACCTAAACAGCAACCCCAGCAACGCTCCAGGGCTGCTCCCAGTGCTCACGGTGAGGCAGGCAGTGTCTCATGGTCAGCAGGAGGAGGGGCCAGCTGTAATGGTTCTAATGAATAATTATCAATATTTTATGTGATTAAATTTTATGTTATTCTATTTAATATTAATAATGATACATATAGGTAGATATAGATGATATAAATATAGATATATAGATAGATATTGATATAGATATAGATGATATATATATAGATATAGATAGATACAGGCTTGTTCTCTTGGCCTAATGATGAAAATAAAAGCTTACAGTGCCATGAGTAGAGCCATTGATTTTAGCACTGGTAATAGCACTGAACTACAATTCCCAACACATTATGTTAAAAATGCACATATTAGATGCCTTTATTGGATTTTTTAAAAAAATAAGGTAGCTTAACAGCAACTTCAATAGCAGAGTCAAGCCCACAGGGAAAGCAGAACTCCCATTTTGGCTCCCAGGTGTCCAGCTGGGCCAGAGCAGGATGGAGCTCAGGGCGAATGCCTGGGAGTGATGGAGAGGGGAGCTCTGGATTTCTCCTAGAGGTCCAAGGGCATGGCTGGTGCCACCAGCACGCACGGACCCTCGGCCACGGGCAGCCCGTGTCCTGGCACTGTCCTGGCATTGTCCTGGCACAGCTGGAGCTCTGTCTGTGGCTGACATCAGCCCGTGGGGCCGGTGCTGGGGCGAGGGCTGGGCTGGAATGAGCCCGGGGCTGTGGGGGTGGCAGTGCCCCCTTGTCCCCGGCTGCCAGGGCAGCACAGCCCAGCGGCTCTCCCAGCCCCGCTCCCTCCCTGCGCCCCCAGTTCCAGCATCGCCCCTCCTGACAGCCCCACCCTGCCCTGCCCCACCTCCCAGCTGGGGTCCCCGTGCTGGGACCCCCCGATTTCGGGGCTGGGATGTCGGAGGGGAGCAGGGACGGCCCCGTCTCGCTCTGTTCCACAGCTCAGCAAACACAGCTGCTCAACCAGCACAGAGTGCTGGGCACTGCCCAAAGCTGGGAGCTGCTGCAAACCCTCCCCAGGCCGCTCAAGGAGTGAAATCCCAGCAGAGCCTGTCCAAATTCTGTCTGCTCTCCCAGCTCTAATTCAAGGGCAAGTGGCCACTCACAGGGTCACAGATATCACTTCCCCCTTCAGTCACCACTAAGTCCCAAAATCAGGAATCTTTTGCTCTGCTAAAAACCAAATAAAATTTGCTAAAGGGTTTGGATGTGGCAGCCTGGTGAGGCACGGGCACACCTGCCCAGGAATTTGGTAAGAGGAGGTGGCTTTTGTCTCTCCTGGCTGCTGTTTGCTGGCATCTCTGGGACAAAATAACCCAAAGAGCCGTGCCTTATTTTCTCTTCCCATAAAGTGGGCATAATAATAAAAGCACATCTGGAAAGATGCAAAATTTATGCCACGGAGAGGATGTTTATAGTATTAATGGTTTTAGCGATTTTTTTAACGAGTCTCTGATGAACTCATTTTTCTCAAGCTCTTTTTTGTTTGAGAGGCAGCTCATTAAGATGCAGTTTAATTGCTGCAAGTTTTGCTTTTCTTGCTGTGCTTTAAAAATCCCGAGCGATTGGGGATTATTTTGGAGCCATTAGTGGTGATTGTGTCATCCCAGCCCTGCCGGGTGTCAGTGTCACGCCCAGAGCTGGGGCAGTGCGGGGCACACCCGGGACGGTGACAAAGCTCGGGGCTCCTCTTCCCACGGAGCTCAGGGCACGGTTTCTGCCCCCCTCCATCTCCATCTCCGCGGTGTGTGCTTGCGAGGATTCCCAGTGTGCCAGGGCCAGTCTCTGTAAGTGCCCACGAGCCGCGTGGTCCCGCTCACAGACCACGCCAAACGCCGGTTTTGTCTTTGGCCGATTTTTATTTATCAATAAAACAATACTACAAAACATGGGAAACACCTGCATTAAATACAGACTCGCAGATAGCGCGCCAGTTTTTAACCTGCTGTATTTACAGAGCTCTCCCTCCGGAGCCCCGGGCACGGAGCGGGGCCGGGCAGCCCCGGGAGAGAACCGGGGCGAGCAGGGGGTGTCCTGTGCCCCCAGCCCAGCCCCGGCCCGGCCCCGCTCCCTGCCGCAGGTTTGCTGCCGGCCCGGCGGGGGCGGCTGGAGGATGCTCTGCGCCCCAGCCTCGCCCTCCCGCCCCTCCTGCCCCAGGGAGCCGCCGAGATCCTCCTGTGCTCGGTTTTGGGCCACGGCAAGAGCTCAGTCCCACCCTGGCAAGCCCACCGTGACCTGCACCCCTCCCCCTGTGCCCTGCAGGGTCACCCCTCACCCCTGACTGTGCCCTGCAGGGTCACCCCTCACCCCTGTGCCCTGCAGGGTCACCCCTCACCCCTGACTGTGCCCTGCAGGGTCACCCCTCACCCCTGACTGTGCCCTGCAGGGTCACCCCTCACCCGGACTGTGCCCTGCAGGGTCACCCCTCACCCCTGACTGTGCCCTGCAGGGTCACCCCTCACCCCTGTGCCCTGCAGGGTCACCCCTCACCCCTGTGCCCTGCAGGGTCACCCCTCACCCCTGACTGTGCCCTGCAGGGTCACCCCTCACCCCTGACTGTGCCCTGCAGGGTCACCCCTCACCCCTGACTGTGCCCTGCAGGGTCACCCCTCACCCCTGACTGTGCCCTGCAGGGTCACCCCTCACCCCTCACAGTGACCTGCAGGGTCACCCCTCACCCCTGACCGTGCCCTGCAGGGTCACCCCTCACCCCTGACTGTGCCCTGCAGGGTCACCCCTCACCCTGACTGTGCCCTGCAGGGTCACCCCTCACCCCTGACCATGCCCTGCAGGGTCACCCCTCACCCCTGTGCCCTGCAGGGTCACCCCTCACCCCTGTGCCCTGCAGGGTCACCCCTCACCCCTGACTGTGCCCTGCAGGGTCACCCCTCACCCCTGTGCCCTGCAGGGTCACCCCTCACCCCTGACTGTGCCCTGCAGGGTCACCCCTCACCCCTGACCGTGCCCTGCAGGGTCACCCCTCACCCCTGTGCCCTGCAGGGTCACCCCTCACCCCTGTGCCCTGCAGGGTCACCCCTCACCCTGACTGTGCCCTGCAGGGTCACCCCTCACCCCTGTGCCCTGCGGGGTCACCCCTCACCCCTGACTGTGCCCTGCAGGGTCACCCCTCACCCCTGACTGTGCCCTGCAGGGTCACCCCTCACCCCTGTGCCCTGCAGGGTCACCCCTCACCCCTCACAGTGACCTGCAGGGTCACCCCTCACCCCTGACCATGCCCTGCAGGGTCACCCCTCACCCCTGTGCCCTGCAGGGTCACCCCTCACCCCTGTGCCCTGCAGGGTCACCCCTCACCCTGACTGTGCCCTGCAGGGTCACCCCTCACCCCTGTGCCCTGCAGGGTCACCCCTCACCCCTGACTGTGCCCTGCAGGGTCACCCCTCACCCCTGTGCCCTGCAGGGTCACCCCTCACCCCTGACTGTGCCCTGCAGGGTCACCCCTCACCCCTGTGCCCTGCAGGGTCACCCCTCACCCCTGACTGTGCCCTGCAGGGTCACCCCTCACCCCTGACCATGCCCTGCAGGGTCACCCCTCACCCCTGTGCCCTGCAGGGTCACCCCTCCCCCCTGTGCCCTGCAGGGTCACCCCTCACCCCTGACTGTGCCCTGCGGGGTCACCCCTCACCCCTGTGCCCTGCAGGGTCACCCCTGTGCCCTGCTCAGGAGCAGAAGGGGTGGCACGGACTGAGCACAGCCTCCCCAGCCACACCTCGTCCCAGGTGTCGGGTGCGGGGGCAGCTCAGCATTTGGGGGGTAGGGGTTGTCCCTGGGAGGGGGGCCCTCTCCTCTGGAAAGGCTTTGTTTGAGCTTTGAGCTTGTGTCTTGGTCCCAGCCACTCGCCCTCGTGCAGCAGCGGGCAGGGAGCAGGGCCAGCCCAGGCCTGGTGCTGCCCACCCTGCTCCCAGCCAGAAATACACTTGTGGGGACACAGATAGATAGATATTTCTATATATAAGCTCTCTTAATTATATAGTTGTAAGGCAGATTAAAATCATTTTCTGGTATCACCTGGTATCAAAGGGAATCTCTCCTCCTTTCCATGCACATCACCCTGTGCTGCATGGGGGAGGTAATTACATCCTCAGTAATTATTGTGCAGGTGTTCTACCTCAACACCCACTGCTCTTGCACATCTGCCCTGACATGAAAAGCAGACAAGGCAGTGCTCAGAAGTGCTCAGAATAACCAAAATCATCTTCCTGCTCCGGAATGCCAGTGGGCAGCCACAGAGGTGAGCCCTGCTCAGGACTGAGGGGTGTCCTGGCCGGGGGAAGAGCTGCCACCAGCCAGGGACCACAGCAGCCCCGGCGTGTTCTCCTGCCGTGGCACCTGCTGGCTGGCGGGATGGAGCTGAGGCCCAGCCCCGGCAGAGGGAGCAGGCTGAGCCCCGCTGTGCCCAGGAACAGCGGCAGAAGGGTCCCCTCCGCTCCCCCTGCGCTGTCCCCAGCCCCTGGGCTCCAGACAGGGGAGCTTAGTGGGGAGCAGCTCGTCCCACAGCTGGCAGGGCACTTCGGGGGCACAGGGCCCCCCTGCAGGTGCTGGCCCTGAGGCACAGGGCAGGGCCTCCTCCAGGGGCTGTGCCAGGACGGAATCCTGGCACCACCTGGCTCGGGATCCTGGCACCACCTGGCTTGGGATCCTGGCATCACCTCGCTCGGGATCCTGGCACCACCTGGCTTGGGATCCTGGCATCACCTCGCTCGGGATCCTGGCACCACCTGGCTTGGGATCCTGGCACCACCTGGCTCGGGATCCTGGCACCACCTGGCTCGTGGCGCTGCCAGCACCAGGCTGGTGCCACAGGGGAGCTCAGCAAGCATCCCCTCACCACTGAGGGACACAGCTCCCAAAACTCCCTCGAGTGCAGGCACTGCAGTACCCACGCCCCAGCCCAGGGAAGCACCACGCTGGGCAAATGCTGCAGAGATGGAGCCTTCACCTTCTCCCAGGAAGGGGCCATTGCAAAGGGCCTCCTCCCAAGCTCAGCCTAGTACTGCAGATTAAAAACACTAATAACCAAGCCAGAAATAAACTGGGGAGAGCCCCACTGCTTTGGAGGGAGGATAACGCCCAGCCAGCAGGGAGGGAAGTGTTGACATGAGCCAGTGCTAAACCCCCGTGAGCAAGAAAGCCTGGATGGATCCATGATGCACTTCTGTGAGTGTGTGTGACAGCTGAGGGCTACCAACGCCTTTATTCTGGCCTGTGCCCTCCCCGTGTGCACTCACTGTGAGCTGGAGTGGCAAACACCAGCACAGAACACCCACTGCTGAACTGGAGTGGCAAACACCAGCACAGAGCACCCACTGCTGAACTGGAGTGGCAAACACCAGCACAGAGCACCCACGGCTGAACTGGAGTGGCAAACACCAGTACAGAGCACCCACTGATGAACTGGAGTGGCAAACACCAGCACAGAGCACCCACTGCTGAACTGGAGTGGCAAACACCAGCACAGAGCACCCACGGCTGAACTGGAGTGGCAAACACCAGCACAGAGCACCCACTGCTGAACTGGAGTGGCAAACACCAGCACAGAGCACCCACTGCTGAACTGGAGTGGCAAACACCAGCACAGAGCACCCACGGCTGAACTGGAGTGGCAAACACCAGCACTGAGCACCCACTGCTGAACTGGAGTGGCAAACACCAGCACAGAGCACCCACTGCTGAACTGGAGTGGCAAACACCAGCTGGCTGCAGCTCTGAGCCCCAGCACCCCCAGAGCACGGCTGAGCTCCCCCATGCAGGGTCCCACAGCCCCTGCCCCAGGCTCTGCCTGCCCCAGCCCCAGCCCGGGGCCAACTCTGCTCCAGCAGCGATGCCAGAGCAGAGGCAGCAGCAGCACCTTCCCTTCCACCTGCCAGCCTCTGAAAATGGCATTTTTAGCACTTGTAGCACAGCCACCCAGCAGGGGCCATCACCACCCTGCTCAGGGCACAGCTGTGACTTCATTTCTCCCAGATCTCTCTCTTTCCTGGTGCTGTTTGCACCAGGGAAATACAGCAGGCTAAAAGCAACAGGATATTTTTCACATACCACAGTAGAAACAGTTACCGAGTTATATTTGTCAGAGTCACAGTAGTTTATGCATATTTGCTATTCACAGACTGCAGAATATTGCCAATAACCTCACTGGTGGGACTGACAACACGGATACATGCATTCAGGTGAGACCATTAGCAAGGATGTCTATACTGTATTAAGCACATTCATTTTTTTAAACACCTTCCAGTAAAATCGATTCCTTTAAGTTTGTAGTTAAAACTTTTTTTTTTTTTCCACAATTACACACAAAAGAACCTGTAAACAGTTTGACATTACACTTATGTACAAGTGAACCACGTTGGAAAGTCGAGAGGTAATTCAGTGGGTGCCACTTAATCTACATCAATGTGCAACAGACTGACTCAGCCTCAGCGAAGTCATTTAGTGCTGAATGAGGTCCGAAAATGTAACGTAAGCAAGGCCCCGAGAGATCCCAAGGGCACCAAAGCCCCTCTGCACGCCGTGTGGGCTGGGCAATATTGCACTGGCAGCATCTCAGCACAGCCCCAAGGCCTGGGGCCAGCCAGAGGGCACCTCACAGGGACATCATCTCCCCCCACTCCAACGCCAGCCATGGAGCCAGCTGGGCCCTGCCACCCTCCTGCTTCACCTCGGTCATTTTCTCTGTGGAACTCTGAACTCATGTTTGCTTGAGCATTGCTATAGTTCAAAATCTGCAATATCCTATTTATAAACCGATTTTTTAGCTAAGTGACATCAATGCCAAGAAAAATAAAGAATGTCTTTTTATAATATAAATAATTTAAAAGTGCTTTTCCTTTTTTTTTTTTTTTTTTTTTTTTTTTTGTTCTTTTACTATTAATCTACAAAACCCCGTTGGGGCATAAACTATCCATAAGACTGGACAATTATTTTGTACCATGATACACATGGGGCCTTATGCATAAAGTACTCTGAAAGTCAAGCCCCCGTACTCGCAGTGGTGGGGGGCTTGGGGAGGGGAGGGGGCTGGGAAGTTCCTCCAGCCTTGCCAGGGCTGGGAGGGCAGGGAGGGACTCGGCTGAGGGACTCGGGCATGGCCATTGCCAGGAAATCCCAACCCTGTCTTCTCCTTCAGCCCACAGCGTGCAAATAAAATTAATGAATGGGCTCACCAACTTAACCCCAAAACGTTCTCCAGAGCACTGTGGAGCCTCTGTGCTCTGTGTGCAGGTTTAGGGACGAAAGCAAAGCGTTTGGTCCCCACGGGTCTGTGGAAATGACACGTCCTCTGTGTGTCCCCCGAGCACTCTGAGTCCTGCTCAGGGGTCTCAGGGGTCTGGGGTGACCGAGCCCCTGGAACCCGGGAATTCTGCTGCTGGCAGCTGAGCCTCAGTCCCACTGCAGGCTAGGGAACTTTTCAGACTAGTTGCAACAGAACTTGTTCTTTGTTACCAGTGGAAAGTAGCTCAAAGTCCAGCTTTCTCCCCAGATATTTTAGACAGAATGAAGTACTCCATGAGTGGAGTTTAATTTTGGCATGCTACAGAAATGTCCTAGGGAGACACATGGGCTCTCTCACTGAAACCAAGCCGAATCTGAGTAGAAGATGTTTTACAGCCCGAGCCCAGGTCTCTCAGGCAATCTCTGTACCAGTCTCCTGTCTGCCCTGTGCTGCACCTCCCGGCCCCATTCCCTGCGCAGCCCCAGGGAAAGCCCCGCGGCCCTGCGAGCCCTGGCCAGTGCTGAGGTGGCCCTGGCTCTGCGGTGCCACTGCAGCACCCACCCACTGCAGGGGTGTCCTGCCCTGGCACAGGGACAGGTGCCACGTCCCACACAGGGGGAGCAGCCTTGCCAGAAAGGCACCAGCCCCTGCCCGTCACCCGGGTGGGTCTGTCCCCACCCCTGCAGGGCTGCCCGTGCAGCTGTGCATCCCTGTGTGCATGGCACCAATGCTGGGAAGGGATCTCCAGGGTTCATGGGGGAGGGCACCCTCCTGCCACCATCCTGGTGCCTGCAGAAGGTTTGGGTGCTCCTTCCTGACCCGCCCCACGCAGCCCTGAGCTATGGGGCCATCATGAGCGGCCTTTTCAATCCCCTGCTCTGTCTCAGCCTCCCGGGGCTCCTCTGCACCACTGCAGGTGCCCCCAGCCCTGCCCCAGCGGGGGCACAGGGAGGTGCCCCAAAGGTGCGGGGGTGCTGCGGGGCCCTGGTGCTGCAGAGAGAGCAGCAAGTGAGGAGGGAGAGGAGGGGAGCTCCGGGCAGCACTGGGGGGTGCTGGGCAGAGCTGCTGACCCCTCCAGGGCTGTGAGAGCCCCCAGCACCGCCCGGGGCCCCTGTGTTCCACCTACAGCCCCCCAGTCCCACTGAGCAGCACAAAGCCTGCCTGCACAGCCCCAGGGCTGCACAAACCACTCAGAAAACAGCTGTCCATGGGCTCACACCAGGGGCAGCAGAACCCACACAAACACACACAGGCAGAGCCCCAGGCCTGGCACTGCCCTGCCCCAGCCCCAGCCCCAGCCCAGGCTGGGTTTCCCTGCAGGTTGGGCCTGCCTGTGACTACTGAAGTTTAAGACCTTTATTTCTGTAGCACTGGAGAGCAATAACCATTTCATCTCAAACTGGAGACGTGAAGGCCACATAAATCAAGCCCACTTGGGCGCATTTAATTTGGTCTAATTTTCCCCCAGTGATTAATCACGGAGCAGCCCGTGTCCCTGGAACACACTCACACCCCCAACGCCTGCTCCTCCTCCCTGCACACGCAGCTTGCAGCCCAGGGAGCTGGGATATTCAAAAGAGACAGGGGAGCATCTGGAGTGCCAGCACGAGGTTTTAGCTGCAGCCTCCTGCCAAGGAACAAAGGTGACCTGTCCCGAAGCCCGTGCCCTGCTGGAATCCAGAGGAGAGCTCTATCTGCTCCCCAGCTCTTGCTTGGTGCCAGAGCAAGGGGGCAGGGGTCCAGGGGGACAAGGTGCAGGATATGTTTAGTAGGGAGAGAAAAATGCTATTAACTAACCATGAAATAACTAAGCAGGGCCAAATCTGTGGAGCTTGTACAAAACATTGATTTCTGTGGGAAGATGTGCCTTTTGAGCCCGTGAGCAGAGGGTGGCACAAGAGCCTGAATTCCAGTGGGAGGGAATGTCCCAAGCCCCCAGCTGGCCCTACAGCACAGTCCCGAGTCTCTTCAGCGAGCGTTTCCCAGGCAGAGCCTCTCCTGAAGCACCGACAGTGGGGACAGCTCGGCAGGAACGGCTCCTCCTCCACCCACAACATCCCACAGGTGACCGCAGGCGCGCACCCAGCCCTGCTCTCCGCCACCTGCAGGCGTCTTGCTGGGAGGGCTCTCCTCCCTGCAGCCAGCTCCTGCCCATCGATCCCTCTGGACAAGTATTGCTTCCTTTTTTAGCTGCTGTAAGGTGTACCCGACCCCAAACACAGCTGGGGGCTCCTGGAGACCTCAGGGCTCCCTGGCACCCCCGCCCAGCCCGGAGCGATGGAGACTGCTCCTGGCTGGAACTGCACCAGGAGCACAGGCAGAACTGCGCGGGCAGGGCATCAGCTCCCACAGCAGCGTCTGCACTTCAGGAGGGGGACCCTGGAACCTGCAGGACCCTCCCTGAGCCAGAATCCGAGCGTTCGAGTTACCAGCACTGGCACTGCCCACAGTTTCATATTCATATCTATATATATAGATAGATATAAAATCTTCTTCCTGTGCCTTTAGAAAACGAATGATTGATCCCAAATCCCCCAGCCGGTGTGCTCCCAGCTGTGGCCTCCCCAGATGGAGCCCTGGAGCGTTCTGTCCCTCTCCACTGCCCCAGCAGTCCGAGCCCCCAGCCCAGCCCTGGCTGTCCCCACACCTGTGCTGAGCCCCAGCCCCTCTCTGGCCAGTCCGTGCCCCCTCCCCTGGCCCAGCCACCATGCCCTTCCCCAGGCTCGGGGCAGTGCAGGAGCAGCCCAGGCTCCCCCGGAGCCATGGGAAGGGCAGCGGGTGTGCTTTGCTGTGGTGCCACACGGCGCTGGCATGGCTGGCACCCGCGGGAGGGCCCGCAGGGAGCTCCTCCGGGCTGGGTTTTCTCCTGGCACAGCCCCGCTCCTCCTGCAGCGACGGCTCAGAGCCCCTGGCTGGCATGGGCGGTTCCTGGGGCAGAGGGGCTGCGGTGCTCGCTGTCCCTGCCAGCTGGGACAGCCGCTCCTGGCACACACACCTGGCACCTGCGGGAGCCAGCATCCTCCCCAGCCTCCCCACACAGCCCGGAGCCCTCCCTGCAGCTTCCAGCGGGGACCAGCACACCTTGAACAGCCGAGAGCCTCGGGGAACACGGGAGGGACAAGAGCATCCCAAACAAACGGGATACTGTGCTGATGGTGACACAAACCCAGGGACTGCACCCTGGTCTCCACTGGGACACATTTCCAGTGCCCCAGGGAGGGCAAGGACTGGCAGGGGGAGCAGGAGAGAGACGGGGGATGGATTTCTACAGTTCAGCCCTCGAAGGCCTGGGGAAGAAACGGGACATCCACAGACTAAAAAAATGCTCTTTTCCGAGAAAGTGCAGTTATAAGGAGAGAGCCAGAAAATCTTTAAGCAATATATATTGATATATATATACATATATATATATACACAGAGATATATATACACACATATATATATGCACATATATAAATACACATGCTTAAACTGCTGGGGCAGAGCTGGGGCTTTGTGCTGTGCTCCTCCCTCCAGCCTCGTGTGCTCCGAGCAGGGTGCAGAGGGCACGGAGCCCTCGCCACCCCGCTCTGCCTGCTCCGGGAGCACACCAGCATCCCTCGGGGTGGGCCTGGCTGTGCCCTTAAGGTTTTCCACTTGTGTAAGACTCCAAGTTTACAAACAAAAGCGTTTGTCATTGTGCTTCCAGGACTGCAAAAATATCGTTCCCCTACGACTAGAAATGTTAAGGTGAAATAGGCAAATTAGGCAGTACTAGAGATGGATTTTGGTTTTGGCGACCTAACAAATAGTTATTATTGGGAAATACTTTTGTATCACTTGGGATCTGGCTCTAACGTAACGAGGTCGTGTGCTCTGCCCGCCCGAAGCCTAAAGGTGGTACTTCCGCAGCAGTTCCGATTGCCAGGGGTGCTTCCTCTCGGGAAACCTGTCTGGGATTTTGATTTTGAGGAAATCCTGGATACATTTTTCCAGCTCTTCCTCAATGGAGAGCTTCTCCTTCACTGCTTTTTTCTTGCTGGAGTTGGACTCGCGGGAGCCGGAGGTGAGAGTCCGGAGCAGGTCGCTCTTCCTGCGGATCTCGGACTGCTGCAGCAGCTGCACCGGGCCCTTCTTGGCCGGCCGGTCCAGAGTCTGAATGTTGGGCTGGCGTGTGACGGGCCCGCAGATGACGGTCTCCTGGGGCGAGCTGGCCTCGGACTGGCTGTCGCAGCTCGACGTGGACAGCTCGTTGCAGGACGTGCCACTCTCGCCCTCCTTGTCGCCCTTGCCGTTCTTGCAGCAGCAGTCGCAGTGGGATGAGGACCAGCGGGAGGGCTCGCCTGCAGGGAGACAGAGAGCCCGGGGTTACGGCAGCTCCAGACCCCCACACACCCCAGGACAGGCTGCTGAGCCCCCCCACCCCGGGCTGACTGCGGCAGATCCCATCAGCCCTGGAGCTCCTCATGCACCCTGCTGCCGTGTGCTGCTCAGCATCCAGCTGGGCTGAAACCTCTGCAGAGATCCTCAGGGAGGGTCCAACTGGGCAACCACGGCTGGAGCCCCCTGGCTTCTCCAGACACCCCACACTTCTCCAGACACCCCACACTTCTCCAGACACCCCACACTTCTCCGAGGCTCCACGGCAGAGCCAGCCGGGGCAGCCGGCACTGCCAGCCTCCGTCCTGGCAGGCATCACCCCCCAAGATCCCCCTCGCTCCCCACACCCCAGTCCTGCCTCCCTCAGAGCAGCCTCCCCGCACACGAGGCCTGGGCACACGCGGAGCAGCCTCTGGGGACGGCGGCTCCTTCATTGGCAGCGCCCAGCCCGGGAAGCCCAGGCCAGGGCCGGTTCCCGGTCCTGCGGCGCAGGGCTGTGGTGCTGTTCTCCAGCTGGAGCCCTGCCCAGCCGCAGCAATCCGTGACCGAGGGGAGAGCTGGCACCGGGAACAGCGGCTCCGTGCCCACGGCAGCGCAGCCAGCACGGACACAGCGGGCACCGGGGAGCATCCGTCCTCCCTGCCATGGAACGGCCCTCCCGGCTCTCGCAGCCCGGACATCCCCCGAGCTCGGGAGGCACCACCCGGCTCTGCAGCCCCTGCTCTGACCATGACAGGGAGCCACGGCCTGTCCCCAGGGTCACACCCGGGCCTGAGGGTCCCTCACAGCGGGACAGGGGCTGGGGGAGCCGCAGAGAACGGGCACGGTCTGGCTGGAGCTGCAGCTCTGCCCTGGGCTGGCAGCGGTGACAGGGACACGCGGTGAGGTCACTGCTGCACCACAGCCCCTGTGGCCAACTGGGGAAATTTCCTCACACAATGGACTGAGGTCACTTTTTCTGCTCTGCCCCTGCTGCAGATCCCCAGTGAAAAACGGGGAAAAGGGAAGGAAAAGAGAAACAGATGGTGGTGCCAATTCAGAGCCCCTGCGGCCAGGGAGCAGAGCCTGGGGAAGGGGCTGTGGGCACTGGGAGCCCGACTGGCACTGCCCTGCTCTCCCGTGTCTCCATCCTTACCCAGCCAGGATCACAGTGCACACAATTTACAGGAACAGGCGGAAGCCAGAAGTCAGGAAGCCTCCCCATCTCCTCCCTCCTCTTCCTTGTCAATGATGAAGGAGTCTCTCAGTCTGGGAGCTGCAGGGCTACTCTAATTTACAGACTCACTTCAAAGCTACCCTGTGTCTTGTCTGAAAACAGTCAATAATGGCTAAACTGAAATTCTGTACCCATTTCTAGGCTTGGACAAAGGCGTTATGAACTGAGCCCTGTAAAACCCTGACCCACGTGCTCTGAGAACACTTCCAGGAGCTGTGTGGATTGCAGCTCCTTATTGCAGCTGGTACCCACATCCCAGAGCAGTGAGACAGCGCTGAAACCGAGGGGGCTTTGTTCCAGCCCAGGAGAAAAGCTCAAACTCCTCAGCAACCCAAACCGTTCACCCGGCCCCAGACCCCTCCTGCAGGGGCCCAGGGCACTGCTGGGATCATCAGTGGAGCTCTGCAAAGCTGCACACAGTGCTCAGGCCACGGACACCCTTCTCCCAGCTGGGGCTCAAAGGCTGTCACACGGCCCCAGGATGGTTTGGACTGGAGGGGATGTTCGTGTCATTGCAGTCCCCCTGCCACGGGCACGGACACCTCCCACGAGACCAGGTTTCTCCAAGCCAGCTTTGAGCGCTGCCAGGGGTAGGGCAGGCACATCTTCCCGGGACAGTGGGGCAGGAGAAGGGATGGAGCCAGGATGGCAGCTGGGGCAGAGGGACCCACCAGCTGCCATCAGGCACAGCTACAGCAGAGACTTCATTACCACAGAACAAGGCGTTTATAAGTCAATTAAAACCTGTTAGATGCTAATTTCACTTAATGAATATTCACCAACAATGGGCACACCACGGGTAAGCCAGGAGACAGAAAGGACTTTGCCCCAGTGAAAAGTTTTGTTGGAGCCCCGGGGCCAGTCTCAGTGCCACAGGTGGAGCTGGGCTGGGGCAGCGTGAACCTCTGCTCCCCACGGGAACTGGGGTGCTCAGTGTGCCAGGGCCGGGCAGCTCCGGGCCGGGCTGGCCACAGCTGCAGTGGCACACACCTGCCTGGGCTGGGCTGGGCACGGCTGCAGTGGCACACACCTGCCTGGGCTGGGCTGGGCACGGCCGCAGTGGCACACACCTGCCTGGGCTGGGCACGGTCACAGCAGCACACACCTGTCTGGGCCGGGCTGGGCACAGCCACAGTGGCACACACCTGCCTGGGCTGGGCACAGCCACAGCAGCACACACCTGCCCGGGCTGGGCTGGGCACAGCCACAGTGGCACACACCTGCCTGGGCTGGGCACAGCCACAGCAGCACACACCTGCCCGGGCTGGGCTGGGCACAGCCACAGCAGCACACACCTGCCCGGGCTGGGCTGGGCACGGCTGCAGTGGCACACACCTGCCTGGGCTGGGCACGGTCACAGCAGCACACACCTGTCTGGGCCGGGCACAGCCACAGCGGCACACACCTGCCCGGGCTGGGCACAGCCACAGTGGCACACACCTGTCCGGGCTGGGCTGGGCACGGCTGCAGTGGCACACACCTGCCCGGGCCGGGCACAGCCACAGCGGCACACACCTGCCCGGGCTGGGCACAGCCACAGTGGCACACACCTGCCCGGGCTGGGCACAGCCACAGTGGCACACACCTGCCCGGGCTGGGCCGGGCACAGCCACAGCGGCACACACCTGCCCGGGCCGGGCACAGCCACAGTGGCACACACCTGCCCGGGCTGGGCCGGGCACAGCCACAGTGGCACACACCTGCCCGGGCTGGGCACAGCCACAGTGGCACACACCTGCCCGGGCTGGGCTGGGCACAGCCACAGCGGCACACACCTGTCCGGGCTGGGCTGGGCACGGCTGCAGTGGCACACACCTGCCCGGGCTGGGCACAGCCACAGTGGCACACACCTGCCCGGGCTGGGCTGGGCACAGCCACAGCGGCACACACCTGCCCGACCGGGGCTCCTCGGAGCTCTCAGGGTGGCAGACAGTGCCGCAGGGATCCAAGAGCCATCTCTGTGCCCCGCAGCGCTGGGGAAGGGCCCGCAGCAGCAGCAGCAGCAGCAGCAGCACCCCGGGCTGGGCAAGGAGGGGCTGAGCCCGAGCCCGGCACCACAACGGCAGCAAAGGAGCATCGGCTGACTTCACCACAGCACGCGTTAATTAATGTCTAAATGCTTTGAGATTCTTAGATAAAAGCAGCTAATTAATTCTGGCCTGGCTTTCCTGCTTTCCTCCCTGATCTCAGCACATTTCTCTCCCAGTGCCCTAATTATAATAATAATTATTAGAAGCTTCTGAAGCAGCAGCAATGCCTCTGATGTATAATTGACACACAAGCCAGCAGCCACCCAGTTTTCCCCTTCTCCTCTCCCTCTTTCCCAACAAGCAGGCTGCAAGGAGGGAACGGGAAATCCCTGTGCAGGAGGACAGATGCTGGGAGAAAACTGGGGAGGAGCGAGGAGCTGGGATGGAAACCACGACTGACAAAAGCCAGGGAAGAGTTTTCATGGTGAGAAATGGCCCAGGGACCCTGCCCCAGCTCAGCCGCCACTGATCAGGGTTTGAATGGGGAGACGCTGAGCCCGGGAGGAACAGCCCAGCACAGACAGTCCTGGGGTACAGGCAGGGCCCCCTCCCCATGCCATCCCTCTGCCCCCCAGCTGGCAGTGCCACCCCAATGGCAGCAGGGCTGCAGAAACCCTCGGAGGGGTCTGAGTGCCCCAAGGCAATGTTGTCACATTTCAGAACAAACACTGCAAATTTCCATTCTCTGGGAAATCTCAACATTTTCATTTTTACTCCTCCTGAATTTGGACTGAAAGTCGCAGCTCTGGGAGGGCATTCACTGGGATGGGGACTGAGCTCTCCCTCAGCTCTGCCCTCACAGGCTCCTTCTCACAATAATGCTCCTTCTATTCCATTTCTGCAGCTTGCACAGCCCTTTCTCCTGAGGTTTGTGGGCAGGCTGGGGATGGTGTCACGGCTGGGAAGGACAATGTCCCCAAGCAACAGCTCAGACACATCTGGTGCCTGTTTTTGAGGAAGACAGGGATATTTTCTGTATTCAGATGCTCATTTACCTCCACGTGTGTGGCTGTACCCACCTCCCAGCCTGTGATCATCACTTGAGCCATTTTCCTACTGTTCTCAATCCACTCTGGTCCATTTATGTTGTCCTCTTACCTTTTATTCCTTTCCCTGCTTCTTCTGCTTTAGGGCTTTGTGGTTGGTTTGATTTATTTCTGTTTCACACTCCTCTTCTCCTTCCTGCCCCTTGACTTTCACCTCTCCTCTGCTCTGGGTTTTGCTGCCTCCTCCTCCCTTTCTGTCCTCTGCTGGGGCTGATGGCAGCAGCTGATCCCGTTTGAGCACTAATTACCCAGGTGGGCAGGGCTGGCAGGGAGGACAGGGGGGAACAGGGGTGTCCCCAGCTCTGGGGCACCCCTGGTCAGCTCCCTGTCACCTACAGGCCACTGGAGCCCTGTCAGCGCCGTGCTTCCCGCCTTGTGCACCCGCTGTGCTCCTCTCAGCCCCCAAGAGTGGTGTGTGGGAGCTTTCAGACAGATCCCCATTGCCCATGGGGTCAGTCCCAGCTGGGTTTGCCTGGGGCCGAGCTCACGGTGAGCTGGTGCAGGGCCAGTTTGATTTAGAGCAGGCACTGGGGCGTGCCCAGCGCCTCTGGGTCCGCATCCATGCGGGAATCGAGGGGGTTGGGACTGATGAGAGACCAAGCTCTAATTGGTGCTTTAATAAATACATTCTGACTTGGTAGCGGGGCCAGATTTATCAGCAGAAAATGCCCCAGTCTAAATAAAATCAGGCAGGTAAAGCTGAGGAATGACGACAAGCTCCAGGCACTGCTGGGCTCCAGGGTCTGTCCTGGCAGCAGCACGGACACCCT
Source organism: Anomalospiza imberbis (assembly GCF_031753505.1). Lineage (NCBI taxonomy): Eukaryota > Metazoa > Chordata > Aves > Passeriformes > Viduidae > Anomalospiza > Anomalospiza imberbis. Next base: position 18,305,094 of record NC_089695.1, on the reverse strand, counting down.
GGGATTTATTTGCTCTGAGGATCAAGAATCTGCAGTAAAATTTCAGTGAGAGACAAAGCCGGGAAGGACTTGGCAGTAACATTGGTTTCAACCCTCCCACATGCTCAAAGGCAGCAGTGAGTGGGGGACAGGGATCAGGGGAGAGGGGGGAACTGGGGAGAAAGGGAACCAGGGCAGGAAGGGAGCAGGCAGCCCCCGTGGCTGTTCCAGCCCCCGTAGGGAGCTCACACCATTTTTTAGCTTTCTGGGGGCAGCTGGGGACACTTGGATGCTGCCATCTGATTTGAATCCAATTGAAATTTGAATTAAAATTTAAATTTTCTAGTTCAAAGTGTTTTCCATTTAAATAATCTGAACTTGCCAACCCAATATAAACCCCAGAATTGTTCCCTGGTCTGTCTTGTTCGTGCACAGTGATTTTCAGCCAGTCCCCAGCAGCACACACACTTCCATCACATTGTCAGCCTCCCAGCACATTGTCATTTCACCAGCACTCCTGCAATCCTCCCCAAAACACTTGGTTCTGGAAGTGAACTCCTGTAAGAGTATCAAATTTGTTTGAAAATAAAAATAAGTTCCCCAAATGGTGAAGAAAAAGAGACCTGGTGTTAAAATACCAGAAGGCATATTAAATGAGCCAAAATATTTATATAGGGATCTTCTCAAAGCAACATGTCATGAAGTTAAAATTTGGAGAGGAGGGAGCAGCCTGGAGTGTGAGCAGCAGGGTGGAGAGGCACAGGCCGTGTGGGGAGCAGCTGCTGCCCATGTCTGGAGCTGTGGGCACGCCGGCCTTGCAGAGAGCTCCTCCCGTGGTCACTTCACCCGCCCGGGCTGTGCAAGGAACATCTTGGACTCTGCTGGTGCCCCCGAGCTGGCCATAACTGCACAGCCAAGCCTTCCCTGCCAGCCCTGCAGCCCCAGGCTGCACGCCCAGCTCCAGCTGTGAGCCCTGGAGCCCCAGGCTGCACCCCTAAATCCAGCTGTGAGCCCTGGAGCCCCAGGCTGCACCCCTAAATCCAGCTGTGAGCCCTGGAGCCCCAGGCTGCACCCCTAAACCCAGCTGTGATCCCTGCAGCCCCAGGCTGCACCCCTCAATCCAGCTGTGAGCCCTGCAGCTCCCAGGCTGCAACCCCAAATCCAGCTGTGATCCCTGCAGCCCCAGGCTGCACCCCTAAACCCAGCTGTGAGCCCTGCAGCCCCAGGCTGCACCCCTAAACCCAGCTGTGAGCCCTGCAGCCCCAGGCTGCACCCCCAGCTCCAGCTGTGAGCCCTGCAGCCCCAGGCTGCACCCCCAGCTCCAGCTGTGATCCCTGCAGCCCCAGACTGCACCCCCAAATCCAGCTGTGAGCCCTGCAGCTCCCAGGCTGCAACCCCAAATCCAGCTGTGATCCCTGCAGCCCCAGGCTGCACCCCTAAACCCAGCTGTGAGCCCTGCAGCCCCAGGCTGCACCCCTAAACCCAGCTGTGAGCCCTGCAGCCCCAGGCTGCACCCCCAGCTCCAGCTGGCCCCTGCCCTGCCCTGAGCCCTTGGCCAGGCTGCAGCAGGAGCAGAGCTGAGCGCTGCCCCTCCAGTTCTCACTGGGATTTTCAGTGTTGGCTCAGCAAGGACTGTGCCTGGAGGAGAGCAGGAAAGGATGAGCCTGGATGTGGGCAGAGCCGAGGTCTCAGCTTTCAGCGCTGCAGTACAGCAGGAGTACCCGGAGGAATAATTCAGTGCTGCTGGGCTCGGTGCTCCCCTTTCCCAGGACTGTGAACAGAAACAATATGTGGCCATAAGGACCGAGGCATTTCAGAGTATTTTCTCCTGGGAAAATGATGTTGATATGAAAACCTGGCACTCCAGCTTTCTTCTGCCCACAGCATTTGCTCTTTCTGTTCTGCCAAACAGCTCCAGCTCGGGTAAGTCTGGAGCACAGAGAACTCACAGCTGCCACTATTTGCATCTTCCTTCCTACAGTTCAGCCTTGCCTCCTCGAATTTAAGACTTTTCTGAGTATTTTTTGATTCATCAATGCCATATTAACCCAGTACTTAACACAGCCTTTCCTTTTGCTCTCTGTTACTTTCAGTTTACGCTCAGGACCTTGAAAGTCAAGTCTGATGGAAAGAAAGCAGTCTGGGCTGAGAAGCAAGGGTTTCCTTGTCCTCTCTGGAGGAGCCCTGGCCAGGCTGAGCTGCAGTGACACACACGGAGCCCTCTGGTCAGCCAGCAGAGCAACAGCCACGATGCAGGGAAGGGATGCAGGGTCATGGACTGAAGCTCTTGTTAAGAGAGATACTCCCATCATGCATTCATTAAAACACGGGTACAACCACGTTAGTCTGAACGATCAGAACTCCCCTGACGCTGCCCCGGTTCTGGAATTGCTCCCAGGAGCTTTGAGGGCAGCCCAGCCCCGACCTCTCTGGCAATACCTGGATATTTCCATGCCTAGATGGAACCCCCCAGTCCACATTAAATGAGCCCCGTTCTGGACACGTGCTTTAATTAGCAAAGCCAGAGTGTTCATTGCTCCTGCTTCTCGAAGACCTGTGTGAGAAACTGCTGACAGATGGTTGTGGTAATGTGGGAGCCAGAATTCTTGAATTTTTGGAAATTAGAGCTCATGAACTCAAAAATGCTCTGGAGATCTGAAGCTATCATGTCAGCCTATGTTGTTCCAATTAATTGCAATCAATCGCTAATTGAGAGCTATTTTAAGACTTATCATCACTCTGAACATAATGGAGAATAAATTGCAAGTTCCCCTTTATCCCCACCACAAATGACACCAGTGCAGAGAAATCTCAGGAAACAGAGTGAGAGAGGGGAGCAGGAAGCCGGGTCCTGATTTCCTCCTGTCCCCCTGGCAGGTACAATGACACAGCAGCTCAATCACGCAGCCTGGATTGCCAGAGGGAGGAGATGAGGGCTCACAGGGCTCACAGGCAGCTCCTGGGGCTTCACCTCCAACGCTGGCCAAGACAGCAGCTCTGATGTCGCTCCCTTTAACGAGCTGGAACTCAGTTTCCTCCAAGATCCCTTCCAAGCCAAGCTCTGGGATTCCATGACAGCCCTGGGGGCAGGAGGCACCGCCTGCAAGGGGCTTGCTGGGGGCAGCAGTTTGGTTTGGCTTTACAGGCAGGGCCCCAAATCCCGACACAGCTGTTCTGACTGAGAACCAAATGACCTCAATAACTGCTCAGCAACAGGCTGGGGTGTGCTGCAGCGTGTGCAGGCAGCCCCCGAGGGACGGAGCTCTGGGGGCAGGGGGAGCTCAGGCACAGCCAGACTGTCACTCACTGTCACCCTGTGACGGGCACCGGCTTGGCAGGCTGGTCCCCCATGGCACGGAGGGAAATCCCCAGGCTGAGAGATAACCAGCCCTTAACTGAGGAGGTTCTGCTAACAGCCAACGAGTAAGGCAGTGTTTAATCCAGCCGCAGTTCTGCTGTCTTTTCATGACATTTTATTTTGGATTCAGCTGGAACAAGCCCAGCTCTCCTTTCAAAAGGCCCAAGTTCCACTTTTTTCTCCTGATGATTTAATGCCATACTCTCTTCCCTTTCATTTCCCACCTGGTCCTCACCTACACTATATACAAATCTGTGTCTCCTTGGATCCTGGCCGTGGCCTCTGCGTGCCACCGTCACATGGGGAGATTCACCCCTTTCACCTCTCATTTGTTCTGTTCCTGCAGTCGCTCCAGTTTCTTCTCTCTCATTTTTACTCTCGGTATCAAGTGATTTGCTATTCTTGGAGCATCCTCCCCTTGTCCCTTTGTCTCTGCTCCAGTGCTGTTCCCAAAAGTCACCCTTCCCAGGAGCTGCTCCCAGGGCTCCTTGGCCAGCCCTGCCAGGCTCTGCAGTCCCCTCTCCTCAGGCTACAGCTCCCTGCCTCTGCCTTTCCAGTCCCGTCCCGTCCCTTCCCACAGGCCCAGCCGGGGGTTACCATGCTATCAATCAATAATTCAGCTGTGTAACAGGGCCACCAATCAATAATTAAGCTTTACAGCAGGCGGTGAGCAGTTACAGCACACAGCTGAAGTGACTCTGCTGAGAAAGGCTGCTGGTAGGAGGAGGTTCGTTGAATTCAAAGCCAATATTGCTGAAGGCGAGGGAGTGCAGCCCTGCTGCTGGCCCTGGCAGCTCACGGCGAGGCCGGGCAGCCTCCCAGGGGGCAGAGGATCCACTGCCAGGCCCAGCTGTCTCCCGGGAGAGGAGCGCCCCAGGAGGGGTCTCCAGGCTCCCCCGTTCCTGGCACAGCCACCCAGCTGGCAAAGCTCAGTGCCCACGCTGGGTGCCACGTGAAGGGTGGCAGATGGAGCACACCAGCTCTTCCAGCTCTGCCAGTGGTACCCCAGGGCCTGGAGGGGAGTCTCTCCCAGTTGGACCAGCTGAAGCACCACGGAGCACACCTGCACTGGTGACAGGCTGCAGGACAGCCTGGAGCCATCAGCCCACCATGAGTTATTCTTTCTCCCCTGCCTCGTTCAGCCCCGTGCTGGCACTGCCCCGGGGCTGGCTGGCAGCGGCAGAGCCAGCAGGAACAGCTGCTTCTGGCCAGGCATGGTGACATGATGTATGTCCCTGTTACAGAGGGACACGGACCACGGCTGCTGCACCTGGGCCGGGCACAGGGACAGGGCCGAGGGCAGCCGAGCAGCCAGAAATGGCTCTGCTGAGACATCCAGCTGAAACAGATGCTTATGGAAACAATTACTTTGGAAATTACTTCCCTCTTTCCTGCTTAAAGCCATTACTGATCTCCTAATTAGAGGCTGTTGTGAGGGGAGCATCAGCCTCCTCTCCAGACAGTGAGGGATGGGACAAGGGAAAACGGCCTCAAGGTGCCCCAGGGGAGGTTCAGATTGCATTGCTAGGGAGAAATTCTTTACTGAAAGACTGGTTAAGCATTGGAACAGGCTGTCCAGGGAAGTGGTGGTGTCCCCATCCCTGGAAGTGTCCCGGGCCAGGTTGGATGGGGCTTGGAGCAACCTGGAATAGTGGAAGGTGTCCCTGCCCACGGCAGGGGTGGGAACAAGTTGATATTTAAGGACCCTTCCAAGCCAAACCATGCTGGGATTCTGTGGTTCTACAGGCACGGCTGGCCCAGCAGTGCCCAGCAGTGCCACAGGGCATTCCCAGTTGATTTATCCCTGGGATGCTAGTGGCATTTCCCCCGGCCACAGGCGCTGACCAGCAGCCCGGCTGGCTGCCCTTCCCACAACCCCGAAGCAGCTGCATTTTCCTGATCTCCTCCTGAGGACGAGCCCGGTGTGCTCTGGCCGAGGCAGCAGAGGGTCCTGCTGTGGGGCAGCGGTGCCAGCCCGGAGCAGGAGGGACATGGGGACAGCGGCTCGGCCCCCTGCCTGGGCTGCCCGTGCCCAGCTGCCCCTGTCCCTGCTCCAGCCCCTGCCCCAGAGCCAGGAGGGCTGGGGGACAGAGCAGGCGCTGGTTGTGGATCCCCTGGAGCACGATCAGGGTCAGAGCTGCCGCTGTCGCCGCCGGAGGAGGGGAGGGATGCTCCGTGCCCTCCGCGGGAGCGCAGGTGGAGCTGAGCTCTGCATCGGGGCCGGCACTTTTCTGGGACTATCGGATATCCCTTTCCATAGGGGCACATGCTCGGTTTTTATGAGCTATTTAAGACATCCTCTCAGGAAGTTTTCTTATTTTTTCCCTGTCTGAACCTCATAAACCGGGCTTCTGCTCTACAGAGATAAATTTGATTTATGTGAGAAACATTCCCAGGCACAGTGGGCTTTGCCTTAAACCTCGTATCTCTCTGCTCAGTGGTGCTGTGGCTTAGCTTGGTTTATTTTCTATCCTCTAAGTGGTGAATTGAACTTTCAGAAATGAATGGTTTGGTTTATCTGATTTAGCATCTTGAGCAAAGCACTTTTGCATCAAATAAATGCAGGCGGTGGGAGACCCTCCAGACACTGCTTTGCTCCAAACATTTTCAGCACTGCTTTCAAGACCAATTAAGTTACCCATGCCTGGGCAATCCTAAATGCTCTGGGATCAGAAGCTTTTCCCTCCTGGGGAGGGTTTGAGGGGATGAGGAGGGTGCTGAGCCAGGGCAGGGCAGCGCCGCGGTGCTGGGCAGGGCCCCCAGCTCCCTGAGCTCCCCTCTCGTGCAGCATCACCCAAACCACCTGGCTCCTTCTGCTTTTGCAAAGTCTGAAAAGAGTAAAAGGAGAAGCCAGGCCGAGGCTAAGGTGCGCCCTTGTTTGTGAATTCACAGAGGATTCACAGTGGGGAGGGGATGGGCAGTTCCAGCACGTGGGACAGGACTGGGCACGGCTCCTGGCGCAGCCCCAAGGAAACGTGGGATGCTGACACTTCCCGGTGGGAAGCACGGCACAGTGCCCGTGGCCAGGCCAGAGGGATGCACTGGGACACCCTGAGCAGGTAAATCCTTTCCTGGGAAGCGAGGGGACGCCGGCACTGAGCGGGGATGTGGGGTCCTGGCTGTGGGATCCAGCCCTGCAGCAGTGCCAGCCCTGGGCACCAAACACCAGCAGCTGCACACACATCCCCTGGGGAGGGCTTTCTACCAGCTCCCGAAAGACCTTTCCTGGATGAGTCCAAGGATAATTTGATTTTTTTGGATTGGATAGGTTTGGGGAAAATAAACTAAACTGGCTTGGGTTAACTGATCTGCAGCTCTGCCCTGCAGTTACAGAAGAAAATATTCTTTTTCCCTGCCAAATCGAACAGATAATTTGATATTTTCTTCATTATTATTTTTAAAGGAGGAGGCAAGAAGTCCAGGCAGATATGGGAGGTTTCTATCAAAGTTCTCCACAGGAGCACAGGAAATCTGAACAACTGTGAGTCCAGTGCCTCTGTGTCCGTACCTGCATTGCCAGGAAGGCTTCGAGCATCACACGCGTACTCAAAGTGATAACAAAGGAAGGGCTTTCCCACTGCAAGGCGGAAACACACCAAATATGGAAAAATTGGACTCACTGTCCTTTGACCTAGAAGAAATGCTGAAAATTTCAGTAAGCTCTCAGCGATGCACAGACGTGATCCTGATCCCTCTGGAAAGGACGTGAGCATTCCTGCTCCCTGGAAAATGCTCCCTGGAACAGCCCAGGAGCTGCAGGCTCTGTTTCTGCCCTCACACACTCTGCACTGCTCTGGAACTGCCGAGCTGGGGCTGCCCACAGCTCCCAGTGCTCCCAGGGATGGCCACAGCTCCCAGTGAGAGCCACAGCTCCCAGTGAGAACCACAGCTCCCAGTGAGAGCCACAGCTCCCAGTGAGAACCACAGCTCCCAGTGAGAGCCACAGCTCCCAGTGCTCCCAGTGATGGCCACAGCTCCCAGTGAGAACCACAGCTCCCAGTGAGAGCCACAGCTCCCAGTGAGAACCACAGCTCCCAGTGAGAGCCACAGCTCCCAGTGCTCCCAGTGATGGCCACAGCTCCCAGTGCCACAGCTCCCAGTGCTCCCAGGGATGGCCACAGCTCCCAGTGCCACAGCTCCCAGTGCTCCCAGTGAGGGCTGCCTGAGTCTCCAGGACACTTCGCAGCGTTCAGTGCTCTGGGCTTGGCACAGGCTGGGGGTTTGGCACAGGCTGGACATTGCCGCCCTCAGGGATGCTGGGATTTGACTTGAAAAGGGAAGGGGATTACAGAAGGTGGATTCACGGGTGGAGTCCACAGCACCCAAGCAATCAGCTGAACTCAGCAAGCCTTGGCAGTGCAGCCCTGGCCAGGCCAGGCCCTGCCCGACCCCTCAGTCAGACAGGTTTGGGGGAGCACAGTGTTCAGCTGCTCTAATCACACCCATTGCTTCAGTCGTTTCCTTTCCCCCTCCCCTCCTGCACCCTCCTGGGCCCTTTTGCCACCAAATCGGCTACAGAAACAAAGTCAATTGGTCAGGGAAGGAGCTTGTTCAGGAATGAGGCAGCTCTGTGGCACAAGAAAACAGAACCCCAGCAGGTCCTTGCACCCCACGTCCTGACAGACTGAGCCCAGCAGGGCCAAGGGGCTTTCTCTGGTGGGGAAGGGTGGAAAGCCCAGCAGCCCATGGTTTAAAAGCCCTCCCTCAGCTCTCCTCAAGTCAGCCCCCAGCCACAAGGAAATGGTCTAGACCTGGATTTTGGGAGTCACTTCCGGGTGCTGACACAGGGAGCAGCTGCTCTCACCTATTGCTTCATTTCAGCTTTATCTGGTGAAAACCAAATGCTGCAGCCCAGCTGCTTTGCTGGGGAAAGATAAATGACACTGTAAATGCATGCGTGACCTGCCGGTCAAGAGGCTCATGGTCGTGTTTCATGGTCATTATTTATTGACCAGCCGGGAGGTCTGAATCTGGTGCTTGGAGCTCTCAGAACCAGGCTGGAGCTTCAGTGGGGGACGTGCTCGGTCATGGGGAAACCCTGGGGTGCGGGGTCTGGCCCCCAAGGGCAGCATCAGCCCCACCCCAGCATCCCTGCTCGGCCACAGCCACGGCCCCGCCGGCAGAGAACCCACGAGTGAGGACAGAAGTGGGATGGATAAACAGAGCAAAAAGGCCCAGCCTATAATTTGAGGAGTGTAAATGTTTCAGCTTCAGCTCAACAGCTGAGTGAGTGAGAAAAGCTCCTGCTCACACCGTGCTCGGCGTCCTGAGAGCTGCTCAGGCTTGGGCCCCATGCTGACTGGCCCTGTGGCTTGGCACCCTTGTCCAGCTGCCCCCAGGCAGCCTGAACCCGGCCAGAGGCACCTCCTGCTCCCCACAGCTCTGCCCTGCAGGCAGCAGGAGCTGCAGCAGGGTGCCCTGACCTGGCGTGGCACCTGCCCACGGTGCCCCTGGGGCACCAAGGGGTCGGGCTGGGCCAGGCCTGGCCCCTGGGGTGCTGTGGCTGCGAGGAGGGGGCAGCCAGCAGCTTTGTGCCAGGAGGAAGCACCTTTTGCACCCACAGAGCCTGGGGCTCTGGGGGGCTCATGGAGAGTGCTGGATTTATCCACTCGCTGGGGCTGGATATTGTATTTCACTCGCAAATTCAACCTACTACGTTCAAAAAATGGAGCAAACTCTTACTCAATGTGGGAGATTAATCTGTAACACAAAATATTTAATTAATACAGTGAAATTTCATTTCATGGGTGCTTGCATTTGTGCTGTGATAAGCAGTAGCTGAAGATCAGGGATTCACTGACGACTGCCGACGACAAAGGAATCGTTCGTCTGCACGCAGTCAAGCACAGCAAATATCCAAGGAGTGTTTTGGCATGGCCTGTAATGTTTGCTGTATTAGTCCTGTACATGAATAATTTACAGCTAAAGGTCTGTCTCGTTGCCATCACCAAATCAAAAGCCATTTGCTCTAGTTATGATATCACAGTGACAGCTTGGCTCCGGCAGTTTCCATCCTGCCAGCTGATGGATTTCGCTGAGTTTAAGAGATTTCTCTTACATATTAAGCAACAATAAAATGGAAAGCAGCATTAGCAGTGTCTGGGGCAGTTTGGCTGGGGCTCAGTGACACTTTGGTGAGCAGTAGATGAGCTGAGCTGACACCTCGTCACTGGCAGAGCAGCCCCGGGCTGCCCTGTCCTCCCAGCACAGAGGCTGGCACTGGGCTCACCCCGTGGTGGCCGGGGGGTGCCAGGGGGCTGGGGCAGGGCAGGGGGGCCCAGGACCCTGCCAGCCCATGGGCCAGGCCAGTGAACTGCTCCACCTCGGCGTGTGCTGCCCCCAGCCATGCTCCTGCTTCCCGCAGGGAGTTTGGTGTGGGGAAAGCATCACAGACCCCAGCACAGCGAGTCAGAGCCTCATTTACACATTAAGCCTTTTTATATCTCTCTTGCTGCATACAGGGGCCATAAACCAAGGAGCAAAGTGATTTACTGGTGTTTCAAGGCCCCTTTACAGAGGCAAAATGATTTATGGGGCCCCCGTGCACATGACCAAGAGGCCCTTAATATTTAACAGCTGTAAAAATCCTGCACAAGGCTGTGCATTACCCAGGCCTCCAAACAGATTAAGGTAACTTTGCATACACTGTGCCTGGTCAAATATTAATCACTGAATAATTTATCCTGTGAATTTATTTTGTTTTAAATCATTCCACAGATAAATTTGCCTGCTTCAGTGCAAATACATATTTATGATATGGTTATTGGTCTAATGTATGTTTTCTGGTATCCTCCTTTCAGGATATCCATAACAAAAGTCAAATCCATCCCTAGAAAAAGGAAGGGCGGAGAGCCCAGCAGAAGTTTCCTACGCAGGGCTGCACGTGGCTGGAGCTGCTGCCTACAGCAGGGAGCTCTGGAAATGAGCACTTGGAGCCTCTTTAAATATTGATGGCATGGCTGGAACGGTTATGAAAGCACTGGGAGAGCACTGGGAGAGCACTGGGAGAGCACTGGGAACGATGGAAGAGCCCCAACACGTGGAGAGGAGCGCGCAGGAATACGGCAGGGCCGGCTGGGACGTGCTGCCAGCAGCACCCACCCCTGAGTGAGCCCCCATGCCCTGAACAAGCCCCAAAGGAGCCCCACAGCCCAAAGGAGCCCCCACACCCCCACACCCCAAAGGAGCCCCCCAGCCCAAAGGAACCCCCACATCCCAAAGGAACCCCCCAGCCCAAAGGAACCCCCACAGCCCAAAGGAGCCCCCCAGCCCAAAGGAACCCCCCAGCCCAAAGGAACCCCCACACCCCAAAGAAGCCCCCCCAGCCCAAAGGAGCCCCCCACCCCAAAGGAACCCCCACACCCCAAAGGAGCCCCACAACCCAAAGGAGACCCCCAGTCCAAAGGAGACCCCCAGCCCAAAGGAGCCCCCCAGCCCAAAGGAGCCCCCCCAGCCCAAAGGAACCTTCACACCCTAAGGGAGCCCCCCAGCCTAAAGGAGCCCCCATGCCCCAAAGGAGGCCCCCAGGCCAAAGGAGCCCCCCAGGCCAAAGGAGCCCTGACACCCTTCAGCTGCACCCCGGGGTGAGGGGAAGGTGCCATGGCAGTCGGAACAGGCACACCCCAGGGTAGCCAAAGGCTTTTGTGTCCCAGCACCCTCCAGCTGTGCACGGGGATGGGTCCCAGTGGCACGAAGCACAGCCTGGCCCCGGGCAGCCCCTCAGCCTGCTGGGGGCTCAAGGCTGGATGGGGCCAGGTGTCACGCAGAGATCCAGCAGCGCGTTCCCACCACACGCCTCATGGCACCTGGGCTTCGAGGGGAGCAGTGCTCGCACCCAAAGGGCCCCCCTCCCTTCCCAGTCCTCATCTGGGAACCTCTGCTTGAAACACTGTGATGGTGAGCTGAAGGAAAAGCTGAGAGAGCCCAGAACTCACCAGCACCCTGGGAAAAGCAGAGGCAGCTCAGAGGCGGCGCTGGAAAGCGAGCCCATGGGATGCTGCAGCCCTGTGAGATGTCTCACAGAGGAGTCCAGAGAGCTCAGCAAAGCTCAGCTCACCCAGCAAAGCCCGGCCCGGCCGAAGCCAGGGCTGGGTCCAGCGTGCACTGAGTGCTGGGCACAGCTGAGCAGTGTGCCAGCGCTCACCCGGAGCCCCTGGAGCCCTGGCACAGCCTGGGTGCCTCCAGCAGCATGGGCTCCAGAGCCAAGGGCACGTTCAGCTGGACCACAGCAACGTGGTGCTCGGAGCCAAGCCCTGCCCTGTGGCAGCACATTTCTCTCTCTCTCAGGATTTTTCATAGAGGAGCACAGAGAGAAAGAAAGAGAAAACAATTTCTATTTCTGCTCCTTGTTTTCCCATGTGGAATGTGTTTGGAGAATTGTTCACCTGGGGTGATTGCTTGGTTGGGTTCTGGTGAGGATTGTTTGAGCTGATGGCCAATCCAACCCACCTGTGGCTGCATTCAGAGAGGGTCACGAGTTGGGGTGAGTTAGATATGGGAGTTACAAAAGTAGGTTTGTAGTTTTAGTATCTTCCTTTAAATAGTATATTAATGTATTATAGCATAGTTATAATAAAGAAATCATTCATCCTTCTGAGCTGGAGTCACACATCAGCATTTCTTCCCACCAGGTTCACCTGCATTTACAATACTGCCCTGCTGGCTCAGCTGCCTGCTCTCCCCACAGCAGGATGTTCCCAGTTCTTTGTGCCTGATCCCCCTGCTGCCCCCACACCTGGGCACGTCCCCCTTCAGGGCCATGGCCTGCCCAGCCCCAGCACATCCAAACCAAACCAAAGCCAGGCTGGAGCTCCCCCGGCTCCCTCGGCACCAAAACCCCAGAGCAGCCTTTATTTGACTGATTTTCATTTATTAATTACGAGTTGGCTGGCAGCATTGGGATTTTCTCTTGGAGCAAGGTTCTCCTCTCTCAGGGTCACATTACAGTCACCAGAGGTGTCTCTAGACCCCCCCAGGGACGCTTCCCACTGGACCCGACTGCTGGGCAGTGACCTCATGGTGGAGGAACCTCAAACCAGAGGGGTCAGATCGGCCCCTCAGCAGAGCAAAAAACACCTTTGAAGCTGGTCCCAGCCCCTCCACCCCCTACCGGCAGCTTGTGCTGCTTTGGGATCCAGGTCCGCTGGGATGCGCGCTGTCAGACACCGGCCGGCGCTCCCGCAGGCGCCGCTCTCCGAGCAGCGCGGGCAGCCGGAGCTGGACTTCCAGCTGGAAGGAAAGAAGTTACACTTCCTAGTACCCTGTGAGAGCTCTGCCATCACAGCTGTGATCCTGACATTCTTTTAGGAGAACATAAAGTTAATTTCAAAGCATCTGGGACATTCTGTTAAGTGATTTATCCTGGAACTGATGAAACTGCAATTTAAGTCAAGGCCCAAAGCAGCATTAGAGCCAGTCTCGTGAGCTCAACAGAACCATGTCTGACACTGAGAATTACTGTAACAGCAAAAAGTGTCCATGTCCAGTCTGGCCAGTGTGGGGCACCACGGGATGGACACTGGCCCGGCTGGAGCTTGGGGGTGGCCACGTTCAGGTGGCCACGAACAGCCTCCAAGTGTAGGGCCCAGGCGAAGCAGCCCCCTCTTGCTCCAGAGCAGGCAGCTGCCACCTCTGCACAGCCTTCTCCTGAGAGCAGAGAGCTGAACCCAGCCTGCTGCATCACCTGCATCAGCTGCAGCACCTGCCTGCATCACCTGCATCAGCTGCAGCCTCTGCCTGCAGCACCGCGGGCACGAGGAGCGGGCAGGGACAGGGACAGGGATGGGGACAGGGACATGGCCTCTGTGCCCAAGCTGCCAGGGACAGGAACAGGGCCTCTGTGCCCAAGCTGCCAGGCCCAGCCAGTGCTGCAGAGAGCAGCCCCTGCCCAGCTGCTCCTGCACTGCTGGGTCTGACATCCCGATTGACCTCAGGGGCAGCAGGACAAGAACATTCTGCTCTTCTGTTGTGCTGGGTGTTTTGGGTTTGAAAAAGGGATGGATGGATGGAGGAGGCAAGGAAGAAGAAATGCTGTGGTGGATGGTGTTTATTTATCTTCTGAAAGGAAACAAAGACTTCCCAGGACTGAGTAGCTCAATTAGGCGCTTGCTGGAGTGACAGATTTACTGCTTGCTCAACAAATGCATCTCAAACCAGAGGCACAGACGGGATGGGAGAATGAACCGAGGGATCAGGAGAGCCTCAGAGAACCAGGAGAGGACCCAGCACCCTGCACAGGCAGCAGGATCTCCTACGAGTCCGCTCAGAGGATTTGTTCTGCTGCTCTGCCCTGGGAGGGAGGAACTGCCCTGAGGAGAGGCCACAGCTGCCCAGGCCCTGCCCAGCTGGGCAGTGCCCACTGCGGGATTTCAGCTGAGCTTTGTTCTACTGGGTTCCTCTCCAGCTGCTCTGCTGGAGATGTTTTTTTCCCTGAAAAGATTTACAGAGCAGTTACTTACTGCTTTCCCTTTCCTCGGTGCCTGCTCAGCGCTGTGACCTCGTCCCATGGGCACCCCAGGGCAGTGCCCAGCCCTGGGCACCTCTGTGGCTGCAGCTCCACGGGCACTCAGGCAGTTCTTGCACCTTTTAAAGCAGAGGTGCAATCCCCAGCGCTGGCAGCGCTGCATCCCGAGTGCCCCCAGGGGAGCAGGGAGGGCTCCGGTGGTCGCTGCCCAGCTCCTCTGGGAGGGCTGTGATGGACCAGACACAGCATCACCTGCCTCAGGCACAGCCAGGCTGCTCCCAGCCAGGCTCTCTGGCAGGCAGGTTTTGTTTCAGCAAACCAGGAGCAGTGGCAGGCATTCAAGGTTTGCAGGTGCCCAGATGGAAGCTCTGCCCCTCCCGGTACCAAAAGTCCCTGCAATTACAGCAGACAAACCAGCAGCCCTCCCTCAGGGCCCACACCGGAGGATCTGTGGGCTTTCCATTTCAGGCAGACTCTGAAAGGCACAAAAGGCCATGGCGTGTGAAACTCCCGGGATAATCAATGGCAGTTGGGTCCTTACCATTCATTATGTGCTCAGAAATCCTCACTTTTGTGATTAACGTATTGTTTCTCTGGCTCTCCTCTTGATTAACAGGAATCACAGAGAAACACTCACACATCCTATCATTACTGGCTCAGGAGCTGTGCAATTACAGATTTTAATTAATATCCTGGTTCATTTCAGGGGAACTCTGGCTTTAAGTCTACTTTTTTGGGGAGCCAATAGCAGCCGTGGCATAGACGGAGAGTTTTCCTCTGGCAGCCTGGGGAAAGGGCAAATGAGACAGGGCATTGCTCAGGATGACTTTCTTTTTTTCCTCTGAAAACTTCTTTTCCAAACCAAACCTCTGGATTTAACCCAAGCCAAAGGCTGATCTATTCCCATCCCCTCATGCAAAGGCTCCTTTTCTGCAGCGTCACAAACATCTGTGTGCAGTTTTTGGGGAGGTCACCATGACAACTCCCCGAGTCATTCTTCCAAGACACCTCAAGTAGGTGCCAGCCCTGCCTCCAGTGAGGGTGGTTTAAGCTGGTTCTCAGTTATGTGGCACATGGAGCACAGATCCCAGCATCACTGAGGCTGGAAAAGCCCTCCCAGCCCATCGAGTCCCAGCTGTGCCCGATCCCCACCTTGTCCCCAGCCCAGAGCTCTGAGTGCCATCTCCAGCCCTTCCTGGGACACCTCCAGGGACGGGCTCTCCACCAAAAAATGGATCCAAGTGAATCCCTGTCGATCTGGGACCTGGCCTGGGCCTTGGCCTAACATGGTGTGGCATTAACCTGGCCACAGGTGAGTTTCTCTGAAGGGGAGGTTTAAGCTGAGCCTGGCCGGGACCTGGGTGATGCTGCAGCTCCCCCTCCTGCAAGGGACACCCTCTCTTCCCCACTTGATCATTCCCTGCTTTCCTCGTCCTTTCTCTTCACGTCTCCTCTCCAGAGCTGCCTTTTCTCTTGGGGCTGTTCCTTTCCCGGGGGGAAGCAGGAGCTGGGAGTTTTCCCTGCAATCAGGAACAAACCAGGGCTGGAACATGCCCTGGAGAGGAGCATGCAGGCAGAAGGAAGGCAAGAATGGAACTATTGTATTTCTAAAATAGGGGAAAATTTCTGTGGGGAAATATAAATTGCTTTCAGTCTTGAAATGTCTTTTTTTTTTTCTTTTTTTTTTTTTTTTTTTTTTTTTTCCAAGCCTGCCCGTGTTAAAAATGATGGATAGTCTTATCTGTGCACAATCTCCTGGCTGTGCTGGGAAAATGATCCAGTGCCCATTGCCGAGTTCAGAGTGAGGGCTGTCAGTGCTCTGGATCCAATTTGTCCTGCTGCAAAGTGGGAGTCAGGGGAGCTGCGTTTAGGCATTCCTGAGCTTCGAGAGAGATTTTTATCCTAAATGAGAATAAGCCGAGCAGACACTGAAGCTACAAGTGACTTGATAGGAGCATCCACTTTACCACCAGCCTGAGGCATCCCGCTATGCCAGCCCCAGCCTTTGCCTTGGCAAACAGGGCCAGGGGCTCAGGGCCGGACCCCCATACCTCTCGGGGGCTGCTGCTGCTCCTCGTGCCCTCAGCACTCCCGGGGTGGCCGGGACAGAGGTGCCCATTGCCCAGAGGCCTCCCCGGGTGCCAGGGCTGCTCCCTGCAGTGCCAGCTACAGCCAGTGGCACCCCATAAACTCTGGATGTGCCCCCCAGAAGCACAGAAAACAGCCAAGAGCAGTTCCTTAATGGCTTTGATCTGTGCTCTGGTGAGAGCCACGGAGCATAATTATATTCTTGCTTTAAAAAGAGGGAAGGAAAAAAAAGGCTTTATTTTGATGTTTTAGTATTTGCTTCCCAGCAATATGTGCTTAAAGGGAACTATGGTAATTTATCTTTCCAATTCCTGCTTTCTACAGCCGAAAAAAACAGGAATAGCTCCTGTACATTTGCATTTCATTTTTAGCTCAAGCGCCTCGACGAGGATTCAGCCAAACAAATCAGTGCTGTTTGCAGCGAGAGCAGCTCAGGAAATAAAACCTCCAGGGATGCTGACAAAAACGGGCATCAAAATCAGGATTTGCTCCTCCATGGGGAAAGGAGCCCAGCACTTGGAGCAGGCTTCAGAGTTTACTGAAGTCCTTCCATCAGCTCTGCAGGTTCTGCATGGCCCCCAAAAGTCCAGGGATGGACCGCACAGCCCCTCTGCAGAACCTGTGGGGCCAAATTCACCCTGAGACCTGAGCCCCTCCTCTGCATGGCACAGGAGGGAGCACAGGGCCCTGGACGCTCCCATGGCATCCCTGCTCCCTCTGCATGGCACAGGGGGGGAACAGAACCTCCTGGACGCTCCCATGGCATCCCTGCTCCCTCTGCATGGCACTGGGGGGGAACAGAACCTCCTGGACGCTCCCATGGCATCCCTGCTCCCTCTGCATGGCACAGGGGGGAACAGAACCTCCTGGACGCTCCCATGGCATCCCTGCTCCCTCTGCATGGCACAGGGGGGAACAGAACCTCCTGGACGCTCCCATGGCATCCCCGCTCCCAGCCCGGCCCCGGGACAGCGTGGGCCGGGTGCCGGGGCTCCGGGAGCAGCCAGGTGGACCAGGTTTGTTCAGAGTGGCTCTGTCGAAGCTCTCCCTGTGAGCTTTGGAATCCTTCATTTTCCACTGGCTGCGGGGAGAGCGAGGAATGCCGGCCAGCTGCACTTTGCACGGGGAAGGGCTGAGCACCGACCTCGGAGAGCTGGAAACACGAGCCACCTTTGCACAGCAATTCATTTGATCTTTTCCAGGAGGGCTGCTCCCTTCGCCGTGTGCACATCCGGGCCGAGCCCTGTCCTGCTCTCCCAGCTCCGCTGCCTCCACCCCGCGATCTCCCCGCCGGAGGATTTTTGGTCTTTGCTTTAACCCTGCCTTTGTGCGAAGGTCGGGCGGGCTCCGAGGGAGAGGTTTCAGCGCAGGGAGGACCGGCTGCTCTAATCCGCGGCTTCCGGGGAAGCAGGGGCTGCTAATGCAGCGCTTTATCTGCCAGAGCAGCGGCGGAGCGGCCGCGGGCAGAGCCGGGGCCGAGCCGGGCTGGGAGCCCAGCGGAGCCGAGCTGAGAGCCCAGCCGAACAGAGCTGGGGCCGAACCGGGCTGGGAGCCCAGCGGAGCAGAGCTGGGGCCGAACCGGGCTGGGAGCCCAGCCGAGCAGAGCTGGGGCTGAGCCGGGCTGGGAGCCCAGCGGAGCAGAGCTGGGAGCCCAGCGGAGCAGAGCTGGGGCTGAGCCGGGCTGGGAGCCCAGCGGAGCAGAGCTGAGAGCCCAGCCGAGCAGAGCAGGGAGCCCGGCTGAGCAGAGCTGGGGCCGAGCCGGGCTGGGAGCCCAGTGGAGCAGAGCTGGGAGCCCAGCGGAGCAGAGCTGGGAGCCCAGCCGAGCAGAGCCGGGGCCGAGCCGGGCTGGGAGCCCAGCGGAGCAGAGCCGGGGCCGAACCGGGCTGGGAGCCCAGCGGAGCAGAGCTGAGAGCCCAGCCGAGCAGAGCTGAGAGCCCAGCCGAGCAGAGCTGGGGCTGAGCCGGGCTGGGAGCCCAGCGGAGCAGAGCTGAGAGCCCAGCCGAGCAGAGCTGGGGCTGAGCCGGGCTGGGAGCCCAGCGGAGCAGAGCCGGGGCCGAACCGGGCTGGGAGCCCGGCCGAGCAGAGCAGGGAGCCCGGCTGAGCAGAGCTGGGAGCCCAGCGGAGCAGAGCCGGGGCCGAACCGGGCTGGGAGCCCGGCCGAGCAGAGCTGGGAGCCCAGCAGAGCGCTCTCACTGCCGGCCTGAGCCCAGGCGGACAGCTTTCATCCTGTGATACAGCAGAGGACAGAGGAGCAGCGAACGATCTAAGAGGTGCCCATTGGCCCGGCCTGGCTTTCACGGGGCACCGCTGCCTTTGTTCCCTCTCCTTTTGGTCCCCGAATTCAGCCCGTCACAATGGATTGCTTATTGCATCGGAAAGAGGGGGAGGAAAAGCTGCTCCCAGGAACACGCCCGCAGTCAGGGCAGACCAGTCGGAGCAGCTCCCAGGCTCTCCACTGCTTTTTTCAATCAAGGCTGCTCAAAATTGCCGTGTGAGACAGCCTGGCCAGCGAGGCTGCAAGTGCCAGCCTCGCTCAGCAGGAAAACTCGTGCCCACGGGTTTTATTCGCGGACAGAGCAGCTACAGGCACCGCGCTGAGAGCTTCCTCTCAGCGCCTGCATTTGGGGCACGATGGTCCCTCCGGCACCGAGCAGCTCCCTCCCCGCTGCGGCAGCACGGCCCAGCTCCTCCCGGCAGCTCCAGCCTCCCATTCCCCTTTTACAAAGCAGACACTCGGCAGGTCCTGAGCCCCTGGCAGCAGAGGCTGAGCACTTTCCAAGGCATCACCATCACCAGAGCATCTCCAAGAACCCTCATGGAAGAGGGGAGCTCACGCCTGGCACCTGCCCGGCTGTAGGGGCGTGGGGCTGGCTGGCTCTGGTCCCAAGGGACACAGGGAGGTGGCACAGCAGGATGTCCCTCCAGGCCCCTGCAGGTCACAGAACCATAGAATCCCACTGGTTTGGGCTGGAAGGGACTGTAAAGCACATCCAGTGCCATCCCTGCCATGGGCAGGGACACCTTCTGCTGCCCCAGGGTGCTCCAAGCACCGGCCAGCCCAGCCCTAAAAAAACTGCTTGTGAAGCTTGCCTTGCTTTCACTGCAAACCCTCACACTCAGAAGAACCTCATCCATTTGACGTTGTTGTACAATGCCAGCCCTAGAGCGCATTCCAGAGGTGATTGGGAAGGCTCACGGCATTTCCAGGTAATCATGCAGAAGCTGTGTGTCAGCAGCACCCCCAGTTCACCCTCCTGCAGGTGGAATTTTGCCATTTCCTAAACAGAAAGGTAAAACAACCCAAGCATTTCATTTTACTAAAAAAGGCTTCATAGAAAAAAATAAATCTGTCTTCCTTGGAAGCATGGTGGTTGTTTCTCTGGAGCCACATGAGGCAAGTGACACAAATAGCTATGAATGATTCTTTTCTGAGAGCACCTGTGTGGCCATTTTTATCCGAGACAGGAGGCAGCAGCAGCCTCAGACACAGTATTTTTGGTGAAATATCTCAGGAGCACTCTGAGCTAGAAATGACTACACCAGCTCCCCTTTAGCAACAGATTGCTTTCTAATTCACAGAATGCAAATGCAGATGCTGCTCCTGGCGCCCAACCAAATTAGTGCACAACACATTTGTTTCTAGAGGATCAGCATTTAATACAGCAGGAATAAAAGGGAAAACAATACCTGACATCACGTGTGTTTGCCTGGGTTTGTGATTTCTGCATATGACACCTCAAAGGTGCTGAAGTGACAGCAAACACCAGCGTTGGAGGCGCCCCAGGCTGCCTGTCCTGGCAATAATGAGCAGGGAGGAGCTGTAACAAGGATTTCCATGATGTCCAAGGGTTTGGCACCACAGTCATCTTGGGGGGCACTGTGTAGGATGGGGTCACCCAGCACAGGCCCTGCCCAGCTCCTGTGGCTCAGCTCAAGGAAAATGGTGAAGTTAAAAATCTTACCAGAGCCAGGGATTCACAGTCTCCCACATCCCTGACATTTCCAACCACTTGGGTAGATCTGGGTTTAATTGCAAGGCTCACCTTAGTTCAGCTGTAATGTTTCCCCCTTGAAAGGAGCTGTTTCTCCCCCCAGAATTCATGGCTGGATTTTCTCATCCACAGCCCTGTTCCCTGTAACATGCCCTTGGAAGACCAGGGATTACCAACTTGCCAACTCCTCACACAAATTGCTCCCAATCAAAGAGGCGTTGAAGTACATAAAACAATTATTCAAAGAACAATTTTCTGGTGCCAGAGCCAGTATTTTGTATCTGCCACTGTATCTACAGTCAGGGACTGAACACTGTCCGTGAGCACTGATCTGACCCTGGTCCCTCCTTGGGGCTTTTGCTCCCTCCTCCTGCTGTGTTCAGAGGCTCAGACTGAGCTGTGGCTGCAGGTGAGGACAGCAGCCCTGGCAGCAGTGCCCTGGTGCAACAGGCACTTGATGCATATTCAATAGATCATGTTAACAGCTACGTACAGGACATGCAGGCGTTCAGCATTGCTGGAAGTTCAAAACTCTTTGGTGCTTGAGTTCACCAAATCGACCTGAGGTTTTAGGGGCCTTGAGGGGCATCCCACAGCCCTGGGAACTGGATCCACCTCATTTCAGGTGGCAGTGACACAACCCCCAGGCCTGAGGATATGCTGGCAGCTCAGTCCAACCACAGCTCTCCTCAGGCAGCCTCACCTTCCCCACCTTACTGTTGGTTAATTATAAAAATAATATCCAGATTTTTATATATTTTTCAGATTTCTGTACATACAGTAACCTTATTTACCCAGGCAGGATGGTGAGGGCACCAGCAAGTAAATACTTTTTGAGTATTATCTGAACTTTAAATGTTATTCCTAGTAAAAATGTCAGCTTGAAAATCAGTTAAGTCCCATGGAAGCAAATTCCCAGTGGAGAAGAATTGGCTCGTTTCTGGGGAAGTCAATGGAGTTAAACCAGTTTCCACAGCCCTAACCCCACCCTGGCTGCTGAACAGCAGCAAATGCTCTGTGCCTCCCCCGCTTTCAGCTGGAACACGTTCCTTGTGTAAACAGGGAAAGCTGTGCTGAAATAGCTCCTGATCGTCTGGCCTGAAAGAGATCCCACCTTTTCTGCTTTTTACCCAACAAGACAAAGCTGGGTTGTGAAGGCTGTGCCTGATCCGAGATCAGCTGCACTCCCAGAGTGGTTGGGAGGACCTCTGGGATCGTGGATCCCTGATTCACTAACCCACACTTCTGGGGCTTGCTGCAGCACTGCCCTGAGCGGCTGTGCAGGGCTTTACAACCTCTGCAGGAAGGAATGTTCCTCGCGGCCGGTCTAAACCTCCCCGGGGCAGCTGGAGGACATTTCCCCTTCCCTCTGTCAAGATGCCCCTTTTTTAAACACGTGTGGAGTCTGAGTGAGGAGCCTGAGCTCCAGGAGTCTCTTCCCAAGGCCCATGGAGGGGTTTGCCAGCCAGGGTCCTGCGAGGAGAGTCTGACAAAACTACTTTTTGTCACTAATTAAATCTAACTAAAGCTCCCAATTTTTATGGCCCCATAGGTCTCCCACACAAGTAATTCCTGCTAGTTTTGTGAGCCCAAATTGCAAACACTGACAAGGTGATTTAGGAGGACTGGTGAATTCTCCCTGCTCCTGATGAGCCGTGCACAGCCCGAGAGGAGGCACCGATGGAGGGAAATCTCTGCTGTTCCTGGCAGGGCCCTTCCCACGCAGCTGCTCTGGGCTCAGAGCCCCCAGGCTGAGCACAGAGCTTGGATGGAACAGAACCAGAGGCTGACAAACCCAGCCCAGCCCAGCCCAGCCCCCCTCCAGCTCCTGAGCCCCATTTCCTCTCTGCTGTCAGTGTTGTGCAGGAACATGGACGTACTGTACCATAAATATTTAATTACAGGTAGCTAATGAAAACACTGAAGTTAATCAAAACCTCAAGGTAACGTGCACAAACCCAGAAGGGACCTTTTTACATAGAAATGAAAAAACAAGACAGCAAATACTCTGGGCAAAACTTTTAATGCCACTTAACTAAATTCATTCAGGTTAATTAAATCCTTTCCAAATCATGATTTGTTTCCTGTTTGTCACAGAACACATCACAAAGCATGTCCCCCCAGCACTGCAGTTACCCAGCCTCTCCTCCTGTGTCAGAGCTGAGGCTTCCCAAGCTCCTGCAATGCCCAGGGCTGGGCATTGCTGCAGCCAGGAGTGGCAGAAATGACATTTTACCATCCCTGCATTTGGGAACCTTGCCCAGCAAGGGATTCAGGGGTATAACCAAAGCAAATAGAATTCTGTGTTTCAGCACATGCATGCGTCTCTAACAGCCACCATTCCCTGTCCATAGCCCATTCCAGAGTTACCTGTGGAACAGACAAGGTTTGCATCTGCCTCCAAAGCACCTGCAGGGCCCCATCGGCACTTCTGCCCCTGAAACTTCCCCTGCACTCCCCCATCAGTACCCAAACTTCCTCCAGCGCTTCCATCCCAATGGCATTTTCTCTGAAATTTGAATTTACACCAATAGTTGTGGAAACTCACAGTGGTTGCTAACTAGAAGATCCAAGCAGAAATTCAATATAAAGCACAGTGACAGTGGCTTCTCCAATTCTGCTTTTAGGATGCAGTGTCAGGGCCAGGAGGGAGCCTCGGGCCTCTCCTACCACATCTCTCCTTCATCCACAAAAGGTTCATCACTATCATTTTAAGAGACCGGATTTTTTTAAATTTCACAGTTAGCAAATTCAGAATGGGCCTAATTGTGGGAAAGAATAATTGGGCACTTGCTGGAGAGTCGAGAGGGGGGTGGAGATGAGGATTTGCCACACTCCTCACGCCTAGACATCACCTCTGCTTAGGAAATGGGAGATTTAAACCGAGTTTGAATTCTTCAGTGGGCTTTAGCACAGGTTAATGATGGCTCCTGAGATGACCTACATATTATTCATGAACCTCAAATTACTTTTAACTCCTAAAAGTAATTTCTTGAACTTTGTTCAACACTGGACATGTCAACATTTGTCTGGTTGGCAAGGTGATGATTGGTCAAAGGTTGGGCTTGGTGATCTTGGAGGTCATTCCCAACCTTAATGGTTCTATACTCTCATAATCTGAAGCAATTATCGACAGACACAGAACCAGAATCATTAGCACATCACTACTAACAAATCGGAGTCAGTCAGCAATCTACAAGGCAGCTGGATTGCAGAAACACCCGGCTGCAGGGCACGGGACGCGCAGGGGCATCGGCCGAGCCCAAGGAGTGCCGGGGCTGCCCGGCCCGGGATGCGGTCACTGCGGCAAAACACAGCCGGGATCCCGGGGGAAGGAGCAGCCCCGTCCTGTGCTCCCCTCCCCGGCCCCGCCGCTCTCCCAGCCCATCATTGGAACACCAACTGATGAGGAAATGAATAATTACCAGCTTCGAAGCAAATTCCCTGAACATGCAATTATTTCACCCCAAAACGCTCCTGAGCAATCAAAGACAAGATGGAAAGCAAAGTAGTTAGCAGAGAATTGTGTAATTAAATAATTATTTCCAGTGTAATTGGCACGGAAAGCGCCGCGTGTGGGGCGGGCGAGGCAGAGCGGCGCTGGGTGCCGCAGAGAGCGGAGCCCCGGAGCCCTGCAGCCCGCTCCCGCCGCTCCGGCACCGCTCCCATCGCTCCCGCCGCTCCCACACCGCTCCCGCACCGCTCCCACCGCTCCCACCGCTCCCATCGCTCCCGCAACTCTCCCACCGCTCCGGCACCGCTCCCACACCGCTCCCGCACCGCTCCCAC
The DNA here is from genome assembly GCF_031753505.1 of Anomalospiza imberbis. Classification (NCBI taxonomy): domain Eukaryota; kingdom Metazoa; phylum Chordata; class Aves; order Passeriformes; family Viduidae; genus Anomalospiza; species Anomalospiza imberbis. The sequence goes on along the minus strand of NC_089695.1, from coordinate 18,281,426 downwards.
CGCTCCCACCGCTCCCGCACCGCTCCCACCATTCCCATCGCTCCCGCAACTCTCCCACCGCTCCGGCACCGCTCCGGCACCGCTCCCACCGCTCCCACCGCTCCCGCACCGCTCCCACCGCTCCGGCACCGCTCCCACCGCTCCCGCACCGCTCCCACCGCTCCGGCACCGCTCCCACCGCTCCCACCGCTCCGGCACCGCTCCCACCGCTCCCACCACTCCCGCAGCCCGCTCCCACCGCTCCGGCACCGCTCCCATCGCTCCCGCAACTCTCCCACCGCTCCCACCGCTCCGGCACCGCTCCCACCTCTCCGCACCGCTCCGGCACCGCTCCCACACCGCTCCCATCGCTCCCGCCGCTCCCACCGCTCCGGCACCGCTCCCACTGCTCCCCCACCGGTCCCACTGCTCCCGCAGCCCGCTCCCACTGCTCCGGCACTGCTCACACCTCTCCCGCACCGTTCCCGCACCGCTCCCGCACCGCTCCCGCAGCGCCGGTCCCACCACTCCCGCACGGCTCCTGCACCGCTCCCCCTGGTCCCCCACTCCCCCTGGTCCCTCGCTCCCACACGGCTCTCCCGCTCCCGCACGGCTCCCCCGCTCCGCCGGCGCCTCAGCCCCTCTGTTCGCCTCGTTCGGGAGCAGCGGAGCGGAGCCGCGGGCGGCGCAGCGCGGGGCGGGCAGGATGGTAACTCCATATCAACACTTCTGGGGATTCACGCACACCCCTCTCTGCAATAACAGGGGGTGAAGCACTGAATGACTGCAGAGCACAAATACAGCACCAGCTCTTCCTAAAGGCAGCTTTCATTAGGCTTTGTTGGCCTGTGGAGACACTCGTGCCAATGCTTCTTTCCCCCAGTTTCCCGATCCCACCGCTTCCCCGCTCACAAAATGCTCTCAGCAGCACCAGCAGCCTCGGGCTCTGCTCGTCATTCCCTGTCATCCAGCTCCTCTCACATGTTCTTTTTTGTGGTGAAAAGGGAAATAAAGAGTAGTCAGTGAATGCAAGGTACCAGTGCCCATGAAATGACAACACTAAAATGCTGCTGGAAATCGGGAGAAATACGATTGCAGATGTGCTGGGAATGTCTGCACGGGCAGAGCTGCAGTATCCAGAGCACCTGCTCTGGGGGCCAGGTAACCCCAGCCTGGGATGTGAGCTCAGGGGAGGGACAGGCACAGGGGATGGCCCGTGGTGGGCACAGGGATGGCTCATGATGGGCACAGGGGGTGGCTCGTGGTGGGCACAGGGATGGCTCATGATGGGCACAGGGATGGCTCATGGCAGGCACAGTGGATCTGTGCCTGGCATTGCCATGGGGCTCAGGGATGCCAGGACCCCCAGCACACCCAGACCCTGCCTGGGTCACCACTGGAGGTACCAAAAACACGAGAAGGGGGCGGAGGGGCTGCCTGCAGGAAGTGAGCCCCAGATGTAAGGGGCATCATTGCAGACCTGCTGGTATCCTCAAGGCCCCTTGAAGCACCGCAGCACCCTGTGCTGCCTGTGGCCCCTCCAGAACAGGGCAACAGGCGTTGGTGTCTGGGTTTAGATGCACTGGCCCTGAGCACTCACTTGGGTTATAAATGCAAATCAAAACAGAAGTGAGAGAGAAAACAGGTCTGTGATAAACTGGGGACGTATTCACCTGCTCTGCACTAACCTGGGCTGGGTTATAAATGCAAATCAAAACAGAAGTGAGAGAGAAAACAGGTCTGTGATGGTAAAACTCTTCACCTGCCCTGCACTGACCCGGGCTCGCCTGAGCCGAGGTGTGACAACACCCACAGCCACTGCTGGGGCCACCAGGCCAGGGAGCCCATGGCAGGCCTGCCCAGCCCAGGCGACAGCAGGCACAGGCACTGCTGTCCCCCGCACAGTGCCTGAGCCCAGGGGACAGCGGGGACCCCCAGCCCAGGACAGCCATGTTAGCCTGTCACACCAGGACCTGCTGTCCTGTCCCACCCTGTCCCTTCGGAAACAAAGGAACTTAAAAGTCACAGAATCCCTGAGGCTGGAAAAGCCCTCCCAGCCCATCGAGTCCCAGCTGGGCCCCATCCCCACCTTGTCCCCAGCCCAGAGCTCTCAGTGCCACCTCCAGCCCTTCCTGGGATACCTCCAGGGATGGGGATCCAAACCTCCCTGGGCAGCCACTTCCAATGCCCAACCACCCTTTCCAAGAAGAAATTCTTCCTGATGTCCAAAGTGTCCAACAACTCCATAAAGGCCAGACAGAACACTCCTGGCCCAGCTCAGCACCACCCCTTGGTGTAGTCACTGTTTCCAGCCAGAGACAACACTGCTACAACTGGAGATTCCTTCAGCCCATACATTCCCCACCTGGACACCCCCTGTCCCACAGACCAGGGGGAACAGTGGGAAATTCCGGGCTGGTGACTGATGCTGCAGGTCCTGTTCCAGGCACAGAGCCACAGGAGCGGAGGCAAAGGGAAGACACAAATGCTGTAATTGGAAGGTGTCTGGGAGTTGTCAGCTCTATCAACAGAAAGGCAATTACTGTTTGAAAATTAATCTTTTTTTTTTTTTTTTTTTTTTTTTTTTTTTTTTTTTGGTTACCCTATTGTTATTCCCTTTTTAATGTCAGAATAAGCAAAACAGGAGTGTGTTCTCCCTCGGGGGAAATGCAGTTAAAATGGAAATGAGCACCAGGCTGGCAGCACCTGCTTCTGCCCAGGGACAGGTATCCCATACCAGCTCCATGGCCAGGCTGAGCCCCTCCACCTGAATTCCTCTGCCACCTCTTCCAGCACAGCTCCACTCCTCCATTGCCACCAGCAAGCCCAGTCAGGGGAACCCTGTCACTGTCACCCACCCCTGTCTGCTCCTGCACTGTCCCTGCTTTCTCCAAGGTCATTAACAGCTGGCAGAGGGTGTCTCAGCTGTGAGATGCCCTTTCTTTCCCTCCCACCCCAAGCTCTCAGTGGCAGTCCTGACCACCACTTGCTGCTGGAGCCTCTCCTGGCCCCACTGTGCCCACAGGACAGGAGGCACCTCTGGCAACCCTCCAACACAGGGCTTCAGACGGCTCCTCTCCCCCAAACTCCACATCCTGACACAAAATCCCTCCTGAAATCCATCATTCGGAGACTCCTCTCCCACAGCTTCCTTGGCTTTCTGTGCAGCTCTCAAACTGTCTTGTTTGTCTTTGCTTCTCATTCGTTTCTGCGTAATTTCGTCCCTCAACACATCTTTAATTAACAGTTCTGTGCTGATGACTCACAGATGCATCTTTCAGCTTCAGACACCTCTCCTTTAGTTCAAGCCCCAAATCCAGGCACCCTGGCAGCCCTGGGGAGGTCTGTCCAGTAGGGCTGGGGACACTGCCCCTCTCTCCTTCCAGCTTCTCACACATTCCTCTGCATCGCTGGGGCCAACACCCTGATCACACAAATAACTCGGTCCCGTGCTTTGGCATCATCCCCAGCTGGGATGGCCTGGCTGCACCCACACCCTTTGGCCCAAGGGCTGAAGGCACCCTCTCTCCTATTTCCTGGTAAACAAAATCCCATCTCCATAATGATGAAATTCTTCTCTTTGGCTGTTCACCCTTCCTGACATTCACACACTGCCAGAGGATCCTGGGAAAGGTCACAGCCCCAGGTGTCACCTCAGTGTCCCCCTGCAAACCCTTTCTCTGCCTCCTCTCTCTCACAGCCGTAATTGCTTTACCTCCTTCCTCTCCTCTGAAATGGGCTTAGCACAGAATCCCAGCCTGGTTTGGGTTGGAAGGGACCTTAACACCCATCCCATTCCAGCCCTGCCATGGGCAGAGACACCCTCCACTGTCCCAGGATGCTCCAGCCTGGCCTTGGACACTTCCAGGGCTGGAGCATCCATGGCTGTTCCCCTGGAGACCTTGTGGGAAGGGTGGCCTCCCCTGGGCTGCGGGGAAGAGCCTCATCCTGGCACCCAGAGCAGGGACTGTGGGGAAGGAGCTGCAGGCTCGTCCCTGTGAGCACCGGCCCTGCCAGCCCTCGGGGGTGGCTCTGGGGACCAGCAGCCAAGTCATCCCACTCTTCTGGCTGTCACTGCTGTAGGGAGCAACGGAGAGAAGTCGCAGGCTCCAAGGCAGCTCACTCATGACTCAAAAAAAACTGTGTGGGGGTGGTGGGGGTGGTTTGAATTCACATTGATGCCATGCAAGTAAAAGAAAAACTAAACTTTGGCTCCTTTAGCAAATCATACAGTTGGGGACCAGCACCCAAAACCAAATAGAATAAAAAATTATGTTATTGATGCAGCAGAGGAGGCTGACACAGAATGAAGAGATGCCAGAAAACAGAGGAGGAGATGAAAAGCTGCGCTGGCTGAGGAGACTGGGAAGGAGAAGCAAGGAAAACTGAGAACGGCAAAAGAGAATCATGAATGATGCCTGTTTCTTGTAAAAACAAATTAAAAAAAAATTCATCACTTCCAACCCATAGGGATTTTGGACTTGGTGCTGTAAACAGGCTCAGGAACACAGCAGATGCCTTTTCCTGCACTCCCCCCCCGTCAGGAACCTGCAGCCCCCCCGGGACCAGCACTGCCACGAGCAAATGATGGGAGAACAGATTGCCTGGTGCCAGCCTTCACCTTTCCCCGAGATGGGAACAATCAGGGACATTGGATTGTTAGAGTGAGAAAGCCGTTAACGACGTGTTGATGAACACAAAGTTAATTTTCCGATACATTTCCTGCAAACTGTTTCTTTAGGAACTCTCCTCGGAGCCCAGAAAGCAGCTTGCAAGAGCTACTGTTAGATATTGACTGCTGCTCCGGGATCATTAAGGAAAATGTGTTTGGGTTGTGTTTTCCAGGGCACGTGGAGGGGGCTGGGAGTTTCTGCCGGGAGGAACGCCTCCCCCACCGCGGCAGGGAGAGGGGAGCAGGCACACAGCGAGCCGGGCCCTGTGCGCTCCGTGCGGGGCTTCTCCTCCCCCAGGAATCTCCAGCGCAGCCCAAGGGCAGCAGTTTCCCGAGCTGGGTCAAGCAAAGAGTGGAAATTCAATAGGGAAATGGAAATATCTTTCACTGCACCACAGGGGAAAACGAGAGCAGGGCAGCGGGGAGGGGGAACGGGCACGTGGAGAGGTGACTTTGGGACAGAGGGCTCACAGGGAGAGGGGAGGAAGGGAACCGAGGAACGCAGCCGGGAGCGCGGCAGGCAGAGCCCGGGAGCGGCTCCGAGAGATGCTCGGGGCATCCATCGCTGCCAACGCGCCCGCAGCTCTTCGAGGGGAGCATGAGGAGCGCTGCTCGCAGAAGTACGTGAGCACAGTCCTCCGGGAGGAGAGGAACCGAGCCCTAAGGGCCCGCAGCAGCGCCCGGCCCTGCCCGGTGCCCCCGGAGCTGCTCCCGTCCCCGGGATGGCTGAGCTCCCCGAACGGGGACAAGGGGGCTCTTCCTCGGGATTGCGCCCCGTTCCCGCTATCCAAACCCGTTCCCAGCGCTGGTACGGAATGTGGGGAGCGAGCAGGGAGTAGGACAGAGCTAAGCCAAGCGCTCGTGGTGGAAGCAGATGTTCTCCGCACGGATCCGAGCACCCACGGAAAACCGGTACTTTGCATTTCTGTATCCTTCTGAATGAGAAAGCACCAACTTAGCAACAAAGCCCATGGACAAATAGCTCAGGAATAACGCGGTTTTCCAGTCTAATTTGCACTGTAGGCTGCAGGAACGTGCATTGTGCTGAGGGATTGCCCAGGCATTGATTTCGCAGGCCCCTTAAGCCCATAATAAAGAGCACATGTCAGGGATTTCAGCGCCCGCAGGCAGTGGCAGAGGCGATTCCTCGCCGCTGCTGAAGCTGTAAAAGCCAGAGCCCTGCACCAGTACAAGTGCCCGGAACACAGATCCCTGCAGGGATGGTGGCCACAGAGACAGGAGCAGCTCGGTGCCCTCGGGCTCCTCGGGCCGCCGGGGCAGGACAGGAGGGACCGTCCCCATCACTGCCAACCCTCAGCCAGCACCGCCGGCCCCTTGGGGACAAGGGGCAGGAATTCTGCCTGGCCGCTTCCCATCGCAGCAAAAACCTGCGAGTGGGGATGGACCCAGCCCGGCCCCAGGGCCCCATCCCACAGCCCCTCCTCGGGCCTGCCTCGCCCCGCACTTCCCCAGAGCCCTGCTCCTCCTCCCGGCTGCGCGGGGATCCCCCCCGGCCACAGCAGCTGACTGTGCTTCCACGCGGGAGGGAGCAGCTCCGGATTTCTCTGCACACTCTGGGACCTTACAGGCCTTGGAGGACTGCCCAGGGGGGTGTGGGTGTGGATCCCCATCCCTGGGGTGTCCCAGGAAGGGCTGGAGGTGGCACTCGGTGCTCTGGGCTGGGGACAAGGTGGGGATGGGGCACAGCTGGGGCTGGTTGGGATGGGAGGACTTTTCCAGCCTCAGGGGTTCTGGGATTCTTCCCCTTTTTCCCAAGGCCCCCACCTGCTTACATATAAAGTTCATTTTTATTTACAGTTCATGACCTGATCTTCGATTTTCCCCAACACTGAAATATTTGCAGTCAAGGGTGGGGCAGAGACAAGGAACCCACGAGCATCACCAGCTGAAACACTTCCTATTCTTTCCATTTTTCAAATACTGATGGATCCCAGCTACAGGACACCTTGTCCTTGTGCATCACTCACATCTACTTGGGTATGACATTTATTTTCATGTAATAAATGGTATGTGGAGGAGAGGAAACAACCAGATCCATTTTGTACTCTGGATTCCATTTTACTTAGAAGATTAACTAAAACAACTATGAGACCTTTTTAAAATAGTCATACTTTTAAAAATGGAAAAATTCTCACTTTTTCCTTTAAAATTAAAATTCACTGATGATACACACTCAGCAGTGAAACAGCTTAATTTTGCTCATCACCATCAAGAATCTTTTGAGTGACAGAGTCAAGTTAAAAAGCCCTGATTAGCACGTGAAATGACATAAAAGATCCAAACAAAAGCAGAGCTTCAGATCCCTCAAACACCCCAAATAAATAAAATGTTGGTGTTGGCAAAGCTTGTTTGTGGGATCTCTAATTCAGGAGAGAATTGGAGAAGCCTTTTTCTCTTGGAGAAGCCTCAGGTGTGGCTACACACCAGCCAGCAATAAAACCTGATCTGGCCAAGTGAGAGGAGAGACCCTGCAGTGTCCCCTGTCCCCTCAACCTGCTCAAGATGGTAAAGCAAATAATTCCAACCACTGTGAAGAACCTGGGAGTCACCAGGGGCTGTTCCTCTAAGCCCTCCTGCAGGCAGTGCTTTTCCCAAATGCATCGGTCCCATATTCCTGAAGTACCTCAACACCTTCCCTGTCCTCCAGACAAAACAGCCATATTCCAAAAGGAAAGTCTGAGAGAAGCAGGAGAAAAGCCCCAGCACAGAAATGCTCCTCTCACACCCTGAGTGTCACCCACTGACCTCTGAGAGCCAGCCTGAGCAGAAACAGCCCAATAAATTCAGAGCAGGGAACAAAGAGGGGTGGAAAAGCAGCTTCTGCTCCTCTTGAGGAGCGTCAGGAGCACTGCAGAAAGCAAAAGGGCCTCATTCAGATTTAAAGATAGTTCAAGCCTGTTGTTCCTAATGGATTGTCACACTTTAAAATAAAGCAGATCTGATGTGCTCGGCTGAGCTGCCTCCCCTGACACCCCGAGCTTTTAGAACTGGCCTCAGCCCGTGCCCACTAAAACTCCATCAAATAATTACCAGCACTTTGGCTGGGGGTACAGCTTTAACCTCAGACTGCATCATATGAGAAAAATTCTAAATCCAGCCACAGCTTCTTACTTATTAAGGGGATTTTAATGGTCTGTGCTGCTGCCTCCCGCACTCCCACTTTATCTCCTGGATATTGATGAACCCACACCTGCCCAGGCACAGCCCCAGAGCTCTGCCTGGGCTGCTCCCGAGGGATTTGCAGGTGGGTGACATGCAGAGCGGGCAGAGACGGGAGCTGGTTTATCAGAAATGCCAGCTGGGCACTGCAGCAGTGGGAGCCGTGTGTCACAGGGACAGCTCTGACCCTGTGCCACCCCCGCGTGGGGCAGGAGAGCTCGGTGACCCCTGGGAGAGCCAGGGCAGCCAGAGCTGCCTCCCGGGTGCTGCTGGAAAGGCCACTGGTTTTCTGGAGACTACAATGTGCTCCCACTTTAATTTCAGCATGTGGATCAAGTAATTGTTTGGATTTTAATATCGAGTCTACGTTTCAGTGATTTGCATTTAAATGTGTTGTCAGAGAACTTCCAGAAGTCTTTAATAAGAAGGCCGATTTGCATTTTAATGTGCACTTAAAGAATTTGAAGAAGTCTTTTCATGTGAGCTGTGTTATCTGAGGAACGTTCACAATGGAGGGGGAATGAGAGGTGCAAGTACGAGTCTAACAAAACTGCTTCTGTGACTCAGCCCAGCCTTGCCAGGCTCCGGTGAGAAGAGAAATCGCCTCACCGCAGGTGTGGCTTAGAGGGAGAGCTGGGATGGCTGAGGGGCAGCTCCGGGGGCCGAGCACTCCTGCCCAGGGCTCTGAGGGACCCTGGGCTTGGCACAGAGCCCCTCGAGGGCCGGGGGCTCTGCAGGGCTCAGCTGGAGCTGCCCAGCGCTCAGCTGGGGGACAATGGCTCACTGGCACTGCCCCGCGAGGTGAGGGACACGCGGCTTCCCTTCCCCAGCTCCTCTGCCTTGGGCTTTCTCAGGGAGCAATTGTACGTGCCTGCAGAATATCTTGACAGAAAATTGAATTTCTACACTGCTCTTTGTGCTCTCATCTGAGCATCAAATGTCTTAGATCTGCAGAATAACTCAGGTGATCATATAGTAAAATCATAAAGAAATAAAACCTAAACTTATAGAATATCCTGAGTTGGAAGGGACCCACAAGGATCATCAAAGTCCATCTCCTGGCCCTGCACAGGACAACCACAAGACTGTATCTTGTGTGTCTCCAGATTACGGAAACAGGCACAGGACCTACTCTCTACCAAAAAACCTCTCAAATTCAGTTAATCGTGAAAGTAAACCAGGTCAAAAATCCATGCATAAATACCCAAAGCAGCAGAGGAGTGCCCATTCCAAGCAGGAGCAGAGTTCCAGCCCTACCTCCCCTCCAAGGCAGCCTCCTGTGCCCCTTGGGCAGCGCTGCCCAGGGCGGAGGGATGGGATGGGATGGGATGGGATGGGATGGGATGGGATGGGATGGGATGGGATGGGATGGGATGGATGGGATTGGATTGGATTGGACTGGGCTGGATTGGACTGGGCTGGGCTGGGCTGGGATGGATTGGACTGGGCCGGGCTGGGCCTGGCTGGATTGGGCTGGGCTGGATTGAGCTGGATTGGGCTGGGCTGGGCTGAGCTGGGCTGCAGGCACAGCAGGGCTGCAGGCACAGCAGGGCTGCTGCCCCTCGGAGGTGGAGGCAGGCTCAGCTCAGGTCACACGTGTTGGTACCTGAAGGCTCCCGGAGGGTGAAATCAGCTCCGGCAGCGCCTGCAGGGGCTCTGTCCTGCTGCTGAACAAACGCACGGCTGAGCCATCTATCAAAAATAAATGACTCGGGGAAACAAAGCCGTTTATTTTTAGGAGATGAGTCTTCCCTGTTCAGCTCACATAACTTCACTGTACCCAGTGACTCGGGCTGTGACCTCCCGGGGGAGCTGGCACTGCTGCCACCCTGGCCTGGCACTGCTGCCACCCTGGCCTGGCACTGCCATGGAGCTGGGCAGGGACTGGGGTGGCCTCTGCACCCTCCCTGCCCCTGCCTGGGTAAAACAGCTCCCCCTGCCCTGTGCTCCCAGGGGTGGCTGTAAGTTAAATCAGAAAACCAGTCAGGTTGGAAAGAGCATCAATCCCAACCCTTGATAAATCCCAGAACGACAGAATATTCTGAGTTGGAAGTGACCCACGAGGACCATGGGGTCCAGCCCTTGAGTGGATGGCCCACACAGGGACTGAGCCCACAGCCTTGGCATCATTAGCACCGTGCTCTGCCCAGCTGAGCCAGTGCCAGGCTAAATGTAGATATATAAAATATCTATAAATACACTGAAATATATACCCACATGTCCAGCTGCTGCCAGGCACGGCTGCCCTCCTGCAGAGCTCTGACCAGCCCATATCCCACAGTGCAATCCAAAGTTTAAAAACTGCAATTAACCGAGAGGAGACCTATGCAGGGAGGCAGCACAATAATTAGAGCAAAGCAAGGCGGGTACTTCAGAGCTTCCATTCCATAACACATAATTGGTACATAAGTGAGAGTGTTTGTTTGTTTACTCAGAGCAGGGTCACCTACTGCTGTCACTGAACAAAGCTGTCACGGGGTTTAGATGGAATAGGCTTCTGCTGCTTAAGCCAATTATTTTCTCACCAGAGATCAGAGCATCAATAAAAACCAACAAATAAACCATTTCTGATCAGCTGAAATATTGGCTATGTGGGGGTTTTGTTGTATTTTTACTGCAGTAAACAAACCCAGTGTCACATCCACATGGCACTGCCCACTCCTGGGCTGTTTCTGAGCCCAGCCTGAGCTGAGCTTTGTCCCCATCCAGCTGCCCAAAGCCGGGGGCATGGAGGAGAAAACACAGTGACAAGGCAGGTTTGTGCCACCCTGTATTTAACCAACAGCTCCAAAACCAAGGAGACCTTCCCTTGCTGTAGAAAGCAGAACTGTTTCTGGAGGCTTTGGATGGTCCCAGTGACACAGGTGTCACTGTGTCATTTGGCACATTGCTGGCAGGGTGTGCAACGCACAGCAGCCCAGACTTCAGCTACAAAGGCTGAAAACCCAACAAAGGTCTCACTGAAGTGATTCTAGCCCCACTGGTGCATGATGGGCTCAGCAGCCCTGGTCCTGCAGCCACAGACAGGTTCATCCATTTTTCCTCAGGACCTCGTGGCTGGAACACATCAGCTCCAAGGGCCGAGAGCGAGGGCTCGTCACGTGGACCCAGCTCCTCTGGGGACATATGGGACACGTCCCTGTCCTGCAGAAGGAGCCTGCTTCGTGTGAGGGTTTGTATCCAGGTGGACGTGTTCAGAACAGCTCAGTAAAGATGTGACTCCAGTACATCCAAACAGCTTCTGGCAAGCGGTGTCGTTCTGGATTTGTCAGGTGGATGGGTCTGGAGTGGCTGTGTCCCTGTGCTGGCTGGCAGGGAGCAGGACAGAGCTGGCTGTGCCAGCCCAGCCACCGAGAGCACTGCAGCACACCCAGCCCAGAGCAGGGCACACCCAGCCCAGGGCAGGGCACAGCAGCACACAGAGCCCAGAGCAGGGCACACCCAGCCCAGAGCAGGGCACAGCAGCACACAGAGCCCAGAGCAGGGCACACCCAGCCCAGAGCAGGGCACACCCAGCCCAGGGCAGGGCACAGCAGCACATAGAGCCCAGAGCAGGGCACACCCAGCCCAGGGCAGGGCACAGCAGCACATAGAGCCCAGAGCAGGGCACACCCAGCCCAGGGCAGGGCACACCCAGCCCAGGCCTCCCCTTTGCATTCCCAGCTGGGAGGGGAAGCTTTGGGTTGGAGCTGCAGCCCCAGGGCCCTGCTGGAATGCAGGGACACAGGAGTGTGGGGGCACACCCCACCAGCCCGGCCCCAGGGACAGGGCATGGGGGGAACCCCCTTTCAGGAAAGGCTCTTGGCATATCCCTGACCTGGACCTTCTCTCTGCACCGGGCTCAGGGATCACCAGGCACTGGCCGTGCCCACTGCCCACAGCAGCACTAACAAATACAAGCCAAGGCCTTACACAAAGCCTGCTCAAAGGAAATACAATTTTCCCCCAGAAAACATTCTTTAAGGTTTATCTTAATCTGTCCTTTTCAGTCACTGCATCCCTTGGGAATAAGCACATTAAACCTCTGATGATCTGTGCAAGCAAGGAAAGGCATTACAGTGCCATTATCAATACAAACCAATTTAAAATCCTTCCAATATTTGGAGAAGAGCTACAGCACAGTTGCAAACAAAATCTCTGATCACTTTTTCAAACAACATTTAATCTGTCCTATAGCCATGGTCTGTAAGAGCTGCAACTGCAAACAAAAAATAGTATGGGACTGAGGCTGTCACTCCAGCTGAGCAAACACTTTCCAGTGTCTCTGATATTCCACTTATTATTCCATTTACTTGACTCACCAAAACATACTGATGATTATTCCTTGCAGCAGAGAAACCTGGCAGGGTCAGGTGCAGGGAATTTGGGTACAGGAGATTCTCCCTGGCCCAGAGTGATGGTCCATGTCACCAAGCAGCACAGAGGACACTTGGGATTCAGTTCTGCTTTCTTGGCAGACGTAGGGACGCTGATTTGAGGCCTGGCAGGACTCCAAGCATGGAGATGGAGATGCAGAGCTGTGTGGGAAGAGCTGAGAGGGACAAGAACGGCAGGGGCACGGCTGGCAGGAGGGCAGTGCGTGCAGGGGGACTGTGCCAGTTCGGGGGCATGGAGCAGCCCAGCCCCACGGGCTGTGTCGGGGAGGATCCCCGTGCTCCCAGCAGGAAAAGGAGCAGGGGGAGGCTGCACCCTGCTCCCTGCAGGGCCCGGGCCAGCGGGCACACCACCGGGCACGGAGACACAGGATCAGCGCTGGGGGCACAGGGAGACCCCTCCCATCCGCAGCCCGGAGGGGCTCAGGGTTTGAAGACAAGGTTTCAAACACGGTGTAAAGTGCAAGAAGTCAATATTGCAGAGCTCTCTCGAGCCACCTGGGATTGGGGAAGGTGCCCCTGCCTGCCCGTGGTCCTTAAGCTTTAAGATCCCTTCCGACCCAAACCATTCAGTGATTCTATGAACCCAGCTGCTGAGCCTGGGACATCTTTCCCTCGTCCCCCTCCATCCCCACACAAGCCCATCGTGTGAGGCCCCAGCGGCCCTGGGGACACAGGCAAAAAAAAAAAGAAAAAAAAAAAAAGAAAGAAAAAAACTGGAAAATAAAGCAAAAGCCTTTTAAGTGGGCTTGAGCCTGAGCACAGTGGTGCTGCCCAGAGCAGGGCAGCCCCTGCCCCTCAGCCCTGCCCGGCTGCTCCGAGGGAACCCAAATTAGCTCCAGCACCTCTGGCTATGGCACGGCCTTCTCGGTCAATGTCATCTTACCCGGGATAATTATGGAAAATACTCATTATCAGAAATAGGTGATTTTGTGTGCTCCAGGGGATCCCAAAAGCCCAGCCCATCAGCTTGCCTGGCCCAGCAAGAGGGGACATGCCAGCCCTGCGGGGACAAGGCATCTCACAGCCTTTGGAGGTGTGAGCAGGCACCCCTAGCCTCCCTGCAGCTCTCAGCCAGCACCCTCCAAAGCCCTTCCCATCTCCACCAGTATAAATGGCAAGCCAGGGCCCTGAGCCGGGGGGATCAGCGTCCCCGGGTGCCTCTGTCCCGTCAGTGCTGCATTCCCAGAGCTGCTGCGTTTGAAGGGTGGGAACAGAGCCACCAGAGCTCCGTGGGCTTTAGCAGGGAGATCTGTGATTGCACATTTGCATGCGGGAGAGAGGATGAGTAATGGCAGCAGGCACGAGGGAGGAATAAGTGATCCTGATTAGCCCACACCTGCACTGCTGCCTCTGCCCTGTCCATGTGCTTGTGGGGTTTCGTGGGCGCCTTCCCTGCAGCCGTGCTCCAGGACAGACACGGGAAATGCACCAAGGACTGGGAACAGACAAAGATTTATTTCTGCTGGCCCAGGCACTTGATCACAGTCAGACCTGAGCAATACGTTCCTTGTTAGGAGTCAGCTGGGCAGACACTTCCTCAGTGCTTTAACCCCTGGGAAATGTTGTCTTCCCCAGCCTACAGATCTCAAACACCTCCAGCGTGTTTCAACCGCGGGGAGCTCTGGGGCTCTCCTGCTCTCTGGATTGGGCTCTAAATTAAACACCAACACCAGCTGGCACCAGCTCCCCGTGCCCAGCTGCACACAGCAAACCTCCTGCAGGAGCAGCTCTGTGTGCCATGGCACACCTCACCCTCCCAGGAGGTGCCACCGACTGCAGCCCCAGCAGAGACGGAGCCCAAGCACAACCCAGGCTGGCACAGGGGGCTCGTGGCTGCAAGGGAGCTCCTGGGTCCCTCCCTGGGCATGTGGCACGGGACAGGGGCACCAGGCTGGAAAATGTACACAGGGGCTTTGTGCCAAGCACTGGGGCCTTCACATGAAAATTAGTGCTGTGTGGTGGGTGTGAAATATTCAGGTGGACATGAATAATTTGTAGCAGTACATGTCTTTGCTTTCTGTAAAAAATGAAACAAGCTTATAAATTATGACAAAAATACAGCCTCGTGTTTCATGACAGGGTCAGATAAACACATCCTTACTGGTGTAGAAGCGGGGTCAGCCTGGGGTTGTTCCAGTGCAGCCAAGGGCAGAAGCCTGCCCTGCCATCCTCAGCCCCAGGTGTGCCAGCCCTGCCTCAGGTGTGGAGCCAGGGAAGGGCTGGGAGCCAGTGCCAGCCCTCATGAGCCAGGGCAGGACCGAGCTGTCCCGGGCACAGGGACAGTTCTTCCAGAGGACCTTAGGCCGAGCACATGGGAACAGTAAATAAAATAGAGAGAGAGGAGTTTCAGGCAGAAATTGGGCTATTTCAGTCTGTCATTCCATGGAAAAGAGATTCTGTGACTTGTACATGTGCACAGACACAAACACACTCAGGGAAAGAAGAAATGGCAAGCAGAGCAGTAACAACAATACTCAGAGAGTAATTTGTTCTTAACCTGTTCAAAATAAAAATAACTGGTGAAAAAGTTCACTCCTTGGACCATCTGCATCTCATAAGCATAAGTTAAAATCCTGACACCATCTGTTCCATTGGAATTTTAATGCCTCACCAATATGCCAGCTCCCAATCCTGCAGCAAGGACAGCACCCCCTCACTCACCCCCCCTCCTGCTGGGGCTGGGCTTTGCTGGGAGGGGAGCCTGAAGCCAGCTCAGGCAAAGCAAACCAGGGGCTTCTCCTCCCTGGGGTGGGGGAAGCAGCCCAGGGCCACCAGCAGCACCCTGGGAGCCCCCACAGCCCCGACGGAAATTTGGGCAGGACAGCTGAACAGTAATGTAGGAACAGAAAAAACCCTCTGGGTTCTCATGGAATATATTTTGTTCTCCACAGCAGCACCCATTTGCCATCCTGCAGAGTCAGCAGCATGTGCAGCCCTTCCAGAGCAGGATCAGCCCTTCCAGAGCAGGATCAGCCCTTCCAGAGAGGGAACAGCCCTTCCAGAGAGGGAACAGCCCTTCCAGAGTAGGATCAGACCTTCCAGAGAGGGATCAGCCCTTCCAGAGTGGGATCAGCCCTTCCAGAGAGGGATCAGCCCTTCCAGAGTGGGATCAGCCCTTCCAGAGCGGGATCAGCCCTTCCAGAGCGGGATCAGCCCTTTCAGAGTGGAATCAGCCCTTCCAGAGCAGGATCAGCCCTTCCAGAGCAGGATCAGCCCTTCCAGAGAGGGATCAGCCCTTTCAGAGTGGAATCAGCCCTTCCAGAGCAGGATCAGCCCTTCCAGAGTGGGATCAGCCCTTTCAGAGAGGGATCAGCTCTTCCAGAGTGGGATCGGCCCTTCTAGAGGAGGGATCAGCCCATCCAGACAGGGATCAGCCCTTCCAGAGGAGGGATCAGCCCTTCCAAAGGGGGATCAGCTCTTCCAGAGGGGGATCAGCCCTTCCAGACAGTGATCAGCCCTTCCAGACAGGGATCAGCCCCTCCAAAGGGGGATCAGCCCTTCCAGAGCGGGATCAGCCCTTCCAGAGCGGGATCAGCCCTTCCAGAGCGGGATCAGCCCTTCCAGCAGAGCTCAGCCCTTGCCATGGTGCAGGTCCAGGCCCCTGGCACCACCCTGTGCCCTGTGCTGGCCACGGAGGTGGCTGTGACTGCCCGGCCCCTCTGCTCCTCTGCCAGGCACCAGCCACTGTCACCTCCCTGCCCCTGGTTGTGATGACAAACAGATGCTGAGATCCCAGCCAGAGCCGCTGCTATTGTGAATTCAGTTATAAGTTTGGATTCAATGGCAAAAAATGTCCTGTGAAGTGTCTAAAAAACCTACTTTGCTAAATTAGCCAAGTAAGATTTATCCCATCTTTTAATTAATCATCACTAGAGAGGCTGTTGAAAGTCTTTGCATATTTTTTATTGGTCCTAGTGGGAAGAAATCCATTTTAAAATGGAAATTAATATAATATCTGCATGGCCTTCTTCAGTGATTTTTTTTTCTTGCTTAGCAATATTGTAGAGTTACAAACCATACATCATGTCCTGTGCTGCTCAGAATCAATTTCTTCACAGAGGAAAACCAGAAATGTGCTCCCTCACCACTGCAGGATATAAAGTGAATGAAGCTGAGGGAGGGAAGAAAGGCAGAACACAACCAAGCAAGTAAATCTTACAGACGTAGCCCATATCCATTTTTTCCTGATCAATGGAACTCTGTAGGCATGTTCACAAAATTTAATTAAGTTCTGTTCCCCAAGAAATCTATGTGCAATGTTTCCCTGCAATTATTTATTTACTGTCTGCCATGTAGCTTTTAGCTTTCCTCGGGAGAATGCTGGATTTCTGCTGCATTTCCATCAGCAGAGGCTGCTTCCAAAGGGTCTGGGGGAGGGTTTGCTCTTCCCTCTCTGGCTGTGGGTTGATTGTCTTCTTGCAAAGGAAATCCGTGAATGCTTTTAGACACACTTGAGTATCACAGAGTCACAGAACCATGGATGGTTCGGGCTGGAAGGGACCTTAAAGCCCACCCAGCGCCACCCCTGCCGTGGGCAGGCACTGGAAGGGCACAGTCGGGTTGCCCTGGAGCTTCTCTGCTCCAGGCTGGAATTCTGATGGTGTTTGTACCACAGCCACGAGCAAAAGCAGGAAGAGCAATGTTCAGCTGGAGGCCAGGCTGCTGTGCTGCCAGCCAGGGATGCTGTGGGAGCCAGGGCTCTGCCTGCCCGCAGCCAGGCTTGCTTGGATCCCCAGGCTGTGGTTGCTGGATCCCCAGACTCGGGGCCCTGTGCTCCTGCAGGGAATCTGTCAGGGCCTGGCAGAGCATGCAGCAGGCACTCACAGGGATGGGAACCCTCCCGTGACAGGAACAGAGCAGCCTCAGCCAGCCCTGCAGCCCCTGGCTTATCTGCAGGAACCAAAGAGGCTGAGGGATGCTCAGGGAGAGGTGGGCAAATCTGTCATCCTCCCACACGAGCAGGGCCTGGCTGCCAACGTGCCACCTGCCTCGTTGCAGCCTGCCGGGGACACGTGGGCTGCTGCTGGAGGGGAGGGAGGCAATTATTGACAGTTTCAAATGGATCAGCTCCAGTCCTTCGTGTTTCGGCATGCCAAGGATTATCTGGGCTTCTTAAACCCAGAAAACTTGTATAAAGTGAGCGCTGATTCTTCCTAGGTACAAGTCGAGTATTTGGAAGATTTAGAAATGGAAATAAGATAGAGCAGGGTTTGATCCTCCCCATCAGTGACCTCCACTAGATCTGGGACCTGGGCTCTCCCCAGCTCTGGAGATGTCACTGAGTTGTGAAAATTCTTCCCACAGACCAAACTTAAACGAATTTTTCAGTCCCTCTGCATGAAAAGGCACCTCTTGACTTCTGCCTTCACCTACAGGACTCTAAACAGCAGATTCTTTAATCAGGTCTTTACCAGTGAAAGCACTTTTATCAGCATCCTTATTTAAATATTCTTTGTCTACGCAAGGGAAGGCAAAGAAGGTTTGTGTCTGCAGACTGCTCTGAGGGAAGGGAATGATTTCATCCTCACGTAATGCAAGGGCATTGACTTGAGAGAATAGAGGGTTTGCTCTCCTGAATGCTCACAAATTAATGAAATCAACAATACCTGGAAACTGCTCTTCTCCCAGCTAGAAAGGAGAGGTTTTGCATCCTGGTAATTGTGGCTGTGCCACGGAGGGCGAAGCCACCCCTGGGCTGCACGTGGGCTGGGTTAAACAGTGCCCAAGGGAACTCCTCAGGCCCTGGGGACAAAACCTCGCTCACTGGGAGGCTGTAGCTCAAGAGGTGGTGGCAGGACTGAGACAGAGCCATCGTGTGCACTGCTGGCAGGAGGGGTCAGACAGAGCACTGGGCTTGAAGCAGGGCAGGGCAGTGCCTGTCCCTGTGCTGGCACCGCTGGGGCACCTCCAGGGCTGGGGCAGCTCTGGAGAGCCCTGGAGGGGCTGGAGCATGGCCAGGGCAGGGAACGGAGCTGGGAAGGGGCTGGAGAATTCCTGAGGGAGCTGGGAAGGGGCTCAGCCTGGAGCAAAGGAGGCTCAGGGGGCCCTTGTGGCTCTGCACAACTCCTGACAGGAGGGGACAGCCGGGGATCGGGCTGTGCTCCCAGGGACAGGGACAGAGGAGAGGGAACGGCCTCAGGCTGGGCCAGGGCAGGCTCAGGGTGGACATCAGCAGGAATTTCCCCATGGAAAGGGTGCTCAGGCACTGGAACTGCCCAGGGAGGTTTGGATCCCCATCCCTGGAGTGTCCAAGGAATTCCTGGCCGTGGCACTCGGTGCTCTGGGCTGGGGACACAGTGGGGAACAGGCACAGCCTGGACTCAGTGCTCTGGGAGGGCTTTTCCAGCCTCAGGGATCCCGGGATTCTGGGACTCTGTGACAGTGTGTCATGGCCAAACTCCTAAGGCAGGAGGAACCCAACTTCCAAGAAGTTTTCAGCAACATTTTTCCGACAGTGACCTCCCAAGGAAGCCCAGCTGCACTTAAGCAAAGCACATTAAATTATTCCCTGTGTCACCATGAGAGATTCACCACGGCAGCCTTTCCAATTAGCCAACCCCCGTGGGAGCACACGCTGCCAGGGCAGAGCTGCACAAGTGCTGGGCCAGCTCTGCACTGGGGGAGCTGCTGCAGCTCTGCTGGACTCAGCACAGCTCCTGCCATTAACCCGAGCTCCTCAGAGCTGCTCTTCTGACTCTAACGAAACATCTACAAGAAAGGGCATCAATGATATAATAAATGGCATTATTTATGCATAAAAATGATGTTACCACTGACCACCACTGGACCATTAATTCAGAAAAAGAATTCCCTCTGCAATTCCACAGGAGGACAGTGGTCATTTATTTTCCCCACAATTATGCTGCAACATCAAACCAAAGGAAAAAGCACCAGGCAGCCTCTTGAGGCCCAGTTCCCTGCACTGACCGATGGTCAGGAGAGAAAAGCAAAGGAAACCAAAGCCAACATACTTTTAGAACAAGCAGTTACTCCTCAAATTCCTTTTTATTGATTTTGGCATGTTAGAACAAGGGGGTTTGAGATCTTCAGTGAGGCATCTCAGTGTTTCCCCTACACTCACCTGCCACATGACAACACACTGAGGCAATGGCACTGTGAGAGAAAATTCTGTTCCAGCTGTCTGTGAAAGCCCCATCAAGGGTCCTGGTGGTAGATTTAGTGTAAGTGGTGCTCAAAAATCACATTTTTCCAGGAGCATCAGAGGGCAGATTTGCAATAAGCCATGTTCACCTCCCTGCCTCGGGATCAGCCTCTGAGATCCTTCGTGGGACCAGTGCTGGACTTGCCCACACCAGTGGCAAGAGTGCTCACACCCTCTGAGCTGAGGGAAATCCAGTGACATTCCCTCTGCAGGAGCACAAACACTTTTCCAAGCTCTCTGGTGGAGTGGTCTTTCCTTACTCAAGCTTTGCCTGGAGTTTTTGGCTTTGGAAATATTTTAAGTGCAAAATTCAGTCAAAATCAGCATGTTCCACTGGGTTCTATTTCAGCCTGATTTAATGCCACTGTAAAAATACACTCTGATTCAGATTGATGGAAATTCAATCTCAAGCCCTGAAATGAGTCTCCTCCAAAATATGCAGAGAGGATTTTTTTCTCTAAAGTTGACTTTGAGGGCCTGGCCAAAGCCTGAAGCCAGGAGGGCAGTGCTGGGTCTGTTCCCAGCTGCAGCCCCTGCTCAGATCCAGAGTGGGAGCGTCCCTCAGGCTGCTGCTCCCTCCAGACTGTTCTAGGAGCCCTCCCCAAAGCTCAGGATCATTCTCCTCCTTGGAATTTGGTGTCTGGGGGTGTTGTACTCACTTTCTGACATCACAGCAGCAGGATTTCCAGGATGGACTGCAAACCAGGATGGCCGCAGTTCTCCACACTTTGTTGCTGGTAGAGGAATTTTTTAGCTGCCCTAACAGCTAATCAATGAGCTCCTGGAAATCGTTAATCACGTCATTAGGAGAGTCAGAGGCAGTGCAGGGGAATTTGTAACGCAAGTGATGTATGAACAGCTCCTGGATGGGAAGGACATTAGTGAGAGTGATAGAGAGGGGTCACCAGGGTCAGCCTCCAATTGACCAATTTACATTTATGGGCATTTCAACTCAGCTTGGACCAGCTACTGAAATGCAAAACAATTCCAACAGCTCCAGACTTCTCCTCTCCTTCGAACACTATTAGACAGCTGACTTAGCCAGCCACTTTGGGAAAACTGAGGGAGACAGCCCACAGGGCTCTGCTGGGCATTCTCTATTTCATTTACTCAGCCCCTGCTAGCAGAGATAAAGCCAAGGGACAATCGCTCCAAGGGACATTTGTTCCAGAAGCCACAGAGTCGTGGAACCATGGAATGGTTTGGGTTGGAAGCCCTGTCACTCCACGCCCTGGTAAAAAGTCCCTCTCTGAAAGCCCAGAGAGGCTGGGAAGGCTCAGTCAGGTCCCTGAGCCTGGGACTGAGCCAGGAAGGGACACGTCACCTCAGCACTGGGCTCCTGTAGCACACCTGAGCCCTCAGAGATGCGCCCAGGAGGTATTCCAGGTGTCCAGCACCTCCCAGATCATCCCCACACCACCCTCCCCCATGAGCAGATCTGCAGCTTCAGCTCCTCTGCTCCTTAAGCACTGGGACCAGCATTAGGAGGCCCAATAATGGCAGCAATGTTTGAGTGTATTCCAGAATTTACTTGAGTAGTCTGAAAGTAGCAGGGGAATCGCTGCCACAGGATTCTTGGTTCTGGCCAGCTCGGGCAGCATTGCACCTCGGTGACAATTGAAGTGATTCCACCAAGCCTAAAGCACTTTAGTCTATTTTCTTCCTTCATAAAAAATACAATTTTGTGCAAGGAAGCTCAAAGAAAAAAGGGTTCTTCTTTCTGTGTGCAAAGATGTAATTTAGATTTTGCTTCGTGTCTCCATATTTATTGTACATTAGCCTTGAACTTGAAAAGCCGAAAAAAAAAAAAAAAGAGGGGAAACTGAGAAAATATTGTGGTTACAAAATTAAACAAATCCAGGATGGCTGGACAGAAAAAACTCAACCTGCTGCAAGGAAGTGTTTGTCTGTGTGCACAATATGTTGCTGGTATTTACTGAACGGCGAATGTCGCGTTGTGTTTTCTCATTTACACTCCTTCACCCTCTCTGGTTCTGTTTTCCTGAGAGCCAGAGCTACATTTCGGCAAACTCTGGAGAAGGCCAGGCCTGGCCAGGCTGAAGGAGCTGCAGAAGGGGGCTGCCGGGAGCCGTTCTCGCCCTGCCCGGGCTCGTGGGGCCAGGACTGCGCTGGCGGGCAGCAGAGCAGGCGTTCCCCATGCCCGCTCCCTGCCTGCGCCTGGCACAGCGCTGCTCCCAGCACAGCGAGCCCTGCCCAGCTCCCAGGTGGGGCTGCGGGGTCTGTGTGCTGCTCCTGGCACTCGGCCAGCTCCAGGCTGCACGTTCAAACACATTGATTTATTTTCCCCCCCTAAATGCCAGCTCTCCTTGGTTAATCCGTTAGTCATTACGGTCTTTTTCTGGATCACGGAGCAGCAGCAGCAGCACTGCGAGTGCCAGGGGAGGCCATGCCTCCCGTCCCTGCCCTGGCCCTGTGGCAGCCCTGGTGGCTGGGGACAGCGGGGATGTGCCCACGGCTGTGCCCACGGCCAGGCCCTGGCCCCACCGGCCCCGCGGGAGTGGTTCCAGTGCCCCTGGCACACTGCCCTCCTGGCAGCTTGGGAAGGGAGGGAAAACACAAACTGCAGGCCACAACCTGCTCAACACGTCTGCAGGCAGTGCTGATTTATCTCCTCACCCACAGAGCCCCTTCCTTCCCCCAGAGTCACGGGACAGAGGGACAGAGGGACAGAGGGACAGAGGGACAAGGCTCGAGCCTGCCTGGCTGCTGTGCAGCTGCTGGGACAGCGGGTCGCTCCCATGCCCACGAGGTGCTTGGAGCAGGGGGACAGATGTGGACAGAAACACGGCAGTCCCTAAGGGTCACACACTCAAGGGTCGGCACTGGGCAGGGACAGGCCAGGAGCCAAAGCCATCCTTGCTGCCTCCTCAACACCACTTTCTGTAGATTGTCAGAACAAACTCTGAGCCCTGAATCCAACCGACTCTTTCGTCAAGTTTTGCTTTGCTTACTCACCGAGCAGCAGATTCTTGGCCTAATCTGACAATCAGATTTGACACAACTGGTTTCCAATAAATAACAGCATTTCTCATCTATGGCATAACTCTAAGCAACAACTCTGCAGGTTTTTCAATCTGCTCTGACAAATTGGGAGGGCATAAAAGCTTGGAGCAAGGTCCTTCAGCCATGAACAGACTGACAGACCTGGCTGGCTGCAGCCCCACCACCTGCAGATGATGATCCTGGTGAGAGGGTTTGCTTTGGCAAGAGGAACCAGAGGCACCAGTGATGACAATAATTACCTGGAAACAGAAAGATCTCCTGTCAGCGGGGAAGAAGCTTGCATTATTCATTGGATTAGACTTCATTTTGCTCACTTTGGGGTCATTTTGATCTTCACTGATTTGAAATCAGACAGAAGCAGCTCTTGGATCATGTGACAGTATGGGTTTAAAGAGAACTGGGTGATGTTCCTCTCCCACATCTTGCCCGTTTGACAGCACAGCTGTGGGTGTCACTGTGCAAAGACTGCTCCGTTTTGTGAGGCAAATTTCTGCCACACAATGAATTTATGAGTCAATGGTAGGCACATCAGTATGGGATCCTTTAGCTCAGTCACACATGCACAGTGACAGGCCCCAGCTGGCTGCAGCAATCCCAAATGGGTCCTCTTGTAAAACAGACACCAGGATTACCCCAGGGAATGGTGTCCAATGGACAGGCATCGGGGAATGTCGCCTGACATTTCTTCCTCCTGCACGTCCCCACCCAAGAGCATCCATCTGTTTATCCCAGGATATTCTGAAGCCTAGCTCACAAACATCTCTGCACATCAGCCTCCTGCCAGCAGCTGCAAGGCACAGCTGGCCAGCACTGCACAGAGCAAGGTGAGGCCCCAGCACCCCCAGGGAGCGAGCGGAGCCAGCACAGGGCCTGCGGGAGCATCACTCATCCATTTTTGGCTTTCAGAGCCATGGCACCAACAAGGTCTCACATTTCCTCTGCACATCTGCAGGCGCCTGGGCTGCTCCCTGTGTGCAGCTGTGAAGGGGCCAAATCACACCAACCCTCCCGACTGTCAGCCCTTCTCAGAGACAGAAGGGACATGGCTCCAGGGTGCTGGGGCAAGAGCCATGTGAGATGGGGCTGACAGGCAGTTTTATGCCATGCCATGCCATGCCAGGCCATCCCTGGCTGTGTCCCTGAGGTCCCAGCTGCCCCGCAGGCGCAGGCACACACATCCCGCTGTGTCACAGCGCTGCTGGCAGAAGCTCAGGCCTTGTCCCTTCCCACCGTGCTGTTCTGCTCTCCTGGCAGTCCCAGCAGCCACGCACAGGGTGCCACCCCCAGTGCTGGCCAGGAGTGGGGCCAGGCTGTGGAGGACTGAGCCAGCCCGGCTGCTGTCACAGCCCCTGCCCCAACACCACCGTCACCAGGTGTTCGAGTGCACGCTTTCAGTTCATCACATTAGAAAGGCTGAAAACAAATGAAATGAAGACCCAAGCAGAGGCTGTTCACCCTCTTCAAAAATTAGAGAGTTTGGAGATGAGGTTTTACTTCAAGATTGTTAAAGTAATAGTGGGGGGGGGGAAACCACAAAATGGTTCTGGTCAGAAATCCAGCCATAGCCAGTAGAAAATTTAAGGAAATGCCTTTGCTATAGGAGAAACTGGAGGGAAAGGAAATGCATGAGCAGCTCCTCAGCTCTCACCCCCTCCCCTCCTGCGAGCAGGAGCCTGGCAGTGCCCTGTGCCCACCCCCGTGCCACCCCCACAAGAGCTGTGTGCCACAGAACTGCCCAGCGGTGGCCCCGCTGGCCCATCCCAGCCTGTCTCCAAGCCCTGCTGTGCCTCGGCCCATTTGGGGCTGGCTGGAGCCCGGCTGTGCCCCTGCTGTCCCCACGCCCGGCCGGGCTCTCCTCAGCCTCAGCTCGGGGCTGGCGGTGCCCGGCTCACCCTGCAGGGCTCATTTCGGGGAAGCCTCCCCCACGGGGCGCTCTCTCTCTCTCACACAGCCCTAACAGCACCGAAATGGGCCCGAGGGGACGAAGGGCCATGCAATATTGATGGTGCAGTGCTTCGCCAGCACACGCTGTACCCGTGTGAGAGCTGCTCGGCTCACACCCCCTCCAGTCCATCTCAGCCCCTTTCAGATGGATTTGCACATGAAAAATGCTCTTTATCTTCGTGCCAGCCACAGGCATTTACCTTCCCAGTGGTATTTGGAGCATGCAATGTATTTGGTGTATCAAAACACCATTCCTCCCTGTATTCTTCCTTCTTTGGAACTAATCATCCATTTCCAGCTAGGAAGATTTCCTCCAACAGGCCTTTCACAGCAGTTCCTGAGCAGCCCTGCAAAGACCACCTCTGCCTCTGCCTCCCCAGTGGTGTTGGACACCTCCCAGGCTCAGGCCCATTAACCTGCTCACAGGAGCTTGATGGATTAATGCTTGCATAGACACAGCTGGCAGCATCTAAAGAAATAATTATGGCTAAGCAGCTGCAGGGGAGATGCCATGTTCCACTGCAAAGCCAGATGTCAATTTTATTGGTCCTCAAAGTTTCAGAAGAAAGGGCTTTGTGACAATGGGAATGGAATTATTTCAGGAGATTTGGAGAGGGAGTTCCTTTGCTGCAGGTGAGTTGTGGAGCCTGCTATCAGGAGCATCAGCTGCAGCCAGCCCTGAGTGTGGGGCCAGGGAAGATCCGCAGCCGGAGCTCCATGGCAGCAGCACCAGCACTGGGCAGAACTGAACGACTCGGGCTGGGACAAGAACGGGTCACCCGGCACCACAGCCACGTCTTTGGCTTTTACCTGGGGAAGGACCCTCTGAAACTGTATCGGTGTCAAAACCCCACAAAACCAATCAGAGCCAAATCCAAAGCCTGCTGAAAGGGATAGGAATCTTTTCAGGAACTTCAATTGGATTTAACTGATGAGAGAAGATTTTGTGACACCTGAAAATCTGGAGATTTTCATTCTCCAGAATTTCTACAGTACCTCTCCTCTTGGTCCCTACCCTGGCTGTAGTGATGTGGGAGCAGTGAGCAGTCCTCTAAGGTAAAAATTTGAGAAATATGAAAAACAGGAGTCAGTTTTGCTAATTCAGGGAAAGCCTACATTCATCCTCTCTTCAATTAGCAGACATCATTGTGCCTATAAAGAACTTATATTTTTCCTTATTTTAAATATAAATGCCAGCACAATTTTTCTAATCCATTCCTTTACCTACATCAAGTCTCCTCCTAGAACTTGTAGAAGACACTGTAATCTCAAGCAGAAGCTTCTTAATAACACAGATCATCTATCCCTGTTGGAATATAAGCGGATCCATGACCTTAGAACTATTTTGCTAAGAAATCCAGCTAGAAAACTAATTTTAAGTAAATCTACAGATGTCAAAAACCCAGATGGCTTTTCAGGATGCTAACTTAAGCTTCATTGCATAAGCAGATTAGGGCTGCCTGTTGAGCCCCACACAAAAGTAGATGGCACCGAATCCACGGAATTACACTCAAACTGTTCCCTTCCTGGTGCATCTTCCATCAAAAACTTTTGTCAGCTTCCCATGCCAGGAGCCTGCTCACTGTGAGCACCACACCCAGGGTGGCAGCTCTTCATTCTCCCTCTATCTCTCTACCCCACTGTCCCTCTGTCCCTCTGCCCCAAGGCCACCAGCCAAAGCGGCAGCTGGCTACACTGATGGCCAGGGTGATTGTTCCATCCTTCATCCTCCTCAAATGAAAATGGAGGCAAACAGCCTCATGAACCTCTCAAATGTTTCGGCACAGCAGACGTGGAATGATTCTCTGGTACAGACTCATGGATCCAGATTACCCCGGTGTTACCATTGGTAACCAGCCTGTCCCTGGGTATCAGCGCTGAAGTTAATGAGCCCTTGAGCACTCCAGCTCCGAGCAGCAAGCAGCGTGGGTCCGGTGTGACTGCGGGAAGCAGGGCACACACTCCTCCTGGAGAGGACACTCGCTTTTCCACGGGCGTGTTGCGTAACAAGGCCCAGCCCCTGCCCCTCTCTGCTCCGAGCCCTCATTCCAGGGCACAGCAGCTGCCTCTGAGATGGCCCCGCTGAAATGCGGCCAGAGGGATGGAATTGTGTTTTCCCCTCCCTGCGTGGAAGCGTGTCGGGGCTGCTGACAGATGGCTTGGCTGCCTGTGCCTGATGATTACCGAGCCTCTATTACCTTTGCAAAGTGAATCCCAGTCAAAGGTTTTTAGTAATGAATTTCGCAGTGTTTGCACCCTCGGTTTGTGTCCCACACGTCCCGGGAAGCGTGCTAGGCGCTCGGGTGCTGATTTACAGCGCCGGAGGCACCGCGTCCTCCGGGCACAGGCACGGCGCTTTCGGCAGTCTGTGCTGCCACCTAGCCAGGCCCGGCCCGCCGAGCGCAGCCCCGCTTCACCTGCAGAGCTCACGCGGAAATGTGTCCCCCCGGACCTGAACACAGCCCGGGCCGGGGCGGGCACGGGAGCCGGCGCTCCCCGCGCTGCGGGAAGGCTCGGCCGGCGGCAGGGAGCAGCCCGAGCTCGGCGCTCCTTCCCCCCGTGCGCCTGGTACTTACGGTAGAAGACATATTCGGTGTAGCTGGACCAGACCTTGTCGTCTGTGTACTGGTTGACGAAGGAAGCCGTCACTGAGGAGTTACAGGCCACCATGTGGAATCCACACTCGGACAACATGTCAAAAGCCCTCTCCAGGTGCTTGAACTTGAGATAAAACCTGGAGGTGTACCTTTCTGGAGCCCTGTCCGGGTCTCTGCTTTCATTCAAACTTTCTCCAAAAACCTCTTTGACCAAAGAAATCCTTCCACAAACCAAAATCCTTGGGACCCTCCTGAATTTGGCATCTGCTTGGCTCTCCCTGCCAATGGTGCATGAGCCACGGTAGCCGATGGTGATGAATCCCCACTTGCGGTCCGGCGGTAGGAGCGACGAGGGGGGGCATATTCTCGTGTCACTGCCCTGGGACACCTCCTCATAGTCACTGTGGCAATAATCGTCGGGGCTTTGCTTGTTGTCGTCGGGAGTCAGGAGCTTAACCAAGTCCGGGAGCTGGAAGTACTCAGCCTCCCTCTTGAGCCTTCCCTTCTCTGGGAAGTGGTCGGGCAGAACCACTTGCTTGTCCCTGAGATAGTCCAGAATATAGCGGAAAAGGAAACCATCTCTGTCGATGAAGAATCTTCCCTTGGAGTCCTTGGCCAGATCGTTGGCTGTGTCTCTCTTTGGGGTGAACATTTTCCAGAGCAAGGAGTGAGGGGTGCCAACCAAGGTGGAGTGGCGAGTGAAGTAAACCTGGCCGCCCACGTTGAGCTCCACCACCTCGGGGAAGGAGTGCAGCCCCGTCCCCTGCTCCCGAGCAGGAAGGTAAGTCCTGCAGTTGCCACTCAGAGCCATTGTAGTTTAAACTGGAAATCAGCAGCACGGAGAAGCAGGACGATCAATCACATCAGAGGGTAGAATAAAGCTCCCAACATTAAGAAGAAACAAGGGGGAAATGAGAAGCGAGAAAATAAAAGTAGCCAAAAGGATTGTTTAAAATAAAAATCTGAATTGTCCATGAGCGACGGTGTGGCAGAAGTGGTTTATACACTGAGCCACGGAGGCTGGAGGCTGGAGAGCAATCACCTCATGACATGCAATCACATCATCAGATCTTCCAACAAAGCCATCAAAATCAAGGTCAAGCCAAGTCTATGGTCATTCACAGGTCTGTGAAAAGGGAAAACAAAACAAAGCACAAATTAGTCCTCTAAACATCATAGCTGCAGCAACAGATAAAAGCAGAGCAGTTTGTAGAACCAAGCTAAATCTGTTAAATAGATCTCTCTTTTTTGGCAAGTTCTACACTTCTATTTCACAAGTATTCATCAATGGAAGGGCTACATATGACTTCACTGTTTAAAAGAAACTGCATACTTCATCTTTAAAGAAACATCTAAATTAGACATGCACATGAGGGAACAAGAACAGGGACTCTTACCTTAGTAACAATTAATGCATAGCTCTTGTAAAGAAAACCAAAATGTCAAGACACTCAGAACACACATACAGGCACACAGGGTCCGGGTAGTGTGAATCCAATCCAAGCAAGGGACAGCAAAGGCAACAGAAGTGCTCTTAGCAGCATCCACGGAGGTCTCAAGTGTTAAACCGAGTCACAGGGAAGTTAACCGTGGCGGGTGACCAGGAAACCAGTACATGCAGCACGGCGGAAGAAAATAATTAAAACAAACAAATAAATAAATAAATAAAGTAATTCCCGAGTGGATGCCCTGGGCTGGGGGAGCGGGAGGGCAGCGGGGGCGCATCCGCCGGCCCCGATGACTTGCAGAAAGCCCTCAGCCTGCGCTAGGCACTGCCGGGCTCCGGCGGCTCCCGCGGCGGCAGCGCGGCCGGCGGCTCCCCCATGGCCCGCCGGGACCGCCGGCACCGCCGGGGCCGCCCCGCGCCGCGCTCCGCTCCGCCCCGCTGCGCGCTCCGGGCTCCGCTCAGCGGCGCGGGGCCGGCAGCGCGGAGGGCGATGCCGATTGCATCATCTTAAAGGAGGCCGGGATGGGCGCCCGCGTCCCGCGCCGGCACCGGGCAGCGCCGCGAGCGGGCAGCGCCGGGCAGCGCCGGGCAGCGCCGGGCACGGGCGCGGGCGGGCACGGCAGGACGCGCGCAGCGCCGGGCAGCGCGGCAGCACCGCGGACGGCAGCAGCACCGCGGACAGCGCCGGTACCGCCTCGCCGGGGCCGGGCAGCGCTGCCGCCCGCTGCTCACCGCCCGAGCTGCGGCGCAGTCCCTCCCGCTCCGTCCCCTCGGCCGGCAGCGCCCGTCCCCTGCCCGCCCGCAACGTGCCTGTCCCGGCTCCGCGGGGTCCCCGCCGGCGGTGCGGGCGGGCAGCGCGGGGACGGCCGGTGCGCGCGGCCGCGGCTGCCGGGCAGCACCGGGATTCGCTCCCGCTGCCGCCGCTCCTCATCTCCCCGGAGCCGGCAGGGAGGGGACCCGCCGCGGGGCGCGGGAGGGAGGAGGAGGGACCGGGGGCGGCTCCGGCGGTGCGGAGGACCCGCTTTACTTGTGGGTCTCTAACGGAGAGAGCCGCGGGCGCGCCGGCACCGCCACCTCGTGTCCGTCCCCGCTGCTCGGCACGGGCGCTGCGGGCGCGGAGACAGGAGCAGGCATCCCGGCGGCAGCCGAAAACCAGCGGAGGAGCTGCGGGAGCGGCTCCCCGGAGCACCCACACTGCCGGGCATCCGCGGGAACGGGGCAGCACAGCCCCGTGCCAGCTCACACCACTTCTGGGCAAAAATACTCTTCTTGGAATGATAACATATGAGAAAAGAAAGCCTTTTACTCGAAGGCTGACTAAAAGCTTTTGAGTGAAGTGTCTGCGTGATGAAGTCACCATGCAGGGATAGATTTTGCTGACTGCACTTAAGTTCACAGATTCACAGAATGTTCTGGGTTGGAAGGCTCAAGGATCATGGAGCCCAGCTCTTAAGTAAATCCATACGGGAACTGAATCCACAACCTTGGTGTATTAACACCAGCCGAGGCTGCAGATACTTCAGTGATATTCTTCTGAAAACATGGCCGTAATTTAAAACAAAATAGCCAAAAAGAATAATTTTCAAGGCTAAGACAGAAAATCATTACTTATGTACCTACAGACTTTTCAAATTAAATCTGAGAGCTGAACAGTTAATCAAACCCTTGATTTTTACCTTCATTCATTCATTCTGAAGCAACTGCTGCACTCCTGAACAGAGTCTGCCCCTCACTTCAGGATCCTTATTTTCAATCCAGCAGAATCTGGTGCCACTACAGGGTGTGCTGGCTGTGCCTCAGAAAAGCCCAAGCCCTGTGTCCTGCCCTTGTGCCTCAGCAGAGCAGCTGAAGCAGTGCAGGTCAAGTGCTCCATAACCCCTGCACAGAGGATGTAAAGGTGGGATGTGAGATCATGTTCACTTAAATGTCTTCATTACCTTTTTAAGAGCCTGGTGCAGTTGGTGCAGACAGAATTTAACACCTGCATGACCAGCCAGAGGGAATGACAGATGCCTCTGGGAGTGACAGTGCTGTCCCTGTTAAAAGCAGGGAGAATTGCATCAGCTTTTGCAAATATTTCAGTTGTCTATGCTAGTTCATATGCAATTTTAATCTAATTAAAGTCCATTTTCATAAAGGCAGGGGTGCCATATTGGCAGGGCTTGAAGAATGCATTCCCTGTCCCCAGTAAGAGCTGAGGTGCTCAGATCAGCACGGAAGCGCTTGTGCTGTCCCCGTGACAGCAACCAAAGGCCTGAGGCTGGGGGTGCAGCTCAGCCCGGCGCTGCTGGGGGGCCGGGACACCACAGCGAGTGGGATGTGCAGGTGCTCAGTGAGCGGGGACAGGAGTTATCCACACCTGGGACTCCTGACAAGCTCTAATGAGCATCAGGCACGGATTCCCTGTGATTAGCCAGTACAGACAGCTCTAAGCTCGAAGTCTCTTTGAAACATTATCATCAGAATTGGCCTTTGAAAAGAACAAAAACCATAGAATTTTAATCACAACAGCTTTAGAAATGCAACTGCACCTTTCAAATAGTAATGAAAGCAATTCAGCACCTGCTTTTATTTCTTCACATGGGGACGTTCCAATCATTTCACTGTAACACAATTTCCTTTGATGAGATGACTTCAGGGGTAAAAGCATCACGTAATGCTCCCCAGCTAAATACAAGCCATGGGCCAAATCCATCAAAATGCAGCCTGAGAGAGTGAAACTTTAAAATCTGGGCTAAATACATGGTAACCTAAATGTAAAATATGTGTCAGGACCACACCAAGGAGCAACTACAGTTCTGATGGAAGAGAAAAGCAGTATCCATCAAAGGGAGGAGGATGAAGCACTTCTCACTTCTGACAGATGGTTCATAACTCTCAGCAGAGGCAAGGGAAAATTTAGCCTGAGCTCAAAGTGTGTGTTCCAAAAGTCCCGGCATAGCTGTGCTGGAAGCCAATCCATGAATGCTGTGACATCATTCACAGGTTTGAGGTCATTCCTTATGACAAAGTGCTAAACTGGCATTTCAGGAGATCATGGAACAACTGACTTTATCGTATTTGGTGGGTGTTAGAAAGAGGTGTCTGAAAAGCAGCAGCAATGGGTGCTAGAAAGGAAGGGCAGTGTTACCTGGGCTGGAGTAGCAGAGTGTGTGTGTGTATGTGTATCACCTCCTATCTCCAGAGGAAATACACAGGCTGGAAATTTGAATCAAGTCGCCCCCACAAAGTGAGAAATGTGGAAACTGCTTATCAGCAACAACACAAGAGCTTTGAGGTGCCTGGAGAAGGAGCAATTGAAAGTAGAAGAAACTGAAGTAGTAATTCTGAGGAAAAAATACATCCAAGTTGTATTTTGGACAGAAGATTCCACCTAAAAAGCCACATGAGAACTTTCATCTCTCTGTGTGATCTTTGCACACAATAGTTAAAATAAAAAAGGAAGAAAGAAGAACAGCACTTCCAGTTCCAGGCTTGCACTTTGATTCAGGAACAACTTCAAGGTGCCACTTCAGGATGGATGAACAGTCCTTCAGCCCTGTTCCCTGTAACATTCTGTTCTTCTCAGCAGGCTGTGTCTGAATACTGAGCCCAGGCAATGTTTTCCAGGGCAGAACTCCATCAAGCCAGCGAGAAGAGGGTAGTTTCTGAGCATGGTGGCATGGCAGGGGAATAAGGAAATGTCTGGACTGGGCCTATCATGAGGGCCAGTGGTTTCCCTGAGAGGCAGAATCGTGTCCTGCACTGGTGATCCCAGACAGGACTGCCAATCCAGCCTCAACCCACGGCAAAGAACAGAGCCTGGGAGGAACCAATCCCAGGCTCCTGCGAGTTCCAGCCCTCTAACCCAGACACCTCTCCAGCAGGGGGGTATCCATCCCATCACCCAGCTCCAGAGACTGAGCTCCCTGCAAGGCAAGCCAGGCAAGAACAAGTGATACCGAACTAAATCAGAGATTATCCCCTGATCCAGCAGGGTGAATTACACACAGTGAAATTCTCATCTGCTCAAATCCAGCGGTACGTGCGAATGGGAAGCCCTAACAAATCTTTCACTTTGAAGAAAAAGCATAAAGCAGCACTAAATGGCTGAGTGTCCCTGAGAAAAGATCTTCCAGCCAAGAGCGTGAGTGCCATGAAGGCGGGTTTATTCACAGAGTAAAGCATTACACAGATTTGCCCTTGATCTTTTATTCATAACTCAAGTGCATAGCGTATTTTCATCCCAAACAAGCAAAGGGGAAGAGCAGCTTTCCCAGCTGCTCAGGATGTGAGCACAGGCTGGGAGCAAGGCTCAAATGGAGACGGGACATTGCTTTTTGTCATCATGCATCACACAGAGAGGGGTCACAGCTCCTGCACAGAAACCCTTTGCTCCTTCTGGCGAACACCAGACCCACAGCACACGCACAGCACAAGGTCTGAGCCTTCCAAAAGCTGACAGTGCGAGGGAATCATGTTCCAGTGATCTCCATATCCATCACTGCACATCAGGGAATGTTCTGGAGAATAATTGATATATGTGTGCTGACAACTCCTTTGGAATTCCATGGCCACTGTTCAACAAAGCAATCTGCTACACAAACAGCCCTGACCCTGCAAGAGAGCCTGCATGTGCAGGCAGGCAGAGACCTCATGGACGCATCGGCAAGCAAGGATTAAAAATCACTGTTTTCAGTCTCCCCTCTGCACGGCGCTTCCTTCATCCCTCTCAAGTTCTGCCATAAGAAGGCCTGTTTCAGCAGACATCTTCCTCCTCCCCCTTTCCCCATCCTCCCCTTCCTCCAGAGTTCTTTAAATAATACTTTTATTCTCAGTCTGATCCAAATTATGCTGTTACTAACACTGGTGTAATTAAAGTGTGTTTTTTAACATTACAGCTAAAACAAAGCTTTGGTTGTATTACCATGACACCAGCACTGTGTAACCCATGTACTAAGCGAGTACTTTTAGGAGTACTTTTACTCTTCCCAGATTGGAGCCATTTCAAGGTCTCTTGCAAATCCGAATTCCCTGTCCTGGTGGTGTTCGAGGCCAGGTGGGGCCTGGAGCAATCTGGGCTATGGATGGGATGAGTTTTAAGGTCCTTTCCACCCCAAAGCAGTGTGGGATCCCGGCATTGTGTGGTAGCCCCCAGTGCAGCCGGAGCTGGTGCCTCGGCAAAGGGACGGCGCCTGGTGTTGGTGTTTGGTGCCTCGCCAGGCTGCAGCTCCATGCAGTCCATGGGCTGCTCTTCCCGAAGCATCGGGAAGGAGCAGCTGTGCAGCTGCAGTGCCTGCCGTCCCCTTGAACCCACGGGCTGTGTCAGAGCAACCCCTGCCCCGGAGGGCTGGGAGTCCATCCTGTGATCCCCGACAGCAGTGCTGGTGCAGGGAGAGCTCCTCAGTGAAAGCTCCACCTAAGCCGTCAGGAAATTCTAATCATCTAAGCAAACCCAAACAGATTTCTCGGCAAAGAGCGTTTCCCCAGCGGGCCCCAATTACACAGCCCAGTGCCTGGGGTTTGGGTCTCATTTCCCTGCCCAGTGAGCTGCAGCGAGTCACACAGCTCAGCCGAGGGGCTCTAAGCCGCAGCCATCAGATGCAGCCCGCACATTGTGCAGGTCTTGCATGAACGCTGGCATCTTCTCAGCCTCCAAACACTAATTCTCCTAAAGCGTAAATTTGCACGAAGCAGCTCACGGCACAGTTACTGATCTCTGTTTTCCGTGGCTGTAATTCTCCACTGTGCTCCATTCAGCTCTACAAAGTGGCACATTTCCCGGAGCCTGCTCTCGGCAGTGCCACGGACTCCACACCATCAGATCTGCTTTGCAGGTGAGGCTTGGAGCAGGGCCGCAATTTAAATACAGTCATTGCACCGGCAGAATATTACATACACAAGTTTGTAACAATATGACTGCAACTGCGTCCTGAGCCAAAATGAATTTTAAAAGCCAAAGGAAATATTTAAACCAGGAACGTGGCCTGTGTAATCTCGTGTGCCCCCACGGCCGGCGCTCGGCTCCAGGAGGCTGCCAGAGCTCAGAGTCCATCATACACAGAATGGAAGCTGGTTCTGGTGTAGTTGTGAACCACACACCCTTTCGGCGAGGTGTACAACAAGGATAAAGCAGCCGTCCTGACTCAGCTCATTCGGAAGTTGCAGCTGCACTTCCTCAGCCGAGGGTTTCCCTGACTGCCGCCTCAAAGCCACCCAAGCCAGCAAAGCATGGTCGCTCCTCCCTGTGCTCAGCTCTGAGTCATGAGAGAGTTAATAAAAACAAATTCTAGTTAACAGGCTTCTAAAGGCTGCTAAAATCCTTTTCCCCAGCCCTGTCGATAAACAGTGAGTGACCCCAAAAGGAGCTTCTTCACATGAGAGTGTGTTTACAGTGCCAGTCATGTTTTCCGCAGTTCCCCCGTATTCCCAGGTCCTGAAGCTTGTTTGGGAGGGGTGAGCCAACAGCCAGGCTGTAATAAGACAAGAAGATTCACCACAGCTCTAGCAAAGCTGTTTTCGTCTGGCCAGAGGAAAATGTTTCTTGTGGACATATGAAAGGGAGCGAAGCCGCTGCACCGGAGCCACACCGACCCCGCGTGGCTGAGCCTGGCCTCGAGAGAGGGCCGGGCTGAGGAGGGGCTGAGGGGTGGTCGGGGCTGAGGAGGGGCCGGGCTGAGGCCGAGCTGAGGGATGGCCGAGGCGGGGCTGGGGCTGGGGCCGAGGCCGGGCTGAGGGATGGCCGAGGCGGGGCCGGGGCCGGGGCCGAGGCGGGGCCGGGGCCGAGGCGGGGCCGGGGCCGAGGCGGGGCCGGGGCCGAGGCGGGGCCGGGGCCGGGGCCGGGGCCGGGGCCGGGGCCGAGGCGGGGCCGGGGCCGAGGCGGGGCCGGGGCCGAGGCGGGGCCGGGGCCGGGGCCGGGGCCGGGGCCGAGGCGGGGCCGGGGCCGAGGCGGGGCCGGGGCCGAGGCGGGGCCGGGGCCGAGGCGGGGCCGGGGCCGGGGCCGGGGCCGGGGCCGAGGCGG
This sequence comes from Anomalospiza imberbis, assembly GCF_031753505.1. Taxonomy (NCBI): domain Eukaryota; kingdom Metazoa; phylum Chordata; class Aves; order Passeriformes; family Viduidae; genus Anomalospiza; species Anomalospiza imberbis. The sequence continues at coordinate 18,246,045 of NC_089695.1, read as the reverse complement.
GGCCGGGGCCGAGGCGGGGCCGGGGCCGAGGCGGGGCCGGGGCCGAGGCGGGGCCGGGGCCGGGGCCGGGGCCGGGGCCGAGGCGGGGCCGGGGCCGAGGCGGGGCCGGGGCCGAGGCGGGGCCGGGGCCGAGGCGGGGCCGGGGCCGTCCCGCCCCGTCCCGCGCGTGCGTGGAGCGGCGCGCGGTGTCCCGGAAGTGGAGGCGCGGCCGTGACACGTCGCAGGGGCCGCGGCGGCGGGAGCGGGGCCGGGCCGGGGCCGCAGGTGGGGCCGGGACCCCGGGGAGGGAGCGGCACCCCGGGAGGGAGCGGCACCCGGGGAGGGAGCGGCACCCCCGGGAGGGAGCGGCACCCCGGGGAGGGAGCGGCCGGCAGCGCGGGGCAGAGACGGCACAGGGAGCGGGGAACGGGCCGGAGCGGCGGCCGGGCGCCCGGCGCACCGCGCGGTCCCGGGCCCGCGGGAGGGGCAGCGGGCAGAGCCGCGCGGGGCCGGTTCGGCAGCGGCCCGAACCCGCCTCGCTGGTCTCTTGCAGAGGGGGCGATGTCCGGGTTCGACGGCTTCAACACCGACTTCTTCCAGAGCAGTTACAGCATCGAGGAGCAGGGGCAGCCCTACGACTACAGCGGGCGGCCGTACAGCAAGTAACTCGTGTGCCCTGCCCGGGGTCACGGCATCCCGGGGCTCGGCTGGGGGAGCCCCAGGTCCTAGCCCGTCCCCCCCTGCCATGGCAGGGACACCTCCCTCTGTCCCAGGCTGCTCCCAGCCCTGGCCAGCCTGGCCTGGGACACTGCCAGGGATCCAGGGGCAGCCACAGCTGCTCTGGGCACTTGTGCCAGGGCCTCACACCCTCCCAGGGAGCAATTCCGAATTCCCAATATCCCATCCAGCCCTGCCTTCTGGCAGGGGGAAGCCGTTCCCCTTGTCCTGGCACTCCAGGCCCTTGTTCAAAGTCCCTCTCCAGCTCTCCTCTAGGCTTCCTTAGGATACGTCTGGGACCGTCTGTGTCTCCAGGAGAGGTTTGGCACGTTAGCCGGTTTCTGGAAGTGAGTCCCGGTTATTCTGTTTGATGGAGAGCTGAACTCACTGTCTGTAAATGGAGATCTGAAGGAATTTTGTGTTCAATTCTCTGCCTGATAGATTTCAGAGCAAGTGTTAGAAGATTGAATGACAAGTTATATGAACAGTCTTAATTATATGAGTGATCTGCATGTCCTTGGGAGAAGAAATACTGTTCTTCTGCAGCTCCATCTCCAGTCACTCACTTGGGAACTAGAAATTAGTGTCACCTAAGTGAGCCTGCCATGTCCTGGTGACTCCCAGGCTGCAGCAGGGAGGTGTGCCGGGTGTTCCTGGGATGGGGGATCCTGGCAGCCCTGTGAACGTCCCGCCTTGGGCTGAGGGCTTTGCTCCCTCCGTGTGATCCCCGAGATGGACGGAGCAGGTCAGTGCCGTCTGTGACCTGAGCAAATGTGCCCCCTGTGCTGGGGCTGGACTCTGCTAACACGAGGAGTTCTGCATTTTCCTTCCCTTCCCATAGTTAAAGATTTTGGAAATGTTTGTGGAAATCTCTGTGCTTAGACTTGGGATAGATCAGTGGCAAGAATAGCTGAAGAGGTATGCTTAGGGCAGAGGGTGGCTGCGGGTGGGGTTTTTTGTGGAGGACCTCTGGGGTCATGTCGTGGAACTTTTTAAGCCAGAAGGAAGGGTTTGCTGTGACATGCTGACCGGAACAAGCTTTGCCTTGTGTTTCAGCAGCAGCTCTGGGTGTGCTCTAACGTGGGGTTGTGCTTTGCAGGCCCTATGGAGGCTACGAGTACCCCCCGCAGGCTGGCTTTGTGCCCCCTGACATGATGCAGCAGCAGCAGCCCTACACGGGGCAGATCTACCAGCCCACACAGGGCTACACTCCAGCCTCAGCACAGTCTTTTTATGGGAGCAACTTTGAGGATGAGCCTCCGCTACTAGAAGGTATAACTTTGCTGTGGCCTAAATCCAGAACTCCTCCTAGTTTGGGGGTAAGTTGGTAGCAGTGTGTGGATTCCCTGCTGCTGGGAGTGCTCAGTGTGTTTGAAATTATCATTGATTATTTTTCTGAACCTGTATTTTGGCATGTGAAATCCTTGTTCTCATGTGAACTTCTGCAGTTGGAAAATTGTGCTTTCTTGCTTCACACCAGCTGCTCTGTGGCAGTTAAATCAGTTAACTGGGAGACCTGACTTCATGGCAAAACACTTAATATTCCTCGTGTTGCAAGTAATAATTGTAACTGCCCACTTTGTAAAATAAGTGCCTGCAGGTGCTGTGAGTTGATTCGTGGTTAGAACGGAAATGTTTCATTGCTAACAAGGAATGCTAAACACTGCAGAAATGCCTGTGTGGAGTACAGCCTGTGCAGAGTGCCAGGCTGGATATTCAGCTAAGTCTGGCTTGCTGGGATCAGTTTCCAGCTTATTTCTGTTATTTTTCAGTTGCAAACAACTGAACAAACTGTCACCGTTACAGGCTGGAGAGACGGGCATCTGTCTGTCACACCTGTCACCTGCCCCCAGGCATGATACCTTCCACCCCCTGGGTTTTTTTATTAAATATTACTTTATTTACATAAGTAAAACAGGATCAGGGAGCTGGGCTGAAAGGACCTCTGTGAACCCAGAACTCTCTGCCTGGGCTCTTCCCTGGTCCTTCAGAAACCACCTGGGCACTTCCCAGCACCTGAGACTGGGAATGTGTAGAGGCAGCAGGAGGAAAGAGGGGAGGGCTCAATTCCCTGGTGCCCGCCACGGATCTGGGGGAGATGGGAAGTGGAGAAGCAGGGAAGACAAAGAGGGGAGCAAGTGGGGCAGCCAGGAAGGGAAGAAGTGAAATCCATATTCTGTTCACTTGCAGAATTGGGGATCAATTTCGACCACATCTGGCAGAAAACACTCACGGTGCTGCACCCCCTGAAGGTGGCCGATGGCACCATCATGAACGAGACGGACCTGGCCGGGCCCATGGTGTTCTGCCTGGCCTTTGGGGCCACCCTGCTGCTGGTGAGCACTGCCACGGGGCTGCTGGGCACGGCTGTGCTGGGCAGCGTGCCACAGGGGCTGCAGGGTTACCTGCGGGGTTCCTGCAGGTCTGGGCGTGGGGCCAGGAAAGCTCATCCTTTTCATGGAGTGTCCTGAGTGGGAAGGGACCCCCAGGGATCATCAGAGTCCAGCTCCTTTCCCTGCACAGCACAAAAGGGATGGATGAGCTCTGTCACACCAGGTAGGACTTCAGTGTCAGCTCACTCTGGAGCACACCTGGTTCGCACTGCTTGTGTTGCTCAAGGGGCCTGGCACTGCTGGAGCCTGGTCACTTTTTCTAACTGAGCTTAATTGGAATAATTGGGCTTTAATGGCTCATAGATGACAGCAAACAGTGTTCCTTGGCATTGAAAGCTTCAGGGGTTTTAATCTGTTTTAGCTTTTAATGCTTCAGGCACTGCTTGTCATTTTTGCCTAAAATTTCCCATTGCTTTGACAGTTAAAACACACTTTGGTACCAAGGGGCCTTCAAGCCTACTTTAATAAGTAACTTCTATTTATGGAAAGTAGGCCAGTCAAATTAATGAACATGTTTATAATAGATACATTTGAATGTTCTTTTCCTAAAAATTTAATTCTCCTGTGTGCTTTTTTAAAAAGTCCATGGAATGTGGTGAAAGGAAGTGGGCTGAGCCTGGCACAGAGGTTGCAGCAGGTGTGATTGTTTCCTGTGCTGCTTGGGAAGGAGGAGAGCTGGGTCTGAGCACTTCCAGTTTGGAAGTTGTTGGAGGGGACACCCTGGAAGCTTCCCAGCCCCGTGTCCTGCAGGGGTGCCTGGGGCAGGTGCTGGAGGGGAAGCAGCAGTCTCAGCCGGGGAAAACCAGGAGATGACCTGAATCCATGGACATAACCCACATGTGCTTCCTGTGTGCTTGTGAACAAGAAAGTTTGGGTCTGGCTTTTTAAAATCTCCCTCAGCTAATCCGGAGTTCACACCCAGTGCTTGGCAGCTCAGCCTCAGCTGTTCCTGGGATTTTTTTTATAGTTTTCCTTGTGCCATAACTTCATGCATTCTACCACAAATTAAAGGACTTCAGCTCTGGGTTTGTCAAGAACTTCCTGAATTACAGTTTTGTTGTCTTTACACCTAGTTCTGTAAAGATCATTATTGCAAGTAATCAATCAGCATTAGAAGCCCTTGATTAAACTCCTAACAGTTCCTGGGCTGAGATCAGAGAACAACAATCAGATCAGAGCCTGTTCATTAAGATCCACAGAGTCAGGAGGAATTTCAGGCTCCTGGAGCATGAGGTGTCCTGGGACTCTGGGGGGGAAACACTCCCTGTGGGATGGGAGTGAGGGAGCTGGGGCTGGGGGACAGTGCCTATGTCCACCCCTGCTGTGTTCCAGGATGTGTAGATCTGCTCCCTGTGCTGGTTCCATCCTGACCCCATCCTGACCCCAATCCTGACTCCATCCTGTGCTGGATCCATCCTGACCCCAATCCTGACTCCATCCTGTGCTGGATCCATCCTGACCCCAATCCTGACTCCATCCTGTGTTGGATCCATCCTGACTCCATCCTGTGCTGGATCCATCCTGACCCCAATCCTGACTCCATCCTGTGCTGGATCCATCCTGACCCCAATCCTATGCTGGATCCATCCTGACCCCAATCCTGACTCCATCCTGTGCTGGATCCATCCTGACCCCAATCCTATGCTGGATCCATCCTGACCCCAGTCCTGACTCCATCCTGTGCTGGATCCATCCTGACCCCAGTCCTGACTCCATCCTATGGTGGATCCATCCTGACCCCAATCCAGGCTCCATCCTGTGCTGGATCCATCCTGACCCCAATCCTGACTCCATCCTGTGCTGGTTCCATCCTGACCCCAGTCCTGACTCCATCCTGTGCTGGATCCATCCTGACCCCAATCCTGTGCTGGTTCCATCCTGATCCCCATCCGGAATCCATCCTGTGCTGGATCCATCCTGACCCCAATCCTGTGCTGGTTCCATCCTGACCCCCATCTCAACCCCTATCCTGACCCCATGCTGACCCAATGCTGTGCTGGTTCCATCCTCTGTTGGTTCCATCCCGACCCCTATCCTGACCTACACTGACCCCCATCCCAATCCCATGCCGACCCCATCCTGACCCCCATGCCGACCCCATGCCAACCCCGTGCTGTGCCCGGCTGCAGGCTGGCAAGATCCAGTTTGGGTACGTGTACGGGATCAGCGCCATCGGCTGCCTGGGCATGTTCTGCCTGCTGAACCTGATGAGCATGACCGGCGTGTCCTTCGGCTGCGTGGCCAGCGTGCTGGGCTACTGCCTGCTGCCCATGATCCTGCTCTCCTCCTTCGCCATCGTCTTCTCGCTGCAGTAAGTGCTGCCTCTCGGCCCTGGGGCACACATTCCTCCTCAGGTGGGGAGGGAAATCACTGAGAGGAGTTTCCATGGTCAGTGCTGGAGCTGTGCATCATTCCAGTATGACAGGAATCTTCAGTTAGGGCAAGAATTAATTATCAATGGCTTCAGGTATTTACTGGGGAAAGGGGGTGAATCCTGGCTTTACCTCTAAGTCATTAAACAGCTTTTGAATACATAGACTCCAAGAGCAATCTCGGGCTTGTTTTCAGCCAGCTCTGAATCTGACAGGTCTCAGCAACTATAAAGTCTAAAAATAACTATTATTGAAGACACCAATTAGGATTTTACAAATACAAGAAAATGAGAATGATTCCTTTTGGCTCTGTAAATTTAGGGACTGAAACAGCTTGGCACAGTTCTTCTACTCACTGCTTTGAAATTTTCATATTCATAGAGTTAATCTTGAGGGGGCTTTCTACCATCATAATTGACTGACATTGTTCTAAAATTCTAGAATCCCAGAATGGTTTGGGTTGGAAAAGCCCATCCAGTGCCACCCCTGCCATGTCAGGGACACCTTCCACCATCCCAGGCTGCTCCAAGCCCCAGTGCCTGGCCTTGGGCACTGCCAGGGATCCAGGGGCAGCCACGGCTGCTCTGGGCACCCTGTGCCAGAGCGTTCCCAGTGCTTTCAGTGGGAATATTTCACTTAATGCCAAATGCTGAAATTCATGCCAGAACCTGCCCAAGGATGAGTTGGAGGAGTCCAGGTGTGACTCCTGCAGGTGGATGTACACAGGGCTCTCAGGAATTCTGTTCTTTCTGCCTTTCCAGGGGGATGATGGGGATTATTCTCACGGCTGGAATTATTGGCTGGTGCAGCTTTTCTGCTTCCAAGATCTTTATCTCTGCCTTAGCCATGGAGGGCCAGCAGCTGCTCGTGGCCTATCCCTGCGCGTTGCTCTACGGAGTCTTCGCCCTCATCTCCGTCTTCTGAACAGACTCTGGGGGACGCCAGGGGCCAAAAGGAAAATCCCAGCTTGGAACATGGACTTGGACCACAAACAGCTGCAAACAACTGTCTCGTGTTGCTATCATGAAACTTAGACCTGTTTGAATCACCTGGAACAATGGAAAATGTCTCGTGTTCACTTTTTTAGGACCTTGAATACTGTTTTCAATGACCTGGGGAGTCCAGAGCTTTAATACGTGTTCATGCTTATCAAGTTCCTGTGATTTCTTTCCCATTCCTAGATATTTAGAAAAAGTAACTTTCGGTTGTTTACTTGAGGGTTGTGATTTTTTGTTCGTCTTGTTTTCTAGGAGAGGGCGAAAGGTTGCAGTTACAAATTGGTAGATTTTTATCCAAAACAGTTAAAGGAGCTGCCGTGGATTTGGGGGACTCTGGATAAATCTGCAGGAAAGAGGAACCTGTTTCCTGACCCCTCTCACCAAAAATGCACAAATGAACAAAAGTAATTAGAGTATTTCCTGTATTTTAACCAATATCTTCCTAAGCTCTCCAGTCTCAATTATTTGTTCATTTGCTGTGAGAGTATTTCAGGATTTGAGATACTTAAATTATGAAGTAGAAAACAGATGCTTAAAAGTGAAAGGGATCTGTGATTCTGTCACACTTGAAACATGACCACGTTGGGGTGTCTGTAGCTTTATGCTAACTGGGGTTTCTGAAGGATGTGGGCAGAGGTTCCTTCCCTCATGGTGCACATTCTGCTGGATGGATGAAGAGGAATCTCTCTCACAGTGCTTCCAAGGAAAACACCATTTGGAAAACATTATGCTTGTCAGTATTGTAGTTATTGTAAAATAATTTAAGGCATATTGATTAAATTTTCCTTACATTTTGAAAAAGGTGTTTGATTTTCCTAACCTTTATTTTTGATGTTCAGTTACTAAAATAGAAACTTTCATATTGAAACAAAATCACATTTAAAATTGAATTAATTGTCTGGATTTGGTGTTTGCTACAGTGAGTGAAGAGCAGGAGGGAGCTCCTGTCCTGTGTCTGTGCAGATCAATAGCATTGACTGCCAGTGAGCCAAATTAAACACAGTTCTAGGACAAAAAAGAGCTCCCTCAGCTGCTTGAGCAAGTCAGGTTGTAACACTCTAATATTCTTTGAGAACAGTTAATTCAGCTTATCCTGCACATTCCAGAGGGGGAGTTCTTAAAGCCTTGCAGTGATTCCATAGGTACCTTCCAGGGTGATCACCTGGGTATTAAAATACTATAAATAATGTTTTCTTTCACCACAGCATGAGCAAACTTCAGTGCACAGGAAGAACAGCTCAGTGTTGCCCTGGCAATAGAGCTGCTGAGTTTGGAGAAACCATAGGAAAAGGGATTTATTTAGATTTAAATGCTTACAAAGTCAGCAGTGGAGGACGCTGCACGTTCTACTCCAGCAGTGAGGGTTGACCCAGGAGTTTCCTCTGCACAGAATTCAGCAGTTTGCAACTGAATTTCTAAGTGGTCTCTTGGGAGCAGAGAGAAGCAGAGGAGAGCAGGAGGTCAAACACTTGACTTCATGGAGGACTTGATAAAAACCAGTGTTTTAGAGTCTAGAGTGGTTGTCTTAAAGATCCCAAACCTCTGGTTCAGTAATTAATGTGATTGCCTTGACTCTTTATTATTGCCTTTCCACAATCAATCCCATCGATTTTACGTAATGAAGTTTTGTCCTAGTTCTTGCTTCAATTTCAGTTACATTTCAGATGATTCAATCTCCCCCTCCCATAGAATGTCAGGATTGGAGGCTGCAGTTCTGTACTGCCACATTTGCCTTTCTCAATTAGTAGGACTTTCCTTTCCACGTCTGAACTTCCCCCACCCTTCTCACCTGGTTTCAGATGCAGTGCCAGCACCACTTTATCCTGCTTTGGCTCTCTTTCTGTTGCTCAGTTTAAAGCACTCAAACAAATGCTGGAGTTGCCTTTTCAAACCCACTTTTGTTACTCCCCCAATCTTGAAATGATGCCCTGCCCCGCAAGGGCTGCGAGTTACCTTTCCCAGTTTGTCCGTGGTCGCCCCAGGCTGCTGATGATGTGACAGTGGCTCTGTTTTTCAGGTTCTTGTGCTGCGAGGCAGCTGCTGCCCCCGGTTCTGTTTGGTTCTGTTCCTGTAGCAGCAAATTCCAGTGCCAGCCCCATGTTTTTAATGTGCCTGCCACCCCCTGTGGGTCTGGAATAGCCTGAGGCCTGGCTGCAGGGATAGCTCTGGGACGTTCCCCTGGGCTCTCTGTGCTGGAGGAGCTGGGGCTGAGCTGGGAATGTGCCCTGTGGGCGAGGGCTGGGCTGGCACGGCCCCGGGCCGGCCGGGAGGGCTCAGCTGCTGCTGCTGCTCCCGCGGGGCCCCGGCTCTGCCCGCAGCAGCGTTCGAGGTTTGTTCCTGGCTTTAGGGACCGGCGTGCTTAAAGAACTGCCCGAGCTTTGGCACCACACCCCGGCTGCTGCCCAGCTGCGGGGGCAAAGCCAGAGCACCTGGGCCGAGCCCCCCGTCCCCCCCGGGCTGTGCCGAGCCCCCGTCACCCCCGGGCTGTGCCGAGCCCCCATCACCCCTGGGCTGTGCCGACCCCCCGTCCCCCCTGGCCTGTGCAGAGCCCCCCGTCCCCCCCGGGCTGTGCCGAGCCCCCCGTCCCCCCTGGGCTGTGCAGAGCCCCCCGTCCCCCCCGGGCTGTGCCGAGCCCCCATCACCCCTGGGCTGTGCCGAACCCCCCGTCCCCCCTGGCCTGTGCAGAGCCCCCCGTCCCCCCCGGGCTGTGCCGAACCCCCCGTCCCCCCTGGGCTGTGCAGAGCCCCCCGTCCCCCCTGGGCTGTGCCGAGCCCCCCGTCCCCCCTGGGCTGTGCCGAGCCCCCATCACCCCTGGGCTGTGCCGAGCCCCCCGTCCCCCCTGGGTTGTGCCGAGCCCCCATCCCCCCCGGGCTGTGCCGAACCCCCCGTCCCCCCTGGGCTGTGCCGAGCCCCCCGTCCCCCCTGGGCTGTGCCGAGCCCCCATCACCCCCGGGCTGTGCCGAGCCCCCATCACCCCCGGGCTGTGCCGAGCCCCCATCACCCCTGGGCTGTGCCGAGCCCCCCGTCCCCCCTGGGCTGTGCCGAGCCCCCATCACCCCTGGGCTGTGCCGAGCCCCCCGTCCCCCCTGGGCTGTGCCGAACCCCCGTCCCCCCCGGGCTGTGCCGAGCCCCCCGTCCCCCCTGGGCTGTGCCGAACCCCCGTCCCCCCCGGGCTGTGCCGAGCCCCCATCACCCCTGGGCTGTGCCGAGCCCCCATCACCCCTGGGCTGTGCCGAGCCCCCATCACCCCCGGGCTGTGCCGAACCCCCATCCCCCTGGGCTGTGCCGAGCCCCCATCACCCCTGGGCTGTGCAGAGCCCCCATCACCCCTGGGCTGTGCCGAGCCCCCCGTCCCCCCTGGGCTGTGCCGAACCCCCGTCCCCCCCGGGCTGTGCCGAACCCCCATCCCCCTGGGCTGTGCCGAGCCCCCCGTCCCCCCTGGGCTGTGCCGAACCCCCGTCCCCCCTGGGCTGTGCCGAACCCCCCGTCCCCCCTGGGCTGCCCGGCGCTGTCGCGGGGCTGCTGCAGAGCCGGGCTGCGGAGCCGGGCGCTGCTGTTTGCAGCCTCTCCGCTGGGTGGGTGTGCAGGACTCCCGATGTGCTCCCGGAGCCGGGCACAGACCCCGGCGTGGCTGGAGAAAAGCCCTCCCGGATCGAGTCCCAGCTGTGCCTGACCCCCACCCTGTCCCCAGCCCAGGGCACCGAGTGCCACGGCCAGGAATTCCTTGGGCACCTCCAGGGATGGGGATCCAAACCTCCCTGCCAGTGGTTAACCACCTCCTCCATGCAGAAGCTCCTGCTGGATCCAGGTCCGTGCAGTGGTGTGCTACAAGCACCTGAGCACCTCGATCTCACTGCTGCACCCAAAGCTGCTGCTGGGCGGCGGCAGGACTTGAAAAGCCTTTCCCTCCTCCTGCTCTCCCTGCTGGTGTCCCACATCGACAGCAGGGCCATTCCCTGTGCCCACAGCACCGACCCAGCTGGCTCTGTGTCCCTGGCGGGGAAGGGATCCCTTCCAGCCGTGATGGGGATGCTGCAGTGCCCGGGATCCCTCCCGGGAGGGGGGAACCTTTGCTGTGCCTCATTCCTTGGATGATAGGGAATAGTTCTGAGGGGATTTCAGCATCTTCAGTCAGAATGCATTGATGCATTCACATGTCTGCACAGTCAAGATGACAATTCTAACACCATGGGGTAGTTTATTTCCATTCATTTATTTAATTATCTGCTTTAAATATCAAAGTCTGTGTGGGGGTTTTGTTGGTTTTTAATTGCATGGGCCTCTCCTCATTTCACTTCTTCATCCCTGGTGATTTCCCTGTCATTGCTGGATATGCCATCAGAATTAAGTTTCCAGTGTGCATATTGACAAAAGAGAAGATAATAATTACAATAATTACAAATGATTGATCAGTGCAATCACTGATCATTGGATTAATTTTTCCCTCCTTCCCACCTCTGTTAATTCAGAATAAATTTGCAGCAATCAAGAGATCTTCACTCGTGTGCTGATGATCTTCATGTTCTGCCTGAGCTTTAATTGAGCTTAAAAGGCCTAATTCTGCCTCAAATCTATTCTTAGTGTTGTTTCAGACCTGAATGTAGAGCTTGAATTTGAAGGTGATCCTCCTGCCTATATCTATCTGGGATTAGTTCCCCACCCAATCAATGCTTCCACTAACGAGCCCCATTCCCGGAGGGGTGGGGTGGCTGTGCCGGGATGGAGCTGATGGATGGAATGGGATTGCATCCCCCCCACTCCTCAGAGCCACTGCAAGACTCAGGGGTTGTCTAGAGGCTGCCAGGAGGAAATAAAGCCCCAGGGCTGGCACCTGGGGGAGAACTCAGCGAGCGCAGGGAGCTGTGGGGTCACCAAGACCACAGAGCCAGTTTCCTGTGGGGGAACAGCAGGGTTTGCCTTCAGCTCTCTCCCTGCTTCTGCCTCTGCACACTCCCTGTTTGCTCCCCGGGCTGCTGAGCAGCTGGTGGAATAACCACGGACTCCCTTTCTTGGGCCTTCATTGTTTTCAAACAAACACAGGCACAATTCTGGACACTGGAGGAAAGGCAGTGAAGCTGAGTTTTGGACCTGTAAAGTGCTGGCAGCAGCGAGATAACACCCATTAAACCCATCAGGCTGGAGCTCGAAACCTCTGCAGTTTACCCAGTAATCTGTCTGGAAGGCTGTTCTAAGGGAGCTTTTTCCATGGAAACCTGCAGTGTGATCCCCCAAACAACTCAGTGCGCTCTGCCGTCGCCAGGCTCGTGTTTAGATCCCACCCAGCTCTGTTGGCCTGGTTGCCATGGCCCCGTTTTCCCTCCAGACCCCGTTGGATGGAGCCCCGCAGGGAGCTGGGGCCGGGCTGTGCCCATTCCGTGGGGAACGAGCCGGGCAGGGATGGGCTGGAGGTGCAGGAACGCTGCCAGCCCCTGGCCAGCCCCTGCCCCCCCAGCCCCTCGGGCACTGCCACCTCTCCCTGCAGAGCAGCTCACAAAGGTGTTGGTTAATTATTGCTATAATTTCTGCATGACAGAGGGAGGACTGGGGCACAGAGAAGGGGAATGTTTGTTGGGAGGTCACTGAGCAGGACCCTGGCCCAGGCCCCCAGTCTGCTAGGAAAACATCCCCAGCACAACAGGTTGTCTTTACCTTCTGCTTGTCAATCCTGTTATCAGCAATTTACCTGCATCATTCTCTGAACCAGGAATTTCTGACTGCTTTTTTATTGCTGTGATTCTCGACACTCCTCACTGGTTCCAGGCTTTGCTTCAGCACATCTCCAGAGGGATTCTCCAGAGGCACAGATCTGTAGGGCAGATGTCCGTAGATTTGTAACTCACCCCAGGATTTACAGACGGGCTCTTTCCCCACCTTAAAGCCATCATGCCAGCTGGGGCACCCCCTGTGCCCGAGAGGGGGAGCCGGGGTGACCCCGGTCCCCTGGGAACCCTCACGGGGCAGGAGGGACAGCCCGGGCACTGGGGGGGAACGGGCAGGACCCGGAGCCCTCCCGGGGCCGCAGGGTCAGCAGTGCCCGGCTGGCGGGCAGCAGAGCCTGGCCGCGCCGGGCCCGCAGGGCTGGCCACACAGCGGATGGTTTTGGCCACTCGGCTTTCCCTGAGCTGGTGGCCAGAGCATCCCGGGCTCCGGGGCGGCTGCAGCCGGCCAGGCAGCACCAGCTGTGAGCCGAGCTCTTCCAGAGCCGCTCCTTGCCTCATCCTGCCCTCCTGAGCATTCCAAGGGCGGGAGGAGCAAACGCGGCCCAGGCTGAGGACGGCAGTGGCGGGGTCACGGCTCCGGGGCCAGCTCCGAGCAGCCCTGCAGAGGCACGGACCGGCCCGGGCCACCAGAGCTGGGGACAGAGCTGGGAGGCCAGTTCTGGGTGCCACTAGATGGCAACCGGCGCATTGCGATGGGCGCATCCCGGCCGGAGTGTGCCAGGAGCGCCCGGGCCGCGGGATGCCGCGGGATGGTGCGGGATGCCGTGGGATGCTGCGGGATGGTGCGGGATGGTGCGGGATGCCGCGGGATGCTGCGGGATGCTGCGGGATGCCGCGGGATGCCGCGGGATGCCGCGGGATGGTGCGGGATGCCGCGGGATGCTGCGGGATGCCGCGGCTGCGACCGTTCCCTGCTGCGGGCCTTGTCCGGGCACTGCCCGCCGTGCCAGCGCCGCAGCGGGGCCAGGATCAGGGCAGGAGCCGGTCCAGGAACTGGTCCCGGAGCCGGTCCAGGAGCTGGGCCAGGAGCTGGTCCTGGAGCCGGGCAGGAGCTGGGCCCGGAGCAGGGCAGGAGCCGGTCCCCAAGCTGGCCCCGGAGCTGCTCCTGCAGCCTTGCTTTGCCCTCGCTGCTCCATTCTCTGCAGAATCTGTTCCCTGCTGCCAGGCTCGCAGCAGGGCCAGGAGCTGCAGGGGGGGACAGGAGCTGAGAGGGCACTGAGGCAGAGCCCCTGCTCAGCAGGGCTGGGGACAGCCCAGCAAACACAACCAGAGCTGGGGCTGCTTTTGGGGGCTCCCTGGTGATGTGGTTGAGACATTTGATATGTCAGAGCCTACGAGAGAAACCCTGCCTGGATCTGTGAATTATCCTGAGTTTCCCCCTGACCCACAGAATCACTGGGCTGGAAGAGACCCTCAAGATCATCAAGTCCAACCCATGCCCCAACTCCTCAACTGACGCAGGGATTCATTTGTAAAGAAAAGGAAGGAACGGTCGGCATTTTCTGTCCCCAGGCTCTGTGCCTGCTGAGCCAGCCCAGCGATGACTCTGGGTCTCCAGAGGGTCACCGGGGTCTGATTCCAGAGCCTGCAGCCAGCTCGGTGCCACCCGGGGCGCAGCCCCAGGGCACGTGTGCCCCCGGCTCCTCCTCGTCCTCCCCACAGAAGCTCCAAACCCTCTGCAGCCATGCTAAAAAAGCCAGAAGGGGGTGGAGAGGATAATGGGTTCTGGCCAACTGCCACTTCCCTGAGCAGGGAAAAGTTACTGGCTGTTCTAGTGACCTCCACAGTCATTTAACCAGCTACACTTAATTATGCTGAGTAATATAAAAAATTCCTTATATTCTGCAAGCAAATTCCTCCTTGGTCTATGGAAAACAGAAATCCAGTGAAGCAGGAAAATGCCTGTGCCTGACAGCACTGCCTTATAATCTATTTTTAACTGAATTTCTCCATCTCTTTTGTAAAGAAATAACACTTCTTCATTGCCTCAGGCCATAATTAATGTGCCGTAACTCCAGTCCAAGAGACATATAAAACCAGACTTTAAACACAGCATTAGCTTTCAAGCAGAGCAAATAATTTTGGAGAAAATAGTGTTTTCTATACTTAAAACTTTTCCTCCTGGTTTTCATTAAAGCCCTTCAGCTGCTCAAACACGGAACGTGCTTGCCCCAGCCCTGTGCTGGTCTGAGCACGTCCTTCCCCACGGGCTGAGGGATCCCAGCAGCAGGAGCAGCCAGGGGGCTTCACCTGCTGCCCCTGCCTCTGGCTTGTTTGGTTTGAAAAGAATTCTGCCAATCTCCGTGCAGAAAGGGGGGTACAGAAGAGAATAAACCCTTGGGAATGTTTAAAGCTCACGTTCAGTAACTGCTGGGCTGAACTGGGCCCAGCACCCCCAGCTCCCTGCTCTTGGAGACAGGCGGCTCCTGGGAGCCAAGTCCTGCTGGAGCAGAAGGACAGCATTTCAGATCCAACACATTTTGAAGCAGTGAAGAGCTCCTGAACAGGACTAACTGCAAGGAGACTCTCAGGGGTGCTGGCAGCAGCAGCCCACACCCAATCCCACCCCCTGCAGTCACCCCACAGCCCTGGCTCAGTGGGGCCACAGCAGCACCACTGTCCACAGCAAGGTTTGCATCCTAAAGGGGCCAGGGGAATGGGGGTGAGCCCTGGAGCCAGGGCAGGATGGCACAGAGACCCCTCCCTGCCTGCCTGCTCCTGTCCCCCTGCCCAGCTGGGACCCCTGTGCCTGTCCCAGCTCTGCCCAGGGGCAGCACAGAGCATCCTGCTCCTGCCACCCTGCTGGGCTGGGCACGGGGACAGAGGGGCCAGGGAGGCTGCAGGTGTGCCAGGGCACATGGGGGAAGGGAATGGTATGGCGCAGAATATTTGAGCTGGAAGGGACCTACAACAATCATTTGGTTGATCTGATGAGCCACGTGTGCCCCATCTCCACAGCTGCTCCCCATGTGCTTGATTTGCCCAACATGCCCATCACCACAGGTGTTCCCAATGTGCCCAACATGCTCATGCCACACGTGTCCCAATGTGCTTGATTGGCCCATGCCCACAGGTGTTCCCAACGTGCCCATCACCACAGGTGTTCCCAATGTGCCCATCACCACAGGTGTTCCCAACGTGCCCATCACCACAGGTGTTCCCAATGTGCCCATCACCACAGGTGTTCCCAATGTGCCCAACATGCTCATGCCACACGTGTCCCAATGTGCTTGCTTGGCCCATGCCCACAGGTGTTCCCAATGTGCCCATCACCACAGGTGTTCCCAACATGCCCATGCCCACAGGTGTTCCCAACGTGCCCATCACCACAGGTGTTCCCAATGTTCCCATGCCCACAGGTGTTCCCAACGTGCCCATGCCCACAGGTGTTCCCAACATGCCCATCACCACAGGTGTTCCCAATGTTCCCATGCCCACAGGTGTTCCCAATGTGCCCATGCCCACAGGTGTTCCCATGTGCCCCTGCCTCCAGGTGTCCCCTGCCCTGGCCGTGCCCCACCCACCCTTTCCTGTCCATCCGTGCAGCCATCAGGCTCTGGCAGCTCCCCCGAGGGTTGCTTTGCTCGCAGGGAGGGCACTGGGTGCAGGTAAGAGCAGTTCTGGGGTGCTGGGGTGTGGGAGAGGGGCTCCCTGGGGCAGTGCAGCAGTGACTGCAGCAGGACAGAGCTGCTGGTGCTGCTGGAGCTGCTTCTCTGGCTATGTTCCCCACGTGGCTGGGATCCTGGGGCTGTGTCTGGCTCCTGGCCCTGCTCTGGGTGGGCTCGGTGCTGGTGCTGGGGGTGCCCTGGGATGGGGAGCTCCTTCCCCTCAGGCTGTGCAAGTGGTCAGGGCTCTACTGCATGCCACGAGGAAGCCCAGACTCGTTTCAGGATGTGCTATATGGTAAAATATGTTGTTATGGCAACTCAAATTCTAAAAATAGACCAAGGAGAAAAAGGAGGATGTACATAAAAATGACCACATTTTATTTTAATTATGGAGGATTTTAAATGCTTTCTGCGTGGAGAATTCTGAAGTTTCTATGTGAGTTTTGCTGTGCCTGTAACTCTGAGCTTGGAAGGGTCAGGCACTGCAGGGATGCTTCCAGAACTCCTGGGCAGCAGCTCTGGTGAGGCTGGGGCTGAGCAGCCAGGAGAGAACAGAGAAGCTCAGACTGTGGGGGAGTCCTGCTCAGAGACTGGATGTCCCAGTCCTGAAACTCCATCTGAGGGAAAAACTTCATCTGTGGGTTAAGTTAAAAGCCTTCCTGAGTAAACCCTGCTGTTGGAGCCTGGGACCAACGGGAGCAGCAGAAGCTGTTCCATGTCTTGGTTTCTGTTGCCCAGAGCAGCTGTGGCTGCCCTGGATCCCTGGCAGTGCCCAAGGCCAGCTTGGACAGGGCTGGGAGCAGCCTGGGACAGTGGAAGGTGTCCCTGCCATGGCACAGGTGACTTGGATGGGCTTTAAGGTCCCTTCCCACCCAAACCAGTCTGGGATTCTCTGATCTGCAAGTGCTGGGGCAGGACTTGGCTGTGGGCTGGTGGCTGTGTAGGCAAAGGGTAACAGTTAATCATCTTCTGGCATTATAGCACTGGCTTTACAGGGAGTCTCCACCCCGGAGATGCCCTGCTCTGATGTGCATACCTGGCTGCCCTCCCTGTCCCTTTGTCAGCCAGGTCAGGAGTTTTGTCTCCCTTGCTTTCCCAGCCCGTTCTGGGTTGTGAAAGGCAGTGCTTGAGACCGAGTCTGCTCTCTGAACGCCAGCAGCAGTGGCACCCAGTCCTGCTCTGCTGGTCACCCAGGGCTGCTGCCTCTGCGGCGCCTGCAGGGGCTGCCCAGGGCCAGCCTTTGGCTTGCAGGGAACAGTGAACTTTAGCTGCTCTTGGAACCACTGGAGAGAGTAGAGCTTCGTGTCAAACCCAAGCTGCAGCTGCAATCCTTTCCTTAATTACAGCTGAACTTCCCCGGAGCTGCCAGCGCTGGCAGGGAGGGCTCTGGGGTGGGTCTGGCGTTGCCAGGACTGCCAGTTCCAGGAGGAATTCCCGGGGCAGGACAGGCTCCCATCCTCACCGCAGGGAGGGGAGCGCTGGGGTCGGTGCCGTTCCTGCTGCTGCTCCTGCCAGGCCCAGCTCGGGCCCCTGCTGCCCCCTCCCCGCCCCGGGGCTGGGGTGGCCCCGGGCACCCCCAGAGCTGGGGGAGTCCTGCACCCTCTGAAACACAAACATCTGGAGAAGGGGCCGCAGAGAGGACGCTTTCCTCGCTACAGAGGGAGAGCTGTGAGTGTCAGCTGCACGGGCTGTGTGTACGAAAAGCAGCGTTTAATTAAATAAAGATAATGTAAATAGAAATGTGCATCGGCCCGCTGTGTGCCACAGATGGAAGGAGCTGCCAAGGAGCAGGAGTTCCCTGCCTGGCTCCTGCTGCCAGCAGGAACAAACTCCCTGCCCAGGCCGAGCCGTCCCTCTCTGTGCGTACAGACACACAAATAGGTGTATGTGTGTTTACCGTGTGCTCTAATTCCTCAGGTGCTATAAATTTCGTGCCTCTTCCAAATATTTGAGCACTCCTGTGACCTTCTAACCAAAACAGGCAGAGTAAACTGTATGCAATCTATATGTGCAGGGACTGTCAGTGAGAGCTAACATTTACCCAGAGCTGGGGCTGTTTATATTGCAGCAGCATGAAAAATGGCAAAGCCAGAGCAGAGAGGCTGCTGCCGGCAGGAGGCCCTGGGACTCGGGGATGGGGACGGGTGCTGTGCCCTCTCCCGGGGATGGGGACGGGTGCTGTGCCCTCTCCCGGGGATGGGGACGGCTGCTGTGCCCTCTCCCGGGGATGGGGACGGGTGCTGTGCCCTCTCCCCGGGGATGGGGACGGGTGCTGTGCCCTCTCCCCGGGGACGGGGACGGGTGCTGTGCCCTCTCCCCGGGGATGGGGACAGCTGCTGTGCCCTCTCCCGGGGATGGGGACGGGTGCTGTGCCCTCTCCCCGGGGACGGGGACGGGTGCTGTGCCCTCTCCCCGGGGACGGGGACGGGTGCTGTGCCCTCTCCCCGGGGATGGGGACGGGTGCTGTGCCCTCTCCCGGGGATGGGGACGGGTGCTGTGCCCTCTCCCCGGGGACGGGGACGGGTGCTGTGCCCTCTCCCCGGGGACGGGGACGGGTGCTGTGCCCTCTCCCCGGGGACGGGGACGGGTGCTGTGCCCTCTCCCCGGGGATGGGGACGGGTGCTGTGCCCTCTCCCGGGGATGGGGACGGGTGCTGTGCCCTCTCCCCGGGGATGGGGACGGGTGCTGTGCCCTCTCCCCGGGGACGGGGACGGGTGCTGTGCCCTCTCCCCGGGGATGGAGGGGGTGCTGTGCCCTCTCCCCGGGGATGGAGGGGGTGCTGTGCCCTCTCCCCGGGGATGGAGGGGGTGCTGTGCCTTCTCCCCGGGGATGGAGGGGGTGCTGTGCCCTCTCCCGGGGATGGAGGGGGTGCTGTGCCCTCTCCCCGGGGATGGAGGGGGTGCTGTGCCCTCTCCCCGGGGATGGAGGGGGTGCTGTGCCCTCTCCCCGGGGATGGGACGGGTGCTGTGCCCTCTCCCCGGGGATGGAGGGGGTGCTGTGCCATCTCCCCGGGGATGGAGGGGGTGCTGTGCCCTCTCCCCGGGGATGGAGGGGGTGCTGTGCCCCGTCTCCGAGGCTCCCCTCGCGCGTCCTGTCCCGCAGGGAGCCCTCGGGGTGGGGCTGGTGCTGTGGCCACCAATCGCCCCTGTGCTCCCAGCGCTGCTCACTGGGGCAGCTCCGGCAGGGCCAGCGTGGTTCCCCGGGGTGAGCTCCGGGGAGCTATATCCTGGCTTGCGGTGTTGAGTTGAAAGGAGAAGTATGAAACGAGTTTTACACTCCTGATGCTGCCTGTGGGGCATTTGAGTGCCCCCTTCGCCAGGGGCAGAGGCGGCTCTGTGGGAGCCCCACAGGAGCTCTGGGATTCTCTCTGGGATTTGCTGCTGTGACCGAATTGTGTTTGATGTGGCTCTGCCCCTGTGCAGTGGAGGAGATGATGCCGGATCCAGAGCACTTTATAGGCATTAAATTAGATGTCAGACGTGCAAGAAAGGACAGGAGATGTATATTGACAGCTGTGGGAGGGAAAGGAGCAGACTCCAGTCAGCCCAGCTTATCCATGCACTGCACTGAAAGCAGTGCTTGGAAAGCTGCAGCCATTCCTACCCACTCCGTGTTTTCCTTGGCCATTTTGTTGGCTGAATCCTTACTGACTATTGGATAAAATCCTGGCTTTTACGTTAATGGACGTTTGCATGTGCTTAGGTGTTGGGTTTGCCCTTTTCTGTTGCCAGTTTGTTTTTTAACCATTTGCCTGGACTGTTACAGTTCTCCAGGCTGGTATTCCTAACCCTGGATTTCTGTGCTAGGAATTGGTAAAGCAATAAATGGGAGCTTTGCAGGAATCCCTCCATAATCCAGAATGCATCACCCTCCCTTCCTCCCAAACCAGGGAGCACCAGCTGCACCTGAGACAGGTCCTGGGCTAGCAGGGGTCACCAGGCAGGAGAACAGTGCCGCCTCTCCAAGGGGTCAAGGGGAAAGGCAGAGCAGGACTGTGCCTGCCCGTGGAGGAGCAGCGGGGCAGAGATGGGGTGCTGAGATGTGCTCCAGAGCAGGGCAGGCTCTGCACACAGGGTGAGGCTTTCCTCTGGGGATCAGAGCAGGGAATGAGCCAGGGCCGTGCTGCGCTGGGGTCACACAGCAACAGCACAGATTCCCTGCAACAGAAAGCAGAGATCTGGGAGGAGTATCTGTAATAACAATATCGACCCTCTCCTCTCTAAGGAGAAGCAGGCCATCCAGCTCTTTCTTCCTCTCCCTGGGCTACAAGCCCCCCTTCTGAGTTGTAGTCCCTGTGGAGATGGAGGTTCAGGTGCTGTGTGGAGCTGGTACCTCCAGTGGCCCGTGCATGCCAGGGGAAAGCCAGCCTGCCTGAGAGTGCAGCTGCCAGCAGTGCTGGCCAGCACGGGGCTGAAATTAAGGACAAATAGGCAGGAGTACATTTTGTGCATGTAGTGTCTGCTGTTGACTCAATATTTCAGCTAAACATATTTACCTGAATATTCATAGTCACTTAGAGGTGGCTGCATCTCCTGAGCTCAGCTAATCATTTAAATTCTGGTAATGGCACTGCTTTGCTCCCGCCCCCAGCATTGTTCACTGGGGACCTTCAGCTTTCAAAACCCCAAAACAACAGCAACACCACACCTGACACAGGCCCAGCAGCCTGGCTGAGGTTTCCCTCTCCCAGTGGAAGCCCCAGATCCCATTTGAAGCCCAGAAGTCCCGTGAGGTCAGGTCAGGACCCCCTGGCAGTGGGAGCTTGGAGAGAAGCACCAAGGGCAGAGCTGGGCACCGAGTTCCCCCACTGGGAGGGTTTATCAGGGAACAGATGGTGCTGAGGTGCTGCTGAATCTCAGAGCCACCTCAGCTTTGAGGTTTCTCTGGCGGCTGTGGCTGCAGCTCAGCCTGCTCTGGCAGCAGAGAGCCAGGAGCCCGTGGGGGCTCTGCAGTGACAGGCACCGGCCCCGAGGGCTGCCTGGCGTGGTTTGTGTTGCACAGGGAGCTGAAGCTCTTCAGAAAGCAGGAAGGAAAGTTAGAAATTAAAAACAAAGATAAAAGTAACCCCCTCTCATGTGAGTTTCTCCAGTTCTGGGGAGGAGGAGGAGACTGTAGTCAGGTGGGTCTTGGCCTCTTCTCCAAGGCCAGCAGGGACAGGAGGAGAGGGAACGGCCTCAGGCTGGGCCAGGGCAGGCTCAGGGTGGACATCAGCAGGAATTTCCCCATGGAAAGGGTGCTCAGGCACTGGAACTGCCCAGGGAGGTTTGGATCCCCATCCCTGGAGTGTCCAAGGAATTCCTGGCCGTGGCACTCGGTGCTCTGGGCTGGGGACAAGGTGGGAATCAGGCACAGGTTGGGTGTGATCATGGTCCTGGAGCCGTTTTCCAGCCCCAGGGATCCTGGGATCCTGCTGTGTGCCTCGAGGCACAACTCTGAGGGAATTCCTGCCCTGCTGGTCCTTGGGTGACAGCCCCTGTGTGTGCCTGCAGGGGTGGCACGTGCAGCCCTTGGTCACTGCTGTGTGCCATTTGTGTAGTACAGCTAAAGGAAATCCATAAGAAATCCACAGGAAAACTGGGCTTGGGCTTTCTCTTGCAATGAGAGTGGGGTCGAACTGGAGGTGCTGCATGTGAGGAGGGGGAAAAGGGAGCATCATTTCATCTCCAGGACATCCATTTGCATGGATCACTTGTGTACCAGGCATTGGATTCTTCCTGCCCAGGCTGTCCTACAAAGGCAGATTTCCCTGGCTCAGAACAGGGACTTCCAGGTGTGTGCCCTGAATTTCCTAGAATTTTAAAACCAAGGCTGATGAGCTGTCAAATAAACAATAATGCTGCTGTTTTAAACCTCTGTTCAGTGCTTGAATAGGGGCTGATTTCCACTGGTGCTGCTGACTCCAATCATCCCAGCTGGACCTCAGGCCCTCCCAAACCTCAAAATTAGAGATAAAAATTTCATTCTTCCATCTATAGTTAAAAGCTGTGAAAATCATTGTGATTTCTATCACTAATGACACTTTAACTATTGGATATTTTACTTTTTTTATAACTGGGGAGTTCATTTTTAAATCCTTGCTTTTTCAATAGCTTCATTGCAGTAATCGCCGAGGAAAATCGAGTTGTAGTCGATACCAGAGTGCTTCAGAGCAGTGCAGAGTGGAACAGAGTGTCTGTGTCCTGGCTCCTCAGCACGTTTGCCCCGAGGGCAGCTCTGCCAGGGGTGGCTCCTGCCTCGGGCGCTGCCAGCGGCCCTGGCCCTGCCCAGAGTGGCCGGGCTGGGCTCAGGGTGAGGGCGGAGCGCAGCAGCCTCTGCACAGATTGCTGCTGCTGTGCGAGGCAAAGCCCTCGTTGGCCCCGGGTCAGGCTGGTGTGGGCAGCCCCAGGACTGGGCTGGTGGTGACAGCTGTGGGTGAGCTGCAGGGCTGGAGGAGGCTTCACCCAGCACGACTGCAAGATAGTCACATCCGAAAAAGCTTGATGGACTTGCATGTATGCATTTATTGGCAGTAATTTGCATTTTTCCTCATTAAGGGCTGATTATTCTGATAATAAAGAATAAACTTTGCCATGGAGCATCTCAAGGCTCAACAGTCCTTAATTAAACATGATAATTGTCTTAGAAGCAGGTAAATGTTATTGCCTATCACAGGAGTGCAGGCTGGGGCTGAAGAGCAAACGAAGCTCGTTTGATGAGGAGCAAAGCTTGGCCGAAAAGAAACATTTTGGGATCTGCACGTTGTCAGCAGAGGACAGACCTAATCAGGGGGGTTGACTTCACCCTTCTTGTGCTACTTGCACCTTCCCGCTGGAAAAGGGAGTAGATCTCTGCTGGGTCCCTCGGGGGCAGCCTGGGTCGGGGCTGGAGGGGCAGCGTCTGTCTGTCCGTCTGTCCGGGGCTGGGGAGGAGCTGGTGCCACCCCCGGGCTCAGCCCCTCTGCTCCTGGATCCTCAGCAGCTTTACAGGACGGGAGCTGCCTCCCTCCGGCCCATCCTCCGTCCCCTGCAGGGTCACCGTGAGAACGGGCTCTGAGTAATCAGCCAGACCAATTAATTAGAGTGCACGAGCTGCCCTGCACGGCGCAGGGTCACGGGCACAGCTCCGGCTCTGTGCTCGCAGGGAGGCAGGGAGCGGGACCCGGGGGATTCCTGGTTATTGATCAGTGGTGGAGCGGGACCCGGGGGATTCCTGGTCATTGATCAGTGGTGGAGCAGCATCTGGGTAATCCCTGGTTATTGATCAGTGGTGGAGCGGGACCCGGGGGATTCCTGGTCATTGATCAGTGGTGGAGCAGGACCCGGGGGATTCCTGGTCATTGATCAGTGGTGGAGCAGGACCCGGGAGATTCCTGGTCATTGATCAGTGGTGGAGCAGGACCCGGGGGATTCCTGGTCATTGATCAGTGGTGGAGCAGGACCCGGGGGATTCCTGGTTATTGATCACTGGTGGAGCAGGACCCGGGGGATTCCTGGTTATTGATCAGTGGTGGAGCAGGACCCGGGGGATTCCTGGTCATTGATCAGTGGTGGAGCAGGACCCGGGGGATTCCTGGTCATTGATCACTGGTGGAGCAGGACCCGGGGGATTCCTGGTCATTGATCAGTGGTGGAGCAGGAACCGGGAGATTCCTGGTCATTGATCAGTGGTGGAGCAGGACCCGGGGGATTCCTGGTCATTGATCAGTGGTGGAGCGGGACCCGGGGGATTCCTGGTCATTGATCAGTGGTGGAGCAGGACCTGGGTGATTCCTGGTTATTGATCAGTGGTGGAGCAGGACCCGGGGGATTCCTGGTCATTGATCAGTGGTGGAGCAGGACCCGGGGGATTCCTGGTTATTGATCACTGGTGGAGCAGGACCCGGGGGATTCCTGGTTATTGATCACTGGTGGAGCGGGGGATTCCTGGTCATTGATCAGTGGTGGAGCAGGACCCGGGTGATTCCTGGTCATTGATCACTGGTGGAGCGGGGGATTCCTGGTCATTGATCAGTGGTGGAGCAGGACCCTGGTGATTCCTGGTTATTGATCACTGGTGGAGCAGGACCCAGGCGATCCCTGTTCAATTACCAGTGGTGGGAGCAGGATGTAGGTAAGCCCTGATCATTGATCAATAGCGGGGCGGGCAGGGAACCGGACCCGGCCGATCCTCGGTCAGTTATCGATAGCGGGCCGGGCAGGGAACCGGACCCGGCCGATCCCCGGTCAGTTATCGATAGCGGGCCGGGCAGGGAACCGGACCCGGCCGATCCCCGGTCAGTTATCAATAGCGGGGCGGGCAGGGAACCGGACCCGGCCGATCCCCGGTCAGTTATCAATAGCGGGGCGGGCAGGGAACCGGACCCGGCCGATCCCCGGTCAGCTATCAATAGCGGGCCGGGCAGGGAACCGGACCCGGCCGATCCCCGGTCAGCTATCGATAGCGGGCCGGGCAGGGAACCGGACCCGGCCGATCCCCGGTCAGTTATCAATAGCGGGCCGGGCAGGGAACCGGACCCGGCCGATCCCCGGTCAGCTATCGATAGCGGGCCGGGCAGGGAACCGGACCCGGCCGATCCCCGGTCAGTTATCGATAGCGGGCCGGGCAGGGAACCGGACCCGGCCGATCCCCGGTCAGTTATCAATAGCGGGCCGGGCAGGGAACCGGACCCGGCCGATCCCCGGTCAGTTATCAATAGCGGGCCGGGCAGGGAACCGGACCCGGCCAATCCCCGGTCAGCTATCAATAGCGGGCCGGGCAGGGAACCGGACCCGGCCGATCCCCGGTCAGTTATCGATAGCGGGCCGGGCAGGGAACCGGACCCGGCCGATCCCCGGTCAGTTATCAATAGCGGGCCGGGCAGGGAACCGGACCCGGCCGATCCCCGGTCAGTTATCGATAGCGGGCCGGGCAGGGGGCCATTCCCCCGGCGATGCTATCGGCCGTGGCCGTGCTAGCTGCTGTGGCTGCGGCTCTCTGCAGGCTGTCACGCCGCAGCCTGGGCTCTCACGCGGGGCGCTTTCCTCGCCCGTGGAGCTGCCCTGCCGAGCACAGCAGCTGCTGGCAAGGGCCCGCACCCCTCGGTGCTGCTCCGGGCTGTGCCCCAGCCCCTGCCCCTGCCCCTGCCCCTGCCCCTGCCCGCCGGGGCCATCTCGGAGCCGCACGGGGCTCGGGCTGAAGGGACCTCAGAGCCCAGCTGGCTCCCGCGGCAGGGACGCCTCGCACCGATCCCAGCCGCCAGGGATCCAGGGCCAGCCACCACCGCCACCGTTTGTGTATTAGGTCAGCAGCCCATGACAAAACAAATCCTTCTGATGGAAAATGAGTGATTAAAATGTGCAGCTAGGCAAATATCTCCCTCCTATGCACACTGAGCAGTTGTGATGAGCTCGTGTTAAACTCTGGTCATTCTGGTGAGGCCCTGGATTGATTTCCATGTACAACCCATTCCCCAGTTCTGTTCTGAATTAGCTTAAACATTTGGTAAGATCTTCAACTGCAAATATCTAATTTCTTATTCAATATTCAGAATTCTAAATGAAATAAATGATCTGTTTACATGCATCAGTCAGACCATCTGGTTCCATAGGAGAATTCAACAAAGAATCCATTAATTGTCACGCATGTTTATTCATCATTCTTAATTCATAATTCTTATAAATAATTAAATCAGAAAATCTTCTGCAAATAAACAAACCAAGTGATTATTCTGAAGCTCCGACTTCCATACCTAAAAGAAAACAAAATTAATAGCTCATGTGAACATCCAAGAAAAGGAAAACATTCAATTTGGTGAGTACATAAAGCACTATGATTTTCTGCAACCAGCTCATCCCTTTCATCTTGCATTTAAAACCGTAATTACCATTGCCAGCAGAACACAGAGAAGGCAGCAGAAGGAGAAAACAAAGTATGAAGAGAAAGTGGGAAGGTAAATTATGTGAGAGCACCAAGACAATTTGCCTGTGCTCCTCTGCCTGGGCTCTCCCTCTCTCCCCAGCACAACCTCTGGGTATTTATAACCCTGCGCTGGGTTGGCAAAAGAATGAGCACAAATGTCCCTTGCTAAAGACCCTGGAGGATTAAAAAGAAAGGGATGATCATGGTCTTTGGAGGAAATTTTGAGGCACATGTAAATAGCATCCCTGCATCCCTCCGGCCGCTGCAGTCTGGGGTCTTTCCCAGCCACTCCAAGCATTATTTCTGGAAATCAAGACTCCTTGGGCACATAGTGCTTTCACTGTGAGTGACTTCAACCTGGAAAGTGTGATTCATTGGAGCTAAAATGTAATTTTCAGAATAGTCATCTCTCTCAGCTTATCTTCTGGGGGAAAGAGACATCTTGGCATGTCAGGGGGTTAAAGGGCTGGGACATGCTCCGCTGTACAGAGAGTGTTTTATTACTTTCACATTTCTTATTTTAACTTCATTGTCTGACACAGCCATTACCTCTTCAAGGACAGGGTTTTTAAAAGTGTTGGGAGTCTAGTACCTGGAGAGCACGGAGCCTCCTGTAATGTCAGACACAAAGGTACCTAATGCATCTCTGGCCCTCCTGCCGGGCCTCGGGCATGACACGGCCGGGTCCATTATGGCCTGATGGTTTGGCTCACCTTCTTCTGCCAGCTCTCTGCAATTTCAAAAACTGGTGTCTTTATTCCCCCAGCAAAGAAGGGTACAAAACTAGCAATGATTTATGGCTGTGCCGCTCTGCTTTAATAATCAGAATTAGCACAGTGCCGCAGATTGCTCCTGAGGGATGTGGTTTGAGGGGTCTGCGTGGGCACAGGGGAGCTGGAGTTCCTGACCCTCCCTTCAATAGCAGAGCAGTGCAAGCTCTGGCAGCAGGGCCGGCCATCAGGTGCATGGGCTCGGCAGGGGTGGCTGCTGCTCCAGGGGAAGCTGCTCCCAGTTCGAGGCACAGCAGCCGGAACAGCTGGAACAGCTGGAACAGCTGGAACAGCTGGCTCAGGGCTGCAGCTGCCGCACACGGGCGGGCACTTGTGCCTGTGACGGGACCGTGCCACTGCCGCAGGGCAGGACCGCTCTCCTCGGGCAGGAAAACCCCTGAGCCGGGGCTGTCCTGCTCCCTGATAGCCGTCAGCGGTGTCTGGCTGCCGAGCATCCTCCTCCTCCTCCTCCTCCTCCTGCCTGGGCTGGGCAGGTGGAGCCCGGCTGTGGTTGAACCACTCGGGGTTCCTGCGTTATCATCTGCTGCTCTCGGGGTGACTCATTCCAGGGTTATGTAGGCTTTTTAGTCACCGTGGTATTACTGGAAAGTTCTTTCTGCAGAGGCTTGGAATATAAAACTGAAAATATTCTGATTGTAAACTGCCTCAGATAACACAGAGCCTGCTGTAAAAGCGGGGCCTGGCTGTGCAACAGTAATTGCACAACTGCAGGAGCAGCAGCGAGTGCTGAAATCCTTCCTGCTCCCATGTCAGTGTTCTGGGTACTGCCAAAATTGAGAATCTCACCACAGAGGAGTCGGGAGGCTGCTGCTTTCTCCTCACATTTAATTCTTTTCGAGTTGAAAAACAGTGTTTTAATGTGCTGCTGCTGGGAGCTTTGGGTACTTTCTCCAAGATTATGACAATCCGAGAATTTCAAGGATGTGGGTGGTTATAACTCTCCCTTGAAATGTGCCATAAAGCAGCAAAGGAAGCCAGAATTCACATTATTTCCTTGTTACACCCTACAGGAGCTGTCATCTAAGGGGTATGTGGCTGTTGAGTTAAAATTTAGCTGAAGAGATTTCAGCAGTACTGGGGGTTTCTTTTTGTGGATTTTACACTGATTTCTCTCTTCTACCCTGGTTGTATTTCTGAGTTTTCCATCTTTAGCTGCCTGTGCCCTCCTCTTCAGGGCTCCAGCTCCAAATGGGACATCCTTCCTTTAAGCAGGATTTCCCTGAGGAGC
The DNA here is from genome assembly GCF_031753505.1 of Anomalospiza imberbis. NCBI lineage: Eukaryota > Metazoa > Chordata > Aves > Passeriformes > Viduidae > Anomalospiza > Anomalospiza imberbis. The sequence continues at coordinate 18,218,363 of NC_089695.1, read as the reverse complement.
AGGTTTCTCTCTCAGGATTTCCAGACTGTAGTTTTAATGTCTGGAGTGTTTTCCTTCTCCCTGTGAGCTCCTGGCAAAGCGAGGAGCTTTGAAACACAAATATTTATGGACAGGGCAGTGTTTGGATTAGGGAATGAAGAGTCTGGATCAGCTGTTTTGCTTATCTGGTTCAGAGAAAGACTCTGAGGAGCCCTGGGTGTGCTCTGAGACACCATCCCAGCCTCGATTCCTTAAAGAGCAGCCCAGAGGAAGAAGGGCTCATTTGTCAGGAAGAATTTCTTCCTGGCAGGGAATGTCAGGCACTGGAACTGCCCAGGGAGGTTTGGATCCCCATCCCTGGAGGTGGCTCTCGGTGCTCTGGGCTGGGGACAGGGTGGGGATTGGGCACAGCTGGGACTGGACGGGCTGGGAGGGCTTTTCCAGCCTCAGGGATCCTGGGATTCTGCGATTTTACAGCTTCCTGCAGAGAGGCAGCATTTGGCACCATTTCCCAGCTCCTTGGCAACGTGGGCCTGCCTGGGAGACAAGGTTATTAATACAGAGCCTCTTGCAAGGGAGTGATGGGTTCAGCAGCTGTGCTGGGCTCCAGCAGGTGCCCGTGGGCCTGGGGCACAGCAGGGCACTGGGCACCAGGCAGGGAAATGGTTCTTGGCCCCATGTCCCTCCAGAACCCAGCCAAAAGCCTCTGTCCTTCAGGAAGTGATTGATGTTTTTTTCCCTGGGTAAACAGAGAACCCAACTGGGCTCTGCCAGTCCAGCACCTTTCAGGCACAGTTAAATTAACTTTTAGAAAAATAATAAAAATTATGGCCCAGCCTAATGAATGCCTGTGGAATTCTATAAAAGGCCTTGTGACACCTGCATTAATACCAAATGAGTTCATTATGATTAATGATATTAAAATAAATGTCATGGCGATGAATAATGGCCTGGCCGTTATTTTAAAGTGTTGCCACTGGACCTCTAAAAGCTCGTGAGTCAACCTTGGGGAAGGAATTCTGCACGTTCATGTCTAAAACCTGCAGGGAATTCAAACTTTTCTGCAAAAATAGCCCCCAAAAGCCGTGGGAGGCTGAGTGAGCTCTCTGCAGGACAGAGTGTGCCCTGGCCCAGGCAGGGCTGGTTTTCCTGTGCCTCGCAGGTGCAACGGGAGCATTTCTCCCCTGGGAATTTCTTGGTGCTTGAGGATGATTCTGGCATAGTTTGTGCTTTTATCAGGCCAGATTTTTTTTTTATGCTGCTGTTTTTAGAGGGGGATTTGGCTTCTTGGCTTTCAAAGCACAGCACAACAGTTTTACAACCATCACAACTTGTCCTTTCAAAAAGAAAAGGCTAAGAATGAAAATATTTGTATTAGTGACAGGTAAAAGTAACTATTTTCAGTGGGTTTTACCTATGCAAAATTTTCAGCAACTTGTGAAGCCTGAGGAGAGATGTTCTTTAGAATCTTGATTAAAATCTCAGCTGGAATAAAATATTTAGCAAAAAGATGTTTCTCTACTCTTCAATTGCTCCTTAATTAATCATCTTTGTTAACTGGCTAGAGGACATCCTGCTTCATTTTTCCTTCTTGGCTTAGGATAATGTATGTAAATTAATTTTGGGTTGTATAATCCCATCATAAAACAACCCAAACAACCTTGCTGCCACTGAGAGTGTGCTGTCAGTGGAATAAAAGGGAACAGTGCTGGTCCTGGTGGTGGGGGACAATGACAGCCAGTGTGGTGGCACTGAGCTGGGACAGAGGGGCCATAAATTGTCCAATAAAACCAATAGGAACCCGAGGAAAGGGATGGATGGATGGGTGGATGGATTGATAGATATCTGACTCCAGGTATTGCCAAAGCAGCTCTGTAAGGTTTCTGAGGTGTGTTTTGCCAGGGAGTTAAAATCACCAGGGGTGTAAGGAAGGTAATGGGGGGAAATCTGTGTCATTTCTATAATTATTTTTGAAGCAATGCACGTGCCTGGTCACAGAACTATTTCAGCTGCAGTGACGTAAGGTCCAATTAACAGAATGACATTGGGGAGGAGGTGTAAATCTGCAGGGTTTACGTTTTATTGCTGCTGCTGCAGGGACAGAGGCACGGCCAGGCTGGGCTGAGCAGAGCTGGGATTTGGGCTTTGATCACCACAGGACCTCGAGGAGGACGTGGTGGGGCTGAGTTGACAATTGGACCTGATGATCTTCAAGGTCTTTTCCAACCTTACCAATCCTGGGTTTCTGTCTCAGGGCTACACAGAATCATTTCCCAGAAATTCCAGCTCAGAGCTGCCCATAAAACCTGCAGAGGTTGGGAGTAGGAAAACCAGGCAAGGATGAGGATGGAGCCCAGCATTGTTTTCACATCAAAACACACGTGTGCACTTTGTTGTTGCTAGGGCCTCAAACCTCCTAATTTCTGAGGAGGTGTTTAATTTATTTTCCTTTTAAATTAAAGCTGTAATGGGAATGACTCATGCAGCCCTGTTTGCCACAGGGCCTTTGCTCCTGGGCCGTGTTTCCGTGGATGTCTGAGCCGTTACCGGCGGTGAGGGGGATGCTCTTACTGCTCTTTGGGGGCAAGATGCTGGTAAGGGAGCCTGAGAAAAGCAATTGACTTGGGGTTTGCAAACCACAGAAAGAAGTCCCACACGCTGCTGCGACTGGGGGTGTGTGAGCAGCAGGGCGAGCCGAGGCTGGGCCGGGGAGGCTGCAGATGCACTGATACGTTTGCTGTAAGTGGGTGCAGCCGTGCTGCTGCCTGCCAGATCTGAGTCGCAAGTTCTTTCCCCCCGATTTCTTGACTCTGCAGAAACATTCAACTCAGCTCGAGGATGTGGCAACCCCCCCTTATCTTCCTGTTCTGGGTGTCCTGGTGCTGCAGCAGGCGGGTGGCTCTGTGCAGATGCAGACAGCTGTGTGTGCCGTTCCCCGGCCGGTGCTGGGAACCAGGGCAGGGACAGCAGCAGGAACAAATATTCACGTTTCTGGGGCAGGGCCAAAACTAGAGGTTGATCATTTAATCTGCGGGCTCACAGCTTGAGAGTCTACACAAACATCCTCTTCTTTCCACACAGGATGGATCATGCTGCCATGGGTGCTGGGAGAGCCCAAGGAATAAATGGGCTCCCTGCAGTTATTAAATGCGATGCTTGGCATTCAAACCCAGGTCAAATATCTCATTCCTCAGCTTCAGCATTGTAGTAAATATCTCCAGTTATTTCTGATTTATGCAGCTGTCATAAACACTCCTGCCCATGGAAACGTGCAGAAGTCACACTGAGACCTCTGGGGAAAGCCGCAGATACTTCTTCAAGCTGGAGCTTTTTGATGGAACACCAGGTCCCTTTATGTGCCTCCTCCAGGAGTCATTGGTCATCTGCCACCAAACCTGCTGTAAGGGTGCCACCTGTGCTGGTGTCCCAGCCAGAGCTGGCAGGGCTGTTAGCAGGGGGTGACACCCCGGTGACCCCCGGTGTCCCCTGCCCACCGTGCCGTGTGCCTGGGGCCCGGGCTGCAGGGCCATGGGCTCAGTGAGCAGAGGGCTCCTTTCACCCCAAAGGCAGCAGGGACAGAGCTGCACCTTCCAGGGGCAGCAGGGACAGGAGGTGCCTGCGGGGCCGTGTCCGGGGCCAGCTCCAGCCCCTTGTCTTCTGCTGGAATCAGAGCTTTGCACGAGCAAACAAAGTTTTCCTGCCTTAAACCAGGGAATAAAATCTGGTGCTGCTTTTGTGCATTCAGTGCTGCCTGCCTGCCCTTACATGGGTTTCTTTACAATTTCTGGTCACGCAAGGAGCTGCATCATTTACAGGCAGGATTCGCAGGAATGCGGCTCTGCCGCTGCCGAGCAGCTGGAGGACACCCTTAAATAAAACAGGATCCTCCCCACAAGCTGTTTCATGTTATCATGACAGCTGGGAGATAGAGAGAAATCCTTTCTGACCTCTGTGACCCTGCTGGCAAGCAGTGACAGGTCCCTGCTGGGCCTGGACCCAGGTTCTTTTAGTTTCTGGAGCTTCGGGAGCATCCCTCCCTCATCGTGCACATGACTAACTACAAAGGGAATTTAATCTCCCCTCACAGCTCCATCTCCAGGCTCTGACTTTCATCTTCTCTTCACAGGCTGCTCCTGCAGCCTCCCTGCAAAAGGCAGAGGGCTCTGCACACCCAAACTGCCCCCAAAGTCACCCCAAAGCCATCACCCAAAGCTCTGGAGCTGTGGCACAGCGTGACAGCCCTGTGGTTTCTCCTTGGGAGGGCTGTGGGTGCTGAGCAGGTTATTCTGTGCTGCAACCTCAGCAGGTTCTTAGCAGGGAAAGGGCGTTTGCCACGGCTCAGGGCAATGACCTCTGCCAGGCCTGCTCCTAGGCAGCTTTGGGTTGCTGGTGGGCCCAAGAACCCCCCATCACCTCGGGTTCCTTCAGCCCCAGCCTGTGCAAACCAGAGGGAGATGATGGGGTGTGCTGAGAATAACACCTGGGGAGGTTTTGGTTGCTCCAGCCCCAATGTGTCCTCCTGGTTCCTCAGGGTTGGCTTTAGTGCTGCACTTGTAGGGAACAAAGCCATTTCCTCTGCAGCCCGTGGAGCTTGGGCAGCACACAGAGCACAGTCCCTCGGAGCTCTTCATTTGCTCACAGCTACCTTAAGATGTCTTTTTTTAGAGGTAGTTTTGGGATTTTATTTCCCTTTTCAGGGCCCCCAGACTGGATGTGTCTAACCTCATATTCCAGTTATTGAACATTTAAAGGGTGCACAAAGACATTTTACCAGGGCCAGGATGAGAGGAGACATTAAAAAATCTGTCACCTAACGTTCTCCAAAATGTGTCAAACTATGGAAGCAGCTCTGCATGGGTTCAGCTCTCAGCTCTGCTACTGACAGGAGATAATGAAGAAATCATTGAGCTCCAGGTGGAGACTGAGGAAGGGGAATATTCTGCTGTAAGAGCTGGAAGTTAAAGATAAGCAAAACAAACTTTGAAATTAAGGTATCCAGGCAGAATTAAGGCAAAAGCAGAGTGAAAAAAGGCTCCCACTCCAACAGCATGTGCAGTTTTGGGGCTGGTTTGACTAAATTGAGTTGAACAGGCTCTTTCAGACTCAGTAATTCAACACAGGCTGCTGCTGGTGCTTGGTAAAAACCCTGCCCAGAGGTGGGTAGGATGGGGATGCAGGGAAGGGTGTGGAATGAACCACTCTGGATGTTGCATGTGGATGACCAAAAAAAAGCAGGGCTGGGAGGGCCTGGGTGAAACACACCTGCTCATCCCACTGCTCCTCCCCGTGCCAGAGCCAGCCCCTGGTGGGGCCACTCCAGCTCCCCCTCGCAGGCAGGCTGGGAACAGGGACACCAGCATGGGGTTTGCTCTGGGCATGGGCAGCTTCTCCAGCCCTCCTTCCTAAACCATTTCTGCTTCCAGAGCAGCCAGTGACTTTCTTCATGTCTGATCTTTACCAAATTCAGTCAGTGATGGACATCAAGTGTTCTGCTGCTTGCAAATCCTTTCACACACCTCTCCTTTTAGCTCTGCAGGGCTCTTAATGAAGTGTAATAACAAAGTTCAAGCTTTTTGGAGAAGGTTTTGAGGTCCTGCTGCCAGCACGGAGCATTTGCAGTGTGTGAGCTCAGCAATGCTGGGATCACATCTCTGAGAAGCTGCCCCAACAGCTGGGGCACAGGGAGCTCTGTTCCCCCTCAGTACAGCTGCTGAAGGGCTGGAGATCAGGAAAGGTCCTTCCCCCAGAGGGTGCTGGGCACTGCGCAGATCCCCAGCGAACGGGCACGGCCTCGAGGCTGCCAGAGCTCCAGGAGCCTTTGGATGGCGTTCCAGGGGTCCCAGGGTGGGATTTTGGGGTGTCTGGGCAGGGCAGGGGTTGAGCTGGATGATCCTGTGGGTCCCTTGGAGCCCCTGTGATCCCTGAGCCCCAGGGCTGAGCAGGGGCACAGCCCGGGAGTGCTGGGACAGCCCCGCAGCTGCCACGGCCCCGCTGTGGTTTGGCTGCTGCTGCGCTGTCTAGACAAGCCTTGGAGAGAGCCATGTTCTGGTTCCTATTTGATTATGAGACAGGCTTTTTCATCTCTAATGTAAACATGCCCGAATAACATAACTCTGCCGTGGCATTTCTCGTACAAAAGCCCCTTTTTTGGAAGGAGCGATTCGATGAATGCATTTCCATTCCCCACGAAGGATACAATTTCATCTTTCCCATTTAGGCATTAGGTTTCCTGAAAAAGAGAGAAGGGAGAGGTGAAAATGCTGAGCCCCTCAGAAAGTGCTCGTATTTAGCAGAGAGCTGCAGCTGTGCAAACACGGGGCTTCACGTGGAACAAGTGAACTGAAATCCACCTGGTGTCACGGCTGCCATCCACAGCCAGCCCTGGGCTCTGCCCTCCTGCTGGATGGAGGGATGATGGAAGGATGGATGGATGATGGATGGATGGATGATGTAGGGATGGATGGGTGATGTAGGGATGGATGGATGATTTAGGGATGGATGGATGATGGATGGATGGATGGATGGATGATGTAGGGATGGATGGATGATGTAGGGATGGATGGATGGATGGTGATGGATGATGGATGGATGATGTAGGGATGGATGGATGGTGATGGATGGATGGATGATGTAGGGATGGATGATGGATGGATGGATGGATGATGTAGGGATGGATGGAGGATGGATGGATGATGTAGGGATGGATGATGTAGGGATGCATGGATGATGGATGGATGGTGATGGATGGATGACGGATGGATGATGGATGATGGATGGATGATGGATGGATGATGGATGGATGGATGATGGATGGATGATGTAGGGATGGATGATGCATGGATGGATGATGTAGGGATGGATGGATGATGGATGGATGATGGATGGATGATGGATGGATGATGGATGGGTGATGGATGGATGATGGATGGATGGATGGATGATGGATGGATGATGGATGGGTGATGGATGGATGGATGATGGATGGATGGATGATGTAGGGATGGATGGATGATGTAGGGATGGATGGATGGTGATGGATGGATGATGGATGGATGGTGATGGATGATGGATGGATGATGGATGGATGATGTAGGGATGGATGGATGATTGATGGATGATGTAGGGATGGATGGATGATGAATGGATGATGGATGGATGATGTAGGGAAGGATGGATGATGTAGGGATGGATGGATGATGAATGGATGATGCATGGATGGATGATGGATGGATGATGTAGGGAAGGATGGATGATGGATGGATGGATGGATGATGGATGGATGATGGATGGGTGGATGGATGGATGATGGATGGGACAGGGAGCAGAGCCCTGAACAAACCCAGCAGCTTCTCTCCACAAATGGTCTGAGATGGGGGAACTGGGCTGCATCATCGGGGGCTAAAGAAATGAGAGATTTTTCATTTTGAAACGGGCTCTTTGCCAAGCATTCCAGCTGGGGCAAAATCTGCACTCTTCACTTTTGCTGAAGACTTTCTCTACTCTTCTGTTGCCCATCCTGCTCTTGTTTATGAAATTCGAATGGTGTTGAATGTCATGTGTTATTGAATAGTTCTGAGCGTGGCTTGGCCCTAAGTGAACATAAGGTAAAAACCAAGTTCAATCAAGGAAAGCACAGGAATTCTCTGCTTGTCAAGAGGGAACAGCCCTCACCTTACTGTTTCTGGGAGACAGGGACATCTCCAGCCTCTCCCAGCCCTGTCCAGCCCCACCCTGCCTCTGGATAGGATCAGCTGTACAGTATATCACACACTTCGCTGAGTTTCCCTTTGTTTATCCAACCCAGAATACAAAAAGAATTCTGTGAGATAGCTATAAATCCAAACATAAAGACTTTTGTTAAGCAAGAAAGAGGAATTAAGGTTCTGAAAGATCAGAATTAAAATTTTAGAAGGTCTGTGGTATCACTGCAGGACAAGGAGCTATTTGTCAGCTTCCTCACTCACAGCTCAGAAATTGTTTTGAGGACTGAAATGCAGCACAACAGTAAATCTGCTGCAGGTGCTGTTCGTAAAAGCAACATTTAGTTACAGAGTTATTGGATCTTACCTGAAAGGGCTTTTAAAATATTCCTTACCCAGTCCTTCCTGTAGCAGTGTTGTCAATGTGCTTAATTTTTTTTTCCATTAGATTACCCACATTCATGTCAACAAACCCCAGAAATTAAAATTATTCATCGCACAGAATCCCAGAATGGTTTGGGTGGGGAGGGAGCTCAAAGCCCACCCGGTGCCACCCCTGCCATGGCAGGGACACCTCCCACTGTCCCAGGCTACTCCAACCTGGCCTTGGGCACTGCCAGGGATCCAGGGGCAGCCCCAGCTGTACACAGTACAAGTTCAGTTTATCTATTCCTGACCACTCACAAGAAAGGATTTCAAATAATAATAATATTAATAGCAATAATAATAACAATGTTGCAAAGCATTTCTCATCAGCAGGGCAGGAAATGGAGCTGTGTTCTGTCAACAGCAGCGATGCTCTGTGTGAGGAAGTAACTCCCCAAGTGCCCTTGGGGTCTGAGTTTAATCCCTATATTTGTATCAGGTTTAATAAGGAGATTTATATTGGACACCAAATGTTAAAATTACCTAAACTTGAAAGGCCTGCCTATGAAATGAGTCGCAATAGATTCTCCGTGGTAGTTACTGCAGTGCCAATAAGGATTAATTAAAACTCAAATGTTCTTCATTGTGTGTTAATTGAGGAATTGTTATTCAGTCAACCTTCTTGATTTTTCTCTGTGTTAAATAATCATGGCAGTATTTCACCTAGTCTCACTGTTTATTTAACCAATTAATTAAGGGAGGGGATATTCTGCATTTATTAGTATTTTAATTGGAGAATTTTATTCCCGGTGGCCTAAACATCTACATATGCTCAGGTTTGGTGTTTAGCTTTTTTATCTTTTAAATGACCAGTGTTCCTGGTTGTACACACTGCAGACTGGAGGAAAAAAAGCTTTCAAGTGCTCTGCACAATTGAACTTCATTAGAGCTGGAAAACCAGGGGCCAGGTTTCCATCTCAGCTGTGCTCATGTCAGACAAAGTAATTCCCCACTAAATAATGGATTTGCTTTGAGTTGGTGCTGGTATCGAGATGAGAGTTTGGCCTCTGTCACTTAAATAATTAGAGTGCATGCTGTGTAATGGTGTTTAGCAGGTCAAAGCATTTTATTTAATGATTATTAATTTATACAAGGTCACTTCATAATGTATTCACAGTTTAGTTTGGGCCACAAAATTCAAAGCTCCATAGAGAGCCCTCTTGTAGGCAAAATGTGAGAGAATCCTCACCTTAGAAGGACAAAACTCCCAGGTTTGAGGGTTTTTTCCTGTGACCCTACTCTAGGTGACATCACCACTTGCCCCTGGATCCCTGGCAGTGCCCAAGGCCAGGCTGGACAGGGCTTGGAGCCCCCTGGGACAGTGGGAGGTGTCCCTGCCATGGCAGGGGTGGCACTGGCTGGGCTTTGAGGTCCTTCCAACCCAGACCAGTCTGGGATTCCGTGGTGTTATTAACAAACAAAATCCCAACTTGTGGGGTGTTGCAGAATCACAGATATTTGCAAATCTGAAACGAATCCAAGTGCTTCAGCATTCTGGTCTCCTTCCCTTCCCCACCTTCTGCTGGGAGGCAGAAGGCAGCAAACTCCAGCCCAGGTTCCTGCTGACACTCCTTATTCTTTGTGTTCTGTTTTCAGTTTCCAGCTGCACTCATCCCACAAATACATTTTTCCTCCCGACTTCACCAAGCCTTTTCATTTCATTGAGGAGATCAAGGCAGAGATATCCCAAATAAAGTAAGACCTTATCTCGCAGAGAATAATATGAAAAACATAAAAGCATGTCCAGTATCTCTTTGTTTCTCCACACCAATGCTGAGTGATTTATAGCCACAATTCTTATTTCCCTGACATGTAAAGTGGCTTTAGATTAAAAATTTGGCAAATTAAATGTATTTTTTCTGTAAAATCAAAGATTGATGTACATTTTTTAAAGCCCACGTTCCAATTGTAGTGTCTGATTTAACAATTTGGATGCAGTTCCATTAGAAAATCTGAACCTTCTCTCAGTAAGGAAAGCCCTGAGGTCAACTCGCACTGGATTTACTGGCTTGGGAATATTTGGGAGAAGCCAGGTCAGTGTGATAAATACAAAAAGTCAGATTTCAGGCGCTGCCCTGGTGGCATTCCCAGGTGAGAGGACGGCACTGACACTGTCATTTCTCACTCCCCTTAGCAGAGGTGTCACGGCAGCCTTTCCAAGCCTGCCTCAGCTGAATCTCTGTGGGAGGTTTGTCTTTCTTAGCCCTGGCTGATGATTCCCTCAGTGCCCACCCAGCAGCTCTGCAATGTGTTAAATGTTCTGCAATAACCCCAAGGGAGAGGCATTGAACACCCAGAGAAGGAGGAGGGCTCGTGCCAGGCAGGGAAAGCCAGGGGGGTCAGAAAAGATCTGGGGACAGAAAATTAAGCAAAGGAAGAGCACAGAAGAATTCATGACAAAATTTGGGAGGACTTGGCTCTGCTCTGCTGTTCATGGCACTGTGGGGAGTCGTAAGAGCTGACACTGAGTCCTGGCAAATAACGAGGACTGAACATTAGGGTGGGTCAGAATCTGAGGATTTAACAGAAAAGGAAAAAATAAATCCTGTTTTATCCATCTCCCAATGCCCATCCATCCAGATCTGCTCCTTGGAGACCACTCTCGCTGCCTGGGTAATGGCTTTCCCTAAAAAACCCTCTTCCATGGAAACACTGTCAAAAAAAGGACACCTTTTGGGTCTATCAACCTTGACAATGTCCTCTGACATGATTAGCTGAATTCATCAGCTCTTAATGACAGCAAGATATAGAGGATAGACTCTGGTTAGCACTGGGGAAGACTTTCAGTTCACTCCCAGCTCTATTTATTCATTTAGGCTAAATGGAGTTATTAAAGGTCATGACTTCATTTCCAATGTGTGGGGTGAAAATACTTTCCAGTGTGACAAATAGAGGAGGCCACCTGCAATAAAAATTAAGTACAATCTATCAGCTTCTTTGATTTTAAAAGACATTTCCTCAAAGTTTTACTTTTATGAACTCAATGCAGGTGGGGCCTGGAGAAGTAAATTATAATGAATTTGGGGACTTTGGGTTTTCAGCAAACAAGGTTTCCTCAGCACTGAGTGACAGGGAAAACCTGGAACACAATAACTCTCATGTGCAGAGGGCTTTCACAGGGGAGGCTGTGATTTCACTCTGTGCTCTGAGGTTTACCTGTGAAACATCACTGAGGGAAAAGCCCCCTGTGCCCTTCAGCTCCTTCAGGGGCATCTGCCCTCAATGCCTTTTTCCTGTGGCTGGCCCTGCCAGTGCTTGGCACGAGGGCACTGCAGGGCAGGTCGCACACACTGCGATGCTGAAGTTTGATCCAGCCTGTTTTCCCCCAGCAGGAGCCTGGGAAGCCATCTGCAACCCTGACTGCTGCCAGAGCAGGGTCACCTTTGCTGGCCTGAACTGAGCTCCCAGCACCCGAATGAGCCCCTAAATGCAGCCAGCGTGGTGGTGCTGGCCCTGGTGAAGATTCCAGCCTGTCTTCCATGGCACAGGAGTGTCCTGGGTTTGGCTGCCAGGACTCCCAAAAAGAGATGGAGCAAGAACAGAGGAGTTGATGTGTTGACCTTGCCAGGAGAGACCTGGGCCAGGTGAGGATGATCTGCTGAGGTGGAAATAAGCCCCTGTGCCCAGGAGGAGATGGAGCAGCTGCAGAAGGATCCTGGCAGGACTGAGCTCATGGATTTTACGGGATCCCTGAGGGATGACAGATGATGTGTCTCCAGGTGTAATCAGACATTCAGGTAGGATTGATCTTAGTCCTACTTTTTGTGCTGAAAAGTGGATGGTAAGAACAGAAAATGCTCCTGAGTTGCAGCTGGGTGAGGGTCACTCCTCACAGGCACCTTGGAGGGCTGGGTGAGCAACCCAGGCTGGCAGAAACAGGTGCTGCACTGCCCACAGGCTCCCAAGGGGATCACTGGGATAAATATCCCTGCCAACCTGACACAGCACAGTCTGCAGGGCCCCCCTTTGCTGCCTGTGAAAGTTCAAAATATTCCCTGAATCATTTTGCTTGGGCTGTATGAGAAAACTTTGGGTCCCCCAAAGGGAACGTGGAAGAATTGTGGTTTAACTCCAGTTCCTGCCCTGCTCAGGCAGGGGGGAGGGTGGTGCAGGCTGGACTGCAGGGTCCCCACCCCAGGCAGGCTCCTTCTGGGAGCACAGGGGCTCACCCACTGCTCTCAGAGCTGCAAAGCAAAAGTTTCTGTGAAAAACTGCTCTGAGAACATCCAGGCGTGTGGGCAAAGGCAGATGTTGTGTGTGCCCCATCAGATTGGGATAAAAGGGAGCTTTAGACAGAAAATAGGTCTGAGATGAGCAGAATGCCAAAATAACACAGAGGCCCCTTTGTGAGCCTTTATCCCACAGTCTGGGGCTCTGTGCACCTTCATTTTGTGGGAGCTGTGTGTTTAGTTCTCCAAACCGTGTAAGACAGAAATCAAGCTGTAATCAGCCAGATCATCTTTCTGTAGCTGCTGTTCCCCATGGGGTATCCTCACAGTTGCTGAAGCAAGGAATTAATTTGGGAAGGCGGCTGAGGTCTTGGACCGTGTCTGGGCACCACAATGGCAACCAAAACCTCTTTCCTGCAGGGTGCAGTGCAAGGATGTTCTAAAGGGCATGAGATGGTGTAAATCCGAGTGAATCGGCGGTGCTGGCCGGAGGAGGTGGCTCAGGACAGGGCAGCCCCGCTGCAGAGGCTGGGCTGTGGCACATTTGCTCTCTTTGTTTGCTGTGTGCGGCTGGCAGAGGGCCGGGCGGCTTTCCCTGTTTCTCTGCGTGCTGGGGGCTGTGCAGACGGGGATTGCAGATCTCTTCCCTGCTGCTCTGGCTGCTGGACAGCAATGGACTGCTGAGTCCCAGCTCACCCTGGCAATTTAGAATGGAAATTGCAGCTTCCAGCTGGGGCCTGGAGAGCAGCAAGATAATGAGAGGCACGACAGAAGAAGTGGGGCTGTGTCCCCAGCTCCCCGCAGGGCTGCCCCAAAGCCATCCTTCAGGCTGGGTCAGTGTGGGCGATGCCTGGGTTTTATAATGGTCTCTATTTTTCTTTGGAGGTGACAAGGCCACTCTTAATCCCAGGGACCCTGGATGTGCCGGGAGCAGCTGCAGCACAGCGAGAAATGCTGTGCCCGGTGCTCTGCAGGTCCCTGACAGAGCTGTCAGGGGCCAGAGCCCAGTCCAAAGCCCAGTCCATGGGCTGGGAGGGTGGCCACAGTCATTCCTCTGCAGACACCCACCCACGAGGGACCCTGCAGCTCTGCTCCAGGTGCCTGGAGCTGCCTGTGGGCTCAGGAGAGGGACCAGGGTGATGGAAACTGGGAGCAGGAGGTGATGGAAACTGGGAGCAGGGGGTGATGGAAACTGGGAGCAGGGGGTGATGGAAACTGGGAGCAGGAGGTGATGGAAACTGGGAGCAGGGGGTGATGGAAACTGGGAGCAGGGGATGATGGAAACTGGGAGCAGGGGGTGATGGAAACTGGGAGCAGGGGGTGATGGAAACTGGGAGCAGGGGGTGCACTGGGCCTTGGCTGGCCAAGGGTACAGCAGTGGCTCGTGCCCCAACAGGATCACTTCTCACTGGAATGAGGATGTTCCTCCTCTGTTCCTCTGTGATGGAGGAACAGAGCAGTGGAATCCTCAGGGTAACCAAGGTCAGCTCCCAGGGCTCGGGGTTACCCCATTCCCCCTTTCCTCCCTAGGAGGAGATGCCTGGCTCAGGCTGCTGGGGAGCTGCACTCTCCCTGGGGGATGTGGGCTCTCCCTTGGGGATCAGCCTGCACTTTAGGAATGGAGTTTCTCTCTCCGGGATGTTCTCTCTCCCTTTGGGGTTTACTCCCTCCCTTCAGGATGCAGCTTTTGGCCCTTCTAAAAAGAAGACTATAAATGAAATATAGTTTTGAATTGTAGCCTTGAGTTTCTCCAGGCTACACCAAACCCATGCAAAGATAATTTACTGGATTTTTCTCCAGACAGTGGGATGCTACAAACGCTTTGTATTTCCTACATGCAGGTACCCAAATCACAACAATATTTTCACTGGGCAAAACTGGTGAAAACCAAAAGCCTTGCAAGGGTGGCCTGCTAACAATGTCTTACCCACTGCTGGCAAAACCAAGCTCCCTCTGTTAGGAATGATGAGTTTAAATCCAGTAATATCCAGATGTTCACCTGGAAATAAAGATGAAAGTGAAAAGGGAGGAGTAATAAATATGTGGGGGTTTTTAATAATTTCTCTGGCACAGTAGGCAGTAACATGTAAGGAAAAATAAACTGAAAAGAAAATCCAGGGTAATTGATTTTTACACTAGAAAACATTGGGGCTGCTATTTCTAGAGAAAACCCCAAAAGTTTAGGCTGAACTTAGCATTTTGAGATTTTTTGTTCTGTGTGAGACTTTGAGGAGTAATTATTGCAAAGGCAGTGGTGGCATTAATCCACCCACTGCTCCGAGGTCAAAATGCTTCATCAGATTAAGGGATTACAAGACTTCCAGAAGATTGGTTAAGGTCATGTCAAAGTTTTAGTGATTAGATTTTATTTCAGTGATTGCTAAAACGATCCAACAGGTGCTTGTGCTCCTGCACTGGGCAGCACGGGACCAGGGGCTGTGGAACTGCACAAAACCCACCTTGGGGTGTCCCACAGAGCTGTGGCTCCTCAGGGCCCTGGAGCCAGAGGGGGGCACAGGCAGGGACGATGTGGGAACTGCCGTGGTGCTGGCAGGGAGGGGGGCACAGCTGGGACCCCTCCGGGATCCCTGCTCCATCCAAGGGCAAGATGGGATGGGACAAACCCGAGTGGGTGAGAGGGGAGAGCCCCGGGGTGGGAACTGACTTCTCTTCATCTGGGGATTACACTCTAATTCCTGCTTTCACATTCGGCCACGTAGTCCCTAATTAAAGTAAATAAGTGCATGAAAGACGTGTTGAAAAGTTTCTGTCTGGCTGCCAAGGGGATGTGTGAGATTACGGGCAGTGTGAGCGCGCTTTGCTGGGAGTTTCCCAGTCAGTTGTGATTTCAGTGTGCTTCCCTGTGAACCGACTGGTTTGTGCAGTTGGGAGAGGAAATATCCAGAGAGGAGCCGTGTGGGAAAATCCCCCCAAGCAGTGCCACACGCTGCGCTGCTGTGTCCCTGCTGGCAGGGCTGCCCGCAGGCTCCTGCCTTGCTTCTGTACTGAAAAGATTTGGGTGGTTTGGGGATGATGACAGGGACAGCCACCCCTGGTGTGAGGGACACAGCCTGTTTAGCCAGGCACAGGTGCTGGTGTGAAGAGCTGAGCTCGTTTCTGAGGAGCCCAGAGGGCCCTGGCTCAGAATCACGGGCAGTGAGGCACCTCAGTACTGGGAGCACTGGGGAGACCACGGGCTGGGCGGGCCAGCAGTGAGCAGGGCATGCTCATCCCTTCTCACCTCTGCAAGTCCCTCACAGCATCTCTGCAGGAACTTTGCAAACTGGCAGGCTTTGCCTGAACAATGAAAAAGTCCTTGGAGCAGGAGAGAAACTGCTGGCGTGGGAGAGGGCGGCTGCTGCGGGGAGCTGAGCTGAGCTGAGCTGAGGAACACCCAGCAGAGCTCACCCCACCGGGCAGGGCTGTGCTCCAGCCGTACCCCTGCTCTCTGAGCAGGGCCCTGCCCCACTGAGCTCCCAAACCCAGCACAGAATCCTGAGCAACACCTCTGACCCCGCACAAACCCCGGGCAGCGAGGGCTGACGGGCTCCGTGGCCCCAGAGGAGACCCCACGCTGACCCACTGCCAGGGCACCCACAGCCCCCACGTGCCCCCGATCCAGTGACCAGTTTGTGCCTCGGTGACTCGTTCATCCAACGTGCTATGAAAGCACCAGCTCTCAAACGGCAAATAACGCTGCCTGATGTCCATGGTGCAGAATCGCTCCTTTTGTGTGCAGCAAAGCCACACTCAGGGGGAAAAAAAAATTAATAAGCAGGAGAAACCAGGCTAAGTTTTAGCTTCAAATCTTGGGAAACTCAGCATTAATTAGCCTGCCTTAAACTGTGTCAGAGTGGGAGTCGGCATTGCTCACATCCCTGCAAGCATCACTTGGCATTTAAATTTAGGTTTTTGTCCGTGGGCGAGGCTGAAGCCGCCGCGGGTGTCTGCCAGAGCAGTGGCATCGCCCTGCCCGTGACCTCCTGGCAGCCCTGGGGCAGCAGCAGCCCTGCAGACCTGCTGCCAGGGCCCCCTGCTCAGCCGCCGGGCAGTGCTGCTGTCCCGGGGCTCCAGCCTGGAGCAGCTGCTGGACAGCTGGAGGTGGGAAGCAGCCAGGCCGAGCCCCGGGGTGCCCAGCCCCAACCCTCCGTGCCCTGTGGCACCGGCTGCACCCACAGCAGAGCGTGTCCCGCAGGGTCCCGGAGCCCAGCGGAGCGGCTCTGCTGATGGAAACCTGGGAGCAGGAGGTGATGGAAAACTGGGAACGGGGCCTGTTCTTCTCTGCACCTGGAAATGGGATCTTCAAAAAGCTTTTCAAGTGAGCAGCAGTAGCTCCTGAGCCCCTCAGCCTGAGGTGCAGCAGAGGTGCAGTGCAGCACAGCAGAGGTGCAGTGAGGTGCAGAGCACTGCTGCAGGCAGAGGTGCAGTGAGGTGCAGTGCAGTGAGGTGCAGTGCAGTGCAGAGCACTGCAAGCAGAGGTGCAGCAAAGTGCAGCAGAGGTGCAGTGAGGTGCAGAGCACTGCAGGCAGAGGTGCAGTGCAGTGCAGCAGAGGTGCAGTGAGGTGCAGAGCAATGCGGGCAGAGGTGCAGTGCAGTGCAGCAGAGGTGCAGTGAGGTGCAGAGCAGGACTCACAGCAGGTCTGGGTGTCACCTCCAGCAGCTGCAGAGCTGTGTCCAGCCTGACCCTCCTGGGGCTTGCATCCCCACCAAAGCCAACAGCCGGGAACCGCTCTGGCCCTCCTCAGAACCTGCCCCTGCAGGACGTGAATATTGTACAGTATTGACTTTGCAAGTACTGCAATCTAAATAATTGATTTGAACACTGTTTGCACACAACTTTTTTTTTTTTTTTTTTTTAACATGAAAATGAAAAGCTGCCGACCTCCTGGATAATTGGCTCCACAAATTTTTGCTGGGCAAGTCGACGACCCAGGGATTTGTTTCACTGCTGATGTGTGAGTTCACAGGTGTCACAGTGGTTTTAAATCCTTGGCAGATGTGTAAAGTTGCCAGAACAAAAGGTTTCCTCATGTTTCTCCTTGCCATTTCACCTTCTTTTTCACTTTAGTTTGATTTTATTTATATCTGTATCTATATACAAATATAGATATAAGGGAGCCAGGAGGGGACTGAGCTAGTAACACAGAGTGAAAGAAATTTGGGTTTCTTCGAGTTCTTCTATTTCCCGTATGTCACTGTTGAAAGTAAAATTGAGAATGGCAAAGACATCTTGAGCCTTACAATAGAAGAAAAATGAGAAAGGGAAAGGTAAATAAGGTAAAAGTGTCTGGACAGGGAGATGAGCTGGAAGCTGGTTAAGGTGAGGTAATCAGGAGTGTGAATAGGCTGGGGGAGGTGGACACACATTAGGTGCTAACACACGGTAATTTATGGGTTTTGGACAAAACCCAGAGCGGAAGATGGGATTGAAATGGCAAAGCAATAGGAAGGAGTGGATGTCTGCAGTCTGAAAGCCTCTGTGACTGATATGCAGAGAAACGAGCACTGACCCGTGTCAGAAAATCACTGCCAGCCCGGCAGGAGGAACTCTGGGTTGAGCCTAGTCCCAGCCCTGCAAGAGGAACTCTGAGCTGAGCTGAGCTGAGCCCAGCCCAGCCCGGCAGGAGGAACCCTGAGCCCAGCCTAATCCCAGCCCAGCAGGAGGAACTCTGAGCTGAGCTCAGGCCAGTCCCAGCCCTGCAGGAGAACTCCGGCCCTGAGCCCAGCCCAGCAGGAGGAACTCTGAGCTGAGCCTAACCCCAGCCCTGCAGGAGGAACTCTGAGCTGAGCCTAACCCCAGCCCTGCAGGAGGACTCCGGCCCTGGGCCCAGCCCTGCAGGAGGAACTCTGAGCTGAGCCTAACCCCAGCCCTGCAGGAGGACTCTGGCCCTGAGCCCAGCCCAGCAGGAGGAACTCTGAGCTGAGCCTAACCCCAGCCCTGCAGGAGGAACTCTGATCTGAGCTCAGCCCAGTCCCAGCCCTGCAGGAGGAACTCTGAGCTAAGCCTAACCCCAGCCCTGCAGGAGGACTCCGGCCCTGGGCCTAGCCCTGCAGGAGGAACTCTGAGCTGAGCCTAACCCAGCCCAGCAGGAGAACTCTGAGCTGAGCCTAACCCAGCCCTGCAGGAGGACTCCGGCCCTGGGCCCAGCCCTGCAGGAGGAACTCTGAGCTGAGCTCAGCCCAGTCCCAGCCCTGCAGGAGGAACTCTGAGCTGAGCCTAACCCAGCCCTGCAGGAGGAACTCTGAGCTGAGCCTAACCCAGCCCTGCAGGAGAACTCTGAGCTGAGCCTAACCCAGCCCTGCAGGAGGACTCTGAGCTGAGCCTAACCCAGCCCTGCAGGAGGACTCTGGCCCTGGGCCCAGCCCGGAGCTGGGCCGGAGCGGCGCTGCCCCGGCCGCGCTCCCTCAGGCGGGTGCCGAGCCCCGAGCCGGCTCGTTCAGCTCCTGTGCAGCCCTTGGGCAGGATGCCGCTGGCCCACGGCGGGGCTCGTGTCCCCTGCAGCCCCAGGGACAAGGACAGATGCCCTGGGAGCCCTTCCCGAGCCTTTCCCCACTCCGGCTTCATCTCGTGCTGCTTCTGAGCGCCACCAGCGGCCCTGCAGAGTTGCTTTGCTTTGCACCCATCGGTGTGGTTACATAACTGAAATTATTGCCTGCTGCAGCACTTCAGGGCCGGAGGAGGCCGGAGAACAAGGGCTGAGTTCTGGGCAGGCCGCGTGGTTTGTCATTAGACACAAACCGCTCCTTTCCAGCTTCGTGTGGAGTCTCTGCACGCCGTGGGGACGCCAGCTCTCGCCACTCCGCTGCCGTCCTGTGACCGCTGGAGATTGTCACAGCGAGAGGGCTTGGTGCTCCCTCCCGTTGTTTTGAAGCCCTCGTTCAGCACGGGGCTCCTTTCTCTTCACTGCTGCGACATGAGAAGCAGCAAATCTGCAGCGGGTCAATGCCTGAGTGCACTAAAACCAGGAGGAGTGGGAGAAAGTGGATTGAGAGGGAGAGACAGAGCTTTGTTGCAGTTGGAGTGCTTGGGGGATGAGGGAGCAACTCAGCTGCTCCTGCAGGCACAAGGAATTCTGTTCCAGGGATGGGGCCTGCTCTTGGCTCCATCTGGGCTCTAAGAACTCTGCTCACCGGCACAACACGTGGGAAGGCCCTTTCCACAAAGCCTCCCCTGTGTGGGACTCCAGCCCACACGCCAGCTCAGGTGTTCACCGTGATAAATTTGGCAAAATGAAAACTTCCCTGTGCTCCTGGGGATGCTCAGCACCAGCTCAGCCCTCACTGCCATGGCCATCACCAACAGCCCGTGGGTGCTGTGCTTGCTCATGGATACACTGGACTTCAGCTGAAATATTAATTAAATTCCCTCCTACTCTCAGGAATAAAACCGTACCCAGGAGCAGATGAATTATTTCTTGCTTCTCTCATTCTTGCAGACTATAGTGCAGATCTCCTCTCCTGCTTAATGCAACATTTTATTTTCCTTCCTTGTGGGGAGACACGAGGAAGGGAGCATGAGGGTACTGCAGCAAACACCAGAGCCAGGGAAATTCACAGAATTAGTGAGGCAGAGCTCGTGTCCCGCAGCAAGGAGGGGACGTGACACTGAGAGAGGGACGAGGGATCTGCGTCTGTAATGCCAAAATTCCCAGAACTTTCTCCCGAGTGGTTTTTGTTGTGCTCCTTGGTTGCTGGGGCTGGGAGCAGTTCAGGCTTGGCAGATCAGAGGAGTTGTCATCTCGTTTTCAAGTGCTTCAGTACTTTGTAATCTTGG
Organism: Anomalospiza imberbis; assembly: GCF_031753505.1. NCBI lineage: Eukaryota > Metazoa > Chordata > Aves > Passeriformes > Viduidae > Anomalospiza > Anomalospiza imberbis. Next base: position 18,198,315 of record NC_089695.1, on the reverse strand, counting down.
CAAAAGGAAGGTGCTGAAGGGGGTCTGTTCTTGAGTTTCCAATTCTTGCCTTTCCAGTGTCAATTAAACAAGAAAATCTCCTGCAAGCCTCTTCTTGTTGGATTCTTCAGTCCTATTTCAAGATCAAATAGGCTTTAAAACAGGTCTGGATAAGCTCACAGACTTAATCTGCTTGGAAGGAACAGATTGGGCAAGAGGCCGACGTGACAGTGGCTCCCAGCAGATCACAGGTGCCTCTGGCCTGGAAGGGACTCCTGCTCCTCCTGCTCCTCCTGGACACTCTGGGAGCTGGCCTGGGACTGGGACACCCCTGCTCTGCTGGGGCTCTGCACAGCTCCTGCCACCTGAAGGCAGGGCTTTAATGAAACACTTTGCATTTTCTGCTGCTAATACTTGAGAGGCATCAACATTATTGAGGCAAATTAGAATTCAGAGAGAACTGATTGTTCACCAGAGAGGGGGGAAAATGTTCCGTGGAGCCCTGGGTTTGGTAGAACTATTTCACATAATTAAGCAATTCCACATCTTGGCATTTTATTGCTCTTGTTATCGTTGCACTTTGTTAATAAGTTTTTAATTGCAAATCATCTCTGTGACACAAATTACACTGTGTTTACTGATCAGCAAAAATGCCATGAAAACCAGCCTGGGGGCCAAGCCTTCCAAAGGATTGGCTGCCAGGGCCTCTCTCTTACATGGTCTGGCATCAAAATCTCGTCAGGTTACCTAAAAGAAGTCGATTTCTCATTTCAAGTGTTCTGAGCAGCACAGATCCTTGGCTAAGGCTCTGGGAGCAGGGGAAGAAAGGCTTCCAAGGCCAAAAGGAGTTTATTTGTGCGTTGTAGAGCGCTTTATCTGTGTCCTGCAGATGCTCTGTTCATATCCTGCCCTGCTGTGTGTACCTCAGGCTGGGGAAAGGTGGCTCTTCATACCATTATTGAGGAGTTAAATTCACAACTGCCTGTGCAGAATTCATGTCAGGCTGAGCGATAGCCATATATCCTAAAATTGATATTATTTTTTTGTCTTCAATGGAGTGTCCAGGCTGAACTGCTGGAAAACATCTGCTTTGTGCTGACAAGGAAAAGGCTCAAAAAGCTGAAGTGGGAAAGCTCCTTCCTTGCTCTTAAAATCCCTAATTATCCCCCTCCAGGACAAATGGACAAGCCTGAATTAAGTTTTTAACTGATTTCTTCCATAATATATGAAGGAAATATGTGAATATCTGTTAAATCTCAGGTGGGAAGTTTCTATTCAAGAGAATAAAACCTGTTTGGGACTTCTAGCAGTTATTTTCATTTTTAAAAAAGGGGGATAAAACTTTCAGAAAACCCCAATGAGACTTGTATTTGTTTTAGAGAGGGGTTTAGCTTTTGAGCTGAAAAAAAAGCAGAAATCTGTTTCCAGAGTTTATATGGATTTAGCTATCGATCAGCACCAGAAATGAAAAAGAATTCCAACGTTGATGTCAAATGAAGTATTTAATTCAAATTAAAATAAAATTAATTGCCCAGTAGTGGTAAGAATTCCAAAGCCAGGAAAGCAGAGGTGTCCCTGTGTCAGACTGTCCAGGTGGGGGGGTCCCTGCCTTTCTGAAATCGATACAGCACAGCCCAAACGCCCCGGGGTTAATTGTGAGCAGCTCGTTAGCTGTGAGCAGCAGCCTGGCCCCACTCCAGCAGCAGCTCGGGCTGGGATTTCTCTGATCCCGGAGCTGACGACAGTGCAATCAGGGAGACCTGGATTTTTGTCCTGAGCTGTTGACTTTTTCGTGAGATCTGGAGCAAACATTTATCCCTCCTGGTTAAGTGACTGCAGCTGTAAAATGTTAAACATCGCTCCACGAGCCATGGACAGGGGTTTGGTGGCTCTTCTCCAGGTTCATCTTCCTCTTCTGCTCGTGGCTTGGTTAGATGGGGCACCCTCTGATACCTGGGCCTCCGCTTTAGCTTGTACCTCACCTTTAAAGCCTTTAAAAGCAAATGAAATCACTCCAGCTTTAGGTAGCCTTAACGTGCCTCTTTCGTTCAGGTTTGGAAACACTTCTTGTGCTTCTTTTTACCGTGGCAACTGTGCTCCAAGTGCCCCCTCAGCCCCTGGGGTGCACTACAGTCCCTGAGGTCACTTCCAGCTGTGCTGGGCTTTCCAAGGCCCCCCTGGCTGCACAGTTCCTCTGTCTGAAGCTGTCTGATCAGCAATCTCTTGGCTCCAAGAGAGAGCAGATACACAAAACTCTGCTGGATTTGACTTCTGCACCAATTCTTGTCCATCCTGTGCCTTCTCCCTGGGCTCTGAGGGCTGGGTGACCCCAGGGGTGATCCCAGGGGATGTGGCTGTCCCCTCCTGGCCACAGGGACATCCTTTCCCCTGGCCCAAGGACAGACTGCCCCAGCAGCCTCCCTCGAGCCCTTTCCTGAGAGTGGAGGGTGAGCCAAGCTCTGAACACCCAGGGCTTGGCTCCAGCTGGGGCTCAGTTTGGTTGGGAGCTTGTTTCAAACACTCATCCCTGATCGACCTCCCCCCAAATCCCCCTTTTGGGGCAGGTTCCTCTGGAGAACACCCAGGTCACTGAGCTCTGGTTTCACACTCCCATTTCACTCCTCACCCTTCAGCAGCTTTTCTGCTCCCCTGATTCAGAGGAAACGGCTCTGTCCATTTGGGCTTTGCTGCATTTTCCCAGTTCACAGCTGCTCAAGACCATGTGAAAATAAATGTTGGAGTTACCTGAGCCCTGCAGAGGTCGAGTGTGCTTTGGCTTTGATACCCGGTCACCAGGGAGAGCTCCACAAGGCACCACTGCCTTCATGTCAGCCCAAATTTCCTCTGGGTCACTGCACAGAGGGGTTTCCCTGGTCAGGGCTGAAAACATCCCCTTGGGAAACGTCATTTCCCAAAGCTGTGTGCATGTAAACTGAGCACAGATTGTTCCAAAATATCATTGTAATCTATTGAACACCAAGGGCAACAAAATGAATACAGATACAGTCTCACCTCACTAAAAAATAAATAATGTCTCTGAGTCCTCAGGCTGGAATTATTCCCCATGGGTAATTCCTTTGAAATCCAGACTTTGAAATCCCAACCACAGCCTGTGAGAAGAGCTCCATGGCAGGTACAGACAACCAGCTTAACATTCCTAGAAGGCAAAATAACTAAAAAGTACTGCTACAGGGTTTGAGGCCCATTTAACTGGGTGTTGTTAATTGGACCAGAAGTGAAAACAGTGACTGAAGTCCGGGCTGTTGGAGGAGGGAGAGCTCCCCAAGCCATCACCACGTGCCCATGAGGAATTCCTGAACAGTGTCACTGTCAGAGCTGTCAGCAGTGTAAGTGACACATCAGTCACTGCTGCTCAGAAATTCCGTGTTGCAGCAGGAGAGGCAATTGTCCATAACTCATCTTAGAGGACAGCCTTGATCTCTCTGTTGTGGGGGAGCAGGAGGAAAGCAAAGGGAAGAAAACAGTAAAAACCTTTAGAGAGTCAACACTGGGGAATGTGGCTGTTCATAGAAATCTTGGATTGATGCAGAATTGGAGAGGAGAGGAGAGGAGAGGAGAGGAGAGGAGAGGAGAGGAGAGGAGAGGAGAGGAGAGGAGAGGAGAGGAGAGGAGAGGAGAGGAGAGGAGAGGAGAGGAGAGGAGAGGAGAGGAGAGGAGAGGAGAGGAGAGGAGAGGAGAGGAGAGAGGAGAGGAGAGGAGAGGAGGATCAGAGTGTCTTTTCTTGGGGCTGTGTTGTAGCCCTGGAATACAAATAACGTGACTCCTGCAAACGTATCTCCTTGCACTGGTAGCTCAACTAAAAACCAGTGTAGCAGAAAAAGCTTCTGCAAGGCACCTCTCTTAGGAGAAGGTGAAAGTCTGCATTTCCCAGCATGAATGGCAGCATTATTTTGCCTGTGTTAACAGAGACAGCAATTATTGTTGGCACGAGGCTTGTTGTAGTTCCTGCAGGATTTTCTTTGCTGCCCTTGATGGATTGTCAGCTGGGAGGCAGCGAACAGAACAGACACTTGAGCATAAAGCTTGGCAGCAGAGGTGCTAAGAATAGAGCTCCTGGAGCAGGTTCTGTGGCTGCTCAGTACTCAGAGAGGTTTCCATCAGTAATTCCCTGCGTGGTCATCGCCGCGGGGCAGCGTCTGGGACCCTCCGGCCCTGGGACCCTCCCGGGGCTGGACAAGCCCCCCGAGGGCTGGAGGTGTCCCAGCTCCCCCCAGGGAGCCCGTTTCTCCTGGAGTCAGGGGAAAGTTCATACTTTGGCTGCAGATGCTGTATTTTCTCTGGATCGATTGGCTTGCCAAGGCATGGAAATTTCAGAATGTTTCACCACGATGCAGTTGAAAGGAAAACTTTTTCTGCCTGCTCAGGCACAAGGATACAGGTACAGGGTGTTTCTTCAAGGAATGTTCTGGACTCAAATGTTGAGTGAGTACAGGCTCCCAGAGCCTTCCAGTGCTCAGGCTCTTGATTTTTTTGCATCTGCAGAATTTTTCTGCCCAGTCCAACTGCGAATGGAGCAGCACAAACAGATGGTTCTGTATGTGAATCCGGGCTGTTGCAATGCAGAATCTTGCTCCATGAAGAGAGGAGAAGAGCTAACTTCAAATGGAAGTTAATAGCAACGATACGTGAAAAGAATTTATTAATTGGTCTTTAATGATGCATTAGTATTTATTTAAAATTTTGCATAGGGATTGTAACCATAAACTGAAGCTTTAAATAACTGTGCTGTAATGAGAAGTGGAAGAAAAGCAGCAGCAGAGAGATTAAAAAATTAATGCCATGCAAAAGGAAATGAGTTCACCTGAGAAAGTCTCTTAAATAAAATATTTTCTGTTATTTTTCATGCACTAGCACCTTATCTCCATCCAAGGCATGTAGTCATTCTGATAATGAAAGCTGCTGCCATTTATCCGTGAGAGCCACGGGGAGCTGCACTTCTATTCCTGCTCTTCCTGAGAAAGCAGAGCTGTGGAGAAAGCCCAGGTCCTGTTTAATTTCATACACACTCCGCTTGGTTTCCTCCTTGATTTCCCAGCTCATTTCACTCAGCTTGTTTAAGCATTAAACAATTATGAAGGTCTTGGAAAGCCCTCAAGTTCTTTCCCCCCAGTCCCTTCTTTCCCTGTGGTTTGGAGGACCCCCCTGCAGGGCCACCCACTCTGGGGCAGCTCTGAAATGTCCCCGATTTTCAGTGAATGGACACCAGGAGCTGTTCATCAGAGGCGGGGAACACTGATCAAACCAAGCGTTAGCATGAAATGCAAAATCTTCATTAATTTTCAAAGGAGTGAAACAATTTTTTCCAACTTCTCTCATAAAATTATGAGGCTCCAGCTTCAAAGGCAGTTCCTGGAGCTGGATGGTGCCCATGCAGGATTCAGTGAGAATGAGATGCAGATGCACCTCATGTTCACCACAGGCTGCTGCTCTGAGAGCTTGGCAGGGGGAGGTGACAAACCCGGGCCAGAGTCGCTGGTGGCACTGCCCCGTCTGCCCCCAAACACTGTGCCCATCCCACGGTGGGGAGGGATGCTCCTCTGCACCCAAGACAAGGGTGAGGGACCCTGCAGGGGATGGAGGGAGGGCTTTGGGTGGTTTAAATGAAGCTGCACCACGTGGGGCTGCACAGAGCAGCGCATTAGATCATCCCTCCTCCTGCAAAATTGATGCTGTGCCCATTTATCACCTCCTACATTCACACTCAGCTCATTCCATTTGCCTTTTCTTATTCTTCAGATGTGCATTTTGCACCATTCAAGAGATGCAGCACTGGGGAAAATGAATAAACATTTCAGTGAATCCCAAGGGTTTAATTCACAGCCCTGAAGCCAGGGGATGAAAGAGGAGAAGGAAAACGGGGCTCAAACCCTCTGGCTGTGTAAATTGACATCTCTGGAGTTGGACATGCTCCATTTTCCTCTTGCCTAAGAATGCAGGGATTTCTCTGCAGAAACCAATGGAGCTTGGTCAAAGTAAAAATGGAAACAGCCTGTCTGAGTTATAAATGGCACTTGCTGCCAGTAGGATAAAAATCGTGAGGAATGAAGCTCCTGCCATGGGGAGCCAGGAGAGAGGAGTCTGTGAAGTGAGAATGGGGAACAACAATGGCTCTGCCATCACCCAGATTTGACCTATGGCATGTTTATCGAGCAATAATCCATTTCTGATCATTTCCTAAAATGCCAGCAGGGTTTTATGAAGAAGACCATTTCCAGCCCTGGCACACCTGGGTGTTCCTGGCACTCCAGGTGCAGCCTTCTCCCTGAGGGGAGCCAGCCCTGTTCGCAGCACTCGGAATGGCTGCTGCCCCAGCAGGGAACAGGGGTCACTGTACCTGGAAATCCACGCTGGGAGGGGCTGGGAGAGCTCACTCAGACCTGCAAGGCAGCTGAGAAACGCTCTGTGTGGAACTGGGATGGAAGAACTCCATTGGAACTGTGACGGGTATGGCATGGGGCAGGCTGCAAACCCCAGAGAGAGAGGGGACAGTAAAAACAGGGCAGGGGCAGAGCAGGGGACGCTCCCTGGGGTGGCCTTGAGCAGGTGAGTGTGGCCTGGGGGCTATTCCTGGGTGCTGCAGCTCAGGGGAGAGGTTGGGTGCCCTCTCCTGAGGACTGGCACCCGGGTGTGCAGAGATGAAGGACAGGTCCCAGGGCTCCAGGGCAGCAGGACCAAGCTGCTCCTTCTTCCTCCTCTTCCTCCTCCTCCTGCCACTGCTTGGGGTCTGCAAGGGAAATAATCAGCTCTCCGGAAGTATCTAAGGGCTGTCCTAACTGCCTTTCCAGGATGTAGGAATGGCTCCTTGTGCCTGGTCAAAGAAGAAATCTGCACAAGCTGGCACTGAAGGGTTTTTAGGGAAGAAATGCATTTAGAAAAGACAAGTTCTGACTTTGATAGAGCTTCAATTTAACAAAAAATAGCTGTTTACTTTTTTTTAGAGGAAAGTCTGTTTAATTTGTGCTTCAATTATCTCCCCTCCTGTGAACATGCACAATTAGGATCTTAAAGTCTTTTCCCTACCACACTGCTTAATTATGGATGGAAGGTGTTAGGCTAATTAAAGAACGATTGCAGTTACCTGCCAGATCTGCCTCAGCAGCTGAACGTGTCCTGTTCCTTCAGCATGGCAGGGCAGGGCAGGGCAGGTGGCCGTGGTGGCCGTGGTGGCCGTGGTGGCCAGGGCTGTGTGGGGCACTGGCCTTGCAGAGCTGCCCCTGCCAGGCAGCTCATGCCCCTGTGCCCCCGAGCCCTGCCCTGTGCCACGGCTGCTCTGGCACTCGGACAGGGCAAAGCTGTGCCTGATTGTGGCAGGGCAGTGGGACTCACGGTCCAGGTTGTACCGTGGCTGTTCAGACCCCAGCCCTGCTCCCCACGTGTCCCACCCCAGCCCTCTGCCCCTGGGGGTGTCCCCAAACCCTCAGGCAGTGTCACCTTCACCCAGCCCTGCCTCTTTTGAAACCAAAAGCAGCTGCACAGAGGGGGATCCTGCTCCAGGGTCACCACAAACGTCAGTGAGGGCTCTGAGGGTGAAATAACTGAGGTGGCAGCTCTGTTTTGTTTTGTTCCCCCTCCTAATGAGTTGTTATTTATAATTTTGCCATCAGTAGTTACGGTGTCTCTCCAAGTATACTGAATATCAGGAAAAGAATAGGGTTTTATTTTGTCTCAGTAAAACAATGCAAGTCACGTTCCTGTTCTGGCACTGAGGCAGTTGAGATCTTGCTCTGACAAGTTCCTGTGCACCTCGAAGGGGCTGTGGTTTTGCTGCTCTCCGTGATAATTTCCCTGGGTGCCTCCCACCTCTACTTCCACAGCCATTCCCAGACTGGAAAGCTTTCCCTGCTCCCCTGGGACTGTGTCTGCCCTCCCAGGGAGGGCCAAGCCACGGGAACAGGGGCAGCAGTGGGGGGAAAACGGAGTGTGTGAAAGGCACCTGCACTCTGGTGAAGCCATAATGCAGTGAACAGCACTTAAAAATGTATTTCATGAAGGGATTCCCAGTAATTTTGACTTTTGCTGTGTGTGGTTCAGAGCTGGAAGGTTATAATGGGGCGCAGCCTACGCTGTCAGAGATGACTGGGTTGAAGGTTTGCCCATTTTATTGCTGGATCCTTGCATTGGAAAGGAACTTTCTGAGGGTGTTTTGGATACTTTGGGAAGAGCAGAAGGGAATTTGATGTTCCTGTGGAGCAGGCAGGGAAGAGGCTGTAACTCACTTCCAACAACTCTTTAAGCTGCAAGACTTCCACCCTTCAGGCACTTGAGCACGTGTCTTGTCTTCATTAGTCCCAAAAAAATGAAAGCAGTAGTGAAAGAAAAAGTGGAATTCCTGGGATTGTTTGAAAGCTGCAGCCTCCAGGGGTCTGGCCCAGCGTGGGCTGAGGGGCTCTGCAGGGCTGGACCCCCCTGAGGTGCTCTAGGTCCCAGACCACAGGCTGCAATTCTGAACCCCAGTGCCCAGCAAATAAAGAGTTGTAACCACTGCAGGAAATAATATTTTGCTGTAATGTATCTAAGCACAGTATAAGGGAGTGGAACGAGATGATCTTTAAAGTCCCTTCCAACCCAAACCATTTGGGATTCTAAGTGGTGCCTCAAATGGGGAAACCTTCAGGGAAGAGGTAAAGGGATGGTCCCGTCCTCAGTGAGGTCCTGGAGCCCTGCTGGGTTCCACTGGTGGTAACTGGAGTGAACGGAGGGTGTGGAGTCGTGGTCCCTGTGAGATGTGAGGGAGCCTCTGTTGTAGGAGCAGCTCTTAGCAACAGCCTCTCCAGGAGGGTTTGTTTGAAGTTTTAGAGGTGGTTTTGTGTAGCCACATGAGGGGCAGCGATGCTGGTATATTTGCATCCATGTGGGATGTCTCCTGTTTTTAAAAATGCTGACATTTCCCTGGCTCCTAGAACACTCAGTGTAAATGGAAACTCCATTTCCAGGGCTGACTGGAACTAACACCAGACTATGACCTGACATTTGCCTGCTACAAAAGCATGTTTTACCCAGCCTGCAATGAAAACCCTTCCAAATGGCCCAGATATGGTTATCAGACATGAAAACAGAGAAAGAAGTTGCTAAGATAAAATCGACCTGAGGGGGCCCACAAAGCTGCTCTGTTTTGGGAAAAAGCCACCATTTAATCATCCTGTGGCAGCAAAAGTGGCATTTTTCAGTAACAGCTCTGAGCTGTGGTCTCCCTCCTCTGAAGGGAGGCAGAGCCTGCCCAGTGTGAGCCTGCCTGCAGAACCCAACACAGTTGTTGTTCAGAGCCCTGGTTAATGCAGAGCTGTTAATTGTCTGACCATTAAATTGCTTGGCTTCTACTTAGTCCCCACTGGGGACTAATTTTAAATTCAATTAGCACAGAATTTAAGGGATATAGTTGAGGGATTCCAGAAAGCTGTGGAGATATGAAATCGTGTTTGATAAGATGCAGCTGGGAAAGGGAAGCTTTTAATCTCCATTTCAAGCTTTTAAACCAGGAGAAACTCCAAAAGAGAAATTAAATTCTCTTTGAATACAAGTGCACAAGTGACATTCCTTTATGTTAAGGTGCTGTAATTTCTACTTATTTTGTTCTTTCCGTCCAACTATTAATCAGCCAGAATGTGAACCAACCAAGAAAGCCTTTGGGAACTGAAGTCACAGGGCAATATTTGTAAGCTCACACGTTGTTGGATTCTTTAGGTACTGGCTGGGAGTTCAAAGTGTCAAATACCATTCCATTATTTTCACTCCATCAAAATCAAGAGGGATGAGAAATCCCATTTGGTGATTGGAGGTCAATGGGGCTATGGGCTCTGTCCATGGGGCTGTGGACTCTGTCCATGAGGCTGTGGGTGCTGTGCTGTCCATGGGGCTGTGGGCTCTGTCCATGGGGCTGTGGGTGCTGTCCATGGGGCTGTGGGTGCTGTCCATGGGGCTGTGGGTGCTGTGCTGTCCATGGGGCTGTGGGCTCTGTCCATGGGGCTGTGGGTGCTGTGCTGTCCAAGGGGCTGTGGGCTCTGTCCATGGGGCTGTGGGTGCTGTGCTGTCCATGGGGCTGTGGGCTCTGTCCATGGGGCTGTGGGTGCTGTCCATGGGGCTGTGGGTGCTGTGCTGTCCATGGGGCTGTGGGCTCTGTCCATGGGGCTGTGGGTGCTGTCTTGTCCATGGGGCTGTGGGTGCTGTGCTGTCCATGGGGCTGTGGACTCTGTCCATGGGGCTGTGGGTGCTGTGCTGTCCATGGGGCTGTGGGTGCTGTCCATGGGGCTGTGGGTGCTGTGCTGTCCATGGGGCTGTGGGCTCTGTCCATGGGGCTGTGGGTGCTGTGCAGTCCACGGGGCTGTGGGTGCTGTGCTGTCCATGGGGCTGTGGGCTCTGTCCATGGGGCTGTGGGTGCTGTCCATGGGGCTGTGGGTGCTGTCCATGGGGCTGTGGGTGCTGTGCTGTCCATGGGGCTGTGGGTGCTGTGCTGTCCATGGGGCTGTGGACTCTGTCCATGGGGCTGTGGGTGCTGTGCTGTCCATGGGGCTGTGGACTCTGTCCATGGGGCTGTGGGTGCTGTGCTGTCCATGGGGCTGTGGACTCTGTCCATGGGGCTGTGGGTGCTGTGCTGTCCATGGGGCTGTGGGTGCTGTCCATGGGGCTGTGGGTGCTGTGCTGTCCATGGGGCTGTGGGTTCTGTCCAAGGGGCTGTGGGCTCTGTCCATGGGGCTGTGGGCTCTGTCCATGGGGCTGTGGGTGCTGTAGGGCAGCAGGGACCCCTCCTATGCCCATCCCCTGGGAGCCCAGAGACAGCCCCAGGGCTCTCCAGCCTCTCCCTCCAAAGCTTTCTGGTGCCGAGGGCAGCGCTGTGCCCGAGCTCTGGGTCCCCGCTGTGCCAGGGTCCCGAGGAGGAGGAAGGAGCCTTTCTCCTCCTGCAGCAGCTCCCCAGCTGCACCGAGGGAGCCGGGCTGGCACACCCGGAGCTCCGTGGGCCCTGCCCAGGGACTCAGTCCCTGCCCTGCTGCTCTTGCAGGGCTCTGAGCATTCACATTTCAGCGGAGATGTTGATAGAGACCGAGGCACTGCTCGGAACTGTGTGCTGGGAAGCCGTGGCTTTCCTGGGATGGAGCCTGTGCCTGGTGCAGCTCCCATCCCCGGGCAAACAGCAGGGACAGAGCCCCTGCCCTGCCCTGTGCCAGGGCCAGCTCCTCAGGGATGTGCCTCATTCTCGTGCCCTTATTCTCCTTAACTTCTCTCCATTCTGTATTACTTGTGCTGTCCACTTTTTTTTTTCTGTTTTGATGTCTGCGTATATTTTTGGGAATAGAGCCCTATATAAAAGTTTTAATTTAAAAAAATAGTTTTTAATAGTACATTAAAAAAATCAAAAGCCAAACCACAGAATAATTACAATTCAATTTAAAACTTTTTAAAGGATGGCAAGTTTATTTTTCTTCACTTTTCTGGCACAAATCCATTCAGAAACAGAGCCTGACAACCCATCTTAATTTTGGATAATTACATTTTTGCGATTTCTAATTTGCTAATCTATAGTAATTCTCCTGTGATTTTTAAAAGGCAGAAGGGGGAGTATGGAAAGCTGATTTCTGATCAGAGTTCTCCCTGCTATAATTAACTCCATCTAAAAAACCATAATTGATGCCTATATAGCTCCCCAATAGCATCTCTTGAATTGGAACACGCTGCATTGTAAACTGTGCTTTCTGCTCTGAAAAGATTGATTTGCAGCCACTACCAATCTGTTGCTAAGCACTCAGTGACGGCACACGCCGAAGTCCTCAAGGACAATACAGAACAGCCAGAATGTTTTTCTCAGTATCAAACCATTTTCCCCCTGTCTCCTGAAATATTGCATCAGTTGCTCCTTAATCAAAGCATAAAAAATGTTGCCAAGGCAATGCCAGAGCCGGTGCCGCCGCTGGCCGCAGCCAGAGCTGGGCTGGGAACGGCACATTTGGGCTTTGAGCAGAGCAGCAGACGCAGGGGGGTGCTGGCCCTGGAGCTGGGGCTCAGCTCGGATGGGCTGTAGGGATGGGTGCTGGGCTGGGCTCTGCTGGGGGCTGCACTTCTTCAGGGGAGAGCCAGGCACAGGAGAGCCAGGCAGGTTCCTTGGGAAGGACCAGGCAGGTTCCTTTGGGAGGACCAGGCAGGTTCCTTGGGAAGGACCAGGCAGGTTCCTTGGGAAGAGCCAGGCAGGTTCCTTTGGGAGGAACCTGCCCAGAAACAGAGAATTCTCCCCCGGTCCTGCCTTTCCTTTGGGACCATGGGGGAGAGACAGTGGGACTGTGCATCTGCAACAGAGATGTGATTCTTGCACCCCAAAAACCCCAAATAAAGCCCCAAACCAAATCACTATGCCCATCCATCTGTGCATTTTATTTATGTACAGATGCAAATCGAAAACCAATCCTTAAAAGAGATCCTAAACCATCAGGTCAGGAAAGGTTCCAAATGCTGAACTCTCTGCTTGCCTGTTCTACTTCAGTATGAGATTTTAATAAAAAGGCAGAGAAGAATGCCAGCTGAGCTGGCACATCTGACATTTTGATAACCTCGTCAATAAAAGTTATTTTATTTTAAGCAGCTGCAGAACTTTGCCTTATTGTTTAGCTGTCTGTTCATTCTATTCCTGTCTTGTTGATAACAGTAAAAGGATGATGAGTAACAGTGGCAATCAATAGAAAAGCATGTTTCTTCCTCTATGACCATAACCCAACTCTTCAAATTGCATCTTCAGATTCCAGGGTCTCTATTTCATCATAAATAGATACACAGGGGGAAAAAACATCTGAGTTTCTAGATGGTTTTATGGATGTTTGTTCACAGGTTTTCACTCTTCTGCACCAACTTGAATTCTTTCAAAAGCAAAGCACAATATTTGTTCCAAGTGGGGGACAAGCTTTTAAGCTGCATTACAAACATCTGATGGACAGGTGACCACTGAGTGAACTTCCACCAGTGCTCTCCCCCAGCCAGACTCTGCTCCTCTCTGGCCTCTTCTGCCTCAGTCCTGCCAGGACAGTTGAGGGTGAGTCTCTGGTTAAAACTATTACAGCTGCAAAAGTCAAAATAAAACTAAATGCTGCTCTCATCAACACTTAATTGAAGTCTGAGTGTTGAGTGTGTGAAACTGCAGCTGGGAGCACAGAAATGGAGGTTCCTGAGCCACCAGCAGGTCTCAGCTTGGAGCAGCTCCTCCATGGTTATACATGGTGAGATGTATTTCATGGGTATACACATGGAAGGTATCACGCCAGAACAAAATCTGAATTATTGTTTTAAAGCATTACCTTCTGCTGTCTGAAAATAATTTTAATAAAGTTTAAAGCCCCAGCAGCAGCATCAGGGATGAATAAATAATGCAGAGCTGGGAGCTGGGGCTGGCAACAGCAAACGGGGAAAAGCTCGTGAGTGGTTCCTTTGCAAAAGTCTCTGTGCCCCTGGAGCCCTTCCCTGTCCAGGAACAGCCTCAGGCTCCCTTTGGAGCCAGAGCTGGCTGGGCAGGGGGCAGCAGGAGTCACTCCCTGTGTGGGCAGCACCACTCCAGGCACACCTGGGGTGAGTAACAGAGCCAGGTCACACCGGGCACACCTGGGGCACATCCCCAGAGTGAGGCCAGCTCTGGGCACACCTGGGGTGAGTAACAGAGCCAGGTCACACCGGGCACACCTGGGGCACATCCCCAGAGTGAGGCCAGCTCTGGGCACACCTGGGGCACGTCCCTGAGCCAGGTCACACCGGGCACACCTGGGGCACATCCCCAGAGCAAGGCCAGCTCTGGGCACACCTGGGGCACGTCCCTGAGCCAGGTCACACTGGGCACACCTGGGGCACATCCCCAGAGTGAGGCCAGCCCTGGCACAGCCAGCCCAGGCTGAGGCACAGCAGGGCTCTGAGCTGCCCTGGTGCTGCCCTGTGGCTCTGGGGGCAGCTCTCAGGTCCTGTGGTGGCAGAGGAGCTCCAGCACCAGCACAGTCCCTCCTTTAACCCAGCTCTTACCCTTTAAGGGACCAAACTTCCCCGTGAGCTGCTGAAAACGATGGTTTCTGAGAAAAGATTATCACAATGCATCTCCACAGGAACATAATCTTTCAGCTCATCCTTGGGGAATTTTTTGTCCCTGTTTGTATGTAATTAGAAACTGAAAATACAGACAGAAGGCTTGTTGTACATAAATTGACGTGCTCGGCTTCGGAAGCACATTTGAGTAGAACAAAAGGGACTGAAAAGACTAAAAATCATTCACCTTGTATGGAATAAGAGCAGAATGTACTCAGTGAGAGGGAGAACCAACCAAACCAAACCAATGGGAAAGAAACCAACTGTTCCAACCTTCACTTCTGGGCCCTTTGGACTTGAACAATCTGGAAAGTGTCTTCTAGAATTAACCTATGGAACTTGATCTCTGTTGCTCTAATTTTTCCGATTTACTCTATTTTCCTCCCCCTGTAATACCAGGATAATATTTTTTCCCTATTTTTATTTCCTTGAGTTAATTCTGAGTATTTTTCCGTGGTTATTTAATATTTGCTATTCAGACTGTGACAGTTCTGCCTGTAGTTGAAAAAACTCATGTTGTGTTGCCAAAAGCAGCAAGAGAAGCCAGGCTGCTTGTGTTAATATTTGCATTTGAAAGTGCAAAACTGAATTTTCTCTAGTACCAGACACTTCTTTCCTGGTAGAAGTGCTGGGGAAAAAACATTTGCTGGGTAGAGGGAAAGATGCAAAAAATACTTATGGAAAATACCACTTATTGAATGATATTTTCAAAATACAGAGCCCTTGGAAATGTCAGCAATCTGTGGAGCAGCCGAAGAAGTTATGTTGTGGTTCTATCCCCTAGAACAGTTTCCTATTTGCCTTTAATGCCACATTCAGCTCTGAGGGAGGAAATCCCCAAGTCCATAATGGCTTTGGGGGCTCTGGGCCGCTCCACATTTGTTGGGTTTGGCTCTTTGTTTCCAGCCTTGCCAGGGGGTGATGAGATTCGATGTTTTGGACGCCTGTCTTTGGTGTGAGCGGGGCAGGAGGGGCTCTTCAGCACAGAATGTCTGTCAGTCCCTCTCCTGAGCCACCAAGCCTTGGCTGTCCCTGAGGGGTCCCACAGGACCCGTGGGTGTGTTCTGCTTTTCCCCAAGAAGAACACAGGTTTCACTCTATATTTAAATGTTCCCCTGGTGTTCTGGGGGCTCTGCCTGGCTGAGCTCTGCAGCAAACACAGACCCCGGGCAGAGAGGCTCCTTTGGGCACAGCCTGGCGGGGCTGGGGGAGCAGAGGGGGCTGAGGAGGGGGTGACGAGCCCCAAACCCCCCCAGGACCACCCCTCTCTAGGGGCCTTTCTGCTGCTGAAGCCATGGCTGAACTCGGGCAAACCACGGCGTTTCTGTGCTGCTCCATGGGCCCTGCTGGCCCTGGGGAAAGGCACTGCTGTGGGATCCTGCTGGGCTCTGGGATCCTGCTGGGCTCCTGCTGGGCTCTGGGATCCTGCTGGGATCCTGCTGGTCTGCTGGGATCCTGCTGGGGGGCTGCTGCTGGCCCCCCACCCCACCTGGCAGCAGGAGCCAGAGCAGGGACTTGGAGAAGGGGAAGAGCTGCGAGCACCAAGGCAAGTCCAGCTGGAAGGCGCTGGGCAGAGCTCATGGCACCCCAAGGAGCAGGAGAGCTTCACCCCTCGTGCCTTTGTCCCGGGCTTTTGGCAGGGACACCCCATGCTCTGCCATCCCCTGGGGGTCACCAAACCCTCCCTCCCGGCCCGGAACGCTGATGGGGAGGTCTTGGAGTTGGGTGCAGGAGAATCCCTGGTGCTCAGGGATATGACTCACCCTGGCTGTGCCTGTGTCACCCTGGCTGTGCCTGGCTGTGTCTGTGTCACCCTGGCTGTGTCTGTGTCACCCTGGCTGTGCCTGGCTGTGCCTGTGTCACCCTGGTTGTGCCTGGCTGTTTCTGTGTCACCCTGGCTGTGTCTGTGTCACCCTGGCTGTGCCTGGCTGTGCCTGTGTCACCCTGGCTGTGCCTGTGTCACCCTGGCTGTGTCTGTGTCACCCTGGCTGTGCCTGGCTGTGCCTGTGTCACCCTGGCTGTGTCTGTGTCACCCTGGCTGTGTCTGTGTCACGCTGGCTGTGCCTGTGTCACCCTGGCTGTGTCTGTGTCACCCTGGCTGTGTCTGTGTCACCCTGGCTGTGCCTGGCTGTGCCTGTGTCACCCTGGCTGTGTCTGTGTCACCCTGGCTGTGCCTGGCTGTGTCTGTGTCACCCTGGCTGTGTCTGTGTCACCCTGGCTGTGCCTGGCTGTGTCTGTGTCACCCTGGCTGTGTCTGTGTCACGCTGGCTGTGCCTGTGTCACCCTGGCTGTGCCTGGCTGTGTCTGTGTCACCCTGGCTGTGCCTGCTCACCCTGGCTGTGCCTGGCTGTGCCTGTGTCACCCTGGCTGTGTCTGTGTCACCCTGGCTGTGTCTGTGTCACCCTGGCTGTGCCTGCTCACCCTGGTTGTGCCTGGCTGTGTCTGTGTCACCCTGGCTGTGTCTGTGTCACCCTGGCTGTGCCTGGCTGTGCCTGTGTCACCCTGGCTGTGTCTGTGTCACCCTGGCTGTGCCTGGCTGTGCCTGTGTCACCCTGGCTGTGTCTGTGTCACCCTGGCTGTGCCTGGCTGTGCCTGTGTCACCCTGGCTGTGTCTGTGTCACCCTGGCTGTGTCTGTGTCACCCTGGCTGTTTCTGTGTCACCCTGGCTGTGCCTGGCTGTGCCTGTGTCACCCTGGCTGTGCCTGTGTCACTGCAGGGTTCCCTCGCCCACCTTCAGCCCTCCAGCCCCGCAGTGGCCTCTCACCACACCTCACCAGTGGCAAAGGGGCTCTGCTGGCCTGCTGAGGGCCGAGATGTCCTTCTGAGCCTGGCCAGTGTCTCCCCTGCTGCTTGGGATGCTCCTCCTGCCCTGGGCTGGTTTCTGGGGGATCCCTGCACGTGAGGGATCTGCCACAAACAAGAGCCCAGGGAATCGGGCAGTGTCTGATAGAGAACACCAGATCCTCCCCAGTCTGTCTCCAAATCCATCATAATTTGCCCCAAGTGTTTCTCATTGGGACAGGTAACATAATAATTGTTGCATGATTTGCTGAAATCCATGTTCTTTTTTAAAAAAATGTCATTTATTTGACAAATGCTTCTTTGCACGCTGTCACAATAACGAGAAGAAGAGACTTGAGGGTGAAGCTGTGCTCCGAGCAGCATTGATTTAGTGATTAGTGTCATGTTCGTCTCAGATTTTGTAATTCAGACTCATTAACCTGAAAATATTCTTGCAATTTTCTTCTCCTAGACTGGTTTGAAAGTACAAAAGCAGCCTCTATTAATTTCCAAGGAATCCAAGAGCAACTGTCTCTTGTGAGGCGCTGAACAAGGAGGGGGCAGGCTGAGAGTCACAAAATGGTATTTAAAGCATTACTTTTACCATTTGTTTCAGATCTTGATCAAAATAGTATTTATCTGCTTGGCTTCAGCACTTTGAGCAGTGAGACTAAATGAGAGCGTTGGAGGAACCCCAGAGCCCTGACCCCCTCTGCCCTGCTGCAGCTGGGGACTGCTGGGGTTCTCCCTGGGATCTTGCTGTGCCTGAGGCTGTCCCAGTCCCACTGACTGGAGGAAACTGGTCTGTGCTCTACAGGGCTCTGGAGAAGAAATTCCAACTCACTTTGCTCTCCCATCCCAACCCCCACTTTTGGGGCCAGGTTGTAAGCCTGTCTGTCCAAACAGCATCCCAGAATATTCCAGAATGCGGAATGGATTCCTTCCGTGTGTCACGCGTAAGCAAAGCAGCGGTTTGGCTCCCTGGACGCTCCCGTTGCTCAGCTGAGTCCTGGCATCAGTGGTGCGGCTCCTTGATTTTGCACTGAGCAGCTGTGAACGTTTTTCCTGATGGAACAGTTTCCTACAAATGAAATCCTTAATTTGAGTATGCAGATCCCTTTTAATATAATCGGGCTCTTTATTCAAAGAGCAGATCTGATGAAACATCCCACTTCAGCGAGGGCAGTTTAGGCCAGACATCAGGAAAACCTTGCTAATGATTAAAATGGTGAGGCACGGCCTGGGCTGCCAGCAGAGCTTAAGGAAACTCCATCATGGGAAGTCTTTAAGAATAATTTTGGCAGTTATTATCAGGAATGATTTAACTATAATTGATCTTGACTTGGAGCAAGAGAATGGACTGGATGACTTCTTTCTTGTTTTGCATGATTTCCAAGAAATTCTCAGAAAATACAGTTGAATTTAGATGTTTCAGTATTTCCAAATGTTCCTTCCCCTCTTTCTAGGGGAATTTTTTACTACATTTCAAATGAGCGTGCAAATAGTTGGACACAATTTGTAATTTAGCACATGTCAAGGTCTAAACCTCTGGGGGATGTAGCTCCACCTCTCTAAATATTTAAATGTTTACATATTTTTCCTTCTCCTGTTGCTTGGTGGGTTTGTTGTGTTGCAGAGAGTGGCCTTGAGTTGGTGTTTCCCCAGAGAAGCCAAACGTGGGGATGGGGTTGGAAGCAAGAGCTGCAGCCACTGTGCAGAGTCAGGCTGAGCCAAACCCTTCAGTTCCATAAATAAGAATTAGAACAGAGAGGGCTTTAAGCAAATTCTGCTTGAGTTAAGTTAAAGGAAGAGCTGAGCATTCAAAAAATTACTCAGTGAGCAGCGAGGAGGGGGCTCTGCCTTGAGCTCTTGTCTCAGGGCTGGTTTATTAACTCCTTGAGTGAAGTGACTAACAGCAGAACTGATGCACAATCTGATCATGTGCTTGATCTTAAAAACCTCCATGAAACGTATCATTTGCTCATTTTCTAATTTCAAAAAGCAGTTGTATTAGTCACTCTTTACATTTGCTTCTCCAGACTCTATGGAGATAGATAGACATAGATACAGATGTAGATACAGATGTCACGCTTCCTATGCTCAGCATGGGCGTTTCAGCCTTGTGTGAGAAGCTGCCTCCAACAGGGGATGTGCCACACTGCTGGGGCTGCTTGCCGTGTGTCTGCCTGCAGGATGGGCAGAAGGGACTCAGCAGTCTGGAAACAGCTCCCTCACACCCAAAGCCCACGTGCACAGGCACTGCGAGTGTCAGACCACAGCAGCTGCTGCGTGCTGTCTCTCAAACACTCCTGTGATCCTTTCAGACGTTTCACTTCATTCAAGCTGGAATCATGCAGTGACAGAACTCTGCAGCCCTGACAGCAGATACCCCGGCTCATATTCCCTGACAGAGGTGGGCCAAAGCTGGAGTTACTTTCCAAATCCCCGTGACTTTGCAAGTTGGAATTAGAGTATTTAGGCAAACCACACAAGTGATTTTGGCTTCAGGATGTGCAAAACTTGCCTGGTGAGCTTTAGCCAAATAAAACCACACTGGGTTTTATTTCCCGGCAGCTTTTCCAGGCAAGGATGCTTTTCAGAAAATGAAACCCATTGACCCAGGCCAGGCCAAGCAAAGAGTGAAGAGTGTGCAAAGGTTATAGCCGTGGAACACTGGAAGGGATTTGCTCACCCCTCTGTAGTTTCACTGAGTCCAGCAGAACTCACCCCTGGGCACTTGTGAGCCTGCAGCCAGGAGCACCTGAGAGCTCATTTCCCACCTCAGACTGTCTCAGCCTTGAAAGGCTGTGAAACACCTGAATGAGGTAAAATGTTCTGTTCAAAACCATTTTGTCCTTTTTTAGTGAATGGCTGTGTCCAGTTATTGCCATCCCTGGGGTGCTCCAGGGAGCAGGAGGACACGGCTGGTACCTACAAATCAGACTTCCAAAGATGTTTATTGTCCATGGAGCTCTGTGGTTATCCAGCCAGAGCCAGGCTGGACAGGGCTTGGAGCACCCTGGGACAGAGGAAGGTGTCCCTGCCCATGGCAGGGGGTGGCACTGGGTGGACTTTGAGGTCCCTTCCCACCCAAACCACTCCGGGATTCTGGGATTTTCTGTATTCACTTCACAACACAGGTTAGGCATGGGGAAACAGCTGATGAGGAAGCAGCTCTGCCCATGTCTGATTCGGGTGTTTAATTCAGTATTTCTGGCCAAATCAACCTGGTTTTGCCATCAAGTGTTCCAGCCCCTCTTCCCCCAGCTTCAGAGCCTTGGAGAGTCCATCTTTGGAGAAAACCAAAGAATTGGCATCTCCTGTTGTTTCTAATTTGCTTTTTGCACACAGGTGACTGCCACTTCCCCACCTGCTCTGGGAGCATCTGTGTCCTGGCTGGAGGAGCTGAGCTCTGGAGGCACAGCAGCATTATCTGGTCCCTCCTCTCGAGGGCTTTGCTCTCTGTGAGCATCTCCTGAACAGCCCAGCAGGACTCAGCTGTTTCTGCCCTCTGGGAACCCCAGCGGGAGAGGTTGTGGCAGGATCACTCAGGAGTTCTGCTCCTGCCTTGGGAGAGGTGCTGGGGGTCACTCTGGATAGCTCTGCCCCCATGCACTACCTGGTTTGCAGAATGAGGCTTCAGCCACTCCTCTTTCCAGCTGCACACAACTTCAACATGTTATAAAAGCTTTCTGTCCCTTTACCTTCTTTTTAGACTGAACAAAATGGAGAGGGAGACTGGATATTTCAGCCCACCTTTCCCACTGTCAGGTGGATGAGCCCAGGAGCTCAGGACAGGTCCGTGCCCTGCCTCTCCTGAGATGGGCTCTGGCATCCCAGCAGAGCTCAGGCACTCAGGGATGGGGAGAGAAACGCTGCAAGCAGATGTGAGGGGGATTGAAACCTCTTCTCCTGACTCACAACAGTGTTGATGGATTTCTCGGCCCTGCTGCTCCAGCACTGTGTTTCCCTCCTGGAATCCATCATGCTCCACGTGTGTGACATCTCAGCTCCCAGCTGTGGCAATGATTGTGCTCACTGAAGCCCGTGGCTTTGGGTGAGAAATGGGCCACAGGAACACAGAAAGTCTTAAAGGACAGGTTTCCGTTCTCATTCAGTGATCGGGGCAGAGGGAAAGGAGTGAAACCCTACAGAACCATGGACTGACCTCAGCTGGGCAGGACCTCCCGAGGGACCTGGTCCATCCTGCTCAGCAGGATCAACTCCTGCAGGGTTTTGCCCAAAGTAAGCCCTGCCCTGCAGCGTCTGTGAGCCTCCAGCAGCTCCTTGGGACACTGAGCTGCAGGGAAGAGAAGAGAGGCTGTGGAGAAGTGCTGAGCTATTCCTCCCCCCGTCCTGGGCTCAGCACTGCCCAGGCAGGCAGCATCCTGCAGGAATTCTCTCTTATATGGCTTAGCTTGGCTGAAAACTTCACGAGCCTGAGCGGAGTTTGGGTTTGTGATTGTGTCCAAAGCGGGAGATGTTTTGCCAGGGGGTTGCTATGAAAATTGCTCCCAGCCCCATTGACTGCCTAGGCTGCCTCTGCAGCATCAATTCTATCCCTGGCTGACACCTTTGATTTTGGAATTGTCTCCATTTTCCAGAGAAAAGTATGTACATCAGCTATTTTTGGATAGCGTATATTTAATCTCCTGCAAGAAACGGAGCAAGTCTCTTGTTCCTTATTTCCAGAGTCATTACATTTCTCTTGGTGACAGCTCCAAGGAGCAGAAATCCTTATCTTGTCTAATGTCTTCACTTGGGTGATCCAAAGGCACTAAACCAAAGATTCCCTTCTGTGCCACTGTGGGGTAAATCCTGTGCAGCACCACCCAGGTAAGGCAGCTCCTCCCTCACGCTGGTGAAAGGGAATGTTCAAAAGGAGCCAGGCTCTGGATGGTTCCAGTGTCTGCCTGGAAGCCAGTTTAAAATGCTACGGGCTGTTCATCATCTTCTCTGGTCATTCCTTTCTTTTCTGCCTAGCTGAGGATAAGCTGTGGTCTTTGCACCATGTAAAGTGTGCTTGGACTCTTTGCTGGAGTGAAAAATGAGCTGTTATCTGTGCCAGTACTGAGGAGAGAGGGAGAAATCTGGGACAGTCACAGGGGCTGCCAACGGAAACAAGCCGTGGAAGATGTGACTGGTTTAATAGAAAACACAGAGAGCAGAGCAGCTCACTGCGAGCTGCTCATGTGGAAAAGCGCCCAGAAGTCCCAGCAGCTTCAGAGGGGCTGAAGGACAGGGCCTGGGGGATTCTCTGGGCTGTCCCCAGCCTTGCTCTGTTCACGTGGAAGCTGGTTTTGGGGCAGCTGGGCTGAGGAAATCATGGGAGGATCTGTGCTGCTGTGTGAGCTGGAGGGGATCACACAGCCCCAGCTCCCATGGGCTGCTGCCCCTCCTGCTGCACCTGGCATCAGAGCGAGGTGAATCCTCAAACCTGGACACGTGGAAAGGTCACCCAACAATGGGACATTGTTGTCTGGGAGTTTTGATATTAAATCTTTTTTTCTCACTGGCATCAGCAGCCAAAGGATGGAAAAGCACGCCAAGGAATGTTGTGCCATCCCTAAGGAAGTGCCATCACCTGTTCAGCGCTGTGCTTTGATGGGGAGTCACAGCAGGGGATACCAACACTGGCGTGAGGAGGGGCTGGACAAACACCTCTGTGTTGCCAAGTCCAGCTCAGCTGGCAGAGTGGAAAGTACTGATAGAATAGATTTCTCTTTCTGACAGGACAGGTGGTCCTGCAAGGAACATGGAGCTGGACTCAATGATCCTCATGGGTCCCTTTCAACTCCAGATATTTTCAACTCCATTATTTTACTTTCTGCCTGATTTCTAGTTTACTCTAAGTGAATCTGGCTGGGTAAAAGCACCCAAAACGCAGCAAGCTGCCATTTCCCTGCCTGGTGTTTGCCAGCCCAGGTGGGACAGCTCCCTGAGTCCGGGCTGCCCTGTGGCATTCACATTCTCTGAACAGAGAGACATAGTTCTCTCTCTCAGGGTTTTCTCCTGGACAAGCACAGAGAGAAGAAGAGAAAACAATTCTTATCTGCTCCTGTGTTTGTGCCCATGTGGAATGTGTTAGGAGATTGTTTACGCAAGGTGATTGCTTGACTGGATTCTGGTGATGGTGTTTGGATTCATGGACCTATTGGATCCAGCAGCTGTGTCAGGGCTCAGCAGAAAGTCAGGGGTAAGCTAGTTAGTGACACTTCTTGTTAGTGTAATATACTTACAGTATAATCTATTATAAGGAAGTAATTAATTAGCCTTCTGAAATCGTTGGAGTTCAGAGCTCATTCTTCCCAGGCCTTGGGGGTTGCTTTCTGCCCCACGTTCTGTCTGCTGGGGAAACACGAGCAGAGCATTCTCTCTGGTTACCCACAACACAGAGCTGGGGATGAAACCCTTGAGGAACAATTGGTGACCTCAGAGTCACAGGAAACACACACCAGGGCTCTTCAGACCAGCAAACACTCACACTGAGCCTTCACCCCTTTGCCCTTTCAGTTGTGCCACCCCCTGCTCCTCCCACGGCCTCTGAGCGCCAGCGTGTCCCTGTCCTGTCTCAGCCCTCCCTCCCAGGCTTCCCCCATGTCCTCCCTTCCCCACGGCCAGGGCTCTTGGCTCCTTCGGGCTCCTGCTTTGGATCCATTTGCCAACTGGCAACGGATTGCCAAACATTTCTGACGCCTGAGGCTCAAGTGACTCTGCCCTCGGGACGGAGCAAATTCCAGAACTGGGGAAATCCGTGGTTATCCAGGTGGTGCGTTCAGAATCCACCAGGGCCGGGTGCTGCTCTCCCCTGCTGGAGCTGTCCCGGGTGCAGGTGACAGGTCCGTGTCACCTGCAGGGAGCTCCCCTCAGCTCAGCTTGGCCTCTGCAGCCCCGGCATGGCAGATGTCCCTGCGGCCGTGCCAGGTCCTGGGTGCCACACCAGCCCTGCTCTCTGGCATTCCTGTGGGCTCTGAGGGGAGGGGTTCAGTGCTTTGATCATAAGGGTTTTGTAAACTGTGCTGCTGAGGTTGTTCACCTCTCACCTTCTGAACACTATCGCTGTTGGGGCAGGAGCCTTGCCAGGCCCTAGGAATATCTCACAGTGTGAGATATATGCCCAAATATCAGCCCTTGTTTGCATGGTTGGACACTGTTCTTGGGATTTCTGTCACTGAAATGTAATGCAAGGTACAAAAAAAAATATTTCTTGCTAAGAAATTATTCTGAAATTTCAGAGGAACAAAAGTTAATGGTCTGAATTTGTAATTTCCTCTCATCAAAAAAGCTACAGCTTAAATGAACAATTTACATCAAAAGCAATAAAGCATCACACACAAACTCTTAAAAAAGACCCAGAACACCCAGAATTCGGACCTGAGTAAATTTTTGCTAATTTTACTCACATAACTTCTCCTGTGGCTTCACTCCAGCTGTACCAAAGTGGTGGTGTTGAGGCAGGAGCAGATCCTGCTCAGAGAATGAATTAGATCACAGACACTTTACTTGTTGCTTTGTTGAAAGGCCATGGAAGGGTTTCACGGCCGGTATGATCTTCAAGTGAAGAATTTTGGCCCAGTAATGAATGTTAAGTAGGAGGAAAGGCTGGCTCTGAAATAGGGATAATCTCCACAGCAGCGAGGTCTGCTCCTGCCTGGGAGAAGGATTTCTGGGGCTGCAGAGGAGCAGTGCCCAGCCCAGCCCAGCCCAGCCCGGGGGGAGATCACTGCCTGGAAAAGCGTCAGCCTGGAGCAGGAGCTGCCTGTGGGAAAAGCGTAACTAACTGTCGAATAAGGATTTCTGTTCACCCTATTTCAGACTCACACTTAAGTGAGCTCTGCAGGCTCAGCCTGTCCCATGGACACCCCAGGCACACACAGAAAGCCCTGGGGCAGGGCTCTGTGCCAGGCTGGCACAGGGGTGGTGGCCCAGGCTCTCTCACCAGCAGAGCTGGCCTAGCAGGAGCAGGGGTTTTTGAAAATATGGAAGAAGAAATTGACTTTTATTTTCATTGGAATCCCCTAAGTGTCTTTGACAACCACGGCCATAATGTTGTTTATACAAGCAGAGGTACCAATATGTGAAGTATGGAAACATTGCCACAGCATAAACACAGGGCTGGGCTGAGCTGAGATCCTCTCCAGTATCGATGGGATGTTGCCATCCTCCTGACATATGGTAATGGTTTCTCCCAGTCATCTCCTGCAGAAGGAGTTCTGGGCCAGCCACTCATACATTCAAATTCCATGAAGTATATAGCAGAGTTTATAAAGTTATTAGAACAGAAATGGGTTTGGAGCTCTCATTTCATTGTACAATATGCAGCTTCAGCAGAAGAAATCTGTAAACAGCTATTTTAGCTCAATACAAAACTCTCTTTAATATTTACTCTGACAATCTTAATGGTGGACCCCAGCCAATGTGTTTATGCAGCTCCATGCCTGAAGGTCTCTGCCTCAGCTTTACAGCTGAATGTTTTCCTGTGATGGACGATGATTTCAAACTGCTGCTCTCCCCAGTCCTCAAATGCAAGACAGTTTTTGTTGCAAGCAGTAATTGCAGTGTAGAGGCAGATTCCGCACGGATTTCATGTCAGTGTTTGTACATGAGGAGCAGAGCTTGGAGGTTCCCTCTGCAAAAGTAACAGAAGAACAGGATCAGGTCCTCCAGGGCTCAGTTAAAGAGTAATAAATAACATTGATGTGTGTCCTCGAAATAATTATGTTTGCTAAACAACCAAACTGAAACACTATACCAGAATCTTTATAGCAGTTAAAATTCAACATTAAAATTGCTTTTTACAGTTGTTGCCTGGACACCCAGCACTGGATCAAGCCTGGGCAAAAGTCAAATAAAAACAGCTTTGTTCGGCTCTGAGTACTTGTTACTGTCTCCCAAACCCAAGGGATGCTTCAGGAGAGAGACACAAACAATCCCACAGTAACTGGCTCGTCGATGCAGAGCTAATCAATGCAATTAGCTGAACTTGGCTGAGTGATTAGTCTCAGCTTTGAGCAGACCCCTGTCACAGGCTGTGTTTGCAGCCCTCTGCCATCAGTGAAGTCGTAACACCCACAGCTCTTGCCCATCCTTCGATGCCAGTATTAAATTACCTCCTCTTCCATCTGCACAAGCCAGGCTGATATAAAATGATGTGAGAAGTGTGCA
Source organism: Anomalospiza imberbis (assembly GCF_031753505.1). Taxonomy (NCBI): domain Eukaryota; kingdom Metazoa; phylum Chordata; class Aves; order Passeriformes; family Viduidae; genus Anomalospiza; species Anomalospiza imberbis. Next base: position 18,172,329 of record NC_089695.1, on the reverse strand, counting down.
AAGAAATAGGTTTTTAAAGGTAATTTAAACAAAGTACCCTGTGAAAGGCCTAAGGAAATGCTACTGAGCAGTGGGGAGCAGTGGTGTCATAATGGAATAGAGGCAAAATTATGGAAATTGCTGTTCATTGAGCATTTATTCTGAATATAACCCAGCACTCTGCCCATCTGTAGGAGGTGTAAAGCAGAGTTCAGAGTGGCTGGGGCACCTGCACTGCTCCGGTTGCTTTAGTGACTGATGGTGAATTTATACTGAGGCTGGAATTCCAAAAGGGCTCTCTTCCATTTGCTTGTTTATATTTAGTGTAAGTCTAAATAGAGAAGCAATCAAATGATGAGATTAACACAATTTTTGGTGCACTTTTACTGATTGCCACTGTATGACCTTCTAATTATTTTGTGCCTCCAGCTTAGGCACCCTGAAAAATCCATGACTGTATTAATGGGGATCCTTCTCCTTTCAGAACATCGTTCCCTGACCTCCTCCTCAGTTTCCTCCCAGTTCTCCAGCCCTTGGCAGCCTTTGACTGCCTGTGCTCAGTGCTAATAAAGGTGACATGAGGGACAGCAAGGGCACAGCATGGGAAACGATGGCCTGGGGAGGATGATCCTCAGGGAAGTCACACACCCCTCTGTGCAGAGCCTGTAGAAATCAGGAGGGAATAAAAAACCCCAATTATATCACGAATTCTCAGCTCTGCAACTCAAATGTCAGTAGCTGCAATTTGACTGTAAACATCAAACTGCTCTACGTGGAGGTTTTGCCTCCATGCCGTTGTAGGGCAGCTGTAATTTTGGGCATGTGGATTTGACAAATGAAGGGCTCAGGTGAGCACAGGTGGTCCTGGTGCCTGGGCTGGCCGAGGGGGTGGCACAGAGCTGGGGACTTGGGAAAGGTGTCAGGAAAATGGGGCTCCAGGGGGTTCTTCCCTGGCACGACCGAATAGAGTTTATGTTCAGTAAATGTGCTTTCTTCCAGCCTCTGTAACCAAACCTAAACTAAATCAATACGACCTTGCCCAAGAACAAGTATTTTGGTTCGGTTCCTAATTTTAACTTCTAGATAAAACTGAAGAGATTTGGCATTTACCATCACTCCTCATTCCGAGCTGGCATCTGACCTCGGTGGATGAGAGTGGCCTGGCTGCTCTCCAGGAGCTCGCTGATCTGGGCCAAGCTGAAACATCTGATTATTATTATGTGGCCTTATTGACACACTGCTTAGAGAGCCCCTGAACTGAATTGGAAGAGACAGTTTTAATATCCTCTGCAGGAGAATTTTCCAGGAACAGAGGTGTGTGTTTGGTACAGGGAGGGCTCTGCACATCACCCTGCAGGAGGCTCCCAGAGCCCTCCTGCCAGGCCCAGCCAGGGCGGCGGGTGGGCAGCCCTCGCTGAGGAGAGGGCTCCCTCCCCCAGGGCATAACCCTGGGGTAGATGTGGGCTCCCGCCAGGGCTGGCATGGGCAGAGCAGCTCCCCTGAGCACCAGCCCACAGCTCCTGCTCGCTCACCTGCCTGCGTCCCTGCTCTGGCCCTCGGGACGGGGCTGGGGGCACCAGCAGCCTGTGTGCAGTATGAAACAGAGCTCATGCTTCCAGACGGCTGAGCTGGAAATGTATTAACTTATGATATTCTGGCTTTCATAAGTCTGAGGGTTTCTGATGTTTTGGGACTGTTGTCATCTTGATTTATTTTCTGGGCTTGAAAGGCTTGAACTTGGATATCCATCTTTAGGTTTGTGCCTGTCTGCTCAGCACTTCCCTGAGTTGCTCTGGTATTTTATCTTCCTAGAAGATTACTCTGCTGGAGTAAATGTAAGGATGGCAAAACCCTCTGGAGGCAGTTTGGGCTGGTTTATTTAGAAAGAAAAATGTGACAGATTTTCAAAAACGTTGCCATGGGAAAGAAGGGAACAGTCTCTTTTGGAAATCTCTTGCTCAGGTGATCTGAAGGATCCCATGGTGTCCTGCTCCCACTGGAACCTGCCCTGCTGACAGGCTGGGATGTGGGAAATCAGGCACTGAAAGTGAACAGGTTTAAAAGTGGGGAGAGGTCCATGCACTCCATTTCTCTATAGTTTGATCTGGAAATGAGGCCGGGAGTGGTCACACGAGGGGGGCACGGCCCCGCCGGGGCAGGGTCTGCAGCTGGACACGTCCCTGTCCAGCCTCACACAGCCCCAGCTCAGCCTGCCCACCTGCTCGGGGCACACAGAAGGTTCTGGAAGCTCTGGGCCATGGCAGACAGAAGGTTCTGGAAGCTCTGGGCTGTGGCAGAGGGAAGGAAGGTTCTGGAAACGCTGGGCTGTGGCAGAGGGAGGGAAGGTTCTGGAAGCTCTGGGCTGTGGCAGACGGAGGGAAGGTTCTGGAAGCTCTGGGCCATGAGGGCTGACCCAGCACAGATGTGCTGCGGCTGCCGTCACTCGCAGAGCAAGTTTTAAATACAGACCTTGGGACCTGGTTTGAATTTTTTGCAACTGTCAGATTTGTTTTAATCCCCGTCTTCTTTGACCAACAAAAACTGTAGAAAAGAATTTATTTCCTTGCCATTTTTTCTGCCATCTGTTTGATGCTGCTCCAGCACCGAGTGATTCAGACAGCGGGGCTGGGAAAGGGAGAGAGCCAGAGCTCCCTTCTTGTCTTTGCAAACGCATCTCAGGGTCAGCTCTTCAGCTTTGCAGAAACGCAGCTCAGGAACACTGCCGGGTTTCTTGTGCCAGCAGAGCTTTGTGGCAGTCACTTCAGAGAGCTGAGGGAACTTTTTTCTGAGATAAATCACCACCACCTCTTTGACAGCAAATATCCATCTTCAGCCCAGAGCTCTTAATGGCCATGAGCTAATCTTCATCATAAATACCAGTTCCAATTTTGCTTCAAACAGGTGGAATGTCAAATGGTGACCGCTGGCCAGCTGAAATTAGCTTGATCTTGATCAGAACTACAGTGGGAGCTCTGGCTCTGAGGGCAAACACAAAGATTAAGTGTCAGCCTGCAGAAAAATGATGGATTTGCTGCAGGGGAAGAAAGAAACCGAACTCCTCATTTCTAAGACCCCTTGTTGGAATTATAGCAAGTAGACTTTGCCTGCTCTGTGCTCGAAGCACAGAGGTTCGGAGCATTTGCAGCAGAGGTGTGAATTTCAGACAGATGAGAGAGAGACTTGCAGCTGCAGGGAGGCAGACTGGGTGCCCAGCTCCTCACCCCAGCCTTGGTGCCACCGTTGGCTCCGTGGGCATGGGCCGGGCAGGGGCTGTCCTGGGGTGCTCAGTGCCACCAACAGCTCCTCTGCTCTCCACCCCACAGAAGGGAGACAGAACCCCTGCCTGCCTGCCCCTCAGGCAGTCCCTTGGTGCTGCCTCAGTTTCCCAGCTGTGCCAGCAGCATGAGGAGGCCGGGGCAGCTTCTCGCAGGTCCGATTCCAGCGTGGAGGGAGCAGAGAGCCCCCCTGCCCACGGAGCTCACGGGGGACAGTTGGAGTCCCCGGGGCTGTGCCATGGGCTGTGGACGTGGGGACAGAAATTCCCAGTGGCCTGCCCTGTGCTGCCCTGCCCGGGTCACAGGTGTGCCACGCAGCTGTGGAGGTGCTGCGGCTCCTCCAGCTCAGCCCCAGCTTCATGCCATTACATCTTTTCTATCCTTTCCCCCAGTTCCCTGTGAACTCCTCCAAAATTAGCCGGCTCTGTGTTTCCTAGCCTTTTAGCAGCTATCAGAATGGCTTTCTTTGATTACTAAAAAAGACTTCTGAGCTTCCCAAACATCATCATGCACTAAAAGCATCAAGGAAGGCGCAGGCTGTGCTAGGGGGACTTCACAGGCTGATTTCTTTGTACCAGTGAACGGCTTTGAATCGAGCTGTGATTGAGCAGTGACTAATACTCAGCGCAGAGATTTCTGCTCTTATTTAGATCTCGTGCATCACTTTTATAATAATGCCAAATAAAATGACCAGTACTGTATTGTGGCTTCTCCCAGGACTTCAGTTTGTTTATTAAAATTGTCGCACCAATCTGTATGGGCTCTTAGGAAGGCAGAATGCTTTGGGAGATGCAGCATTCAGATCGGGATTAAACAATGTAAGGGAGAGCTGGAGGGACAGAGGGACAGCGGGACAGAGTGACAGAGTGACAGAGGCACAGGGGGACAGAGGGACAGCGGGACAGAGTGACAGAGTGACAGAGGCACAGGGGGACAGCGGTACAGAGGGACAGAAGAACAGAGGGACAGGGGGACAGCGGGACAGAGGGATGCTAGCCAAACAGGCAGCTGTGCCCCTCCCCTGCCTGCTGTGCCCAGGTGTGCACCCCCAGCACCCCGGGCAAGCCCCCCGAGCCCCTGGGGAGGGAAGGGGAGCAGGGAGGGGAGCAGGGGGCCAAAGCCACTCCCCGGGCACGGGCCACCGGGACCCGCTCCGTGCATCCAGCGCGCAGGGTGGGAGAGGAGGGGAGCGGGCTTCAGAGACCTCCCGCAGCAGGGCGAGGGGGCTCTGCTTCCTGCAGATGTGCTGTTTATAAATACGTGCTGTACTTAGGAAAGTGCCGCTCAATTTACCAGTAACGCTGGATTTATTTTTCCCAGTTGTCTCCAGTCTCTAAGTCAGAGCCGCGCAGCCGATTGGCTGCCTGCGATGGTTTCTCAGGAAACTGGCAATTAAGGAGCAGGAAAAACGTCTGTGAGTCACAGATACTTATAAACAAGCCGAGGGGATTGATTGGGCTGCAGCGGGAGCCACCCGGCAGTGCCGGGTCCCGTCCCCAGCGCTGGCAGTGCCACGGCCGGGCTCGGGGCACCGCTGGCACCGCTGGCACCGCTGGCACCGCTGGCACCGCTGGCTCCCCGGAGCGGCCGCTCCCCGGTGCCGCTCTGGGGTTAAGCAGCTGTGGTTTGGTCTGTTATAGATAAAAATTAATTGAGCCGAATTTAATATTTAATAAAAATAGATTTTTATTACGCGACCAAGATACGGTCCAATATAGCCGCAATCCAATCAAAAAGGACAGAGCCGAGCCCGGGATCGGCGCTGGGTGAGACACAGGTCCGACCGCTACAGAGTAGGATCCCCCTATGTCCACACCAACCGTCCTGTACGGGCGATTTTTATACAGTTCATTCTGCCCGGGGCTGAGTCCCTTTTCTTCCTTCCCGAGTTTCACATATTCATGAGGAGTCCTTTCTCTGCGCTGAGCTGAACAAAACCACGTCCGGGGAGTGACGCGAGTCCATGACTGAGTTCCCAGAACCGGCATTGAGATGTGTCTCTCCGGTGGCTCCGGCTATCTCAGTCTTAGACATTTATCACGGATTCACCGTGCCGGTGTTCCCCAGATCACCGCGAGGAACGGCCCATCTCCGGGCTGGCCACGTTCATTCGATTGTAAATGAGGTTCTCCTCCCTCTTGTCCAGGGTGTTTCGACACACTGTGATGCAATCCCCGACACCGGCTTGTGCGCTTAAACACCTTTTATAAGAATGTTTCTTACCAATAAAATATATAGGACATGCAAACCATTTTATACGCACGAAGTATCCCCTATATCCTACCAGGCCCATCGCAGTCCTGGCGCGGTGATGCCCCCGGCAGCAGCGCGCCCTGCCCTGCCGCTGCCTCCTGCTGCTCGCACGGCAGCGAGGGGACACGAGCACACTTCGGGTCCCTTGGCCACCGGGCTGCGCTGGCAGGGCCGGGCTGGGCTCGGTGCCGCCCCGCTGCCCTGGCACACCTGCTGCAGGAACATTTCCTGGCCTCAGGAAACCTCGTCTCTCTCCTCTCTCCAAGCCTGGGACCCCTCGCGGCTCAGCACTCACAGCTTCATTTTCTGGGCATGGTCTGAGCTCGCTCCGGGCTCCTGCAGCCTCTTTGTCCCCAGCTCTGGGGGTCCTCCTGCCCGTGGGCTGCCCCCCAGCTCCCCCGCACAGCCTGGGCAGCAGGAGCCTCCTGGCAGCCCTGGCACGCCGTCCCAGTCTCCAGGCACGCCTTCTCCTCCCTCCACCCCTGCTGGGTCTCCAGAGAGGGGCCGGGAGGGCAGAGCAAAGCCAGGGGCCTCGCAGCATCCCCGAACCAACAAACGCGAGCGGAGACAGGAAAAACACGCGGAAGACCTGTGCAGAGCCTGCGGGGGCAAGGGGCCATCGTGGGCAGCCCCACCGTGGGCAGCCCCCCCACTCACTGCGCCTGGCCGGGGTGGCCACTGGCACCCGCTGGGTAGGACCTTCGGCACCACTGGCCACCGGACCCATCGGGGTGGCCACCAGCACCTCGTGGTGCTGCGCTGGGCCGGTGGCACCCTGCCTGCAGGGAGGCACTGCAGAGGGTGAGACAGGAAACAGCAAGGGCTTCTCAACAGCTTTTTCTATTTATTCCGTATCCATTGGAAAAGCGATTGTGTCCTGAAATAATTCCTCTGCTGTCATATGGGGAGTTGATGATAGAACCAGAAATAGCTTCCCCCACGGCAATGCCTCGTGGTGTGCTGCTCTGGGCGGTGCTGCAGGCACAGCCCTGCTCTCTTTTCTCCTCTCTTATCCCCCAGTTCCACAGAAATATTCAGAAATTTTGGGAAATTTGTCCTTTTCATTCCGAACCTGTCTCTCAGTGATGCACAAAACTTAACTCCTGTCAGGGCTCCCATTATCGGTTTCGTACATTCTGACATACATTAGTCTGGAATAGAAAAATCTTCTTTCATATTAAAGCTAATCTAGAATTTTGATTTAATAAATTGGATCATACTCAAAGAAATCAGAGTGAAATATCAGCTTGTTAAGTTTCATATCACCAGCTCTCTGATAGGTATAATACGGCAAATTCTGGTGAATAAATTATCAAAAAGTTTTATGTGCTGTGTCTAATCTCAATTTCCATCAGATAGAAATTACCACCTACCTCCCAAAGGATTTTTTATTATTATTCTTCTGTACAACAGCAAAATTAATTATGCTGTTTGGGGTGGGAGCTTATGAAAAAGACACAGAGGGTGGTTCTTAGGGAATTATCTTATTAAAGTTACTTCAGCCATCCAAATACACACGAGGGATTCACTTGAGAGGGAGGCAGAGTCATCAACTGCTTTGATTCAGTGGATCAACTCTGCCCCACTTCAAAGTCTCATCTTCATTATCTGGCACTGGCTCTCAGCTTTATCAGTTTTTTAAATGCCCTCCACTGCTCAGCACTTTGGAGATATTTTCCTGAGCGGGTTGTTTTTTTCACCGGCCCTGGTTGAGCTGCATCATTATTCCACATCTTAGCAGCACTCTAATCTTCCTCCTAATTACATGTAATGAGTATTTTGGAGTTGACAGAAGTACATCAAGACATAATAATAAAGAAAATTACTAAATTGTGTCTTCCAATTACATTCTATTAGCTCAGATGGTTGGCATCTAGTAGAAATAAAAATAGGCATTATTAAAATCCTTCATTTTCCCTTGGTATTTTATCCTGGCCCCACATGGTGCTTCCACAGCCACATCAACAACAGGTTCTCTGTCCAAGCCAAAGCCTTGCAGAGGCAGAGCAGAGCAGTGCAGGGTCCTGGCTGTGCTGGAGAGGCCAGAACACAACTGGCTGCCCTGGGAGCAGCTCCATCCCTCAGCTGGGAAGCCCTGGACCCATGAAATGCCCCATAATGTGTGAGGGTGCTGTAATAAGTGAGGGCACCCAGCCCCTCTTAGGATAAGCTCCTCTTTTTTCCTGTTGCTTATTGAAGGAAGCAAATTCTGTTCATTCTCTGACTGAAGGGTGGAGGCTTTGCTCTTGTTTTCTCACCACATCTTGTATTATTTATGGCCTCTTTCCACAGTGCTGATTTTAGTGTAAATAGAGGAAATGTCTTAATTACCACAGCCCTTCCATCCACGGAGTCCTTCTGAGTTTTCTCACCTGGCGATGCAGCCGTGGGTCAGTGCAGGGTGAGCACTGCAGCATCTGCCACTGGGACCTGGACAAACTCTGCAGCGTCTTCATCCCCTATCCGTGATCTGATGTCCAGCCCAAGCCACAGCATTTGCACCCAAACTCTCTCAGGGTCGGTGGTTTGTGTTGAAGCTCCTCTGCCTTTGGGATCTAAATGCAGACATTGTTCCCAGGGTTTGTGTCACCCCAGGGTTACCTTGTCCTCGCCTTTTTCACAGCCTTTTGCTTCTCTTCATGTGCATCCCACTGCAGAGGGGTTGAAGTTTTGGAAAAGCCCCTCCCAACATAGAGAACAGCTAGAGAAGAAGATTTAAATATTTGATCATGTCCACAAGTGTCTTCAGGACAGTCTCGGGGTCTCTAGTCCCTTCCTAGCCAGAGGAAAGTCCGGCCAGGCTGCTTTCCCTGCTACCCCCTCAGCGTGGCCTCAGCTCCGGTTTGGAATGGAATTGTTAAACTCAGAATTAAACACGACTCAGGCTGCAGCTCTCTGTGTCTCATGGTCCAGAAAACCACGCAGACATGACGAGGTCTGACCCCCTCAGCTGCCTCCGCTGCTCCCACCAGGAGCTGGCAGATGAGCAGCTGAGCCCACACTGTTTTCCAGCTGTTGGCTTGCTCTTCCCCACAAAGAGCCACAGACTGTGCTTCCCATCACTCAGGAGTGCCATCTCTGACATCCAGACTCATCCCGGCAACCTTCGGGTGTCTGAGAGTCACTTCCCACACACGAGGCTGGAGGAACATGTTGGATTGGAGGTGGTCCCTCGTGGAGTGCCACTTGGAAGCAGGAGTGTGATCAGACTGAGGGATTGCCCATTAACTGCTGGAGTGGTGGAAATGAAACCTGTGAACAGCTCGGCTGTTCCTCCGGAGAAACGGCCCCGCTGTGGCTCAACCCAGCTGATCCTTCCTAAAGACAATTACAGCATGCAAATATTTATAAATCACCCTTTTCTTTTTTGCCCGTTGATATGTTAAACACAACCTCTGTGTTTCCAGTTAGGCCTGAACACACTCTGCCCCTTTTCCATCATTCCAGGGCAGGGACACAGGTGCTGCTGGGGCCTCAGGTGTGTCCTGGGCTGCCTGGGGCAGCCAGGATCACATCCCCACATCTCCCACCCCCCCATCCCACATCTCCCATCCCCCCATCCCACATCTCCCACCCCGCCATCACCCCATCCCCACATCCCCCATCCCCCCATCCCCACATCCCCCATCCCCACATCCCCCATCCCCACACCCCCACATCCCCCATCCCCACATCCCCCATCCCCCATCCCCACATCCCCACATCCCCCATCCCCACATCCCCCATTCCCCCATCCCCCATCCTGCTCAGCCTCTGGTGGGGGGCTACAATCCCCCCTCTGCCTTTCAGAGGAGCAGGATGACATTCTATTAAATTTTTCTGTGGTGCATTGGGAATATGGAACTGACAAGAAGAAAATATGTCCCTTCAGAGCTGCAGGTGTTCAAATGCAATGGAATCAGAGTAATTTGCCACTTCCCAGTGCCAGCAGTGCCGTCCTCCCCCTCCCTCTGCCCACCCAGTACTAACCCTGTCCCCCAGCCCCTTTTTGCCCCAGCTCCAGCCACCTCTCAGCCTGGACTGTGGTGTGGCCTTGCGGGACGAGGTGGCTTTGTCTCTCCAGCTCTGCAGGGCAGAAGCAGTGAAATGTCACCGCTTGTGGCGGTTGTCAGGAGCTGGGTGTGGAAGCCAGGCCTGCAGTGGCAGTGTGTGACCAGTCTGCTGCTGCAGAAAGCCACGGCCCCGGCTGAGAGCCCCCAGACCCATCCCTGGCCTTTGGCAATGACCATCCCTCCCTCCTCCTCCTCCTCCTCCCCTAGCCCAGCTCCAGCGCCTGGGGCCAGCAGCCAGGCCAGGGCTGGGGCTCAGCGCTGCCTCAGCCTCGGAGCTGGCCACATCAGACACGCCGTGATTTATACATCCTGTCCCAAGAAATGGCTCCAGCAGAAGAAAAGCACCGATTGAAATTGCTGCTGTCACTTCTGCTTCCTGTTTATGAGGCAGGATTGGGTTACGCAGATGTCAGCGGTGGCACCGCGAGCGCCGCATCTGCCCTGGCTCAGGTACGGAGAAAATAAGGGAACATGAGCTCTCAAATCACATTTTGGTGCCAATATCTTCCTTAGCAATAAGGGAAAGAAGAAAAACAATTTCAGGAAAAGGCAGTATATAAGGCACGGTGGCTGCTGGAGCAGAACAATTATTGCTGCTATAAAGGAACCCGTGATGCATCATCTGCTCCTTAACAACCCCTGCGAGAGAGGAGGGTTAGTGGGGGACTCGGGGGGCAAATCTCTAACCCCAGTCTTTAATAAAGAGCTGGAAAGAAATCAGGAAATTATACACTTGTAGGGTTGATCTCAATGGTAAATGCGAGTCTACAGAAATTAATAAAGGATGAGGTCACCCAACAGCTGGAGGAGTTCGTGTTGGTTTGAAAAAAATACTCCAGATGGCTTTTCTAATTTATTTTTTAAAGGAATAAGGCCTTACCTGACAAAGCTGTAAGAACGTTCTCAGCAGCAGACAGAGGAAGCAAGGTGAGATGGGCAGTGACAGCACCGGGATGCAAAGATACCTCAATATTCCTGCAGGCACGGGCAGAGGGCTGAGGGGCATCCCCACGGGAGAGGGCACAGCTCAGAGCCACAGTGCCCTGCTCGAGCACTGCCGTGGAGGTTTAACCGGCCAGGGGCCAGGGACACAGCCCTGCTATGGTGACCACGAGAAAAAACCCTTCAGCCCTACTTCTGGGGAGAAAAGCCTCACTCCTCTCCCTGTGGTAGCCGTGGTGGACACGGCAGAAGGGACCCCCCGTCCCTCTGCAGAGCTGGCTGGGCTGCCAGAGGCTCCTTCCTCGGACACTCGGAGGTTCATGGGGACACGAGAGCGGCACATCCGTGGTGAGGAGCTCCTGGGTGGCTGCCAGCGCGGTGCTGGGCTTCCACAGCCCGGCCTCCTCGCTGGCTCCCGACCCAGCACGAGCTCGCCTTTGAGGCTGCAGCCAGCTGGGCTGGGCTGGGCTGCTTCCACCAGGGCCTGGGAGCAGCAGCCAGCCCGGAGCTCAGAGCACGGAGAGAAAACAGAGCTGGAGCTGAGCTCAGTGCTCTGCCTGCCTTTGGGGAGCACTGAGACCCCGAGTGGGTGTGGGCTGCTCCGGGGCTCCTGGGCAGCCCTGAGCTGGTGCTTGGGGCACGTTAGAGGGGCACAGGGCTGGGCTGGGGTTTGGGATCAGCAGTGCAGGGCTTGGGAGAGACAGGAGGCTGCCTGGGACCTGCCCGGAACCCTCAAAGTCGCTGCTTAATTCTGAGAAGGGAGAGGAGAGAAAATGCTGAAGGAGAAGGTGCCTGAGCACATGGTTTCATTCCCTGTGATATCCCCTGGCACGTTCAACAGGGAAAGAGAACTCAGCACGCAGGAGCCGGATCTGCCCCACGGGAGAGGCCCCACTGAGAGCAGAACCTTGCCCTGGGTCTGAACAGGGACGGTGCCTCCAGCCGGGGAGTGGCTTGGCAGCAAGGTGCACCTCTGTTCTCCAGCCTGACACTGACCACACTCAGCCTGGGGATGGCCAGCCTGGGAGATTTTATCAGGAATTTCATGGCAGTGTTTCCTTAGCTGACAAGCCTTTCCTCAGCTCTACTGCCAAGACTCATGCAATACAGGGATTTATTTTGGTTTTACTACAACGTACCATTTTAACCTATTACTTCAGCCCCTAAATTGCAGTAAAACCCCTGTGAGTGGGAAGTGCACAGAAAAGAACCTGCGGGAAGTTTGCCCAGCTGGGTGGTCTGTCCGTCAGTCCTGCAGCTCCCACATTTTCCACAGAGAACTTCTGGTGAACTTTTAGCACTGAGCTAATCCTGAGCTGGTGTGAGCAAGCTCTGTGGATGAGAATAAGGTTTTACAAGCCAGGGATTCTCTCACAGCAGTCTGCTGACCTTTTTCTGCTGAAGGACCATCTGACTGTTCAGGGGACAAAAAGTGGGTCACCCTCCGCCTCCTTCTTGCTCAGCTATTGAAAGAGATGCGATAAGTAAATAAACATTCAGCATTGAGTGAACAAGATGTTTCTGTGCTGAGGCATCATAGCAGCCCTGTGGTAACTGCAGAGGCTGTAATTAGTCAGCAGGAACCACTGGAAACCAGCACCTGACCCTCCGTGTGCAGGCCCTGGCACGCTTCTGCCCACCCAGCTCTGCTGCTTTTGGAAAAAATGTGTTGTTTTTCAGCTGGTTTCTAAAGCCTTAGTAACTTCTGCATCTCTGATGTGTGGGGAATGGACTTTATCCTCTGGCTGTGCTCAGCTGTTTGCCTGACTCTGGGAGAGTTCTGAGCCACCAGCCCCACGCACTGACAGATTTCCTGGGCCCTGTACACCAGCACATTTACTAATCGGTTTACTAATTCATTCTCCAACACATTTGCTAATATATTTACTAATTTATTAACTACATATTAGTTAATATTCAGACTGATTAGCTGGAAACTCCTTCTGCTGGGCTCTTTCTCAGTTCCAGAGTGCTCCAGCTGCACGTGGGCAGCCACCAGAGCTGGGAACCAGCAGCCCAGGAGCTACCCAGGCCTGGGACACCTTGGGTCTCTTTGTCAGCCTTGATGGACGAGATTTCAGACTGTGTCCATGTAACGTTTTGTAATCAAAACCATCATTTTGGCCTTTCTTTTGGTCTGTTGCTCCTAATGCCTGATAATGGATACATGGGGTGGAAAAAGGAGAAAACCTCAACATTTGAACAGTCCCAGAGATTTCAAATGAGGGCAACTTTGACACTTATACAAAGAAACGTATTTAAGATTTTTATCACTTTCATTTCCATTAAAAAGCTGACACACAGGTACATGTGTCCACCCATTGTCATCTTTCATGTCTTAGCCCTTTTTGATTTCTCTTTTATTTTCACCCCTGCTTTTATTCTTTCTCTCCTTTATTTAAGAGTGACAACTCTAACCACCTTTTTTTTAAACACAGTGCCAGGTCAGTAAATCACAATCCACACTTTTTAAAGTTAGGCTGCAATGTGCACCGCCATAAACAGCCAATAAATAAATTTATTGGCACCTAAAGGTGTCCTCTTCCAACATACTTTCTTACAGTCATTTCCTAATTTTCCTGCTGAGTGACTTACCAAAGTCGTTCTTTCTGTCCTTAGGAGGAAAAGAAAAAAAATTCTTTAGAATTTCTTTCCAGTGGCATCATCTATTTCTGCTAAATCAGTAGCAGGTCACATTGGCTCAGGAAGAGCTCTCCTCATCCTTCCAGCCAAAATGAACCTTTGCTATGAAAAGCAGCATGGTTACCGTGTGATTTGGGAATGGTGTTAAAAATAAACAGGGATCAGGGCAAGGTGGAGCCAGAGATGTGGCTCATCCCCCTTCGTGTGGCTGCAAATGCCTTTTTATCCACCATTCTGGAGGAGATGGAACAAGGCAGGAATTATTACAGTAATGTCCCTGTCACTCTGAATAAAACATGAACAAAATTAGTTACTCTTGCCTCAGATTGAAGCAATTATTTCATGTCTCCTTGCACGAGGCCATGTGTAACCGATTGCCAGGCGCTGCAGACAAGGCCGTAAAGGATGGAGAAATAACAGCTGGGACTAATTGGAATTGTGGTCGGCTTGATTCACTCCATTTATTTATTTATTTGTGTGTGTGCAGGGAGGGGAGAGAAGTTTCCCTCAGAATATTTAAAGGGAAAAGAGCCGTGAGCTTGGCTGGTTTAATTAACCTTTCCACACTAAGCCCTTCCCTTCCCCAGCTTATCACCTCGTTAACACTCGCTCTGTGCCCTGTCTGTCCTCCCCACCCCGACACCAGGCTGGCACTGCCAGCTTGTCCCCACACCTGCTGAGGTGGGCATCACTGGTGCTTCCATCCTGGCACCCCGGGGCTGTTCACAGGGAAAACCTGTTCCTGGGCAAACGGAACCTCCTGCACTCTTTATCCTTCTGTGTCTGATTATCTGTGGGCATGAGGAGGCAGCTCTGAGAATATTCAGGTAGCGCAGGCTGAAAATTCCAGGTGACTTGGTGCAGCCCCATGCCCAGCCAGGCTTGGGGAGCTCTGGGGGGATCCCGTTCCCAGGAGGGCTCAGGAGACAGGGCAAATGGCTGAGGAGCGTGTGGGAAATGCCTCGAACCCAGCAGGTTCCTCCAGCCTGTTTGGGTTCTGGCCAAGGGATGTTTTCAGCCCAAACTGTGTTGATTGTCTCAGCTCCCAGCCCTTGGGATCCCCGAGGGCCACTCCGGGTCCATCACGGTGGGACCTGGGGTGTCTGGGGTGTCTGAAAACAGCAAAATGGTACTTGGCAGCGCTGGGGGAGTGCAGAGCTTGAATGCATGCAGGATGTTTCAGAAATGCTGTAGCCTCCTGGCTATAGATAGGTACAGAACCCACCGAGGCTGCTGGGAGCAGAGCACAGCTCATTTTGGGACATTGTGGGTTAATCTGGTGGTTTTTCTGCCCTACTTTTTTTTTTTTTTCCTTAAGATGTGGCAGGATGCTGCTGAAAATGTGTAACTGAGGGCACTGTAAAGAATCCTCTGAGTTGCAGTGAATAAATGCAGAGCAGTGAGTAGAAACTATATGTGTTTTTTAATATTTATTCATAGATTAAAAAGCCAATATGGTGGCTGAGACTAATGCTAAAAACTTTAATTAAAACCAAAACAACAACGCTTTCTTTCAGTTGCCGTAGCAGCAGAGAAAATGTAGGTAAACATCCTTCTTTCTGAAAAATGATCTTGTTCCTAGCAGAGCCCACCACCTCCCTTTCCCCATAGAATGTATCATCCTGCTGAACTGAACCATGAAATGACACCGTGCAAAGTCCTCGCAAGTCAACGTGAGGCTTTTTGCTGATCTTGCTGGACGCCAGATCAGGAGGTGGAAAATGATCTCATTTCATTAATTAGTGGGGAGAAAATTAATCATCTTCTGGTGCATGAAATGTTGAATGCTGATTTCCCCTCTCCTGGGCTGTCTGTGCCAGGGTTTGGGGAGCCGTGGCTGCCTAAGGCCGAGCTCAGCTCAGCCTTTGCCAGAGGGACGAGGGACCAGAGCTTTAACTCTGGCTGTGTTCCATGAGCCAGTGGAACCAGGGCGCACGGAATCCTTCTCACCACAACCACATTTCACCAAATTGCAACACCATGAACATTAATAACGTATTTCAAGATGGGGATGAGCACCGAGCACTGTCTGCTCATTTGGGTTCCATTGCTGGGGGGCTTCTCCCACTGCCCGTGTCCACCTCCCACCACAGTGCAGGGATCAGGGGCCAGAGGGAGGGATGGAGGGAGGGATGGAGGGAGGGAGGGCGGGGGGACGGATGGATGGATGATGGATGGATGGATGGATGGATGGATGGATGGATAATGGATGGATGGATGGATGATGGATGGATGGATGATGGGTGGATGGATGATGGGTGGATGGATGATGGATGGATGGATGATGGATGGATGATGGATGGATGATGGATGATGGATGGATGATGGATGGATGGAAGATGGATGGATGATGGATGGATGATGGATGATGGATGGATGGATGATGGATGGATGATGGATGGATGGATGATGGATGGATGGATGGATGGATGGATGGATGGATGATGGGAGGATGGATGGATGGATGGATGGATGATGGGTGGATGGATGATGGATGATGGATGGATGGATGGATGGATGGATGATGGATGGATGGATGGATAGATAGATGGATGATGGATGGATGATGGATGGATGGATGATGGATGGATGGATGGATGGATGGATGGATGATGGATGGATGGATGGATGGATGGATGGATGATGGATGGATGATGGATGGATGGATGATGGATGATGGATGGATGGATGGATGGATGGATGATGGATGGATGGATGGATGGATGGATGGATGGATGATGGATGGATGATGGATGGATGATGGATGGATGATGGATGGATGATGGATGGATGGATGGATGATGGATGGATGATGGATGGATGCATGGAGGGATGGATGGATGGATGATGGATGGATGATGGATGGATGATGGATGGATGGATGGATGGATGATGGATGGATGGATGGATGGATGGATGGATGACGGATGGATGATGGATGGATGGATGACGGACGGATGGATGGATGGATGGATGGATGGATGGATGGATGATGGATGGATGATGGATGGATGATGGGTGGATGGATGGATGGATGGATGATGGATGGATAATGGATGGATGATGGATGGATGATGGATGGATGGATGGATGGATGGATGGATGATGGATGGATGGATGGATGATGGATGATGGATGGATGGATGATGGATGGATGATGGATGGATGATGGATGGATGATGGATGGATGGATGACGGATGGATGGATGGATGGATGGATGGATAATGGATGGATAATGGATGGATGATGGATGCATGGAGGGATGGATGGAGGGATGGATGCAGGGATGCAGAGATGGATGGAGCTCCCTGCAGAGCTGACCCCCAGCCCAGCAGGTGCCACTGGCTGCCCCTCTCCCAGTTGTCCCCACTTTGGGCACTTGCGGGGATGGGGATCCACATCTTCTCTGGGCAGCTGGTACCAGTATCCAAAACAGGAGCTCCACTAAAACTTTTTCCAGCCTGTCTGGTGTCTTCAGGCCTGCTTGGGCACAGTGAGCCCTCCCCATCCCGATGGTGCAGGGAGTCACTCACACCTGGATTTAAACATGTTTTATGAACTGTGGGGGAGACCTGAGCTCCTGCATGTCAGAATTAGAAACCATTACTGCAGAGTTTGACAAAAATCAACTCAACCTTGACTGTTCATAAACATGGCCTGACATTTCCCTCGCTGCCTGTACACAGTGGGCAGGCTTTTAAAGACTCCAACCCTATATAAAGGCTCACTGTTATGAAAAATAATTTACATTGGTTCCTTTCCCAAATACATCAATTACAACCTCAATAAGAGCACACGGTGTTTGCATTTCCACTTCCCACCACGTGTTCTTGTGAGAGTGCACTGGAATAGCTGGAACACTTTATTTCATCCACAGACCTTGATAATCCAAGGTCCACGGGGCCCTCCTTATGGAAAAATCAGTTTCAAAATCAGTTTTTCTTCCCAAGAGGAGACAATATAAATAAAATACTTCATACAATGCTAATGTCACCCACGATGTTGACAACTAGAATGGAATAACAGAGCCACAGAATGGTAAGGGACCTTAAAGCCCATCCAGTGTCACCCCTGGATGACACTGATCCTTGGGCACTGCCAGGGATCCAGGGGCAGCCACAGCTTCTCTGGGTAATATATAATATAATATAATATAATATAATTAATATAATATATACTATAATATAATATTTTAGCTTTAGGTTGCATTACATATCAACAGGTGAAATACCTATTTGCTCATTTTGCCTTCAAGTCATGAAGAAACCAGCACTTAATTTACTTTCTTCATTTACTTGTCAGCTCTATTCATTATAGATGCACATTTTCTAAATTAAGTATCCAGATTTCACGTCTATATTATAATCAGGACTGGGAAAATGTAATGGGCACAGGTATCATTTAGCCCTCCTATTCCAATTACTCCTATTTTCAGCCAAGAGGTTCAGGAGGGGGATTTCCAGGAGCATCCAAGTTGCTGCATTTTCCTGAGCCCCCTGTAATGATGCTAAAAGACATTTGACCTTCTGCCTTCCATGGGCAACAGAAACTTGGCTGGCTAAAGCAAAAAACCTTGTAGGGCTCAGGTTTGTGTCCTGCTCTGTGAAATGGGAGGAGCTGGGGGTGGTGGAGCTGTGACTGCAAGGAGCAATTCCCAAATAGTCCTGGTGGAGGTGGCAGTGTGGAGGTGGAGGTGACACTGTGGAGGTGTCAGTGTGGGATGACAGTGTGGAGGTAGAGGTGGCACTGTGGAGGCAGAAGTGGCAGAGTGGAGGTGGCATTGTGGAGGTGACACAGATGAGTGAGGTGATGTTCAGGTGGGTGAGATGATGCTCAGGTGGGGGAGACAATGCTCAGGTGGGTGAGATGATGTTCAGGTGAGTGAGATGATGCTCAGGTGATGTTCAGGTGAGTGAGATGATGTTCAGGTGAGTGAGACGATGCTCAGGTGGGTGAGATGATGTTCAGGTGATGCTCAGGTGGGTGAGATGATGTTCAGGTGAGTGAGACAATGCTCAGGTGGGTGAGATGATGTTCAGGTGAGTGAGATGATGCTCAGGTGATGTTCAGGTGAGTGAGATGATGTTCAGGTGAGTGAGACAATGCTCAGGTGGGTGAGATGATGTTCAGGTGAGTGAGATGATGCTCAGATGATGTTCAGGTGAGTGAGATGATGTTCAGGTGAGTGAGATGATGTTCAGGTGGGTGAGATGATGTTCAGGTGAGTGAGATGATGCTCAGATGATGTTCAGGTGAGTGAGATGATGTTCAGGTGAGTGAGACAATGCTCAGGTGGGTGAGATGATGTTCAGGTGAGTGAGATGATGCTCAGATGATGTTCAGGTGAGTGAGATGATGTTCAGGTGAGTGAGATGATGTTCAGGTGGGTGAGATGATGTTCAGGTGAGTGAGATGATGCTCAGATGATGTTCAGGTGAGTGAGATGATGTTCAGGTGAGTGAGACAATGCTCAGGTGGGTGAGATGATGTTCAGGTGAGTGAGATGATGCTCAGATGATGTTCAGGTGGGTGAGACAATGCTCAGGTGGGTGTTTGGGTGGAGCAGCTTTGCTGATGTTGCTCCAAGGGCTGCCTGAGGAGTTGCTTGTGCAGCCAAGCACAGTGGTGGTGGTGTTTGGAGGGGACGGGGAGCATTCCCAGTCCGGCCCTGGCTGAGGGATAAGCTGTGTGTGGCACAAGCACCAGCTCTGCTGCCCCTCCCTGCCCAGCAGGCAGCACCTTTGCTTTACAGCCAAGTCTTGCACGCAGCTCAATTGCCACAAATGGTGCTAATAAGGAATATCAAAGTTAAAACGGGATAGCAGCCCTGAAATTATGTAAATAACTGATTGAGGAGTGTGGTAAAGATGAACTTTTTCCATTTGGGTATATTGAGTATTTTATTGTATTTGCGGAATCACAGCCTCTCCTGGGGCTTTTCTAACGCTGTGGTTTGTATGTGCTACACTCCAGCCTAACCAGCTGTCTGCATGCCAGGGACATTTTTTTTCTCGTTATAAATGACAAGATTTTGATTTCACACCACAGTTATATCAATATTCCAGTCTCCCGAGAGCCTCTAAATGCGATGACAATCGCAATATTAGTTCAGGCTGTTAATCCCAGGGCTCCTGTATTTCAGCATCTCCCCAATCTCATCAGAATTATATTCTTTCAAGAATATATTGTTGTGTTTATCTTCATATGCATCCCATAAATAATGCTGATGAGCATCCAAGCCATAGCCAGAAGTTTCCAGGGGAGTGTGAGGAGCTGTACGTGGTACATTTGGCATCCTGCATCCATCCAGGACAGGCTGTTTCACAGGCCACCCCTGCTCTGCTTCTCCATGTGGATTTCTGTTCTTTTACAGAGAGGAATTGCTTGGTGTTCTTTGCAGTCTCCAGAGGGAGCCTGAGGGGAAAATCCTCACTGTGCTGCAGCCCCTCGGGAGGGAATGGTTTGGATACCTCCCTGAGATTTCCTGGGCAAAGCAAAAGCATCCCGGTGTTACAAAACATGGGAGTTACTTTGGTGCTGTGCTTGTTGTGGTTTGGGGTTTCTTCCAAAGGTGCTTTCTGTGAATACTTCGTATAATTTTGAGTCTGCTCAAGGTGGGTTTGTGCTGGGTGAGGCTGAGCCATGGAGAGGCTGAGTGCAAGGCTTTCCTGCCTGGAGAAGGGTTGGTGTATTTCTTTCTCACAGGAATGGCTGTGATTTTATCATTAACCAGATAAGGTGGTGTTGCCTGAAGCTCTATGAATAATCTCACCTACCTTGCAGTGTCTTCTTGTCTGGTATTTAATTAGCCTGGGTTTTTTTTATGCTTCAGGCAGAGTGCAGATCTGGCTGTAACTTCAGGAATACTGTGTGTAACCCCAGGAATAACACTGCTGAGTCTGTTAGGAGATGGTCCTGTGCCACAGTTCCTCTGCGTTTCTGGGAATTTCACCTCGACCTCATGAATTAGGCAACAGCTGAGGGAAGGTAGAGTAGATATTGCAGCATGTTGGCAAATCAGAACCAGCACACACAGTTGTCACTTCATGCTGTCTTCATTTTCTGGCTTCAGATAACTTGTTACTTAGCAGAAAAGAGGGAATGTGCCCCGGAGGACCAGGGTGGGCAGGAGCTGGCACGTCCCCTCTGTGCAGCTTGGGGTCCTCCCAGCCCTGGCTGGGTAACTCCAGGTGTGCTCCTTTCTCTTTGCCACTGGTCGTTCTGCAGGCTGGGTCCCCACGCATCCCCTGCAGCCAGGGCTGAAGTCACTCCCTGGCTGCTCCTCTCTCACCCGCAGCTCTCCCTCACCCCTGCTCATCTCCTCCTGCCCCCTGCAGCACCCCAGGGAAGCACAAAGCCACTCTCCTGGACAGACCGTGCCTCAGAGGGCTTCATTGTGTGTGTTCCAGAGCAGGAGTGATCCCTGAAGGGTCTGCTCTTCATGCTGGTAATGGTCTTGCAGAGCTGGAAACAGCTTTATTCAATATATATATACACACACATATACATAGATATGTTTAAAGAAGACTGAAAAACTTCTCCCATACTAGTGCCTAGGTCTGGCAGAAACTCAAAATACTAACCATGCCCAGGGCCAGTGGAGCTTCCAGGGCTTCCTCAGCTGGATGGGGGGGCCCTGGCAGGCAGGCAGCCTGGGGTCCCTGTCCTGGGCAGGAATTTCACTGTATTTACAGCCCTGCACTGGGAAACAGGCTCTGGATGCATGGTCCTGAGCCCATGCACTGGAAGTGCCTCCCATTCCGTGTCTTTGCACAGAATGAAAGCTGCAGCCTCCTGCTCGGACTGGACTCTCCAACACAGAACTGCATGTCTTTAGTTTAGAAAAGAGATTGATGCCTCCACCAGAATGGTGATGCAGTAAAGCCTTTTGTCTGCAGAAAACCCTACAGAAATACTTGCAAAGCTCTTCAGAAATTCTGCAAGTGGCCCGGAGCTTGCTTTGTCAAAGAATTTAAACATGTAGTCTTGACATGTAAATATTTCCAGAAATATTTCCTGAATAAATAAGATTCCTTCCAAGATGACCTCAGCCCTTGGCAGCAGTGAGAGCTGTACTGTACATCTTCCAGAAGGATTCATCTGCTGTGCTGGGCCGTGGAGCCCCTGGAGCTGCTGCCAGGAGCTTGGCATCCCTGCTGGGATGGGGCTCGGGAGTCTGGAGTGTGTCACCCCTGTCGAGCTCTCGGCTCTAAAATCTCCTTTTCTCTCCTAATCCCATCCTCCTCCCAGGTCTGCAGCACCTCTGATCCCCACCATGTATAGTCAGATGTGGGGAGGCAGAACTGAGCATCCCTGGGCTTTATGGACCATAAATCATTTGGGTTTTATAGTTTCTATAGCTCATCTGGCACTCCAGATAGGCAGGGCTGGAAGCTGGTTTGCCTCCAGTTTCTGGGGCAGGTTGCTGGGGGCTCTGCAGAGCTGTTCCCACTGATCTGACCTTCCAAACCTCATGTGGGCTTTTCTCCGTGTTATTTTTGGAGTTTTCCTTCAGGGTGAGCATCTGTCCCTGCAGCCTGTGCCAGCTCCCACCTGGTGTGAGAGTGCTCACAGATCCCTGAGGGACAGGGACAGCGTTTCCCCTCCAGACCTGCTGGGGACGGGCACTCTCCGGGGATGTGGGGACACAGCAGACAATAAATAACTAAATAAATGCTCATCACAGCCCTCTCTTACTGCTTAGAGCTATTTCCCACTTCTGGGTCTGGGAATTTCCCCTGCCCCTTCCTTCTGCCAGTGCATCTCCTCCCCAGTACTTGGATGTCCTCACACCCTGGTGTGTGGCTCCACCTCACCTCTCTCCCTGTCTTGATATCTGTGACCTACAGCCAATTTCTTGCTGAGCTGAGCGAAGCACAAACTATTCCTGCCAATTACATCTTTATCCAATGATCTTCAGTTACTTTTCAGTTGCCCAGAGAGCTGCAAAGTCTCATTTCCCCCTCCTGTTGGTGAAGGAGCTCTGAGGGGAGCCGTTCTGCCTCCATAAAACACTGGTTTTTCTCTCTGCTTGTCTAAAGTTGTAAAAGTGATAAAAAACTCAACTCATTTCTTCAAGTTCAAGGAGACCATAAAGAGGTTCTCAAAGGGCATCTCTTCAGAAAGGGGGATTTTAAAATCAGTTTCATTTCTTGGCTAATTTGTTGCTCAGCCCTCACTGTGTTATCAAAATACTGAATTTGCAGAAGTGAGCAGGTCTGGCTGGAACACAAGAATGTCATTTTTTGGAAAGCTCTTAGACTGAAATTTGTTTGCGATGCACATTGAACACAACCAAATGCTTTTTGTGGGGGTGGGAAGGAAAATATGCAAACTGTGCCTCCTGGACGGGCACAGTCACCCCAAACACCAGCAGTCCGTGCTGCTCTGCCCTGGCTGAGTGAGAGCTGCTCGCTCCTCGCCCCAGCCCGTGGCCAGGGTGACTCTGTGGTGTCCCAGGGACGGGGTGCACTTCCCATCTGGGGACACAAACCCTCTGGGCAGGTGCTGGTGGAGCCCTGCGGGGGGTGGCACGGTCGGGGCTGGGCTGTGACCCCGGGGCCGTGGGCAGGGGACCCTGCCCTGCCCTGAGCACCGTGTTCACCCCCAGTGGCTGCACACATGGACCTAATCATGTTTGAGTCCACCCATCCGTGAACAGTTACTGAAATCCTGCTTGCTGATCCCTGAAATTCTGCCTGCTGCTCCTGCAGAACACGAGCACTGCTGGCCCCTCCAAGGACACGGGCTCTGACGTCTGCTTTCCACCTGTGGCTCCGTGTCTTCTTCCCCTCTTGGCTAATTATTGCAGCTCTTTTTAAATGATGCATTTGGTATTGAACTATGGATTTTAAAAAGTTTTTATGCTTGTCTTAGTTGGAAATATGTTCTGGCCTGGCTTGTAATTCCCTCTGCAGCCTTGTTGGAGTCAGGTAATATACCTCAAATATGAAGTCAATAAAATTGTACTGTAAGTCACTGCAGATTTAAAGATTTTTTTTTTTTTCCTTTTAATGAACAAGAATCCCAAGCAGCCAGAAATAATTTCAAAAAATTCCAAGCTCTAATTAAGAAAATCATTTAAGATTATCTTGGGATTTAAAAATATGCCAAGGGCTTTGCCTGCACAGGGCTGTGGTGGGCAGGGGGCTGAGCACAGCCCCGTGAGGGCTCTGGCCCCTCGTCCTGCTGGGGTGGGAGTGGGAGTGAGGGCAGTGCTGAAACTGCTCCGGGCAGCAGTAAATGGGTGCAGTGGATTTTCCTGCCAGCAGGAAAGCAGAGAGGGAACATCCATCCCTGTACCTGGGAGCTGGAGCACAGCATCCCTGTGCCTGTCATGGCTGGAGCCACGTTCTGAGCTCCCCGTGGCCTTTGGGACCCTGCGCAGGTGTCACCAAATCTGCAGCCAAATTAGAAAAGTGCTGGCAACAGCCCCACGAGTGTGGCCCAGAGCAGCTCCCGGCTGGGAGTGCAGCTGGGCTTCCTGTGATGCTGAAAGTTCCCACTGAGCACCCCAACGTTCTGTTCTCCAGCTGCCAGTAAAGGGTTGCAGCAAACCTGCGAGCCCTGGGTGAGCCCCGTGAGCCCTGTGAGCCCTGAGTTAGCCCAGTGAGCCCAGTGAGCCCTGGGTGAGCCCAGTGAGCTCAGTGAGCCCTGAGTTAGCCCAGTGAGCCCGGTGAGCCCTGGGTGAGCCCAGTGAGCTCTGGGTGAGCCCAGTGAGCTCTGGGTGAGCCCCGTGAGCTCTGGGTGAGCCCCGTGAGCCCCGTGAGCCCCGTGAGCCCTGTGAGCCCTGAGTTAGCCCAGTGAGCCCAGTGAGCCCTGGGTGAGCCCAGTGAGCTCAGTGAGCCCTGAGTTAGCCCAGTGAGCCCGGTGAGCCCTGGGTGAGCCCAGTGAGCTCTGGGTGAGCCCAGTGAGCTCTGGGTGAGCCCAGTGAGCCCCGTGAGCCCCGTGAGCTCTGGGTGAGCCCAGTGAGCCCAGTGAGCTCTGGGTGAGCCCAGTGAGCCCAGTGAGCCCCGTGAGCCCTGAGTTAGCCCAGTGAGCCCCGTGAGCCCTGAGTTAGCCCAGTGAGCCCCGTGAGCCCTGAGTTAGCCCAGTGAGCCCAGTGAGCCCTGGGTGAGCCCAGTGAGCCCTGTGAGCCCAGTGAGCCCCATGAGCCCCGTGAGCCCTGTGAGCCCAGTGAGCCCTGGTTGAGCCCAGTGAGCTCAGTGAGCCCAGTGAGCTCTGGGTGAGCCCAGTGAGCCCTGAGTGAGCCCAGTGAGCCCTGGGTGAGCCCAGTGAGCCCAGTGAGCCCTGGGTGAGCCCAGTGAGCCCAGTGAGCCCTTAGGAAAGGAAGACTTGGCTGTGTTTGGAAGCATCTGTTTTATGTTTAACCCGGAAGTGTTTAATTTTGGAGATAATTTGAAATCATGTATTTTGCTTTAGAGATAACTCGGAAAGAATAATTCCAGTAGAAGGATCTGTGGTTATAGCATTAGGCTTGTTTCTTCAGAGCTGATAACACTGATGGAGTCAAAGCTTATGCACTCTCATAAAGCAAATGAGTGATTCACAGGCTCCATCTCTGCACAGCGACTCTATTTATATGATCCCAGAAATTGCATAAATACTGTGTTAATCATACCTCTGCACTCACTTTGATGGCAAGGCAATTATTTCTCCCTAGCACAGTCCCGTTCAGCAACTTCCTAATGCTCCAGAGATTATTTATTTCAGGAAAAAATGCTAAATACACTTTACGTGGTCAACACTGTATTGCCCATGCTGTCCCTGTCGCCCCCCAGCCAGGGACAGGCGTGTCTCTGCAGCTGGCGCTGCCAAGGGGTGGCACCTCCACGTTCTGCCAGCTTGAGGGAGAGCAGGGTCCCAGCACGGAGCTCGCACCGAGGGCTGGACCCGGGCAGGACAAAGGGCAGCCAGGGCCACACCTGGGGTTCATTCTCCTCTGTTCCCCTTGCCATGTCACCTGGAAGCCCAAACCCTGATTTAATGCCCCGTTTTCCCTCCAGGCGAGGCTCTCACTGCAGTCTGGGCTGGCAGAGCCCTGTACCCGGAGCAGCTGAGCCCTGAAGCCCTCGCTGCGACACCGCTGCTGGGTGGTGGCCCAGCTGCTGTTGCTCCCACTGTCACGGTCAATCCTGCAGCTGCCTCCTGAGCCCTGTCCCAGCACGCTTCCTCCTCTCCCTGCCCAGCGGTGCGGTGTGCAGCCAGAGCATCCCGGCTGTGCTCTGCCTCCCCTGTGCCGCAGGTGCTGCCGGGGCTGAGCTGCCTGCACGGCTCCATCACCCCCACACACGGGCTCTTTTTCCCTAAAGATGAAAAGAGCAGCTTCTTTAGAAGTTTCTTATTAAATGCATAATCTTGTGGAGCAAAACCATCTTGCTTTCAACTCGTTTAAAGGGCCTTTCATCGCATATTTGTTCATGCTTGATCTACAAAGTGCTTTAACTTTTACAGAATTCCGTGGGTGTCAAGGGTTGTTTTCTCAGGATTTTGTCTTGGGGAGATTGGAATGGGAATTATTGCAAAGACAAAGCAAATGTCCCAGTGCCAGGCAGGTTCTTCAGGCGTTTGTGGCCTCAGACTTCGCTGTGTTACCTCCTCACAGCAAATGGGTCGGGGCAGTCTCCAAAATCTGGGGTACAGATGGGACCCCACCCATGCTGGACTCTGGGCAGAGAGGAGGACTGAGAGTTTCAGGCCTCTGTTTTATTGTAAACTGGAATCTAGGACCTGGAAAATTGTGGCTACCAAGCTGTGAGGATTGCTCCTACCTGCCCAGTGCCCCATCATGAGCACCCCTTCCCCAGCTGAGGGCAAACCTCACTCCCCTGCTGTCCCTGGGCTGGCTGCCTTCCAGAGCTCATTGCACAGCAATTAAACAGTGCCCTGTGCATGAGGTGTTGCACTTGCAGTTCTGCCTCTCCTTGTTCACCGTGCTGGGCTCTTGCCCATTGCCAGGATTCATCCCAACTCCATTCCTTGGAGAAGATCTCTGCAGGAGTGGGAGCCATGCACCAGGGCAGGCTCAGGCTCCTCATCACGGCTGATTTACTGACAGCATCCTGGTTTGGCAAACAGGAATTTCAGTTATTGTAGCTCCTTAAAGGAAAAACAGAGTTGACACCTAGATCAAATATCTAGATTCTATCAAATATTAAGGTTGTTCAGGTACTAGTTTAAATTACTTAATCTTTATTTATTCTTTTAATTTTTTCCCACACTAATTAATATCTCCCTAAACCCTTGGAATACATACAATTTCATATCTATTTTAGCCAGGCAAAAGCCTTTAAAAATATTCTCCTACTATGTTAGGGAAGAAAAAAAAGAAAAATAAAAAAAGAAGAACAATCTACCAAAGGAAGGCTGTTGTTAGATTACTTCTGCAGCCAGAGACCATCTTGCTCTTAAACTATATGAAAAGCCCCTCTCAGTGAACTGTGTACATTCTGTCCCCAAAGATCTCAGAGCAGCAGTGACCTCAGAGGGTCTCTGGAAGAGAAGCCCTTTATGTCTGAATGGGTGTCCTGACATGTGATGAAGAGATTGCCATGGCAAATCTGCATTTCTTGCTGTAATCAGAGAAAATAAGTGAATAAACCACATAAGTCTGAGTCATAGTTACTGCTGCTCAAGGCTGTAGTAAGCCCTCGCTGCTGTTGCATGGCCAGAGCTCTTCTAATTTAAAAAAAATAATAATAATAGATTGTTAAATTCAAATAAGGCCATTTAAATCCACTTGTGCTCCCTTTGCCTTGCAGATTTAGAAATGTTCAATTACAGCACAAAGGAGCCCAACCCCAAGAAGCTGCTCCTGCAGGTCTCAGCACACACAGAGCAATGGGCCCCTGGTGCTGAGCCCCCTTTCCCAATCCCCTTTGTGCTGAACCCCCTTTCCAGGAGGAGCAATCCCCTTTCCTAATCCCCTTTGTGCTGAGCCCCCTTTCCGAATCCCCTTTGTGCTGAGCCCCCTTTCCAGGAGGAGCAATCCCCTTTCCCAATCCCCTTTGTGCTGAGCCCCCTTTCCAGGAGGAACAATCCCCTATCCCAATCCCCTTTGTGCTGAGCCCCCTTTCCAGGAGGAGCAATCCCCTTTCCCAATCCCCTTTGTGCTGAGCCCCCTTTCCAGGAGGAACAATCCCCTTTCCCAATCCCCTTTGTGCTGAGCCCCCTTTCCCAATCCCCTTTGTGCTGAGCCCCCTTTCCAGGAGGAGCAATCCCCTTTCCCAATCCCCTTTGTGCTGAGCCCCCTTTCCAGGAGGAACAATCCCCTATCCCAATCCCCTTTGTGCTGAGCCCCCTTTCCAGGAGGAGCAATCCCCTTTCCCAATCCCCTTTGTGCTGAGCCCCCTTTCCAGGAGGAACAATCCCCTTTCCCAATCCCCTTTGTGCTGAGCCCCCTTTCCCAATCCCCTTTGTGCTGAGCCCCCTTTCCAGGAGGAGCAATCCCCTTTCCCAATCCCCTTTGTGCTGAGCCCCCTTTCCAGGAGGAGCAGTCCCCTATCCCAATCCCCTTTGTGCTGAGCCCCCTTTCCAGGAGGAGCAATCCCCTTTCCCAATCCCCTTTGTGCTGAGCCCCCTTTCCAGGAGGAGCAGTCCCCTCTCGGGAGCACTTTGCCTTTGGCTCTGGTGTGTGATGACACCCACAGCAATCTCCTGGTGGTGTCCCCACAGCACAGCCTGCTTGCAGAAATTTGCCCTCTCTGGGCTGAGCCCAGCAGAGCTGCCAAAAACTGTTTAACCCTTGGAACCCTGGGGCACCAGGTGGAGAGAAACCTCATTGTTTTATCTAAAATGCTGGAGTTTTAGTCCGTTCTAATGGTCCAGTCCCAGGAAATGCTAAATCTTCAAGGCACTCTGTAAATGAAAATGAATTTCTGATTCTGCCACCGGGCTGTGACTGCTGCTCTGTGGATCTGGGTTAGCAAAGTCCCAAGCCACTGAGAGGAAAATGATCCCATGATTGTCTAATGTGAGGCCTGCCTCCACAAGGAGAAAAAACAGGATGAGGCATTAAATCAGAAGATTTTTCAGTCTATAATTGGAAAAGTGAGTAGAATTTTGATTAATAAAATGGGCAAGAAAAAGCTTTTTTGGTTTTTTAGGCACTGGGGGCATTCCTAGGGTTTCCCTGTGCACAGCAAGGAGCTGGCCTTCGATGGAGGATGCAGCTGCAGGACTGCAGCTTTACCCATCCCCGGATGGCTCCAGTGCAGCGCAGAGCGCTGCTCACCGCTGGGGCAGGCAGCGAGGGATGGCGGTGTGGGCAGGGACCGGGCGAGCTCTGCCACGCCACAGGAGCAGTTTGACCTCATCCAGGAGCTGGGAAAGTCTCAGAGGGCACAAACATTCCCCAGTTAGCAGGCAAAAGTCAGCTCAGCAGAATGATTGGAAGCCTCTGGGTAGTGGCAGATTGTTTCTGGAAGCGGAGAAATGGCAGAGTAATGGGAACGGCAGGTTTTCCTGGAATTCTGGATGTTGTACAAAAACAGCTCTTTTCAGACCCAGCAGACAGAAGCAGAATAAAATAGGGGTTTTGAGTGGAAAACTGCCAATTATTCCAGATTGTTGTGATAGTTTAGTGATTCACACAAGACTTTCGTAGATTGCTAGAGAGAGCTCCCTCTCCAAATGCTCTTCAGGCTACAGAGCCTGTTTGGGAATAATACACGCTTGGAAAGAACTCTTCCACGCAGCTTTTCTGCTTCCTGAGTCCTTTCAGCGTATCAGCAGGGTGGGCAGGGGGTTCCACATGGCCACCAGCTCCAGGGGTAACCCCAGGGGACAGGACTGAGGCCCTGACAGGTGGGGTTGTGGACAGCCTGGGTGTGCTACTCACACCCAAGGCAGGGTGGGAGGAGTTCTACCTGCAGCTCTGTGGTTAAATTAATGTAGTAGCAAAAAAAGAAGCAATATATTGATTCATTTTCACCTTACCTAAACTTCTCACTAAAGTATGTGGGTGATATAATGTGCATGTGGCATCAATTCTGTTATAAATGCCAAAAGAATTTTGTGCAGTTTATAGAAACCACAACAGATCTTTAAAACAAATGATTTTGGTGTTTTTTTCTTTACAATTTTGCAATGTTGGCAGTTTAAGGAATCTGAAAATTGAATCCATCCATCTGGCACTGGGAAAACAAACAACATATTTGTCTCTGTTCTCTCTTCACTCCAAAGCTTAAAGATGTGAAACACAACCAAGTAAATATGACATGGGAGGGGAAGGGAAGGCTGAAATCCCTTACCCCTCAGGCTGTTAGCTTGAACAGGTTCTAAAGACAAGATTTGACTCATTTACCAAAATTCCTCCTTGCAACTGAGACATTTCAGAAGTTATAGAAGATCTGAGAAGTGCAGAGAGTGTAAAATCCCAGGAACTGATCCGGGGTCGGAGCTGTCCTCTCGAAGCAGGGCTGTGTTCCCTGGCATGGAGCCACAGGGGCCACATGGACCCACCCTGGCAGCCTTTGGCTCCATGGAGCTTTTCCAAGCAAGGCCAAGCAGCAGCAGTGCTGCTCCCAGGTCATTATTTGGAACACAGTGACCTGGCACTGCTGGCTGAGGTGCCCTGGATGCTCCACAGAGATGCTCTCACCCGCAGCATCCCCCACTCCCCTCCACCACACTCCTCAGCCATCTCAGGGGCTGATGGAGAGGTTCTGCCATCACTCTTTTCATGTTCTGGACATGGGAGGAATGACAGGAGAAGAGTGAAGCTGTCTCACCAGTGAGTCCAACTGGTCCCTCCACGAGTTGTGCCTATCAGGAAATTGCAAGAAGCTACAGATTCTCTTATTCCATGTGCAGAATGAAACAGTTCCAGCAATTCCCCCCCTGCAGTGACAGCTCCCAGATTCCCTCAGGGCTTTGTGCACTTGGCTGTCCCTGCTTCCAGAGGTGATTTCTTTACTTTTTCTGTTCTGGGCTGTAACAGTTTAAGTCCATCAGGAAAGCTTTGGCTGTGGAGAGCAGGTCCTGGGGCTGTGTGTGCCCTGAGCCTGTGAGCTGGAAATCTCATGGACTGGGCTGAAGATGTAGCATCCTCTCAGTGTGAAGGATAGCCCTGATACTGCTTCCCTCTGGGAAGGTGTTCTGGCCTTCCACAGAAGGAATCTCATAGCTCAGACACTGATTACATTCTGAGGACAGCAGGCGGAAACTGAGGCTGTCAATTTTCCTTCCTGGGTTCAGGTCAGTCGGGAATGGATCACTGGGCACTCGCTAAATGAGAGAAACTGCAAAGAGTTAATCTTTATCAGAAAAGCATAAGCACACTTAAGCACACATAATGGCCACATTATTTCCATTAAACTCCCTCCTCCCATCTATAACCTTGGTCACATAATCAGGAATGAAAATCATTATCTATTTCATTCACATCTGTTAGTAATTTTTTTGAAACCTCCTTTTAATCTGATTAGAACATCTCCTCTAAACCAAACAAATTCTAAACTCAAGGCTAAAATATCAGGTTAGCTTAGCATTCCACGTAATATTTTCATTTTCTCTTCATAATTGAATTTGTACATTGATCCACGTTACTGTTCTCCGGACCATTGTTACCAGCTGTTTCCAAACGCCAGCGGTGTGTGATGCGCTGGGAGCACACTGACAGCGCACTGCTTTCCCAGCTCCTGCTCCCTGTCCCTGCCCAGGCCGTCCCCCTGCGCTGTCTGAAGGCTGAGGATTGTAAATGCAGGCGACCCCGGTGGGAAGAAATGAGGATGCCTGACTCCAGCTCAGAAGCTGAATGATTTCTCTATTATAACTATGCTATAATACATTAACATACCATTTAAAGGAGATACTAAAGCTACAAACGTACTTGCCAGGGGCCGAGGGCACGGGCAGCAATCAGCGGCGGAGTTTCACTGTCGTTCTGCCGGGGAGAGCAGATGCCCCCCGGCAGTTTCGCCCTGCAGCAGCCCCTCCGTGGAGCCGCTCAGAACCCCGGAGGGAGCTGGTGCACGCTCCGGGAGGAGCGCGCAGGAAGCCCCGCGCTCCCGGGCCGGGACCTGCCGTGGAATTTGCGCTCATCTGGCCTCCAGTTTTCTTGCCTCTATCTCAGCCCTTCGGGGGCTGCAGGCATAGCAGAGTTTTGGCAAGGAGACCACGCTGTAAAGCTTTTATTTGCCTTTTGCAGTTGTTTCAGGTCCTGTTGCTTGTTAAACAGTAATGGGAGAAGTCAAACACTGACCTTTGTGTAAGCACAAAAGAGCCTTTTGGGGCACTGTAACAACCCCTGAGGACTCCTGTGGTTCTTTACAAGTCTCGGTAAAAGTTACTGTTCATAGTCTGCTTTTTCCCTCCTCTCTGATGATGACTGAGTTATTTTAAATTAGTATTTATTCGTTTATTAGTAAATATTTCCCAGTCCCATCCATTCATTGGCGAGTATCCTCTGACACTGCTCATTTAAGGTGCAGGTGTCCCTGCCCGTGGCAGGGGGTTGGATCAAAATCACCTTTACTGGCCCTCCCAGCCCAAACCAGTCTGGGATTCCCTAATTCTCCGAACATTTCCTTCGGCTTTCCCAAAAAGAAATGCGTGCTGTGAGCACTCAGAACGCCCTGAGGAGGCCGTGCCCGTGGGTGCAGGTCCACGGTGGGGATGCTGACACACCACAAACCCCCGTGTGATGGCAGACCCTCTCCTGCAGCAAATGATGCAGCAAGGCTCAACGCTGGACTGCTCACAGCACCCGGGGAGCTTCAGCTCCTGAGAGACGTGAGGAACTTTTGTATTAATTCCCAGCGAGTGCCGAGCCTCGAGTTCTCTTCATCGCTGCTAAACCCTATAAATCATCACACCTGCAGGACTTCTGCCATCACGCAGCCCCTTCGGCTGTGACAGCAGGGGTGCGGCTGGCTCTTACCTGCAAATTAACGACGAGTTCCACACCATACCTGAAAAACCAGAGAAGACTTGTTTCACAGGAGAAACATTTTTTTTTTAAGTTTTGCACTGATACAGGAGAGGCCAAACCTGCAGCTTCGTTAGTGCCTCTAAGCCAATTAACCTCGCTCATGTTCTCTTGGGGAGAAGTTTGCAAGCTGAGTAGTTTAAATCCTGACAGCGAGTCTGTGCTTGGGCAAAAGCGCCAGCTCCTCCTCGCTGCTGCAGCTGAGGGTTTCTGTCTGCAGGGTGAGTCAGGCTCTTGCTCCTCTCAGCAGGAATCTCTTGATTTCCTTGTGCTGGCACCCACAGCAGAACTGGGCCGTCATTTCTCTTTGCTGGGGTTTTAATAAAAGGTCAGGTTCGTTTTCTGCTTTCTTGCCCCTTCAAGGCAGCTTTCGTGTCAGACAAATTGAGCTGCCCAGGGAAACAGAGAGAATCCTTTAAAGGGTCAAAAAGTGGTTAAAATGTGGAAGCAAAAAGTGGTAAGAAATAGATAATTTCACAACTAAGTGGAGTCCCACAGAGATCTCTGCCATTCCAAATATTCATACATGACTTGGAAAAGGAGAGGAGGTGGCAGGAAGTGACAAAGATGTCTGCTGAAAAGAAATTATTCAAAGCAGTAAACCCAAAATCTAGCTGTAAAGAGCTGCTGAAGTACCTGACCAGTGTCCGACCTGAGAGTGAACAGGTGATCAAATGCCAGGCTGAATTTATAATGCACAGAAGATTATAATGCACACAAGGAGAAGCAAGAAAAACAAATGAGTGTGTGCCATGACAAGCTGTAAATTAGATATTGCCACTGGAGATATGGAGTTCTTCTGAAATAAACTCCCCTCTGGCTTTCAGAAAAATCCGCTGGAATGTTCAGAACGATGAGGGAAGGGAGAGAAAAGAGCTTTGTGTGACCATGTCTTGTGTACTGTGTGTGCTTCTGGTCGCCCCTCTCAGCGAGCATATCTAGATAGAAAAGCTGTAGAAAAGATCAAGAAATAGGATTAGGGCAAAAGAGCAGCTTTGGAGAGCACACACTCCTGCTTGGCTCCGTGGTGCTGGAGCTGGGGATGAGGCTCCTGTCACTGTGCCTCTGCCCCTGGGGAGCTCTGTGGCACGAGGTGTGACACGGGACACACGTCCCCTCTGCTCCCATGTCCTGGGGAGAGCTGACCCCAGCCCCAGCGAGGGCTGCAGGGGAGAACAGGAGCTGCAGGGGGCTGGCTCCAGGCTATTTCTGAACAAAAAGTGGGAGAGGCCCTGCTCCTTGAAATATTTTAAGTGAGGCTGTTTCTGACAGAGCTGCTGCTTATTTACACTGAAGTGCTTTAGAGCCACTCGCAAGTCTGGGTTTCAATGCTGCTGGCAATGCAGGAACTCTCAGGTGGCAAAATAACCACCTGTTCTGGAGAGCTTTGTGTTACCAGAATGTTTAGGCTGTCTCTAAACTCATCTTTAAATAAGACAAGACAATATGATTTTCTTTTTATTTGTTTTCTCTTTTCAGCACCAATTTCTGTGATGTAAATCTGATGCCAAGCACAATCCCACAGAGGAAATGCCTTGGTAAGTCTTCTGTTTTTTTATAAGAACTCCCAACTAAATCACAGAAAATGCCCGTTTAAATCAGCAGTGCTTTGAAAGTTGTATCCATGTAAATACTGGATACAACAAAACAGAGGGAGTAAAGAGGATGGATCTCAAAGGATAAGGACAATTAAGCACTTTTTCCATAAGGAATTAAAAGATCAAGACCTTGCATCAAATCAATTTCTACCGTATTCCTTTCTTGTTTCCGGAAAAATCATTTTAATTTTTTATGTCCCAGCTCCTTACCTAACTCCCTTTGAATTCTCCCATTTTGGGTATGTGATATTTAGGAAAAGGTTTAAAAATCCTTTCTTCATATGGCACTCATACTGCAAGTCCAAGAGCCCTTCCCCTTGGCCCCTGGGGCTGCCTCACGCTCTAATTTAGGACCCATCCAGGGTACTAAACATGGCAGAGTTTGGAATTACGGTTTCAGTTTGAAGAGGTACTGTATCTCTTGCTGTAAAGGCAAGTGTTTTAAAAGGCACGTGGCATTTCATAAAACACGCTTTTAGTGGTAACATTTTGGTTTTTTTCATACCTTTACTTAGATATTTCACTCCTGAGTCCGAGCTGAAAACTCTGCCAGTGTCACAGCTGAATTTGTTTCATTAGTGAACCCAGCTGCACATAACTCTGCGTTATTGCTGACAAGCCCTGGATTTATAGAACGTGGTTTGAAATCACCAGCGCGGGGAAGTAGGACTTGCTTTAAAACAAAATAGGTGTCAGCCTGCTGCGTGGTGCACTTCTGCAATGGATCTGCCATGGTGGAGTCACGTGGGAATGCAGTTCCAGACTCCCTGGGAATACACAGCTGTGCCCACTCTGGTTCCAGCACTGCCTTGGCAGTGGTGTTAATTTGCCCCCTTGCAGCAGCAGCACCACCACAACATTCCAAAACAAAGAGCTCCCAACACTGCTGTTCATCATTTCTGCTTGCCTGGCTCCTTGCACGTGGCAGTTCATGGAACTGGTGAGCCAGGTCAGGCCTCCGTTGATTCACCTGTCCAGGTAACTTCTCCCTGTCCCCAAGGACAGCTGAGCCAAGGTGGCCCTGGGAGCTGCCCTCGGGTCTCTGTGACACAGGGAGCCCCTACAGCCCCCCTGCCCGTGGAGGGGCTGCCTTGGCAATGCCACAGAGCCCAGACTCCACTCAAATCTGTGTGCCACTGGCTACTGGATTTCAGCAGGCATTGTGCTGCAGGAAAAAATACAGCTGCAATCAAAGGTGGTTCTCTTCTTGCAGGCATCCTGTAATTAGCTCAAGTTTTCTTTTTTTCATAGAGGTCTTGATGCATAAACCAAAGGTTTCCTCTTCCTTGCATGTTGTTGCCAGATGTTTCTGCAAAGCTCCAGAACAACAAAGTTGTTTTTGTGTACTTGCATATGACTTCACCCCATGCCTGTCACAAAGTGCTCCTCCTCCTCATCAATTAACCCAATTAATTCCTCTCCCGTTCTCACCCCCATTTCTGACCACTGCATTTCACTGTCTGTCTGTCCCAGCACCTTGGAGTTTCAGCCCTTTGTCACAGCTCCCACAGGAATGGGTTGAGCTTCAAAGTCCCTTCCAGCCCAGGCCATTCCATGATCCTTTAGGGGAAGGGATTCAGGATGAAGCAGATCAATACATGAAAAGAGGAAGGAGCTGGGAAGGAGAATGTCACAGAGGGAGAACTACAGAGTGATTCATGTAGAAGTGAAAGACCTGGTGGGAAATCAAAGCACAAAATAGACCACAACAGACAAGGGCTACCCTGGGAAATACAGGAAAAAACATGGTAAAAATAGGAAAAATACCAGGAGTCACTAATGCAAGGAGGAGTTAGGAGGGCATGGCCCAGCCCCTCTGTGCCTCACTCTGTGTCTGACCACAGCTAATGGCAAAAGCACACTTGGAGTGAGCTCAGAGCCAGGAGCCTCCCCTGACAAGCACGTGGAGGATGCTGTAATGTCCTGCTGGTGAAGCAGCAGCTCCTGAGCTGTGGGAGCCACAGCTGGGGAACATCCTTATCCCATCCTGGCTTCCCTGCAAAGCTATTGACAGGCTGCAGGCACTGGCTCAGCGACTTTGATGCATGTTCAAGAATTAAGCAGAATTACTCTCAAGCTGATAGGAAACAAAACACAGCTCCTTACAAGGCAATCAAGATCTTCAAAGATTTGGGCTTGGGAAGAGCCTTAGTCACTGGGCATGTCACTGCCCTTTTGGGAGAGAGCAGATTGCAGAGGGAGGAGCAATATAAAACTGTAAAACTACAAAACTCTGCTTTACATGAGCTGTCTGAGGCACAGCTACACAACTGGCATTTCATAGGAAAAGGCAACACAACCCTTACTTTTGGAAGCACTTCCAAGTAGGCTTAAGGACTTTAGGAGGTATAATGTGTGGAGTCCATACAGCCTTCATTCCGTAAGTGCAAACTCTGATCTTTCCCCGAGTGACTCCACACCGAGATGCTTCCTGTGGCACACGTTCTGCACGCTCCCTTCTGTCAGATGTGACAGGATCTGCTTATCTCCAGGTGCCCCCATTGTCTGTGCTGACCCCAGGCAGATTTATGTCAGCCTCTGGCAGCCACAGGAGTTCCCTTCAGATGTTCTTTCTGACCTTTGGAATGCTCCACACAGAGCTCAAAGTGGCTCCTGCTTCCATGAATTGCCTGATCTCCTCAATGAGAGCCATAATGATGTTTAATGATTTAATAATATTCTCCACTTCTATATTTTAAAGCCTATATTTAGTGTTTGTTAAGGTCAAGGCTCATTTTCTCTGCAGTATTATTACATTGTGGTGTAGGAATGTGCAGCCATTTATAGATTTTTGAAATTTGTAGTATGACAATTGGCACCACTCTCCTTGTGGCTCCCCAAAGTTCCTGGGGCTCTGGGCTCCTACCAGCCCTGCACTTACTCGAAAAAAAAAAAAATCACAAGTTTTTTAAAGCCTAACTTACTCCATGCATTTGTATAAACTAGCAAAGATGAGTTGTATTTAACTCTGGCCATCATCACATAACACATTTGAAGTTGTTCTGTACTGGATACACGTTAACATTGTAAAGCACCCAGAAAACACAGCTTATCAGCTTTTACATTACATTTATTCTTACAGTGTAGGAGTGTCCGAGGGGACACTTCTGTCTGAAGGAGAGCGAGGGGAGGTGGTTTGCTGGATGGCTGAGCCCCAGAGGGCTGTGTGACAAAGGTTTGTGCAGCTCCAGGGGAGCCGCGGGCACAGGAGCATCCCCCGGTCGCTGCCCCGCGGGACGCTCCGGGCTCGCCCCGCCCGCGGCGCACCTGGACAAGGGCGAGCCTGTAACATTCTTCTCCCAGTTTTATACAGAGAGGCAGAAAACGTCTGATATTTTTTATCTGCTCCATTCAGTAGGAAAGCTTTTAAAAGGAACGGATCTCAGGGACAGAATCCGGTGCAGACCCGGCGCGGCTGCAGCGCCGGGCGGAGCGCGGCCGGAGCTGCGGGGACACGGCGGGAGTGTCACCAAAAGGGCTGGCACGGAGCGCTGCTGCAGCCAGCGCCGAGGAGAAACGGCCCTCGGCAGAGGGGGACCGCCGTGGCCCGGGCAGAGCCGTCCCGCACACAGCGCCTGCCGCAGCTCCCGCAGGGCGAGCTGGAGCGGGGCGCGCCCGCCGCTCCCAGCGCCGCACTGAGCCCCGGGCTGGATGAGTTCACAGAACCACAGCACGGCTCGCGGTGGAAAGGACCCCAAAGTCACCTCATTCCCACCCCCTGCCATGGCAGGGACAGCTCCCACTGTCCCAGGTGCTCCCAGCCCCGTCCAGCCTGGCCTTGGGCACTGCCAGGGATCCAGGGGAGCCACAGCTGCTCTGGGCACCTGTGCCAGGGCCTGCCCCTCTCCCAGGGTTTAGTAACATTCTGTATAATAATTTAAATCGGGTTCTTTCGGATCAAAGGTGACATTAAGATAAAGAATTATTCATTAGAGAAGGAGTGTCCTCCCCATTACTGCACAAACCCAGCTGTAATTAAACATCTGAACGGGTGTTTATAAACAGATGTTCTCATCTAAATGTCTTAGAAATAAACAGCTTTGTTATTCCAGTTTCCCCAAACTACAGAAGGAGCTACAGCTCTCCTCCAGGCTGATGTTCTCCCATATGTACCCTAGTATTTGAGTTCCCCAAATTGAAGGAGTGAGAGGCGTCCCCAAATGCAGGACATTTTCTGCAACAGAACATTCACACAGCAGTAGTGTAAATTTCCCAGGGGTAGTCCCAGCAGCACTTTAGGATTTCATGCTTTGAGAGACGTCATTGCCTTTATTGAACAACCAGGACCTCTACAACAGCCCTGCACTGGTGACAGAGGTTTCACAGTCTCTGTGAGCACTCTGACTTCTGCTATTCCAGTTCCCTCGCATGGGAAGAAGCGTTTCCTGAGAGCTGTAAATCCATTGCATCATTCAAAATGCACCACAAGACAGTTTTGAGGGCTGCTTTAAACACATCTTTCAAAAATGGGGAAGAGCTATAATTTTTAGAACCATTTTTCATAACTCGTGGGGAAAAAAATAATGTTAATGTACCATTGTGTGCATGTGTTTTGCATTTTAAAAGTAAAACAACAGCTTCCAAAAGTCAATGTGGCCTGAAAAAAACTTATAACTCAAAACAACAAGAGGACATATAATTGTGCTGTAAAATCTCATCATCTTGTCCAACCCTCTCCCAAGGCAGGGTCACCTGGAGGTGACAGAGGAACTCATCCAGGTGGGTTTGGGATGTCTTTAGAGAAGGACACTCCAGCCTCTCCCTGGACAGCTGTTCCAGGGCCTGCCACCCTCCAGGGAAAGGAAGTTCTTCTTTGTGCTGAGGTGGAACTCGTTGTGTTTGAGTTGAGTGCTCCTTGTCCTGTCACTGGCACCACTGAGCAGGGTCTGGCACCATCCTCTGCCAGCCCTTGGAGATGTTTGTGTGGATTGATGGGATCCCCTCCCAGTCTTCCCCAGACTAACCCAGCAAAGCTCCCACAGTCCCTCTTCCATGAGAAAGATGCTCCAGGCCCCTCAACATCTTCGTGGCCTTCGCTGGACCCTCTCCAGTAGCTTCTTGTCTTGCCAGAAGGTCTGTCCTGCCCTGCCCTGTCCACTCTGCCCAGCCTTGTCCACTCTGCCCAGCCCTGTCCACTCTGCCCTGCCCAGCCCGCTCTGTTCAGCCCTGCCCGCTCTGCCCTGTCCGCTCTGCCCTGTCCGCTCTGCCCTGCCCTGCCCGCTCTGCCCTGTCCGCTCTGTTCAGCCCTGTCCGCTCTGTTCAGCCCTGCCCGCTCTGCCCTGCCCGCTCTGCCCTGTCCGCTCTGCCGTGCCCAGCCCGCTCTGCTCTGCCCTGTCCGCTCTGTCCGCTCTGCCGTGCCCAGCCCGCTCTGCCGTGCCCAGCCCGCTCTGCCCTGCCCAGCCCGCTCTGCCCTGCCCGCTCTGCCCTGTCCGCTCTGCCCTGCCCGCTCTGCCGTGCCCAGCCCGCTCTGTTCAGCCCTGTCCGCTCTGCCGTGCCCAGCCCGCTCTGCTCTGCCCGCTCTGCCCTGTCCGCTCTGCCCTGTCCGCTCTGCTCTGCCCGCTCTGCCCTGCCCGCTCTGCCGTGCCCAGCCCGCTCTGCCCAGCCCTGCCCGCTCTGCCCTGCCCGCTCTGCCGTGCCCAGCCCGCTCTGCCCAGCCCGCTCTGCCCAGCCCGCTCTGCCGTGCCCAGCCCGCTCTGCCCTGTCCGCTCTGCTCTGCCCGCTCTGCCCTGCCCGCTCTGCCGTGCCCAGCCCGCTCTGCCGTGCCCAGCCCGCTCTGCCCTGCCCGCTCTGCCCTGCCCGCTCTGCCCTGCCCAGCCCGCTCTGCCCGCTCTGCCGTGCCCGCTGGAGCCCGGCCCGGCTGCACTTTCCCGTCTCGGCCAACAGGTCGCACCGTTCCCCCTCGGCTGGGGCTGCCCCCGGAGCCGGGCGGCGGCGGCGGCGGGGCCGGAGCCGGGCTGGGCACGGCGCGGCAGAGCCGAGGCGAGGCGAGCCGGGGCGCGGAGCAGCTCCGGCCGTGGCCGCCCCTCGCCGAGCCGGCTGTCTCCACTCCCTCTCCACGTCGGGGAGGCGGAGGGAGGGAGGGAGAGAGGGAGGGGACGGGGAG
The DNA here is from genome assembly GCF_031753505.1 of Anomalospiza imberbis. Taxonomy (NCBI): domain Eukaryota; kingdom Metazoa; phylum Chordata; class Aves; order Passeriformes; family Viduidae; genus Anomalospiza; species Anomalospiza imberbis. The sequence continues at coordinate 18,132,555 of NC_089695.1, read as the reverse complement.
GAGGCGGCCGCCGCCGTCCTCCATTTTGTGGCGGGGGCAGAACCGCCGAGCGCGGCGCTGCCCGGCGGAGGGACGGGGCGGGGAGCGCGGGGGGGCGAGGTCCGCGGGGGCAATTAGCGCTAATTAACGGAGGGGGCGCCGCGGCGGCGGCGGGCGGGGACGGGTCGGGGTCTGGGGCCCGCGGGAGGAGCAGCGGCAGCGGCCGGAGCAGCGTCGGCGGCGGCGGGGGGAGCGGTGCTGCTGCCGCCGCCGCGGCCCCGAGGGGCGGCTGTTGACCCCCCCAGCCGGCTGCCGGCCCCGCCGCGGGGCGCCATGGCCGTGGGCGGCTGAAGGAGCCCCAGCGCCCTCCCCCGGACGAGGTAAGGGCGGCGGGGGTCCCGCGGGGGCTGCGCTTGCCCCCGGGGAACTTGCCGAGGGGGGTGCGGCGGTCCCCGCAGGAATGCCCGGGGCGGCGGGAGCCGAGCCCAGCCGCCCCCGGAGGAGCCCGGGGCGGGGCGGCAGCGGGGCGGCCCCGGCGGGGCGCGGGGACCCCCGGGCCGGGCCCCCGGTGTCCGTGTCCCGGGGGAGCGGGGGGCGCGGGCGGGGAGCGCGGCCGAGCCCCGCGCGGGGCTGGTTCTGCAGAAGTGGGTGTGCCAGGAGACGGCTCAACAGGTCCCGACACATTTCTCTGAAAACTGTACTTTGCAAAGGCGATTTTACTGCAATCCGGCGGTTTTAAGTGTTTGCAGCGTTTTCCGCCCTTGGGCAGACGCTCGCAGCTGATTTTTGACACGTTTCCTACGCTGGGTGATTCGCTGCCTTGTTTTTTTTGGGCGTTGGGGGAATTGTCAAATGAAATAACTACCTTTTCCCTGCCCTTCACGGTAAAAGGGAAGAAGGCAGCGCTGGAGGTATTCTTGTGCTTTCTGTATTCTTTCCGGTCGCTGCTGGGTGTCCACCTCCAGCAGTTCGGGGTGCCCCGCTCCCGCTCCGGGCCGGGCTGCGGTCCCTGGGGCTCCGCTCCCCGGGCGGCGCGGACGGGACCCCCGGAGCCCCGCTGCCGAAAGCTCCTGGCGCTGACCGCTCCCGCCCGGGACCAGCTCGCCCGGGCCACCTTAAGGTTTTACACGTGGGGCCTTTTTGCCGCTCGCAGCCTTAACTTTGCGCACAGAAATAGCGGCGGGGCCGGGGCTGCGGGAGCCGCGCGGTGAGCCCGGCTGCGGGCTGTGCCGGTGTCCCCGTGCCGGGCACACGGGAGGGGACAGGCTGGCAGTGCCCCCCGGACTGCGGCAGTGCGGGCTGGGCGCTGCCGGGGGAAGGCCGGACACCGTGTCGGAAGTTTGCCGAAGAATTTACAGTGTTTCTCCAAATATTTATGCTCTCCGCTGGGAAAAAAAAAAAAAAAAAAAAAACACGTAGCAAATACAAACATCTGAAACTTACGAGGTTTGTTTTCAGTGTTGGGTGTGTTTGGAGAGTAACCGTGAACGGGTAGAGTGCTGGAAGCTGATAAAAATCCTGCTTTATTTTTAGCTAGGTGTTATTTATAAATTTGAGATGTATTTAAAGAGTTATGCGGAGTTTACTGCGAGGTGGGCAGGTTGCATTTTAAGACTGAACCCGTGCAAAGGTGGCAAACGCTGTGTTTTGTGGTGGGGAGGTCAAGTCCTGGGGAATGCCAAGCCATGGAGGTGCTGCCTCTGGGAGCTCCGACCTGCTCTGCAAGAGGAGTGCTTACTGGGAAAGGTGGCAAATGTCCTTTTCCCCTGCTTAAGGTGTAGTTAAATATCAGGGAAATTTACCTGGCAAAATGTGTGAACTGGGTCCTTTAGCAGTTCTTACAGTTTCTTGGTGCAGGGATCGGTGACAGAGCTGGAGAGTGTGCACACAGATGTCACGTGCTGTAGCTTGATTCTGAGTTGTGTGCAGGCAGACTTACTCCTTCATCCAGGTTTAATAAAGCTTTAAAATACATAGTTCCTCCTCACTAGACAGAAACCAAAACCTAAAACCCCCTGAAAACAAGCGCAGTGTGTCTGAGAGATGTGCACGTGCCAGCCCAGAGTGTGGTGTGCCGTGCCTTCGCTCTCACAACAGCAGAGCCAGGTTAGCCTGGCGAAGGATTTAGACTTTTTATTTTAAAGCTGTTACTAATGTGTCTTTGCTGTGCTGACTTTGACTGCTTCTCATCTTTTTATAGTTAATGGTAAAGTAATGGATTCCAAAGAACTGCTTAACCCGTTGGATCAAGATGAAACCAGGAAAAATGCACTCATCAGTACCAAAGGAGGGATCGTGATGGACTTCCATCCACCCTTCAGGGGTGGAGCTACTGTCCAAGCCCCTGTGTCTACTTCTCCTCTCCCTGCATCTTCTCAGTCGGATTCCAGTCAGCAACCTGCTTTGGCTGACTTTCCAAAAGGATTAGGAAACAATGTGCCTCAGCCAGACCTTTCCAAGGCAGTGTCGCTCTCGATGGGACTGTACATGGGTGAAACAGACACAAAAGTGATGGGAAACGACCTTGGATTTTCGCACCAGGGCCAAATCGGCATCTCTTCTGGAGAAACGGACTTCAGGCTCCTGGAGGAAAGTATTGCGAGCTTGAACAAGTCCTCGAGCCTGGCCGAGGACGCGAAGGGAACCGCGTCTTCTGAGGTGCCGCTCGAGCCGGATTTCCCAGGCATGGCCGGGCGCAGCGTCCCCGTGGAGTCGGGAGCTGCAGTCCAAAGCCAGGTGAGCTCAAATGGTGGCAACCTGAAGTTGTTCTCTGAAGACCAAAGCACCCTGGATATCCTCCAGGATTTGGAATTGCCGCCGGTGTCGCCGGGCAAGGAGCCCAACGGGAGCCCGTGGCGGCTGGACCCGTTGCTCGATGACGGTGGCTTGCTCTCCCCCATATCCGCGGACGACGCCTTTCTCCTGGAAGGAAGTCTCGGCGAAGACTGCAAGCCTCCTCTTTTATCTGACACTAAACCTAAAATTAATGACCGTGGTGACCTTTTACCCAGTTCCAAAATGCCAATGCCTCAAGTGAAAACAGAAAAGGAAGACTTCATTGAACTGTGTACTCCCGGCATCAAGCAGGAAAACGTGGGCCCGCTGTACTGCCAGGCCAGCTTCTCCGGGCCGAACCTGCTGGGTACGAAAGTCTCGGCCATCTCCATCCACGGTGTCAGCACCTCTGGGGGACAGATGTACCACTATGATTTAAATACTGCGTCGCTCTCTCAGCAGCAGGATCAGAAACCAATTTTTAATATCATTCCATCTCTTCCTGCCGGGTCAGAAAATTGGAATAGGTGCCAGGGATCGGGGGACGAAGCATTGGCTCCGCTGGGAACGCTCAACCTCTCTGGCAGACCTGCTTTCTCTAATGGCTATTCAAGGTAATTAGTTTGTGTTGCTCTTTATTAAAATGCTTCAAGTGTGTTTAGCACAACTCCATGCGTGCTGGTTTGTTGCTTGGGCTTTTTTTCCTTTTTTTTTTCTTTTTCCATTTGGTATGTGTGGCTGATCAGACATCACTGGGGAGTGTTTATCCCACAGTACAACATCAGCTTTAAGCAACTACTCAATTATTGGTATTAAAGGGAAGAAAACTGGAGGGAAGCTGGCGTGCTCTAAGAAGTAAATAAATAAAAATAAAACGTCCAAGATGCAGCCTAGAGGAAAAATCGAGTATGTGGTAGCAGGATCCATACACAGGCAGTATGGAAGGAAGTATTTAAATGTATACAAAAGCTCCTTCGTTCCCAGGGGTTAGAGGATCAATCACTGTGGGCTTTTTTTTTTCCTTCCTAGCATTACTTAAATGTTATGCACAAAAATAACTTGGTTGCTGGGTAAATTTCTAGAATTACGTTTAAGCTGAACTCGAGTTTTCGCTGTGCTCGGTATCGCATTTACCTTACATGGACAAAGAAAATTCCGAGTGGGAAATGCTCAGCAGCTTGTTCAATAACTGCCTTTAAGGAGATAAGAGTATTTGCAGTCAGACTTAAACGTACCTGGAATTTAACTCCAAGTAGAACGGCAGGAGGGCTGCTGGGAGGGGGTGTGGGCAGCTGGTTCCTACCTGTGGCCAGTGCCTTGGTGGTTGTGTTTCCTGGAGTGATGCAGAGGTGCAGGTGTTGCAGGGAAGCGCTGCTGGAGGAGCAGCGTGGCTGGGGCAGCTCTGGGGCAGCTCTGGGACAGGGGTGCTCGGCTGTGCCACCGGAGCAGTTCTGGTTCCAGGGGAACGCCCAGCTCTGTGTCTCCCTCAGCTGCTCTGTGTTCAACAGCTCCTTGCAGGAGCAGCCTTCCCGGAGGAGGATTTGTGGAATCTGTTAGAAAATGGCCCTGCAAGTGCCTCTACAGAAACCCGGCATTTGTAGGCTTTTAATGAAGGATCTGGTTTTACATTCTGGGTTTTATTGCTCTGCTGACAATTGGATCCCCAGGGTGTTCCCACCAGTCCCGGGGCTCTCCCTGCACAATATTTGCTCCATTTTCCCATGGCTGGAATGAAGTGTGCGAGGATTCCTTCTTTGTTTCAGTTAGACAGCTTTTAGCTTGCTTTCCTTCTCAATTTCTTTCATAGATTTTGATTTCTGTTCTAAATGTTTGTTGGTTTGTTGTTTTTTTTTTTTTGAAGTGTTTAAAGCAATTTGTAATGTAAGTGATCCCAAAAAGAAAATCAAAATCTGTGGCTAGACTCCACCTTGATACGTGAACATTGAGCGTGTCTTACCATTTATTTCAACAGACTGGATTGTGCTAACCTTTTGCATAATTAGTCCAGCTCTGTGTTGTGTTCAGTTTGTTTCGTGGGGTTTTTTTTGGGAGTTTATTTCCTCTGTTCTTACTGTATCTTTAATGATAATCATAAACTTGGTGTCAAAGCAAGAGATGTTTCTGCACTGGCGAGGAGGCTTTCAGGGACAGTTGAAACAAGCAGATTCCCCCAGGTAATGCCAGTGTCGCTTTTGAGGGTAATTCCGAGGAGGTGCTGCCCGGGCTGCGCAGGCAGAGCTGTGTCGGGGTGGGCAGCAGATGTGTGCCCGGCCCCGCGGAGCTCAGGCACCGGCGGCGAGTCCTGTGTGTGATCCTGGAGGGATGGGAGCTCCTCTGGGCTGTGAACGTGGCAGAGCTGCTCCTGGAGGGAAGGGGCAGGTAGGGGGAGATGGTTTGGGCTGTCTGGAGCAGTTTGGGGCAGGGCTGGCAGTGCCCGGGCCGGCGCAGGGACCGTCCCGGAGCATCCCGGCACCAGCTGCCTCCTCCACTGCCCAGGGTTATCCACGCTGGGGCTTCAGCACTGACGTTCTTGCTTCCTGCAAGGTCATCTTACATTTTATTGCTTCCTTTTTGCTGTAAGATAATGGATTTTTTTTTTCTTTATGGAATGTGTAAAGAATTTCGAGGTGGCTCCTAGTAGAGCTTTGCATAAAAATGCATTATTCACAACTTTGTGGAAGCTGTTCTTGCTTCCCAAGGATTTTTATACACTCCAGCTACAAAATCCAGTTCTAAAAACAGCATTGTTTGGGTTTGCTTTATTATTTTTACTCTATAACATTCAGGCAAGTCCATCTTCCTTTTACAGTGTTTGCGGTATTAATGAACCCCGGGTTTGAAGCAGGAGTTTTTTTTTCTTCTTGAACCTTGCCAGAAATATTTGGTCTAAACTGGGTTAGTTTAAGGTGATGTATTGTGGATTTGTTTGTTTTTCTTGCAGAAGACTTAACAAAATTGGCATTTGTTTTAGAAACAAAGGAAGGACTCTCTTGCCAGGTTCCCGTGGTCTGGTTTTTTTTAGGTACTAAATGTGAGAGGTGGAGGCTGGGATTTTGAGAAGCTTCAGTTTCCAGGAGGAAATACTCTTTGGTGTTTGTAGAATTATTTGTCTACTAATAACATATTAATTGTAGACTGAACATAGGGGAAGAAAAGCTGCAGTTCAGCCCTGGTGTTCAGGTTGTATTTCATCTGCCTGTTTAATGGGAAACCTGGAATGTCCCTTTCTGTCCACTCAGGCTGGAATTGATGTCATGCCATTTCTGAGGGGTTTTGCTCCTCCAGGTAGCCCAGCATGCTGGCTTTAATGAGACGAGTGATAATCAGGCCCAAGAAAACCAATCAATTTGCAGTGAACTGCAGCAGGGATCCGGAAGCTAACAAGCAGAACGCAAACTTCAGGAGTTTGATTAATGGGAATGAATTGGCAATAATCAATAAGCTGCTGTCTGTGGAAGAGCCAGCCTGTGCTTGTGCTGAGCTGCTGAAGCACTGAGCTGCAGCTCCTCAGACTCCAGACCTGAGCAGCGGGGAGGCTCAGGACGGCTTCGTCTGGGATCTCTCGGGTCTCCCCTCGGAGCGAGTGCGGTCCGTGAAGAAGGTGGACAGAGTGAAAGGGAGGAAAAAGTAGGCTTACAGACATTTTACCTTAGATTGTCCTCAATGGCAGCGAGACAGCAGCTGGAAGAGGAGCAGATCGCGCTGCAGTGCTTCCCTGAAGGGCTGGAGGGTTGCTGGCGTCTGTCTCCGATGGGATGTTGCTGTGATTTACTGCACAAACCCAGGGAAAACCGTTCCATTTCAAGGAAATGCTTTTAGCAACGCACACTCGTGGGGCCTTTGTGTGGTATATACATTAAATCCTTTGCTCAGCTCCTATTGCTCTGACTTCCTGGAGATGTGGCTTGTTGTGGGGGGAGCGAAGGATGCCAAGAACCAGCCCAGCAATGCAGGGTTTGCTCCCACAGCCAGAATTCACAGAAACTGGGCCCCACTGGCACTGTTATGGCTTCTCTTATTACAGTTGAAATCATTCCTAGTACTTAAGCTTGTGGGGGATAAGGATCATTAAGGAAGTTTAAGAAAGGGCAAGAGCTGAGAGAAGCCATTAAAGAGGAGGAGAGTCTGGAAGGAGGAAGAGTTTCGCTGGTCGGTCCCAGTCCAAAGCCTTGCTTCCAAAATTTTACCCTTCTGCCCTTCTACCCTTGACTCTTTAGCTGGGATTCTTGATGGGCTCAGGTGCTGTGAGAAGGAAGGGGAAGAAAGGGATCGTTTGCCAGCAGTGGTAAAGGTCAGTTGTCCGTTTGTCTTGCCGCTTTGTTTCCCTCGGCTGCTGGCCAAGGCCGGTGGCTTGGCAGGGCTGGATGCAGTGCTTTCAGTGCTGCCTGACTCAGCAGAGTAAAATGTATGGGACATCCGCAATCGGGGCTTTTTTAATCATTCTGTATTGATATAAAAGCCAGGCCTGGTGTTTGGAGTGCTCAGGGTTCCAGTCGTCTGTGTTGTGATTTAACAACACAGCTTAATGTAATACTGTACTCGGGGCTTTGACTCTGGAAGTACATGGCAAAAAACCCCGTTGTTCTGGCAGAAAGGGGTGAATCAGGAATGTCCTGCAGAACGTGCTCTGAGGTGCTGTGAAAAGGTAACTGGATAAATGAGAGGTCATGCAAGATGTAATCCACTTTTCCCAGTTTTGGCTGATCCTTCCATCGAGTTCATAGCCAAGGAGGTTGCTGCAAGTCCAGTCCAAATGGTTACCTTCTGCAAATTTATTTCCCCCGACAATGATCTCCATGTTAAACTTAATTCTGGCTTATAAAACAGCCTTATTTTTGTTGTCCATACATTTTTTTTTTAATTAATCTCCATGGTTAAACCCCTTGTACTCTCCTGCTGCCAGTGAAGGCAAAGCTGTGGTTGAATGAGTCCTACTCACGAATCTTCCCAGAAATGTGAAATACAGGTATTATCCAACTCCTACACTGTGTGTTTACCATGCTAAAGATGACTTTTACAGTAGGAGCAATTTATCTGGGGGAAGCAAATTTCCCCTCTTCCTTTGATTATTGCTGCTCATTCTGGAAGTGAACAAGTGGTGCATATTCTGTGTATATGTAACTGCAGACTGGAATTATTTCTGCACTTTAAAAGGTTCCCAAGTCCTCTTTGGATTTGCATTCATTTTTGGGGTAGCTGGAGCCAACCCGAGTTGCTGCTGCAGTGTCATGTATGCACTCTGCAAACAGTCCCCATGGCATCAGTCTGGAGGAAAACGACATCCCAATAAAATCCTCTTTTCAGTCCAAGTTACGGGCAATGGGAAAAGCTTTGTAGAGCTGTGGTTACAATTACCTTGGGTTTGTGCTGTTAAAATAACTGAGTGTCACCTCTGGTGTAGGGAAATGAACTTGGAAATGCCTTTGTAAAGTGATCAGCTTGGAACTCAGGAGCACAGAACAAGTGTGTGTGCAACAAGGTGGTTTCTGGGCAGAACACTGGGATGTGCTGAGTGCTGTGCACCAGACCCAGGGAGTTTGGGTTAAGCTCTCTTTGGTTTCCCAGCCTTTGTCTCCCGGAGTCCTAAGTATACACAGATTTTAATCTATTTACTGAAGAATTAATGTGTGGCACTGTTGCATGTACAGATGATTGTTCTCATCCCAGGGATTTTCCGGCTGATTCACTTAGTGTGAGATCCGTTGATAACCATTTGTAACAGCCACTGTAGTGGGAGATCCACTGATGCCCTTCTGTAACACAGCCTTTGCCTAAACGGCCGAGGCCCTAGCAGAGCAGGAGTTAATCCTGTTCTCAGTGCTGGGTTCTGGAAATACTGGTCAGATGCTGTCAGTGGATGGCCTCGTCCCCCTGGGACAGGAGTGAACCAGTACAGCTGGAATAGATGACACACGCAAAAAAAGAATAATTTCATCTCATTGTCTTGGCTCTGACTCCAGAGCAGCTCTTTTGGGCTATCTGTGGGAAAAAAACAAAACACGCAGTCGATGGTTTGTTTGCCCCTTTGTGAGGGTGTGACCGGTTGTGGCTGTGGCATTGCTGGTCACCTGCAGAGGGACGTCAGCAGAGGGTCACCTGCACGGAGCGAGCTCCATCCGTGGCTTGGAGCACTTGGTACCCCAGACTTGAGGGGCAGCTGGAAGGCTCTGGCCATGCAGCTCTTGCTGCCTGTGGGCAGGAGAAGCAGCAGGTGTGGATTGTCCCCATGTGTAACCAGTCCAGCACCCAGGTCCTCACTGGGCTGTGAGTAACTCTGTCCCCAGAAGTGCAGGGTTGGGCTGGGAGGACAATCCAGCACAATTACTGTGCCTCTCCTGGGGGTTTTCCTCCTTACCTCATCTTTACTCCAAAGAAGGTGTTGTGCCTGTGCCTCCCATATCCTGGCCTGACTCAGCTCCCACAGACCTCTGCCATAATGTTTCCTGCTGGGATTCCATCCCTGCATGGAGCAGTGTCTCCCTGTGCTCAAGCCATGCCTGTATTGCTTGAAATAGAGCTATAGAACACCCTGACAGAGGATTTTCCTCCCTCTGCCGTGGGCTGGCCCGCTGGCTGTGTCACCTCCGTGTCCCAGAGGTGTCTGGCAGGAGCAGGAGGAGCAGCTGCAGCTCCTCTGGCTCAGGGAGCCGTAAGCCTGGAGCTGCTTTGGAATGCAGGGGATGGAGATGAGGTCGGGTTTTCTCACTGCTCGTGTGTGGAAAGCGAGTTTGGACTCCAGGACATGGTGTTACTTACCCAGGATATCATGTAGAGTTCTATAATCCTGGTGTCTTAAATCAATAATCACCACAATTGTCTGGATTTCTGGAGGAAATTGTGCTCTTCAGAAGTCGTCTTGACATTGTGTGTGGAGAGTGTTTCTGTACCAGCCCACTGCCTTTTTAATCCAGCCAGTGCCAGTGGGTCACCATTAAACCTCCAGGTTCCAGCTCTACCTGTGGAGCAACCAGCCCATGCTAAATCTTCCTAGAAAATGACAATCCTGATGTATTTTGGAAATTAATATCCCACAGACTTCCAATACTTGGCTGTGGGGATGCAATATCATACACAACTTCCCCTTTTTGACTAAATATCTTGGGTTTTGTGACGTTGGAAATGCAAAGGTACTGTTGGGGAAGGAATTCTAAAATAATGATCATGTCTTTCTTGAATTCAGTTCACTGCTACTGTAATTTAGTAGAGAAAACTAGTTTCATATTGGATTTTACAGTAATACATTCTTCATACTATTTGTAATATGTTTGTACAGTTACTGTGTGTCAGAAAGCAGCTGGAGATCATCAAATTTCTGCACCACGGTCACACAAGATTTAATATGAAGCTTGTGAGCAGCAGGGCGCCATTTACTCTTGTGTTGCTTTATTCAGATACTTCTTATTTCTCGTTGCTTTTATTTGTGTAGCTGAGTTTAAAGTTAGCAAGTATTGCTCAAGATGGGACTTTTTAGAAGGAAATGAGGGCACAAATGAGTAGTTTGCCTCAAAATACTACTTGAGAAACTCAGAAATGTGCTGTAGAGTCAAGGAGGAGCAAATCATGAAGTATCATTGAAGTCTGTCATCTATTCTAGAAGCAAATAATGGAAGTGATTTCATAGCTTCCTGGCTTGGTTTTCTTTTTTCCAAGAAACCTGGAAAAGGTCCTGTCATTGTCCCTACCCAGAAGATCCCTTGTGGTGAACTTCTGGGTGCAGCAGGGACTTCAGTGTTTTCTTATAAGAAACTTTGCAGGGGTGATTTGGGGGGGGGTTGGTGCGTGTTCCTGTCCCTGAATGATGAATCCCTGTTCCTGCTGGCAGTTCTCATGGAGAAGAGGGGCTGGAAGGTGGGTGACCTCTTTGCTCACAAGTGGGCAGCGGCTTGGCTGCGTCTCACTGGTGAGAGGGATGTGACAACAGCACATCTGGGGTTAGAAATTCGGTGACGTTTTTACAAAGTGAGGTTCTGCCCTCAGATGAGAATCCTCCAGGTGTTGCACGGCTCCTTTCCAGCTGTGTGAGTTGGGTATGACAGGGGAGGGCTGCCGTGGGTCTCTTCCTTCCCAGCTGACAGTGGGAAGGACACGGCTTTGCGTGGCGCGTGTGCGCCTGGCCTTGCTTTGGGCTTCAGCCTGCGAGGTGTCCCCTTGCCTTCCCTGTCCTTCCAGGCTGCTTTGAGAGCACCTCTGCGGGGTTTGGGGCTCTCGGGGATGTTTATTGCCAAGCTCCAGCAGGGCCGCTCTGCCCTGAGCCAGGAGTCTGGAATGGGTGACAGAACGAGCAGCTGACACGGGTGATTTTCGCCGTCAGGGCTGGAGAACCTGCTCAAGGTGTGCTGGTGTGTAGGGATGCAGTACCAGGGCCTGGGAGGGCTCGGCGTGGCCGGGGAGCCGTGCCAGGGCCCTGCTGCCACAGCGTGTCCGACACCGCGGTGCCACCGGCTGGGCTGGGGCACGGCCGGGACAGCGGGGGGCTGGGGGCTTTGGGGGGCTGGGCTGGGGGAGCTGGGGACCCTCTGGGGGGCTGGGGAGGGCAGGGGGAGCTGGGGAGCCTCTGGGGTACCTGGGGTGGGCAGGGGGAGCTGGGGACCCTCTGGGGGGCTGGGGAGGGCAGGGGGACCTGGGGAGCCTCTGGGGTACCTGGGGAGGGCAGGGGGACCTGGGGAGCTCTTGGGGGGCTGGGGAGGGCAGGGGGACCTGGGGAGCCTCTGGGGTACCTGGGGTGGGCAGGGGGAGCTGGGGAGCTCTTGGGGGGCTGGGGAGGGCAGGGGGAGCTGCAGGAGCCTCTGGGGTACCTGGGGAGGGCAGGGGGAGCTGGGGAGCTCTTGGGGGGCTGGGGAGGGCAGGGGGAGCTGCAGGAGCCTCTGGGGTACCTGGGGTGGGCAGGGGGTCCTGGGGAGCCTCTCGGGGTTTGGGTGGGCAGGGGGAGCTGGGTTGGGCTGGGCTCGGGGGGCTGTGCTGAGCTTGTCGCTGGTCCCCGCGGTCGCTGGTCCCCGCGGTCGCTGGTCCCCGCGGTCGCTGGTCCCCGCGGTCGCTCGTCCCAGCTGCGGTGTGGCTGTGCAGGAGGGGCCGTGTTCCGATGGATGCACTGCCAGGAAAGGGCAGGGGGATCTCCCCCATCGCTTAAAAATGGGGTGTGGGGGGGTGAGTACAGCTGTAATGTAATAACTCGACATTTTAGTTGTGATTTCGGTAGCTTCTCAGCTGGTCAGATGCTGTGAATTCAGAATGATGTGTTTTAAACTAACACACCTATCCACAGGCACGCTCTCCGTTGCTGTGTACCCATATATTTTTTTCCTCTTGCTCAGTTTTTTCCCTCCCCTAAGAGTTTCTGTTACCTTTCTGAAGCAATAACTTCCTAAAGCCATCAGCAAGGTTTTGAATTAATCCATGCTGAAAACGTGCACGTTCTGCATGCACATGTGTGGATTTGTTGTGCAAGAATGCAGTTCAGGCTTGTTAACTTCAAAAACAAAAACCAAAACTAAATAAAGAAAAGAACTGGCAGACTTGATAGTTTCATGTGGATTTCAGTTTGCATGTCGATTTCAGTTTCCTACTACCCGGCTGTTGTTTTCCCTCTTGTGCTTTTTTTCTGTGGGTTACTTTTGCTGCCAGGGCCTTTGATGATTTCTTTTGCCTGTTGAATTTCTGTTAATCTTGTGTTCCATATGAATTGCTCCCAAATCAATTGTGCTGTCCCCGTATGAGGGTGATGTAGGTATAATAAGACATTTTTTTCTGCATTTCGGCTCTCTTAAAACATGGACTAGATTAGAACATAAGGCAGTATGAGAAAAACAGTTGTATCTGAAAACAGACTTTTAAAACAGCTTTAACAATTAGAAATCTTAAACTTCGTGTGCAGAATAGTTTTTGGATGCTGAAGATGTATGGAATTGAATTTCACTTCACACCGTAATTTTAGTAAGATAATACATGTTTATCACCTGTTTACTGGGACAATGGCATAGTGGGGGATGTACTGCCTGTTGGTAAGGATTGGCAGTGACCCCAGTGATGGCATTGGAGTGGCCTTTGGAGTTCCCCAGACCTGGCTTTTATTAAAAAGTCATTTCCAAACAGAATCATTTTGGTTGGAAAAGCCCTCCTGGACCACTGAGTCCAAGCTGTGCCCAGACCCCTTGTCACCAGCCCAGAGCACTGAGTGCCACGTTCAGGTTGTTTTCAGTACCTTACTGGGATTTCCAGACATGAATTAAAATTAGTTTGTAGGGAATGCTCTTACATCTTTGCCTTTTGATTAAAAAATTATGTAATCCCATTTGGGGGAAAAGGAAGACTCGTAATGCTTTTGGGGTTGTTTGCTTTGACCAAACAATCCTGCTAAGCTGCAGGTTTAAAAGAAAACTGAAGGTTAAATTTATGCTCTTGTTTGAAGCAGCACGAAGTGTAGCTGTGATCCTGGATCACAGATAGGCTCTCCCAGCTGGACTAGCACTGCTGCTTTAATCCATATTTCAGCAAAGGCTTCTCTGACCTACTTTGTCCTAGCCCAGCCCAGGCTTTTGAGAGGTCCCTTGGCCACCCTGCCTGTGGGGGAGGTTCTCTGGTGTAGGGTCCGAGCCCTGCTCTGGTATGAGTTCCCTCGGTTTCATTTTCATGTCACTTTACGAATTCTGCCCTTCCTGGACACGTGTTTCTGCTAAGCCCCACACATCTGCCATTTTCTGAACTGAAAAGGAAGCTTCTCTGACACCTTCTTTTTCAACAAAACCCATCTAACAAGTTCTGTGCTGTCTTGGTTTCCGTAGCTGGAGAAGACAAGTCTGTTCTCATGCAGTGCCAGGTGATTTGCAAGTTCTGTGCATGATTTGATAAAAAATCTAGTGCTGAAACTGCCTCATCTAAAATGTAAGTGTTGTAAGAACCTGAGTGCTTGGAATTCTGTATTATGAGTAGCAGAGCATTTCTTTTTCAGCTCTTATTGAAGGGAGCAGTTAATATTAGGATGCCGGCACGACAACATCCTGAGTCATCGAGATACTTGACAGCTACTTTCCAACCAGAGCAACTGGTTTGACAAATGAGCTTGGACTTACTTTATCACTTTAAAGATAAATCTTTAAAGATAAATCTTTAAAGACTCTTTTAACACATTAAAGGTTGGGCCATGTGATATTTTATTAAATAACAATCTGGAGGTTTCTAAGTCCACTTATTTTAGTGCCTGGGCTTGTTCCGTGTTGCAGATCAAAGCCCGGCTGAGTCGCACGGCATACCATTGGGGAGGAGGAAGTGACTGGGTTTCTATTCCTGGCTGACCCCAGCCTCGGAACCGAGGAAGAGCTTTAAAGGAAATGCAGCATTCAGCTCTCTGAATCTTTCCAAGTATTCATAAGTGCTACCAGCACTGGCTTCCTGCATGCGGCGTTTCAAGGCGTGGACATTTTAAAGCTGTCCTAATTTCAAAATGAAAGGGGGCTAACAAGGGAAGCCCTAAAATTCATGGAAATAGCAAAACTTGCAGTTCCAGATTTTATCAAAAACATCCCGACCATCCTATTTTTGCCTGGCACGCAGCTCTTCAAGCCCAGGCAGGGTGGAAGGAGATGAGTGGGAAGGGATGGCCCAAGCCCAGTGGGGCTGCTGGCACATGGTCTGGGACCCTTCAGCCTGGGCAGGGCGAGCTCCATGGGATCAGTGCAGTGCCAGCGATCCCCTGGGCTGGGGTGGCTTTGCCCAGCAGACCTGGAGGAGCTGCCAGCCCTCAAAGATGCCTGCAGTGAAACCAGCACCGTGATGGGGCTCCTGGAGCACCTGCGGTTGCCTGGGACCTCGAGCACTGTGGGTTGGGAGCCCAGCTCTGGCCCTTGGCACAGGGGGAGGCTGTAAACCTGTAAGGTCACTGAGCACGTGGAGGCTCTTGCGAAAGAGCTGTCCTTGCTCCTGGAAGGAAAACATCCCCTCATCCAGCGTCCTGGCCTTCTCTGAGGCTGTCGATGAGCTGGAAGTTCAGTCAACCCAAATAGATTGGAATTGCTTTTTCTCCTTCCTTCAAGACTTGGACACGATTCCTTGCCAGAGGCCACTTCACAGGAAGGAGCCCAACAACTCCCCCAGGCTGTCATGGAACTGGAAGAGCAGTTTTTTATGGGCTGGAGAGCTGGGCAGTGGGGCAGGATTTGGGGGTGCTTGGTGAGGCTGAGGAGTGGCCGCTGGTTCCCTGCGGGTCAGCACTGGGCTGGGGAGGGAGCATGCACAGAGGTGTCTGGGTTAGCTGATCCTGAGCTGTTTTGGGTGCTGAGTGCCAGGCTGGAGAGCTCTGCCAGCAGAGCCGAGCAGAGAGGGAGCTGCAGCTGGAAATGTAAGGCTGTGAGCCTGGGGAACATCACCCGTGCACTGCTTGCGCAGGACGGAGCTCGGAGCTGCCGGCTGGGACTCGGGAAGGGCTTCTGGGTTGTCGCTGGTCCTCTTGGGGCACCCTTAGCCCAGTGTGCGGGTGGATGAGGGCGTTTGTCACCGGAAAGGCTGGAGGAGCAGCTGTGGCTGTGCTCCCATCCCAGCACTGCCCCTTCCCTGCTGCCTGTTCCTGAAAGGGCTCCAGGAGCTCCTCACTCCTCTGCATGGGTTTGGCTCCAGTGCTTAAGAAATTGTCCCCAGACTCCACCAGATAAGCAGCCAAAATGGAGGGGGGAGAGTGGCAAAGCCAGGGTGGTTGCAGTGATGTCCTCCTGCACATCACTTCTTTCCTTTCCTCGTTTCTGATACTGGGATATTCACATGTTTGTGTATTCCCCCCGCTCCATGTGTTAAATTCCATACTTCATTTTGTCTTTAAAATTTCAAATAAATCAAGGTGATTATAGGAAACAGGCACTGCCAGATGCTGCCTGGGAAAATTCCTAAGGGCTTGAAAGCCATCCTTCACTTCTTCCATGCTGTACTCATCATTCCAGAGACATCTAGGAAATTAAAATCTTCTATTATAAAGATGGGTTACTCTGTCATGCATATTACCATCAGTAGTTTCCCTGGCTGTCCCTGTTGGACCCACATGCTTTGGATTGCTGTACCAGCACTGAGGAATGTTCTTTTCACTCCTGTGCTGCTGCCACAGATGTGTTACCAAAAGCAGCCAGACTCCAGTTTGGCAAAAATCAATTTTTTTCACTAGTTTAACTTCAGGGAGATTGTAGTGAATAGAATGAATGTCAATATAATAGAATTAATACAAAATTTTAACTGAAGAGTAATATTTTGATGCATTTTCTACAAACAGAGCAAGAAGGAACTTTAGTTGTTCAAGAAAAATGAGAACTTTACCATGGTCTAGCCATTCCAGTAGTTTATTTTTCTTTATAGAAATATAGATAGAACTCGGAGCTCTCCTCTCGCCAGTCATTCTTTCCCAGGGAAGGTGATTGCGTTTGTTGTTGCTGTGTTAACAGTGTGCTGTGGTACTTCAGACTCCTGGTTTTGAAGGTGCATTCAATCCAGGGGGTTTCCAAGGTGAGGAGTGGGGCTGCGGGGAGGAGCTGCCTCTGTTGGGGTGTGTTTGGAACAGGCTGGGGCTGGGGGATGCCGGGGCCGATGCGAGGGCGCAGATCCCTCCTCAGACACCCCGTGTGTGCAGTACATTGTGTTACTGCTGTACATTTCCCAGGGTGATGATGAATCTCAACAGTTTTCCCAGAATTGTAGTTTTAGTGAATAAAGCTGTTCTCGATGCCGGAGCGGGGAATGGTGTTGGGAATCCTTTGCGTATTTCTGCCCTGAGGGGGTTTCCAATTCTTTCCAGTAGAAAGTCAACGTGCAGACACTGCAGAGCATTAATTGCTTGGACTTAGCCTCGCACAACATGTGAAAATTAACAGTAATACAAACAAGCTGGTGATGAGATGCTGCCCTAGGAGACGTTGTGTTAAAATGACAATCACTGGCTTCTCCAGCCCGTATTTTGAAGACCTTTTTGTGCCCATGAGTGAGACCAGGCTGGGAGCAGCTAATGGCTCTGTCCTCCATGGCTGCTGCTCTGCTCCAGGGCACGTTGCTTTGCTCTTATTTCTGGAGCTCAGTCAGGCTATCAGATCACTTCCAAAGCAGTATTTTTTTGGTTTAAGTCAGTCTTTGGGCAGTGGTATCCTTGCTGTAGGATGCCACGGTTTGTGCACGGAAGTGGAAGAGCAGAGCTGTGTCACTGCACACTGGAGCAGTTTCTCAAGGAAGAGCTGTTCCACTGTTCTCACTGCCCTGGACTACCTGAGATGCTTCTTCTCACAGCCTGTCTCTTGGCCTGAGCACTTGAATTTCTTTGGACCTGTTCTAACCAAACCTGTTGTCTTGTTGCTGTTATTTTCCATTCACAGAAGATCTGCAGAACGTTATTACTTTCCTCTTTCTGCAGGTGGCTGAGCTGCCACCTGCCTTTATTAATGCCTTTGCAGCATCATGCTCATCAAGCTGCTGCTGTCTGGGGAGGGGCTGTGTCTCTTACCACCCTCCATCTCAAAAAGTGGAATCAAATATTTGATGATAATTTTGTAGCACTCCAGCACTGACACATTCACCTTTTATTTTGGATCCCTGAGCTGGTGAAGTTTCTACTTTCTTTTTTTATTATTGCCGGCACAGTGAAGACAGGATCACAGAATGGCTTGGATTGGGAAGGACATAAAGCCCATCCAGTGCCACCCCTGCCATGGGCAGGGACACCTTCCACTGTCCCAGGCTGCTCCGAGCCCTGTCCAGCCTGGCCTTGGGCACTACAGGGGCAGCCACGGCTTCCCTGTGCCAGGGACTCATCCAAAATCCCATCTAACCCTTCCCTCTGTCAGTTTAAAGCCTTTCCCCAGCCCTGTGTAAAAAAGGAAAGTGCCCTTTGTCTCCTTCTAAGTAACCTTTTGCCAGTCCAAATTTTAGTTTTCAGGCCAGTCATTCTGGATTTTGCAATTGCCTTTGATAAATAAGCAGTGTCTGGGTTTGCATTTGACAGGACAGGCGTGTCGGAATTCACTTGGTGAATCCTTTTGCCCAGTGAAAACTGCTTCTTCACCCTAGTGATGCCTTTTTCTGTTAAATCACCAGCTGTGATTATCTCTCTTACCATATGGGAGTACATTTTAAATTTTCTGTTATGAAACTTATATTTACTTAGATTAGAAGGCAAATATAGAAGGTCTGTATTTGATGTTTAATATTTTTAGAGAAGTAGGGTGCCGGTTTTGTCTCTGGGTAGACATGCAAATGTAAGACAAACACTTTGAGCCACAGGTTGGAAGGCTGTTAGTCAGTCCCAGCCTGTGGGACAAGATTAGAGTGTCTGGTTGTGAGAGATGGTCAAGGACCAAGTCTTTTTTTTTAACAAACCACGGGTTTTGTAACTGTCCACATGAAGGCAGGGAGAACTCGGCCACTATCCCCTGCCAGCTCCTTATCAGCTCTGCTGCAGCCTGTGCTGCTGGAATCACGGAGCAGGATTAGCTGGGGCTGACGTGCAGCTGCAGATCCAGCCCAGCAGCACCTGGGCTCAGGGACCCTCTCCCCGTCTGGGCTCAGGGACCCTCTCCCCGTCTGGGATCAGGGACCCTCTCCCTGTTTGGGATCAGGGACCCTCTCCCCGTCTGGGCTCAGGGACCCTCTCCCTGTTTGGGATCAGGCATCCTCTCCCCGTCTGGGCTCAGGGACCCTCTCCCTGTTTGGGATCAGGCATCCTCTCCCCATTTGGGATCAGGGACCCTCTCCCTGTCTCTGCACGCCCACGGAGCCCCTCAGGCTGGCCAGCAGCAGGAGCTGTGTGCTGGCCGTGGCTCCTGGAGCCCGGGCTGGGTGTGTGCAGTGAGCTGAGTTCAGCTCAGCCTGCCAGGGGGGTGCTGGTGGCAGAGGAGGGGTGCTGGTGGCAGAGGAGGGTGCTGGTGGCAGAGGAGGGGTGCTGGTGGCAGAGGAGGGTGCTGGTGGCAGAGGAGGGGTGCTGGTGGCAGAGGAGGGGTGCTGGTGGCAGAGGAAGGGTGCTGGTGGCAGAGGAGGGTGCTGGTGGCAGAGGAGGGTGCTGGTGGCAGAGGAGGGGTGCTGGTGGCAGAGGAGGGGTGCTGGTGGCAGAGGAGGGTGCTGGTGGCAGACGAAGGTGCTGGTGGCAGAGCCCCTGCTGTCCCTGCTGCTCCCAGAGCTGCTCCCAGGCTGGCTTTGGCAGCAGCAGCTCCCGCAGTGCTCGGGGTCAGCAAGGGGCTCAGCCCAAAGCTTCGTGCTTTCTATGGCTACAAGGGAGGAGAAACTGCTTGGAGAAGCCACTGCTCCCTGCTCGTGAGGGGCAGAGGCACTTCCCAAAGCCGTGCCAAGGCTCCAGCTCCCCTGGCACATGGCTGCTGAGGCTGGGACTGGGACACCAGCACTGTGACTCCCAAGTGACGTGAGCGGTGAAGGTGCTGTGACAGTGTTCTCTGTACACTATAGGACTTGGCTTGTGGAATACTTGCCAGACCCCATCAGCAAGGGTTTTCCACTTGAATCACAAGATTAAGATTGGTTTTAAATAACTGAGAGAGCTCTTGGAAGGAAGCAAACATCTGTGTTGTGTGTCTGCTTCAGGTTTGCATGTGCTCTGTACTTGTGCTGGCTCAAGGAGCACGGAATCCTGAGAGCTGGAGTTTTACATGGGGGACATGTACATAGCAGCATTATTTCTCTATAATAATATAATTCCTGCTTGTTTCTAAATACTCTTGCTGGTTTGATACGTAAGAGTTTTAATTTGACGCTGGATTCTTTAATCACTGTATATATTCAGAAGTGAGTGTAGTAACCATCAGCAGTGAATATTTTTATTGTTGTCTATTTGTTCTTCCTTCCTCTCTGACCAGAAAACTCGGTTCTTTTTTGCATTTGGGGATGCACTCTGGAGTTATCAGTGGTTAGACAACAAGTAAACACGTACTGTACATGGGCTGCTGGCCAGCTGGCCCTGGCAGCCGGCAGCTCGGGACTTGCTTTCAGCCCCAGAAGAATGCCTGTTTGCTTGGTCATTTCCTTTCCTTTCAAATACAAAAAATAAAACTTTTTTCCTCCAATTAAATTGCTTTCCTGGCCTAAATATTGAAATTAAGGAGAGAGCTCCTTAGATATTGGGGCTTGGGCAATTTGGGAGGCAGCTTTTGAGTTTGCACAGAAGCCCTCAAGAAACAGTCGCTGGGCTGGGAAGTGACTGGGCTTGAAATTCATCCCTTTTTTCCCCCCTTTCTTTGTGGGGGAGTTCAACACTGAATTTCTCTCCCTGGCTGAGGCCTGCATTGTCTGTGGCAGCTGTGCTTGCCCCGAGAGTGGTGGTGGGGCACACAGAGCCCTTGAGGGGCAGTGCCCTGACCCCCCATGGGCTGTGTCCCTGAGGCTGAGATTTTTCTCTGCTTGGAAAATCCCCTTTCCTGCATGTTTTGAACTCCAGGGTGGGGAAGGCAACTCAGAACATGACCTGAAGCACCCTGGGACATACCTGGCCCCAGTATCGTGGTGTTTTGCAGCACTGTGACTAGTTTTCATCCAGTATTTGAGCAATCACATTTCTGTAATGTGGAGTTAAAAATGTCTATGCTGTAAGCTGGAGAATAGTTAGACTGAATGCATGCCTGTAATTGATCTTTTTGCTGGTTATTATACTAAAGACCTGCCAGGAAATTTGCTTCCTTTCCCGCATCCCTTTCCTTCTCCCCTCAAAATGTGCTCAGAAACTCCAAAACAAAATCCTTCTGCTGGGAAAGCCTCAGCACGTGAATCGAGGCTCGTGGTTGTGGCTCCTTCTTTGATGTGAGAAGGATTTTTTCAAGGGCACCAACACAATGTGTGTATTATTCCCTCCAGCTCATGGCTTCCTCAGCCTGGGATAATGTATGGGCAGGTTTGGAAAGAGATGCCAGGGAGGTTGGGAGTGCCCATCCCTGGAGTGTCCCAGGAAGGGCTGGAGGTGGCACTCGGTGCTCTGGGCTGGGGACAAGGTGGGGATTGAGCACAGCTTGATGACCTCGGAGGTCTTCTCCAGTTTGAAGGATTCTGTGATTTTGATGGCATCCTTTCACCAGTGTTACATATACCAAGGAGTTATCGTTGGATGTTGGAGTAAATCTGCTTTTGCAGGGAACTTCACAGTAATCGTTTCTTACACAGCAGTCTTAGATATCATCTCTCTTCTTGACTCCAGTTTGAGGTGAAAAAGAAATCAGAGGGTGCCTTGGCAATGGGATTGAAACAGCAGCACAGGTGATCTTGGGGTTAATTTACTTATTCTACAGAACCCTATTTCCAACTTAATTTTATCTCTTCCTCTGATCTGTTGTCTCTGTCCATGTAATGCTGTTTTGCAATAGCAGTTGCATTTCTGGCAACTCCTGGGCTGGTTTTGCCTCCTTGGGGTGACAGAGCTGCCTCCGCAGAGCGCAGCTGCCCCTGCTCGTAGGGCAGTGCTCCGGGGGAGGCTGGCTTGGAGCATATGGATGTGTCTTCTGAGCTTCTTGAGAGGCTGCAGAAAGTCTGAGCAGAGATCCAGCATTCTGTATCTTGGGAAATCAAAATAGCGGAGGCTTTCAGGAGAGTGAAGGCTGATGATAGGAACCACCTTCTTTTCCAGCTGCCTCCAATAAATGTCAAGTAAAATGCTTATTTTACCCACCAAGGGTGTGAGGGAGTTTGCCTTTAAAAAGTGTGTAAGAACTTTCTTTTCATATTGTAATTCAGGGCTGAATTTAAAGGCTGGTTTTGAAATCAGTAATACTTAGTGGAAACTGGTTTTGAGTATTTTGAATAGTTTTCTTCATTATTAATTTCCATTTGAGCACTTTGAAGCCTATCAAGTCCATTTCCCGTCTCCACGATCACATTGAGATTACTTGGTGGTTTCTCTGATCTTCTCAAGGCCTTGCTTTCTGTAAATGACAGTCCCTGTGGTATTTATAAAACTGTTTTTTTTACTTGGTGGTGTTATTAAAAAATGTCGCGCAGAAAAAGTGAATCTGGGAGGAATGAATTTGGTTATTTCTGACTTTGCAGCACTCTTGGGTGGCTCTTGCTGGGGGAAGGAGGAGGCTGGCACCGAGCAGGAGAGCAGTAACCGTGGGTTTATTCCGTGTCTTGGGAGCACATTCCTGGCTGCAGTTAAGGCTGTAAGGAGCCCTCTGCCAGGCTGCCATGTGCAGGCCCTGCAGGGCTTCGGGCACCTGAACACGTTATGTTCCCATAATACACCGAATTTCTGGAAAATGCCTGTCCGTACGTGTAGGGCTGTGCAGGTGAACACGGCCACGGGTACTCCCCTCGGGGCTGGTCCTTAACCTCCTGCACCCTGGGAACAGTGGGCTGCATATGGAGCTGGGATCTGTCACCTGGTGTTAGCATTGAGACGTGGAATTTGTTCCTTGCTTCAACAAAGTCCATAAAATATTTCAAGTTCCTCTTACAAAGCTTAAAAACACTACCAGGTCATGGTTGAGGTTCAATCTAATTGTGAGATTTAGTTGGTAATTTCCTTTCAAATACAAAAAGTAAAACATTTTTTCTCCAAATAAATTGCTTTCCTGGCCTAAATATTAAAATTAGGGAAAGAGCTTCTCAGATATTGAGGCTTGGGCAATTAGGAAGGAAGCTTTTGAGGTCTTTGAGAAAAGGGCATGCAGGATCACAGAATTCCAGAATCACTGAGGTGAGAAAACACCCCCTACACCATCCAGCCCCACTGTGCCCCATCCCCACCTTGTCCCCAGCCCAGAGCACCTCCAGCCCTTCCTTGGACATCTCCAAGGGGACTTGGATGGGGACTCCAGCCCTCCCTGGGCAGCTCCTTCCAAACCTGTCCATACCTTATCCCAGGCTGAAGGATGCAGGAGCTGGGAGCAATAATATTTCCTTTTTCTTTTCTTTGTGCATCGGTTTAAGCCCATTTTCTCTCCCTGGCTGAAATCAGAAGCGCTGCTTTGTTCTTTAGCTCTTCTGCACATACATTTCTCAGCCCAGAGCAGATTTTCTGAGAAAAGACAGATTCTCTTCATTGTCAGCCCTTAAGTGAAGCTGAAGGAGAAGTGCCAGATGCTGCAGGATTTGTAATGAAAGTTGCAAGAATAAGCAGTCCAGGGAAACACTCATCATTGTCTCCTTGGAAAGGCCAACCTGCTTATCTCCAGCTGAGGTGAGGAGCTGCAGCCTTTTGCCTGGATCTGGTATTTCCTTATGGATTGTTGCAGGGGAAAATGGGGTGAACTCGTGACTTTTCCAAGCTTTTTGAAGCACCACAGCTTCTGAAATATGAGAAGTAGCAGCAGTAATGGAAGTTGGTGGGTCTGCTCTTGTTGTGTTATAATTTACTGTATTTCTCTCATGGTGCTTCCTGGGTTTTTCTTCCAGAACCAGCTGTAGGTTCCACATACAGCTTAGAGTACGAGGAAGATCTGTGTTACAGGTAGGAAAAGCTGTAGGTAATGATGGCATGTTCAGCATCACGAATTAGAAAATACCAAACTTAAGACATTCCTTCCTGTCACTTTGATGATAATTTATATTCAGGCGTTGGTTAATCTCATCTAAATTCAGACGTGCTGAGGACTCAAATTTAAGAGCATAATTATCCATAGTTCAGTTTTCTCCAGGAGGCAGTGGGGAGGAGAAACAGGCTTGGATTGTTCTTGGCTGTTCAGTGTTTCTCTGTATTGCCAGGTAAGTGTTCATTATAGCCATACTTCTAAAATTAGTACCTCTTTTGGTTCCTGAAGTGAGATGAAATTAATTTGGGGGGCAAAAATTACCCTAGATTTTTTTTTTTACTATTTTGTTCTTAGGAGGTGTTGGTTCTTTTATTTTTCATTTTCTGTGATGGTGGTTTATTTGTTAATAGTCTCAATTATACTTTACAGATTGGACGTTGAGACACTGAAATGTTATGACTGTATACATCTTGCATGATCCACATGTTGTCTTAACTTTTAACCTGGTTTGTCTCTCGGACAGATCCTTTATTACCTTGCCACGAGTAGATTGGATAGTGGAAGCTTTCCTAGGCAGGGTGGAAAGGAAAAGCCCCACGTGTGGTGGGATGACTCCATAAAAACCAGGAGCTCCTGTTCTCCTGGGAATCAGTGGGATGACTCCATAAAAGCAGAGGACTCCTGTTCTCCTGGGAATCAGTGGGATGGCCCCATAGCACCAGGAGCTCCTGTTCTGGGAATCAGTGGGATGGCCCCATAGCACCAGGAGCTCCTGTTCTCCTGGGAATCAGTGGGATGGCCCCATAGCACCAGGAGCTCCTGTTCTGGGAATCAGTGGGATGGCCCCATAGCAGCAGGAGCTCCTGTTCTCCTGGGAATCAGTGAGATGGCCCCATAGCACCAGGAGCTCCTGTTTTCCTGGGAATCAGTGGGATGGCCCCATAGCACCAGGAGCTCCTGTTCTTCTGGGAATCAGTGGGATGGCCCCATAGCACCAGGAGCTCCTGTTTTCCTGGGAATCAGTGGGATGGCCCCATAGCACCAGGAGCTCCTGTTTTCCTGGGAATCAGTGGGATGGCCCCATAGCACCAGGAGCTCCTGTTCTCCTGGGAATCAGTGGGATGGCCCCATAGCACCAGGAGCTCCTGTTTTTCTGGGAATCAGTGGGATGGCCCCATAGCACCAGGAGCTCCTGTTTTCCTGGGAATCAGTGGGATGGCCCCATAGCACCAGGAGCTCCTGTTCTCCTGGGAATCAGTGGGATGGCCCCATAGCACCAGGAGCTCCTGTTCTTCTGGGAATCAGTGGGATGGCCCCATAGCACCAGGAGCTCCTGTTTTCCTGGGAATCAGTGGGATGGCCCCATAGCACCAGGAGCTCCTGTTTTCCTGGGAATCAGTGGGATGGCCCCATAGCACCAGGAGCTCCTGTTCTCCTGGGAATCAGTGGGATGGCCCCATAGCACCAGGAGCTCCTGTTTTTCTGGGAATCAGTGGGATGGCCCCATAGCACCAGGAGCTCCTGTTTTCCTGGGAATCAGTGGGATGGCCCCATAGCACCAGGAGCTCCTGTTCTCCTGGGAATCAGTGGGATGGCCCCATAGCACCAGGAGCTCCTGTTCTGGGAATCAGTGGGATGGCCCCATAGCAGCAGGAGCTCCTGTTCTCCTCATAGCACCAGGAGCTCCTGTTCTCCTGGGAATCAGTGGGGTGACCCCATAGCACCAGGAGCTCCTGTTCTCCTGGGAATCAGTGGGGTGGCCCCATAGCACCAGGAGCTCCTGTTCTCCTGGGAATCAGTGGGATGGCCCCATAGCACCAGGAGCTCCTGTTCTCCTGGGAATCAGTGGGATGGCCCCATAGCACCAGGAGCTCCTGTTCTGGGAATCAGTGGGATGGCCCCATAGCAGCAGGAGCTCCTGTTCTGGGAATCAGTGGGATGGCCCCATAGCACCAGGAGCTCCTGTTCTCCTGGGAATCAGTGGGATGGCCCCATAGCACCAGGAGCTCCTGTTCTGCCAGGAAGGGCCAGCACAGCAGATCCCACCTGACACCCCGCGGGTCCTGCTGGCAGCCCTGCACCTGCAGCCACAAACCTGTGCCAGGTGAATCCCTGTCCAAACAAGGCCTTATCTGCAGGTTCCCGCAGAGCCCTCTCCTCACAAAGAGTTAAGTGTGCAGTCAGAGCTGGGTTTGTTCCTGTTGCAAATGTGTTTGTCAGCGTGACCTTTGTTTAATGTTTCTCAGACAGAACATGTAAGTGACATAGGAGCAGTTGGACATTGTCAGGCAGGTTTTAGCCTGGAAATACAGTGATGCTTTGGTCATACATGTATTTATTACACCTTAAAAATACTCCTGGGGTGGCTGCACCTTCTGGGGGCTGTTCAGAGCCTGGGTGGGAGTGCTGTGCTGGGGAGCCAGGCTGGTCCCAGCCTCTGCTCTCAGAGCCCTGGCTGTGCTGACATGTCTGGAGTCTCACGTGCTGCTTTGCCTTGAACCACTGGTAAAAACAAGGAAAGATTAACCACTTTTCTGTTTCCTAAAGGTGGTTTGTTTCAGGGCTAATTTCTCTAAAGCCCCACGAATCTGAAAGAAGCTTTTCAAGGGTAGAAAAGCTGTTTTTCTGAGGGAACCTCATCCCTGCATTGGAGTTGGCTGCGCCATTGGATCAGTGTCTCTCAAAGATGCAGTAGCAGTTGAAGTTATTGTGCTGTTAAAGCAAGACAGAAATGCTTGTTGAAACAAGGATGTTGTGTTTTAGATAAAAGCCCCTCCATGTGCTTTTCATTTGTAAACTGAAGGCTTTGTGAATGTCAGCATCCCCTGTTATTTGGAAGCTTGTTTGGTGTGTGTGATTGCGCCTGTGTGGGGTCTGCACCCTGGGAGTTTCAATGCTGCTTTGGTTTGTTTCTCTGGTACTTGCTGCTGAAAAAGCTGATTATGAAGCTGAGACTGAGGTAAATGAAGTTGTACCCCAGTGAGGTCTTCTCAGTAATGTCTGATTGAAATGGATCTTTTTTTTTCTCCTTTGCTTTATGTTAATATTTTTAAAGGTGGGATTGTTGGATTGACTCATCACCTGGTGGGTTGAAGGAATTGGCTGATGAACTTTCATTTTTTCCTACCCTGTCCTGAGTCTGGCTTTGTCAGGTTTTTGTCTCCGATACACTCTTTTCAGGTGCCCATAGCTTTGAAACCTTTCCTAGCTGCATCTCAAAAAGCATTTTTTGATATTTTTCTATAGTTTGATTTCATCAGTAATATGGGAAACAGACTGCCATACCTGTTCTGTCACCTCCTGTGTCATTATGCTTATGTAAGGATATAGGGACTTAGGGACTAATACAGTGTCTTAAAACAGAATTAAACACCTGTTTTCTTCAGGTGCTGAGTAGAGTGAGCTCACCTCCCAAACCCAGCATGCAGTGAATTCTGCCTTTCCCACATTTCAGCAGTAAGAGCCCAGTAATTTTTCCGTAATACAACAGCTCTCTTACTGGAACAGTCTTTAGATGACTTCAAATCCTGTTGCAGCTGTGAATGCAATGTATACTCCTTTGAGTAAATCTTGGGTAATGACCACAGTTAAAATGCTTGATCTGAGCTGTTGTGACATGTTCTAATTCAGGAAAAGAAACGAGTTTCCCAGCAGGAAAGTTTTTAATACTTTGCGGAAGGAATGTTGGGATTGCTGCTGTTGGACACTTGCAGTGGGTTCGGCCCCGAGGACGCAGGAGGAGAGGGATGGTGTGGAGACCTCGGGGTCTGTCTGTCTGTCCCTGTCGTGGTGGCTGTGGAGAGAGGTAAACAGCCCATTAATGAAGTTTACAGATGGAGTTTAATTGGGAGGGGCTCCCAGTGCTGCTCAGGAAGAGAAAATACACAAAGAGGCAGAGACGAACAATGTGGCCAGGAAACAGTGTGAGGTTCAGCGAGGAAGGAATAGAGCTTCCTTCAGCTGACAGGGAGGGGAGAGGACAGAGGAAAGTGGATAAAATAAAACCAGAAGCCCAGGAGAGGGAGAGAAGACAGAGCTAAAAGGATCATGGGGGGAAAAAAGCACACCACAAAGGAGCCCAAAGCCCCAAGGTGAGAATTGCCTGTAAAGGCCGGGTGTGGGCAGCAGGAGGGATGTGGTGAAACATCTTTATAGTCTTGAGTGTGTGACATGGTTGCCAAGTGGAAATAAAAGCAGGTAATAACCTACTGTGTGTGCATGTTATAGCAGAAATTGTATCTGTAATTGCTTAACAGTGTTGACAAAAGTAATTACAGCACTCTACTGGATAATTCAGTAAAGTTGACTTAAAAGTGCCTTGGAAATTACATACAATATACATGTCATACAGGTCTGGGGTGCTACTCCTTCCTTGGCCTTCTGAGAATATTACACAAGTTTCTGTGGCTGATTTTGTGTCAATAAGCAAACTTAGGATGTGCTTTTCTTCCTGTTCATGCGGGGAAGAGTGGTTTCGTGTTTGTTCTTTGCATCCACTGTGTCGGGGCCAGTTAAAGTGCAGTGAAATTGTGTTCTGAAGGGTGGTAAATCTCATTGTAAGAGTTTGGGAAATGGTTTTTGAACAGATTCACTCCATTTTGAGCTCTGTTATGTAGACACACTGATCTGGATATGAAAGATAAAATGCACCAAGAGCTAAATGTGAAACAGGAATGAAAAGCTTTTTGTAGGGTTTGGGGGGAGGCCTCGGCCTCTCCCTCAGGGCCCTGCGCCATCACCGTGCTAGTCCGTCAGCAACTCTCTGATTTTTAAATCAACAGGAATTTTGAATTTGCTCCTTGTCTTTCCTGCAAGAATTCCTGTTCCCTCTGTAAGGTGGTAAAGAAGAATCTCTACCCTTTGAAGCGACGTCAGTGCTCATGACTAAATGGGGAGCATCATCCACACGAGCTGGCGCTGCACCTCGGCTCGGGCCCGTGGCGCTGACAGCAGCTTGCAGTCGTCATCCTTGTGACTAAGATCTCAAAATCATCACAAGTGTTTTTGTCTTCCAGCAAAGTACCCAGGATATGATGTTTTTACTGGTTTTTGTTTGTTTTTCATGCTCTTGGAAGCCGTCACGAAAGCTGATTCTGTCCTGGCGGGTTTATTGTAGCAAAGCCCAGCCTCCCTTCCCACTGCTCTTCTCATTAAAGCCAGCTCAAGCTCCTCCTCGGTGATTTCTTTAGCTGATGATGAAAATAAGTGGATATAACAATGAATTTCCCTCTCAGGGGATGAAAACGTACTGAATACATACCTGAAGTTAGAGTGGAAACGCAGTGAGCTTAGTAAACAGTTTGAAAACAACAGGAATGAGCCGTCAGTACAAATTCCTGTTGGTAAATGCAAATGATCTGTGTAACAAGCTCATTTCATGTCACATCCATGTGGAAATAAACCAGTACAGTTCATGGGCTTCTCTTCTGCCAAACAGAAGGGTGTCTTCCATACTGAAGCAGTAACTTCTGGGGGTTAAATCTTTTCATTTTCAGTTGTAGGTTGAGCGGTGGCTGAAGCAAATGAGCAGTGTGCCCAATGCCCATCCAAAATTCAGGAATATTCTGCTGTTAAAAATACAGTTCTCATTCACTGGTTGATTTATTCTGGGGGAAAAAGTTTTCTTTCCTTCCTACAGATATTGGGAATATAACAGACATGTTTTAAACCACGAGGTGGGTTTTGATTTTTTAGTAGTTTCTGCTAAAAGCAAATAGCATTGAAGGAGACTATTTTTCTTGCTTACATGCCTTGTCTAAACTCTGCTTTGGCCGCTTTCTTTTTGGTCCATTGGTGTTTTTTGAGCTTCTGGACTTCTGTTCAAAGTTTAAAGAACAATAACCAGTCAAATGTAAAATAATGTCAATTGAACCAACTGATGACTCAACAGTCAACCAAGTCATCCTGGCCCTGCACCAAATGGACCGAGGCCAAAACCTAAAGTTGGCACCGGTCCCCGTCCCTGTTCTCCATAGATTTGCACTGAAGCAGAGCCCAGAGTGCAACACGTTGGTTAATATTCCATAAAGAAGTGCTGCACGTGTGAATGTGTGCCTCCCATTGAGAGAGCCCGTGCGGGGCAGGACCCCTGTGTCCTGCAGGGCTCCCTCCAGAGGGACAGGGAAACAGGGAAACGGGCTTTGTGCTCCGAGGAGTTCAGCAGCCTCGGTTGCTTCAGTATCACTTCCCCTCTGAACAGAGCTTCCTGGAAGGGCTGGAGGAGGAATGAAGGAAAAAGCATTCCTTTCTGCTTCTCTTGCCCTCTCTTCATCTTCCCCTTCTCCTCTTCTTCTTCCTGCTCAGAGTTAAGGTGCTATTTCTGCTCTGTTATTTGTGTTTGAGTTACATTACTTTTAGTTTCTTTATATTTCTTCTGGTTTTTGTTGTTGTAAAGCAGGAATTAGCTCTGCAGTGCAGGTAAAATCATGAGCTGGTGAATAAGTCTGTGTGTCCACGTTGGTACAACTCTGAGTCCAGACCGCTGTTCCACTGGCAGCAGGAGAGTCTTGATTTTATTGGGTTTTTTTTTCAAAATAGAAGAAATGAACTTACAAATTACAAGTCTAAATTTGTTTATATCTTGATGGTTATTTGACTGTGGAAGGACTATACTGCAGCTTTGAGGCTTTTCAGCCTGGAGAAGAGAAGGCTCCAAGGGACCTTGAAACCCCTTCCAGTGCCTAAAGGGGCTCCAAGAGAGCTGGAGAGGGACTTTGGACAAGGAGTGACAGGACAAGGGGGAATGGCTTCCCACTGCCAGGGAGAAGGGCTAGGTGGGACATTGAAGGGGGGGAGACCCTGGCACAGGTGCCCAGAGCAGCTGTGGCTGCCCCTAGATCCCTGGAAGTGTCCAAGGCCAGGCTGGACAGGGCTTGGAGCACCTTGGGACAGTGGAAAGTGTCCCTGCCCATGGCAGGGAGTCTTTAAGACCCTTTAAAATCCAGATAATTCTGGGATTCTGTGATTCTACTGCAGTTTAGTTTAATCTTTTACTGCCTTTCTTTCTGTATCATTAATATTTTTCCATGTATGTTAGAATCAGCTTTCCAGATGTCTCTCCCCTTTCCTAGCAGCATCACTTTGGCAGCCTGCACACAGTCCTGTGATTGACACAAGCACTGGACACGGCTCACACTGAGGTCATTAATGGAACAAGTGCTGTTTAATATTTTAAGTTCAGTTCCTCTGGTACAACATTAATGTGTGCTGGAATAAGGGGTCAGATCCGATCTATGCTGACTGTGGAGGAAGAGCCAAAATGCTGTGAGCTGCTCTGAGCTCTTGAATCTCCTGTGATCACTGCAGAATGTCTCAGTGCAGTTCTGCTGCTGTTGAATTCCAAGTGCTGGCCCACGGAATTGGTGTGTTAAAGGGTCAGTGTTAACACAATGCATTTTTGGGCAGTATCTTGGCTCTTGGTTAATTTGCAAGGTTCAGAAAAAGAAAAACCTGCTTCCAAGAAGGGCAAAGCAGCTCTGGGGATGCTGAGAGCTGAAACAGAACCCACAGAAGCTGGAAAAGACTTTTAATGTTATTGAGTCCAAGCTGTGCCTGATCCCCACCTTGTTCCCAGCCCAGAGCACCGAGTGCCACCTCCAGGGATGGGCACTCCAAACCTCCCAGGGCAGCCCCTGCCAATGCCCAACCAGCCTTTCCATGGAGAAATTCCTGCTGATGTCCAACCTGAGCCTCCCCTGGCCCAGCTTCAGGACATTTCCTCTCCTCCTGTCTCTGTTCCCTGGGAGCAGATGCCAAATCCCACCTGGGTGCCCCCTCCTGTCAGGGAGTTGTGCAGAGCCACAAGGTCCCTCTGGAGCCTCCTTTTCTCCAGGCTGAGACATTTGTTGGGATGCACTGAACATTTAAAAAAAATTTAATTCTACTCAGACTTTTGCACTTTATTGTAGAGTGCATTGTTTTGCAGCTGTCGTGGTCGTGGCTCACCTCAGTCTGTGAGCACGGAGCGTGTCCCTGTGCCTTCAGGTTTGAGATGATCCACAGGCTGTAAATATAGGTAGATCAAATAGCTGTTTTGTCATCCAGCAAAGCATAAGCAATTAGTATGGCCCAGGATAATTTGATTCCATATTTTTTTGTAAAGTTTGTATTTAAGTATAGAGGTGCTGGCTTCTGTCTGCGTCTTTTTTTTGCTTCCTCTTTATTTAGGGAAGGAAGGGTGAATGAAATTTAAAAAACAGCACAAAGCTTTGGAAAAGTATGCCTAAATTGATTCATATAGAAATGAGTTCTACCCTTGAAGGTAAGACTTTTTGGCTGCTTTACTGGAGCACTATAATAAATATAAAAGTTTAGAACATATAATTTAATTATCATATTCTGGCCATAAATGCTTTAAGTCTGTAGTACATTTGAAATCCCAAGAGCTCTGGCTGGGGTTGCAGCTGCAACATCAATTACCATTTATCCATTCCAAGAAAGCTTTGCCTGTGCCCTTGAAACCTTTACGTTCTGGAGAGGCTCCAGCGGGAGCGCGGCCGCTCCGGCGTCGCTCCCAGTGATGCCAAGATGGGAGCGGGCGCCATTTCACAGCAGGGCCAGGGCTGGCCTCGGGGCCGGTGCCTCTGGAGCTGCCAGCGGCTCCTCGGCGCCTCCAGAGAGCTCGGCGAGCCCTCGGCGGTCGGCTCTCGGGATTTGGGGCCCGGGGAGGGCTGGGGCGCCGCCGGCCGTGGGGAGCCGTGGCTGCCGGAGCGGCTGTGCTCCGTGTGCTGGGTTGGCCATCTGCACATTCCTCTTCTGCTTCCGTGCCGTTGGCATTTGCCAGCAGTCTTTGTTTGACTGTACAAACCCACAAGTTCTGCAGCCAGCTTTAGCTGTGTGAAGGGATGGTAAAAGGGGTGTTCTGCAGGTGGGGGATGATCCCGAGGCTTTGCTTCTTGAGGTGTCTCTCGTATTTTAAATGTTTCTGTTAGAACCGTGGCAGCGCCCTAGCAATATTTTCTGTGGCAGGGTCAGGAGGAGGGACAGTTCCTGCCCCTCTGAGTGCACACCAGGAGTTTCTGTGCTGTGAGGTTCTGGCTCTGGCAGTGAAGGAAATTCGGCCGTGGCCTTCCGGAGCGACACATCCCTCACGGTGGCATTATCTTGGCCGTGTCGTAGGCATGTTGCACGAAATGAGACCGTTAGTTCAAAAGCTGATTTCCTGGCTTATCAGGGTTTTTAATACAGTGTTTATCTGGATGTGCGATAAAGGAAACCGTGTTAATCGTCCTGGTTCTCAGAGCAGCTGGAAACCAGAAATGCTGGGGGCTTTTATTTACAGGCTTTGGTTAAATACTCCAGAGTAGATTTTTCAATTGTTACGGCATCACTGTGGACATGCTTGTCGTCAAGACCTGCACTCCTACCAAAACCATCCAGGCCTCCATTTTAGACAGAAAATAGGAAAGAGAACTGAAGAATGGGTGGGTCTGTAAGGAAGTTATGCGAGGGAGGATTTGTGGCTTTATGAGCAGTCAGCACCCCAGGACACCTTGGCTTGGAGTCTGTCACCATGCGCTTTGTGCCTCTGCAGTGGCTCTGTGCCCTCTCTGTGGCACCCAGCCAGCCAGGGCTCTGTGTCTGCAGAGTTCAGGCAGCCCGGGAGGAAAACCTGCGTTCTTACCAATTCTCAGTCTCTTCAAAACCAAGTGAAAACATTTCAAGACACAGAAGAAACTAATGGTTCAGGTTCTCAGCAAAATGCCTTTTTGGAATTATTTCAAATTGGCAAACACAGTTCTGTTTTAATAGTCATGGCGAGTCTAATGTCAACAGCCTTGGATTAAAATTTCTTCCTGCTTGAACTCACTACTTCCCTGCCTAAAAGGATATAAAAATAATTAATAGTTTCTCTAGTTAATGAAGAAATAAATAAACAATTCAAAAAATGTAATCAGGCGGTGTCCACAGCCTAGTGTTTACATTGTTCTCATTGCTGGAAGATAAGGAGGAGGCCCAGATGGCAATGACATTGAAAATGGTTTCTTTACTCTTAGTTTGGTGATACCACTTACACCAATAAGTAACTTGCTTTTAGGAATCCATTGATGTGTGGTGGCCACGTTTTGGTGTCTGGGTGTGTCAGCAGTGACCTCCTGTTTGCACAGAATGTGATCCAGGCTGGCCATCCCTTTCACACACTGGTGGAAAGGGGTGCAGGCTGTAGGCTGGAAATGATCAGTAATTTTGGTTCCTGAAAGTGTTCCCCTTGTCATTGTCTCTCTAGAGTTGTTTTTCATAGGATCAGAGAATCATGCAATGGTTTGGGTTGGAAGGGACCTTACGGATCATCCAGTGCCACCCCTGCCATGGCAGGGACACCTTCCGCTGTCCCAGGTGCTCCCAGCCCCATCCAGCCTGGCCTTGGCACTTGCAGGGATCCAGGGGCAGCCACAGCTGCTCTGGGCACCTGTGCCAGGGCCTGCCCGCCCTCACAGGGAGGGATTTCTTCCCAAGGCCTAATCTAAACCTGCTCTTGAAAGTTCAGTACTTTTGGATTTTCATTTAATAATGCAAAGCAACAGGAGGGTGCTGTATTTCTTAAGTTCCATTACAGTGTTGCTAGGTTCAGCACGTGGGGCTGTGCCCATTCCGTGTGTTGGGGATTTCTGTCCTTCCCAGCAAAGAGGAAAAGAAGAGAGACCAGCAATGTTCTCCTCAGCAGTGCCCTGCACTGGGCAGAGGTTATTTCTTCACGCTGTGAATCCCTCCTGCCCTGCATCTGCTCCGTGGCCATGGCTGGTGGCAGGGCCAGAGCCCGGTGCTCCCTGTCCGCGTGTCCCTGTCCGCGTGTCCCTGTGTGTCACTGTCTGTGTGTCCCTGTCTGTGTGTCCCTGCGTGTCCCTGTCCGTGTGTCCTGTCCGTGTGTCCATGTGTCCCTGTCTGCGTGTCCCTGTCCGCGTGTCCCTGTGTGCGTGTCCGTGTCCGCGTGTCCTGCTGCCCAGGCTGTGGCTGTGACCATCCCCCAGCAGGACCCCGGCACAGGAGCCGTCCCCAGCGCCGTTGCCACACCCCGGTGCTGCAGGTGACCCTTGAGCCGGGGTAGAGGTCTCTGGTCAATGATTAACCCTGCAGTGGCCTTAGTTAAACAGCTTGATTTCTGCAGAGCTCGTTACCGGCGCGGCATCTTCCTTAAGCCGTTCCATTTTGCCCGCTTCATTAAAACTGCCCGTTTCACCCCCTTCTTTAAGGCTTCCCATTTTGCCCCTTTATGTCCCATTGACTGGCAATGATAAACACATCTATACAAAGAAATAAAATCAGATTATATATTCATAATTTCTGAAAAATACATGGGAATGTACTAGGTTTAGTACCCCATACCAATACCTTGCCTCCCAAAATGAAATTTAATCAAATTTTTACCAATTTGGAACCCTGAAATTTGGGAGGTTTTTCCCTCTCTAATCTATGCTGCTTGATTTTTTTCTTTTATCTAGATAAGACTCACAGTTTATTAGGGTTTTGTTGACTTGAAAGCAATTTCTGTAAATACTGAAAGGTATTCCATTATTATATTATCTCAGAGTGTAATTTCCCTGCCTTACCACTTCCTTAGGAAGTGGTCATTTGCCTTTTACTGTGTATAACTTTATAGGTGAGAGATTTCTATTAAATGTCAGGCTGGTTAGCTGTGGCTGCTGCAGGAGCCCTGCTGCCCTGCAATCCCTCCTGGTGGTGTTCTGCAAGCGGGGCTGTCTGGCAGCTCTCCACACGGTTAGTAAATATTGCCCTTATCTGATACAGCCAGGCTGGGAAGATATGCCTGCAGCCCGGATTAGATTGCTGGCTACTGCTGTATTAATCAATGTAATCATTTATTTTTAGTTTTAGAAGTCATATCATCTGTTTTCTTTCTCATATTACATTTTCTGTGGTGCTGGTACAGAAAATGAGCCCTGTTTAAAAATTAAAGGTGACTGAAAAGTTTCAGTGGAATATGTTTGGCGCTGTCATGGTTTCCCTGACAGCTGATGAATGTTTCTTAAAAATGCTTTTGTCAGAAATTTGAGAGGTATAAAGAGTTTTATTTTTGTATCTAAATTAGCTGTCTTCAAAACTATACATAGAAAGATGTTTCCATCTTTTTAATAATTTTAATGAAGCGAAGTTCTCAAGTTACATATTCCTTATTTAAACTCATAGCTCCTAGCCTGTACTTCATTGCTTAATCTGAGATATTTAGTCTTAGGAAAGGAGCTATTGGGCCTAAACTTCTAGGGAAAATAAGGCATCTTAGAGTAGCCAGACAGTGACTGCTGCTTGTAGAAAGGGTATTGCTTGGATTTGAGGTAAGTGATGGGTTTGTTATTTGGGGTTTTTTTTGCACATGACAGTCTAAAAGTAGAGAAATAAATTTCTTTTTCCAAATATATCAGTAAGCTGGGGAGAGAAGAAAAAAAGAAATGAAAGAAGAAAGTAATATGCGTATGACATGAAAGGAAGCAAAGCTTTGAGGTCAAAATTCCTTTTCTGATGATCAGACAGGAAGGCTGTGAGAGAGCAAAGAACCAAGGGCAGCTCTCAAGCCTGAGGTTCTCCTCTCGTCTCTGGGCTCCTTCTGAGATCTCCACGGAGCAGCAGAGCCAGAGCCAGCGCAGCAGAAATAGATGTGAATCCTCAGCTTCCTTTCCATGAGGTCTCAGCTCCTGCAGCCGCAGAGCCGGGAGCTGCAGCGGGGCAGTTCCGTGCTCGGAGGGGACAGGGCAGTGCTCCTCCGTCCTGCCAGAGCTGTTCCTAGAGGTGCATGCACCTGAGGCAGGCAGGCCTGAAAGCAGGGTGAGCCTGTAACTAAAGGGGTGTGTTCCTATGGACATGGATTCCTGGGACTGGCTTGGATTCTGTTCTGCCGTGGCTCGGGCGCCGAGGGCTGCCTGGTGCAGCCAGAGGGTTATCAAAGCACGCTGCTCTTTAGAAGAAGACTAATTAACAGGAAAAGCCAGGAAAGCTGTGCCATGGCTGATGAGCAGGGATGCAGTCCATCAGTGAGCACTGCTCCAGCTGACAGACGCGCTGTGGGGGCTGGCAGCTCGTGGCAGAGCCACGGAGGAGACGTGTTGAACATTCCACGGATACTTCTGAACGCCGAGGAGCGATGTGACAGATTTGAGTTCTTTTCCAAGTTCTGGAAAGAAGCATGCTTCCCTTTGGGAAAAGAGGGGCCTTTTTCTTCCCTTTTTCCTCAAGTTTGACTCATTCTCCTCCATTCCTGCTGCCAGCCTTTCCTACTGAGGGCTTTGCACCACCCTTGTTCTGCTCTTACTCTGCTCTCCTCTTCCCACTGCTCTTGCAGCACGTTGAAGCTGCTGCTGTGTTCCTGTGTGGTGTTTTCTCTTCTGCCCAGCCCTCTCTGCTCTGAGACACAGCTCAGGTTCTCCCCAGCTCAGACACTGCTTTTAGGGGGTCTGCACATCCCTTAGGTCTTCGCCTGCCTTTGCAGTCTCATTTTTCCCCCTAACGCAAGTAATTATCACTTCTCTCTGCCTTCTGGTTCCATTTCTGTCAAAGTGAGAACTTCATTGACACGTTTATTGTGGTTTGACTTTGATCCCTCTGTGTTTGAGTGGGAGGATCCTGCTCCTTATCTTTTGATTGCCTCAATCCCTATAGGAAAGGATGAACACAATGGCAAAGTCCTTTGGCTCACTGATGGGACATTTCTCAGGTGCACTCTAGGGATGGGACATACGGACCTGTGCAAAAGCAGAGCTCCCAGCTGTTGGAATGTCTTCATTTGGGATGGAATTTTAAGGTTTGCGTGAGCGTGTTGGAGCTGTGGGTTTTTTTAAATGTGTGACCAAATCTGGTCAGACTTCCTTGAGGAGGGGAAAAGGAATTTTCCATGCAAAAGCCATCCCACATACAAATGCTAAGCCCACATCGGGGAATGTGGATGGTCTGGAGAGTTTCCAAGGAGAGGCACCAAAACCTTAAATAAAAGTGTCATTTTTCTAGCTTCATCTGGAGAGTGACTAGAACCCTGGTGAACAGGATTTTCTGTGAAAATCAGTTTCAAGTGAAGCAGGCAGTATAGAAATCATGTTTTAGGAGTTTCAAACTTAGCTGGAAATCAGAGAAGAGCTGAGGTTGGAAGGGACCTCTGGAGATCATCCAGTCCTACCTCCTGCCAAGGCAGGGTCACCCGGAGCAGGGGACGCAGGAACGTGTCCAGGTGGGTTTGGGATGTGTCCAGAGAGGGACACTCCATGACCTGCTGGGCAGCTGTTCCAGTGTCTGCCACCCTCCATGGAAGGAAGTTCTTCCTCATGTGGAGGTGGATGAACTCAACAGCTGGGCCTTTCCAGGGCTGTGATGCAGTGCCTGGGTCGTCTGTGAGATCGTGGTTGGTCTGTAAGATCATGGTTAGTCTGTGAGACCACGGTTGGTCTATAAGGTCATGGTTGGTCTGTAAGAGTGCCACGGAGCTCTATACAATCAGCCCCTGAGCTCTGGCCCAGCACTGCTGGGTCAGCACTGAGAATTAGGAGCAGCTCCAAGGTGATTAGGATGGACTGTTTGTTGTTATAAGAGGGATTTGGTTTTTTTTCTTAACAAACCAATCCTTCATTTGTAGCTGGGCTGGGTGTTTACATCCAGATCCTGAAATGAGGAGTATTTCTCACTCTTCTCCTAAACTGCTGGGGTGAAAGGATCACTTGTTACTGTGAATATTTGCTGCTATATGGCCCAATTTGCACAGCTTCTTGCATAACAGTTTCCCAGTAGAAAAGCCGGTGGTGGTGCTGGGAAGGGAGCCCTTGTGCAGGCTGCAGGGAATGTGGCAGTAATGGAAACAATATGGAGTAAGAGCGTGTTTAAAGAGTCAATTTTAAAGGCTGGGATAATTGTGCAAGAAACTTGGCTTCAGAAACGTGTAAGGGAAGGAATCTTGATGCAGCCAAATAGGCTGTGAAAAATCCATACAGCTTTAATGGGGTTTTACAGAAATCCTTGTTTAACTGTTTCTGGTGCGCTCTGTGTGCAGACCTGCCCTAGCGAGGGTGGGGACAAGCTGTTCCTGGCAGGTACGAGCCCTGTGCTCGCCTCTATCCCAATTAAAGGTATTTTTCTGCTTTGTTTCAGCCCTGGAATGAGGTCAGATGTAAGCTCTTCTCCATCCACAACCTCAACAACTACGGGACCACCTCCCAAGCTCTGCCTGGTGTGCTCCGACGAGGCCTCCGGGTGCCACTACGGTGTCCTGACGTGTGGCAGCTGCAAAGTGTTCTTCAAAAGGGCAGTGGAAGGTAGGACCTGCTTGGATGAGTTTGCTGCTTATAAGATCCCCACGCACATCATCCATTTTCAAGCCCAGCATCCATGGTTTTGCCAGAATCCTACTGAACATCCCATCCATTAGATCACTGATCTTGTCATAGTAAATCTCATTGATAATGGTGCATTATCCAAAGCACAGATTCCATTCACATTGATAAAATGCTCCCATTCACTCTGCGTAAAAGAATTTATTGTTGTTTTGGCTTTTGTCTCTTTCCCTGTTGTTTTTGTTTATTTGTCCTGTTTTTATACAGATATTTGTCTGTGTGCAATAGATTTGTAAAGTTTGTGATTTTTCAATTTAAGGTTAGTTGGTTTGTGTAGAAAACTTACATGGAACTTGGTAAATCTGTTGTGTGTGAGGTTACTGTAGTTTTCCTGTAAACAGTGTTGGTTGGTTGCATCCATGTCCCTGGGTGTTATTTGTAGGAACGCTGGGTACCAGGTACATGTGTGGGACTGGATCACTGAGATTTCTGTCTCGTTGTGATTAGAGAAAATCCTTCCGGAAAACAGAAGTGATGGAAAACGAACATGAATAAGGGCTGTGTGATTTTTGGGTGCGTCAGTAGCCATTTTGTAAGGGACTAGGTTGTACCTCAAGATCTGACCGTGCTTCAGTATCACATGCAGAAAAACTGGAGCATATTCCCAGTGTTTCTGGGCAGATGGTGATTCCTTAGGTCTGAAGAACATCATTCTTAGTTCTGGCCCTCAGGGTTTCGTGTCTTGTGCCTTCCTCGTGCAGCCCTCGCTGAACCAGGCTCTTTCTGCTGACATTTGTGCAAGCTGGGGTCACTGGAGGAGAGGGACGGCTGTTTGACGAAGACAAGCCACTATTCAGTCCTCAGAAGCAGCACTTCCCCCAATTCCTGGCTCACCGGGTGCCATGGGGAGCTCTGTGGAAGGGCAGAGCCCCTCGGAGGGATCAGGAAAGTCAAGCTCATGTCGTGGTTTCTGCTGGTCACAGAGGGGTGTTGGCTCTGTGGCAGCTGAAGTATAACAAGGCGGAATGAGCTCAAGTGCAAAGCAAATAATCATCTGTACCTTTGATTAAAACATGGTCACCAGAGATCCCTCAGAAGACAATTTATCAGGCAGCTGGAGAGGTGCCATAGCCATGGGTTTGCCTATTCTCAAGCTTAAATATATCACAAAAGTATTGATACTGGAAGGAATCACCCCAGTGATTCCTTTTGGGTTTGGCACACCATAAATCAGCTGTCTTGGTATTAAAAATGTAAGCAGGCTTGTGGCAATCAGTTCCTCAAGGCTCACCTCTGCTTCCATTTTGACTGTGCCACAAATTATCCCACTTTTCACCGAATCCCAGAATCATTAAGGTTGGAAAAGACCTCCAAGTTCATGAAGTTGAGCCTTTGACCGATCAGCTGTGCCACAGCACCAAGGCCTGAGCATCCTAAACCCTTCCATTCGATGACATGGGTGTTTGTAGGACCGCTTCCAGGATCCCTTCGTCCTAGTCCTCACTTCAAGGAACAAATAATTTGGTTTTATCTTTTATAGGCATTTTTTTTATTAGGAACACATGTAAAAAGAATTTGTTTCTGCAATATCCTTTTTATTAGTGGCTGCCAGGCACCTGTTAGTGCTCAGATCAAGCTGACTCTGCACACTCATTATCCGGCCTTTAGCCAAAGCCCTTTTTTCCACCTTTGCCTCCAGGCCTGTGTACTGTGATAGAAATAGTCACAGAAACTGGAAGTGTCAGAGTCTAGGAAGTCAATATAAAGTGCATTTTTTCAGCAAAGAGTAGAACCAGAGGAGAAGAGGATGGGTGAAGGTGGGACAGCAGCTGTCGATTTATGTGCAGTTCTTGAGGCAGACAAGCCTTTTCTTCAGGAGCCCAGGCTGGCCAAAGAGAGCATTTTCTAGTTCTGATTTTGTGGTGTTTCAGAGCCCAGAGCCCTCGTGACTGAGTTTCTCCAGCCCCAGCCCCGCTCAGCTCCCCGCCCTTCACCCAGTGTCCCAACCTGGATCCTCCCCAGCTCCTCACAGCTCCTCACACCTCCTTCCCTGCAGACTCCCCAGCACCTCTCCCTCCTGCTCTGCTCCAGATCAGCCTTGCTCGTCAGCACTTTCCATTCCATCTTCCGAAGTCCTTTGTCTGCAATTCCCAACCTTTTTGTAGGCTGCTGTGCTCAAATGGGCACAGAGCTGTTGGTGCCACAGTGCATCAGACCCCTGGTGCCAGCGGGGCTGTGGGCAGCGTGGGGATGGGGATGGGATTGGCCAGCCTCTGAAAAATGCCCCTGTGTGCCCCAGATCCCCTGGAAACTGCTGCATTGGCTCACTCCTGGTTTTTAGCAGAGTGTTTGTGGAGTGTCTGGGTTTGAGCAGCAGAGAGAACCGCAGCGCGTTCCTTTGGCACATCCCTGGGCAGCAGGCGGGCATGGAGCACCAACTTCCCTTCACTCGCCCCCAAAATGGTCACGTGGCAAGAGGCTTTGGTGTGGTGTAATACAAAGAAATAGTGTAG
Source organism: Anomalospiza imberbis (assembly GCF_031753505.1). Taxonomy (NCBI): domain Eukaryota; kingdom Metazoa; phylum Chordata; class Aves; order Passeriformes; family Viduidae; genus Anomalospiza; species Anomalospiza imberbis. Next base: position 18,091,608 of record NC_089695.1, on the reverse strand, counting down.
CTTGGTCCTAGAAAAGGCAGGAATAGGTGAGCAGTAAATACAAGAAAAGGAGCATTTGTGGAGAGGAAGCTCTTGGTTAGGAGCAGCTCAGGAGCATCCTCACCTGAAGTGTCTGTATTGAGGTGTGAAACTGTGGTCTCATCAGACAGCACGGAGGGACATGGAGCTGTTGTCTCTGCTCCACTGCAGTGCTGGCACGTGGGCATCAGTCATGTTTCGTGTGTGTTCCTGTGTGTTAGGATGCTAATGGCAGCCAGAATGGTGAGTGGAGGATCTGTTGTCTGAATTAACTAAACACAAAGCTGGCACAAGGGTCAGGAAGGCTTCTCTTCCCTGAGTGGAAGAGGTAGGGCCGTCATTCAGAAAAACATTCCTTGGAATATCAGCTTGAGACGCTTCACAGGAGAAGTTTGGCCAAAGCCATAGGAATGAACTCTGCATGCCCATAATTTTCACAGCTGACTTGTAAGAAATTCCTTCTCCAAGCTGTTTTCCTGTGAGAAAACTCTTGGACTCTGTTTTTAATAACTCAGTATTTGGAAAATCTGTTTGTTTCTCACAATATTGTACTGTCAGTACTTTGCAATACAGAGTAAAAGCCCAGGCTGCAGCTTTCTGCCCTCAGGAAAAACATGCTTTTTGACCCCTGTCTGGGAGAAGGATCTGTTCTTCGGTAATACCTTTCCCTAAATAAGTTACATTCAGACATTCATTCACATAACCCATATAATTAAGAATAGATACTTCTGTTGGCCTGCTCTAAGCAGCTAAGAAATACAGTTATTTTAATTTATGTACTTAAACTTGTCCTGTTTTCAGGGCCAGTTTTGCTCTGAATCTGCGAATCCATAAAAATGTCAGAGAATTTGGTTTGTCCAGGTCAGGCTGTAAGTTACAGGAAGGTTTCATGACTGTCCAGCTGATGAAGCTGTGTCTGTGTTCTGTAGAAATGTTTACAAATGTTTTCTCAGAATGTGTTTGTGCACATTATTTATGTCTCACGTCAAAGTATTTAGAGAAATGGGAAACCTGCTGTAGAAGGCAGCTTTGGTAAATGCAAGGGGAAATAGTTTTAAAACCAGAAGTTGCCTGGTGTTAACAAATAGAAAATAATGTTTTTACCTAAATGTATTGGCTTTGAGATCTAAACATGAGAAATGGGTTTGGATTGGTGAAGTCAGGTGAGCACTGATGTTTCTGCAAGGCACGCAGTGCAGCACGGGAAGGTTTTCAATGGTCCTGGCTGTCGCTGAGGGAAGGGCTGAGTGGGTCTGTGCCGTGGGGAGCTGACATTTGTCTGTCTGTCTTTGTGCCAGGGCAGCACAACTACCTGTGTGCCGGCAGGAACGACTGCATCATCGACAAGATCCGCAGGAAGAACTGCCCCGCCTGCCGCTACCGCAAGTGTCTGCAGGCGGGCATGAACCTGGAAGGTAACACTGCCAGCTGGCCGGGGCAATGATGGGGCAACTGCCAGGGCAGTGCTGGGGCAATGATGGGGCAACTGCCAGGGCAACGCTGGGGCAATGATGGGGCAACTGCCAGGGCAATGATGGGACAGTGCTGGGGCAATGATGGGGCAACTGCCAGGGCAGTGCTGGGGCAATGATGGGGCAACTGCCAGGGCAATGATGGGGCAACTGCCAGGGCAGTACTGGGGCAATGATGGGGCAACTGCCAGGGCAATGCTGGGGCAATGATGGGGCAACTGCCAGGGCAGTGCTGGGGCAATGATGGGGCAACTGCCAGGGCAGTGCTGGGGCAATGATGGGACAGTGCTGGGGCAATGATGGGGCAACTGCCAGGGCAATGCTGGGGCAATGATGGGGCAACTGCCAGGGCAGTGCTGGGGCAACTGCTGGGGGCAACTGCCTGGGCAACTGCCAGGGCAACCCTGGGGCAGTGCTGGGGCAATGATGGGGCAACTGCTGGGGGTAACTGCCAGGGCAATGCCAGGGCAGCTGCTGGGGCAACTGCCAGGGCAATGCTGGGGGTAACTGCCAGGGAAATGCTGGGGCAACAGCCAGGGCAACAGCCAGGGAAGCTGCTGGGACAGCTGCTGGGGTAACTGCTGGGGCATCTGCTGGGCAACTTCAGTCTGTGCTGCGTTCTGTGGGCATTGTAATGAGACACAGCAGGGCTGGTGCTGCAGCTTCTCCTGTCCGGGCTCACTTGCTGGCTCTGTGTGTTCAGCACAAGTGAGTCACGCACACAGACAGGGGCTGTTCTTCGTTCCTCTCAGCACATACATCTCATGGCTTTTTCATGGAATGTGGGACAGCAGAACTCTTGGAGAACACCTGGAGGGAGGTGTAACACCTGTAGGAGGGTGTGCTGCCTGAGTGACCTGACACAGACCATGGAGCACAGGGATGGGAATGGGGATTGCATCTTCCAGCTGAGGAAAATTAAAGTACTTCTGTTCATGCTGTGGATACTTCTTAAATATCTGTCAGAATTTCTCTAGAAAACGTTGGTTAAATTTAACATACCACTACATGATTCTCTGCTGAGTCCTGAATGACTCCTGAGAATCTGAAGGCCACATCAACCAGAGATTTATCAGCAGTTGTAAAATGGCATAAAACACTTTTATTAGTGTCAGCTTCATTTTATGTTTGCTATTTTTCCCTGAGCAGCAGAGATTAACGCAGCACTTACTAGTGCAGTTATCCCGGTGGTACGTGTATAATCAAAATTGTCAGATAAAATAAAAATGTCAGAGATGTGTTTGTCAGCTCCAAGGATGAACAGAATTTCATGTCAGTCAGGGCTAACATCCTTGGTGAGGTGTAAGTGATAAGTTAAAGAGATCAGTGAAGCACAGGCTGGTGTCTGTGTTAGCACATCCTTCCTCTTCTGCTCCCAGCCTCCCTCAAGAGGACACAGCACCACTTCTCCTGGGCTGCAGGGGACTGGACCTGCCCTTCCAGGCACATCCCCTCCTCAGGGGAGGCTGGCATGCTGCTGCTCCCTTTGTTGAGCTGTTGTCATCATCTGTGTGCAGGAGGGGAGGCTACAGCCAAAACCTGCAATAGTGGGTTCTGAAAAAAATCCCTAAAGGCCGTGGATGGTCTGGGAGTGTCTCCCAGGAGCTGGATTTGGGTTTTTGACACTCACAGTGGGCTGGACCTCATCCTTCAGAGGTCAGAGCAGGACAGGTCTCTTGCCTACTCCTGGTGTCCATGGGGACAGGTCACTGCCCTGCCAGTGTGGCTGGGAGTAAGGACACGTAACAGCAGAGCCTAAAGGCAGCTTAAATAATGCCAAACCCCACAGGTTTGGTTTTGAGGTGGGAAAGAATGCATTTTCATTAAGGTTGATTTCTGGTTTTTCCTCTTCAAAGTTGTTTTCAAAATGCATCTGTGATATTCATGTATTTACCTATGTGAAAAAGTGCTCTCATAGTAAGGAATAGTTCTCTAACACTCAGGTTTAGTACTCCCACTGCGAGCTTTTCCCTCCCACATCACTTCCAGTGGACACCAGAGTTGCTGTCTGTGGCTCTAGGACATGGGATCAGGGAATTGTGGGGAGCTTTGGGCTGGGAAGTCCTCAGAGCTCCTGCAGCCCGGGCTGCCCTGGCCCTGGTGGCCCCACGCCGGTGCAGCCTGGCCCTTTGTGCAGCACAGAAGGCGCAGGGCGAGGGCGTCGGGCTCTGGTCACTTCTCCACGTGTAGCTTGGAGCCCTTCCAGCCTAGTGTGTCTGAATTTTGGCACAGAGAATCCTAAAGAGTAGTGAGGTTTTGGAGGGTGGATTTTGTTATATAAGTTGTTGGAGATGGTGGGGAGAGGGAAGCTTTTATGGCTGAGAGGGAAAAGGAATCTAAAAACTCAGGAGCACAAAATGGAAGAACCCAGAGTAGTGTGAAAGGGTGAAAAACACCCTGAAAACAAGGATTTTGGGGACAGATCTGAACAGATGGAGAAGTGGTCATGCAGAAAAGCAAACTGGGAGGCAGCAAAAAGTGCAGAACAGACTCCAGTTTATCTTGTCTATTTTAGGGTCACAGTTCAAGAATGACTGTTGTTCAAAAGAGAATTAAATTTGCATGTTTTTTAGACAGTAATTTCTTTTTGAAAAGTCCCCAGCTGCATCCTCAGTGCATGAACAATGGTTGTAGCAAGCCAGTAGAGTGGTCAGAAGAGATCCCAGTGTCCAGCCCATCAGTCCTTGGGCCCCTGGCACTCACCTGCCTTCCTGCTGGACTTTTTCCAGGAGCCTGTCCTGTTTTGGGTATCTCTCAGTTTCTGGTACCTACAGTGGATTTCACTGTTAGGTATTGGGTAGAAAACAAATTTATTTCTAAATTAATGGATTCATTCGTTCATTCCATCGTGCAGTATTTTAATTGACCCATTCTCGTCCTGAGTTCAAAGTGCCTCTTTCTAGTCACGTGATAATTTTCTATTAGTCTTTTTTACCACAAAATCATTAAGGTTGGAAAAGACCTCAAGTCTGTCAGTCATCCTTTTGGCCCTGCATATCATCCTTTTCTGGAACTTTCTTTTTTCTAGTGCATATTTTCTGGGGCGTAGGGGACTAGAAGAAAAACATCAGACTATCAAGCTGCAGGTACCAGAGATTTACACAGCACAATGATGATATTTTGTGCTCCAGCCTTTATTTCCTTGAGTTCTCATTTCCGCTCTCACTGTTAATTGGTGTTCCTTGGCACCCTCTCTCTTTGTGATGTGCTGGAAGAAAAGATTTATTGTTAGGTTTTATGCCTGTAAAAAAAACAGTCTTACAATTTTTTTGTCTTTTCATGCCGCATTTTACAGTTAAACTTGGCAATTAATTAGGTTTTTTCTGCAGTCTTCACTTGGAATTTATTTCAATTTCTTGAGGAATCTGTATTTTTTTCTAATTCTTTGCCCTGCTCTGCCTGCAGTGGGCTGGTTCTGGTTGCCAGCTGAGGAGGGCAGTGCCTGGTGGCCGTGTGGCTGCCGGGGGTGGTGGCAGGTCCCTTGCCCACCTGGCTCAGGTGCTCGGCCATCTGCCCCCAGGCAGGGAGGAGGAAGCCGCTGCAGCCTGGTGGATGCCAGACTGCAGGAGGCTGGGGCTTGGGGGGTTTTGTTTGTTTTGAACAGAAAATCCTGCATGCTTTTCTCTCCACGCTGAGTTTATCTGTGGGGGTTATCTCCTGTAACGTGCCCTGAGGAGCTGGCTTTAAATTAGTGGTCTTTATTATTATTTGAGAATTAATTGCAAAGAAATACATTATCTCAACCTTCTTCTTTTTTTTTTTTTTGTGAGGTACCGCTATATATCTAAGTCAGGACTGGTAACAGCCTAATAAAAATTCTTGCATAATAATTTGTCTTATCAGATCTGTTTATTTTGATTATAATTTTATCAGGCTTTCTGGGCTGGAAATACTCCATCCAGGTGTCTGCAGGAAGCTGAAGGCATGTGCTTCTAAATTTAAGTAAAAGCAGTTCATTTGCTCTTCAGAACACGGATAATGGGGCAAAAAAATGCCAGAATATGAAAGGATTTTGAAGCAGCCATTTCAAAATTGAGATAAGAATAACAAGAAGCTCTTTTCTCTAAGGAAACAACTCTTGCTATTCCCTCATGGCAGGCTTGGCACATGTGGCCAGTCTACAAAACTTTGGGAAAATGCAGTTTATCCAAGGTCTGTAGAGGATTCCTTGTCTTTGGCAGTTGATTTCCGAAGGCTCTGCTGCAGCCGGAGGGAGACGCAGCTCCACGAGGGGCTTCTGTGTGCTGGCACTGCGGGCTTGGTGCATTTTGGGTGCTCAGGCATTCTGAGCAGGTCAGGAGAAACTTGGAATGCACAACCACATGACGTGATGCTTTTACGGGCTACAGATTTATCTCGGAAGTTCCAGAGCAGAAATCAATTAATTAACTGAGGCACCCAGGGAAGGAGCTGGGCTCGTTTGGTCTCCGTTAGCAGCGAGGTCCGTGTGGCCGCCTGCACCCGGGAGAGCCAGAGCCAAGCAGGAGACTCCATTAGGGACAAGATGCTAATAAAATCGTTGCTCCAGCTTTTTGTAGTTTGCAGTTAACATCTCTGTGTGATGTTTTATTTATTTGGCGAACGAGTTTTATGGTTTAATTACGCAGCAGTGATTTATATGCAAGGGAGCTGGCAAGAGAAAAAGTTCCTCCTGCCCAGCATTTTAAAAAAAAAACATTTTCCCTGGCTTGAGAGATCCAGTAACTTCTTACCCATTAAACATATTTTTTCCTTTCTTTTGCCTAGTTTCTCTGTTTGCTATTTAAAGGAACTTTTAAAGTGTGCAGTCCTGCAGATATTTCCAGCGATGGGATTGAGCCTTGTATTTTAGGGTCAGCCTCTTAAGGTACCTGCAGACATTACTGAACATTTGGAAGCATTGGCATAAATGTGACTTTTATTAAAACACAAAGTATTATTTTCACTGGAAGTTTGCTTGGAATGAATGTGAAAATCCTGACTTTGCAAACCAATGCCGTGCAGGTTTCGCTGCCCTGCTGCCAGCTGTGGGGGGAGGAGAGCAGCGTTTCCTCTGCTGTGTTTATCTCTGTGTGGTCATTTCCAGCCCTCACCTGTGGCTTCCCCACCCTTTGCAGCCCGCAAGACGAAGAAGAAGATCAAGGGGCTGCAGCAGGGCGGCGCGGCGGGCGCGCGCGAGGCTCCGGAGGCGGCTGGCAACAAGAGCATCGTGCCCGCCTCGCTGCCGCAGCTGACGCCCACCCTGGTGTCCCTGCTCGAGGTCATCGAGCCCGAGGTGCTCTACTCGGGCTACGACAGCTCCCTGCCCGACTCCAGCTGGAGGATCCTCTCCACACTCAACATGCTGGGCGGCCGCCAGGTGGTCGCTGCAGTCAAGTGGGCAAAGGCAATCCCAGGTGAGGCACACACACAGGGAGTGCTGCCTGCAGGCTTCCTGCTGAGCCTAAATCTGCCTTTTTTCCTTCGGAGCTCTACACGTGAAGTGTTGGTAGCATCGGGGCTTCTTCATGTCTCAAGGGCTTCCGGAGGAGAAAAGCAGAAAAAATTGCAGTTGCAAACATTTATTTACCATAAATTAGGTCGTTTTACTTGAACACTTCAACCACTGAATATTGAAATTCTTATTTAAATGGATATTTGTTGTAAAAGTATTACAGAGAACTTTTTGTATTAGCTCTATCTTTACCTCTATATCTGGATGTACCTCAGATTCACAGAATGCCAGAATGGTTTGGGTTGGAAGGACCTCAGAGCCCACCCAGTGCCACCCATGCCATGGCAGGGACACTTCCCACTGTCCCAGGCTGCTCCAAGCCCTGTCCAGCCTGGCCTTGGGCACTGCCAGGGATCCAGGGGCAGCCACAGCTGCTCTGGGCACTAAACAATTATTTCTTGAATATTTTTAGCAATGAAGTTCTCTTGACTTCTGCAGCCCAACATCACTGTGCTGGCTCAACGGGTCTGTGTTCATGGGTGGATCTTTCCCAACTCCCCCTCACTGTCCAGCTCCAGGGTGGAAGTCAAGGTGTTATTTTCTCTCCTGCTCTGTTCAAACTGACTCTTACCTGGGCAGAGAGGGAGGTTTGCTGCTGTTCTGGCTCCCACCTAAAGACACAGTGAGACACGGAAGAAGTGATGTCAGATCTCAGCCTTGGATGTGACACGTGGCATCTGTCTTGGAGAGGCCAGGGCCAAGGGGAGCTGAAGATGTTTGTTCCTACAGAACAAAGCCCAGTGTTTATCTCCCTCTCACCCCTGTCAGTGCTGTTCACTACCTGTTCTCAAAATCCCTGGCAAAAACACCTCCATGACGCATAGGTTGCCCAAAAATAACATCACAGAACAGGTCTGCCAAAAAAAAAGAAAAAAGCCTGATAATGAGATTTATGAGTCATAACTGTGTCTCTTTGAGCAGGGGAAGTAAATTAACAGTAGGAAAGAAAGGCTGGAAAACTCAAATACATCTGTGTCCAGCAGAGATGTGATTGGAGAGGTTTGTGTGGGGTCTGGTGGACAAGGTGGGGCAGGTTGGACCAGTGGGACTCAGTGATCTTGGGGGACTTTCCCAGCCTCAGCGATTCTGGCATTCTGTGTCAGGGCTGTTTGCGCTGGGCACTTGTGCTGAATTAGCTCAGTCTGCTCAAGGAGAGGCTCACATGCACACACTTCCTTCTGGGACAGGTTTTTGGGAGACCATCTGGTATTCCCAGATCCAGATTTAGATTCCGTTTATAAAACGCTTCTCTGTTCATCATCTCTGCTCAGCAGAGATGTTTGTAATTAGCCAAACCCTTCAGGTTAGAGCTTATGCTCTCAATGAAAATGCCAATCTTCTCTTTAATAGCTACATTAATAGCAACTATTATCATTTTTATCTCCTTTCTTTTGTTTGCTGAGGTGGTTCCTCATGAGTGTTTAATTTGTATATCCTGCTCCTGTTGTAGCCCATCAGCCATGCTGACAGCACGCCAGCATTCCTTGCCAAACCCTTTAGCTGGGATTTCAAAATAACCTTTTCCTGGGGAGGGTTTGAGCACAGATTTCAAGGTTTGACCCAGAAAGACTGGAATCACTTTGAGACCCTTTCTTTGTAATTTAGAGGCAGAAGCTGGTCATTCCTGGTGGCTCCAAAGCCGAGGGCTGTGTTTAGACCCACCAAGTTTGTTACACGTTCATCCACTGGCTCTGTCTGTTGGCACAGCTTCAGGAAGCAGCTCTTCAGATGTTATGAGCTCTTTAGATGTCAGATGCTTAATAAAAATAGATAAAATCAGCTTGTATTCAGGGTCTAATAATGGCTCCGTATGGCACGATGGTTTCTTGGTAAGTGTAGGCTGGATCTGATATGAGCTGGTGCTGCAAATCCAAAGCTGGTGGCATTTTCAGACTCTTTGAGGGACCAGTTGTCAGGTTTTACTCATTTCCTCCCTGTTCAGTTGCCTGTGTTCATGCTGCATGTGAGATTAGAAGCAGTTCATGCTGGTAACTAGTGCAGTACTTACTTTGTGGGTTCAGTGTGCAATTGTTGTTGAATAAGAACGACATTTGATATTAAACCATTTATTGTCTAGCAGACTGCTCTCATGAAAAGGAGCTAAACCTGTTATTTTTGGAAGGCAGCCCAGTGAATTACAGTGTATGTGAACTATAATTGTTGCCTTTTGTGATGTATCTGACTGACCATCAGTTCCAGATAACCACACACATATCTGCTGTGATTTTTTTTAATATTACATCTCTTTTACTCCCTGTAGTACCTGTGCACTGATAACACAGCAGTTGTGCTGCTCATAACCCTGCTCCTTTTCCAAGCCATGCTACTTTTTTGTCCTTTGTTGCTTTTTTGCAACTGACACCATCCCCTCGTAATTTTTATTTCTCCAGGTTTCCGAAATTTGCACCTGGATGACCAAATGACCCTTCTGCAGTACTCCTGGATGTTCCTGATGGCTTTTGCTTTAGGCTGGAGATCCTACAAGCAGTCCAATGGCAACCTGCTGTGCTTTGCTCCAGACCTGATCATTAACGAGTGAGTAGGAGCTGCCAGTGCTGGGCTGTGCCTGGGGGTGGATCTGGGGCTGCTGAATCCTCCCAGGCACCCACAGCCCCTCTCCTTCCCCACTTGTTTGTCCCTAGCAGCTTGCTTAGCGTTTTCCACTGAGTCAAACGGAAGGTAATTGAGATATTAAAGTGTATTTATATCCAGAAGTTTTTGTGGGAGGTGTTTGTGCTTTAACATTCCATATTGTGACTGTTCCTGCACCATTCACTAGAATCATTCATTTTATCAGAGCCAACACAGTCACAGCTAAAAATATGCCTGGGATGGAGAGAAAAGTTTGGCAAATTGCATAATGTTCTGTCTGTTTAGTGTATCAAAGTGGCAATATGGCCCTATGAGTTTGCCAGAGTGAAACATTTCTGTCTGATCTGATGAAATTAGGGCTGAAAAGACAAGGTTAAAGATGGAACAGCCTGCCTGGTGTATATTTGCTTGTTGAACTTTGTTGTCAGCTTTCAAGCAGAGCTGAATTTGGTGGAATGTTTGAATATATATTTTCTCGCACCACACATCGTTTTCCTTGTATTTTTCCAGCTTTGTGTTGTGCAGTAATTCTGTGCTGTAGAAGAGGGAAGAGGGAATTTGAGATTGTTGAGGTGATTGGATCTTATTCATGTGTCTCTTTTCTGGTTTTGATATGGAGGCAATACTCCTAGCCTGCTTTGGTACAGTTTAATATTTTTGGTCCTATTTCACTTCAAAATCAGATCTCCCAAATATTTTCTCTGTTTCAAAAAATATAATAATTGTTGCATTTTCTGTGGGATCAGCGATTTATAGTTCATGTTTATTTATTCCCTTGCTTTTTTTTTTCTTTTTTCATTGTAAATATTTATCCAGGCTTTTATAAACTGTAATCATTGCCTCATAATAATATTTTTTTTTAAAAGCTGAGGAGGAGATGGCAGGTGAGGGCCCATCTGTGTCCTTGTGTTTATTAAAGTGCTAAGAATGTGTCCCTGGAGCAGAATAGTTTGTATGTGGTGGAATTGAAATAATTGAGGTTGTCACTAAGTGTAATAACGTTTAATTTGCTGTAAGCCAGAGGTCTCCTGCTGTTTTATCAGTGGGTCAAAACCACAGAGCTTCACTGCTAGGTGTTGGAACTCTTGAAAACCCCCAGAATTGAAAGAGTAATGCTGTTACAGCAAACAGTAATTCCCAAATTCCTTCCAGCTACAGTTTGGTGAATCGTAGATCAGAGTGACATTTGTTTTCAATAAAACACTGAGCTGACAGAGCACTGCAGCTCCTTCCAGTGAGCTACAGGTTCTCCATAAAACTCTCTGCTCATAACTTTTTATGTCCCATCCCTCAATAAAACAGAGCCACCTCGGGGTGGAACCTGACAGACACCAAGGGAGACATGAGAGCCCTGCAGGAGAGACCTTGTGGGCAGGCAGACAAAAATAAATACCCTTGGGTTTGGGTGATGAGCTGTGCCCACGTGGGGAGGTGAGCTGAGGGCTGGGAGCGGTGCTGAGCTGGGGCTGCAGCGGCTGCCCCTGGGGCAGGGGCCACTGCCGTGGCTACAGAGAGGGGTTAATTCTCTTGGGCTTTTACAGGCATTTAGAAACCACTTATTCTGTTTGTGAGCTTGTGGGACTTACCCTCGTGTTGGGTGCAGTTCAGTGTCTTCAGCTTCACAAAGGGGAACTCCATCTCTCCAAGACTCGGTGGTTCAGTTGGGCAGAACGGCAGTTATTGACAGATTTCTTTATGGGATGAATTAGACTTTCTTTAGCCTCATGCATCTGAGCAGCATCAGTCCTTCATGCATTTATCCTTGTGGCAGCCCTGTCCAGTGTGTTCCTGTGTATTTACTGCTACTTACATGGAGTAGCAACACCCAGTAGCTCACAGTCTGTGGTAGGAAAGAGGATTAAGTTCTCTTCTTATGGTTTAAACTGGCATATTAGTCATTTGCTCAGTCTTCTCCTAAAAATTTAATATTTATTGAATATTCCACTTTTATGTCTGTGCTCCTGTAATTTATTTATTTTTATGGAAGTATGTCTATACTAGCTGGCAATTTTATATATATTATACGTGTTTTTATACACACACACATGAAACTTGATTCAAGCTGCTGAAGAGTTTGGCAGCTGAATATATCTTCGGCTTTAGGCCATTATTTAGTACTTGGAAAGGGTTTAAACCTGTGATTTTGCAGTGTTGTATAACTGTTTCCCCAGTTTGTGATTGAAAACATGCCCTGCTGGAACTGGCACTGCTTCTGCTCAGCTTTCGTCCTCTGGGTATGTCACAGGGTGCCTGAAATTACAGTGAGCACAGTGACAGTGCACAGTGGTGTTCTTCGAGTAGCAGATGCCATTTAATTGCTGTCCAGCTGGAGGCAGAAGTTCCTGGAAGTCCTGGGCCCCAGGATTTTGTCTCTGGTTCCATGCTCGTCACTGTAGCTCCTTGCTGGGAGGAGCGAGGTCACGCGTTTGTCCTCCTGATCTCGTGTGCCGTGCAGGGTAGCTGTGCTGCTGGCTGTGAGCAGCAAAACAACAAGTGAGGTCAGTTTTGTAAGCAACGCTTTGTCAGTTCCCTTTTTCCCCGAATTTTTCCCCCAACATTCTTTTGTAACTCCTTGTGTGGAGTCGGTGCCATCTGGTTTGCAGAACAGCAGCATCTTGTTTACTGGGGTTTGGTGCTGTGCAGCTCTGCTGAACTGGGTAACTCAGAGCAGTGCAAAAACCCTGCCGTGCTTCCCTCGTCCATGTGCCCATCCCCGTGCCCATCCCGTGTCCATCCCGTGTCCATCCCGTGCCCATCCCGTGTCCATCCCGTGTCCATCCCGTGTCCATCCCCGTGTCCATCCCGTGTCCATCCCCGTGTCCATCCCGTGTCCATCCCGTGCCCATCCCGTGCCCATCCCGTGCCCATCCCTGTGCCCATCCCCGTGTCCATCCCGTGTCCATCCCTGTGTCTGTCCTTGTGCCCATCCCCATGCCCATCCCGTGCCCATCCCCGTGTCCATCCCCGTGTCCATCCCCGTGTCCATCCCGTGCCCATCCCCGTGTCCATCCCGTGTCCATCCCTGTGCCCATCCCCGTGTCCATCCCATGCCCATCCCCGTGCCCATCCCCATGCCCATCCCATGCCCATCCCCATGCCCATCCCTGTGCCCTGGGCACTGCCAGGCCTGCGCTGGGGCACAGGGTGGGTGTTGGGGGCACAAGGAGGGCTCAGCCTGTTCGTGGCAGGGCAGCTGGGAAGGCAGGTGTGTGCTGCCTCCCCGAGCATGAGTCTGTCCCATGAGCTGAGTGTAGCACCCGTGAAGGCTCCACTGCTTTGTGTGGGGTGAGTGGGGCCGTGGGGCTGCTGAATGCCCAGTGCAGGGAGGGGAGCTGGGATCCTGAGCAGGCAGAGCCCTGAGCCCTGCCCTTGTCCCAGCTGTGTCCCCAGGACAGCTCCTTGTGCCAGCTGAGATCATCTGATGTGCCCTGACCAGGATGGGCCTGGCTGGGAGCTGTTCCCAGAGCCGTGCCAGCACTGGGACCTGGCACAGGGTGGTGAATCAGCCTCCTTGTGCTCTGACAGCGGGCACGGGGCAGAGCCTGGCTGAGCACAGGGGCCGTGGCTGCTCCCGTGCTCTGGGAACTACAGCTTGTGCAGCCTTGGCCCTGCCCAAAAGCTGTGTGTCTTCCTCTGCATCCTCAGCCTCCTGGATGGGGTTGCATTCCCAGCAGGCAGAAACAAACAACAGGCCCTTTCCTAATGGTTACTTGAACCTTCGGCCCAGAAATGGGCACAGTTTTACCCGAGGAAAACTGCTGATCCCTGGCAGAGAATGGGTTTAAATTACTCAATCTGAAATACGTGAGATGCCCTTTGGTACAGCCCAGAGGGGCTGGGACAGTGTTTGCCACCTGGCCAAGTGGTGGCTTTGTGCCAAGTGCCCTGAGAAACATCCCACAGCCCAGCGCTGCCCTTGCTCCCGTTTCCTGCAGCATCACCTGGTGTGCACCTCGTGCTGGTGCTCCCTGTGGTGCAGTGCTGAGGTGAGGCCGGGGTGTCTGGGTTGCTGGGAGTGCCCACGGCCGGAGCTCTGGCTGTGGGGCAGTGCCACACGTGGCCCAGTTCCGTGTGGCAGGAATTGTCCGGCCGCTGCCTTTGGAAATGCTGGGGTTTTACTCTTGTGCTTGGTCTGCTTTAATGCAGTTTCAGTAGTTTGTGTTTCTGTCTTTCAAAAGCCATCAGAATTCCCCCTGGTTTTTGCACCTTGAGAAGGGGCTGTTCCCTGTTTCCACTCAGGGTTTCCCAGGGTGATTGTGAGAGAAAATTGTATAATCTTCCTTAAGGGCTGAGGCAGGAGAATGGAAACGTGATCAACTTTGGAGGAATTGTTGTTTCATAACCAAATGTTACTCGTAACTCCCACAGGGGTCCCATTTTGGCTGTGTAGATTACAATGCTGTATAGGTGATACCAAGGAAAGGTGACACGTTATTAACAAAAAAATGAAGTGCTGGCATCGCTGCAGAGAGATTGTGTACTCATTGCATGGAGTTATTTTGCTTGTCTTTTTCTCTATGAAAGAAAACCCATGGAAAACCATAAATCTGTCTTACACTGTTCAGAATTAGTCTGTTCTTCATTTCCCACTCAAAACTAATTCTGCAATATTCACAGTAACCAGCTGTAAGAGCACAGATAAGCTAGATTGCTGTGTCAGATGAGGCATTAGATAAAAGCAGTTCCTGTCTTGATGCAAGGCTTCATTGAAATAGGAAAAAAAAATACAAAAACATAATGTTTGTTATTCTGATTCCAAGATTTGCCTTTGCTTGTCAACATGAATTTCCATTTATGGTTAGAAACAAGTTTATTACAGTACAAAGATAATGAAGTTTAACTGCAGTGCTGGTCGTTGCTTCAGGAACATAGGCACAAGTATAAAGTCACTTTGAAAACTGAGAAGTTACAGGAAGATACTCCTAAATATATAAATCTTTATATAATATATATTTTTATATTGTATATATTTTATATTTTTATATATTTTATATCTCTATAAATATTTAATGTATTTTTTAATATAAATATATAGATGCATTAAATTAGGTGCAGTTCTCAAAGGTATTGAAAGAATTAGAGAAATCCCAGCTCTAGTGTGGCACTCCATCATGTTTCCCTGGGAAGATGAGAGGGACTGCCAGGCTCGAGGAGCTCGGGCTGAACTTGATTTCTGTGTCACGCTGGTGCTGGGGCTGCTGAGAGCAGAGCTGGCTGCCGAGTCCTTGGTGCAGACAGGCTGCCTTCGTGAAGCACTGGGACTCAGGGTGGCACGGGGCTCCTCCTGCCCTCAGGGCCAGCGTTCGCCTGTGCCACCAAGGCAGTCAGCTCAGGGGCGCCCTGGGAAATGGAGCCTCCTTCGCTGTGCCCCGGCTCACCTGCAGCTCCGCATCTGCAGCGTGCAAAAACAGACCCCGGGCGTGCAGATAGGCAGACATTGCACTAACTGCTGTGCTTTACTCCTCAGGCAGAGGATGAATCTCCCATGTATGTATGAACAATGCAAACACATGCTCATGGTGGCCCGCGAGCTGTCCCGGCTCCAAGTCTCCTACGAGGAGTATCTCTGCATGAAGACACTGCTTCTCCTCTCTACAAGTAGGTGAACACCTCAATCCCAAGCCTTTTACTTCTACAGAAGTATGTGGTGGATTTGCAATAGATATTGTGAGACAGATTTATACAATATGCTGCATGCTGGTTTTTATCCTTAGGTAGGATATGCTGGAGTTAAACAAGTGACAGCTTAGTAAATTCTGTCTGTACTGCATGAAAGCTCAAAGTGCAGTGTCAAAAACAGTCCTTTTAGAATATACAGAAATAAACTAACCTAAGTGATTATGTGTAAATACCTTTCACAGGGATTATGTGTAAATGTATCAAGTGATTATGTGCAAATACCTTTTACAGTGCTGGTTTTCCCCTCTGTTGATATCACTGGTAGCCAGTGACTTTGTTCTCTCCTGCTCAGTGGGGCTGGAGCTCCCTCAGGGTCTGAGCTGAGCCCAGGCTCGGCTGCAACCCAGGGACTCAGAGAGCAAAGAGAGAGAGAGAAAGAGTGTGTGAGTGTCCTGGGGTGGGTGTGAGTGTGCTGGGGTGGGTGCGAGTGTCCTGGGGTGGTTGTGAGTGTCCTGGGGTGGGTGTGAGTGTGCAGAGGTGGGTGTGAGTGTCCTGGGGTGGGTGTGAGTGTGCAGAGGTGGGTGTGAGTGTGCTGGGGTGGGTGTGAGTGTCCTGGGGTGGGTGTGAGTGTGCTGGGGTGGTTGTGAGTGTGCTGGGGTGGGTGTGAGTGTGCTGGGGTGGGTGTGAGTGTGCAGAGGTGGGTGTGAGTGTGCTGGGGTGGGTGTGAGTGTCCTGGGGTGGGTGTGAGTGTCCTGGGGTGGGTGTGAGTGTGCTGGGGTGGGTGTGAGTGTGCAGAGGTGGGTGTGAGTGTGCTGGGGTGGGTGTGAGTGTCCTGGGGTGGATGCGAGTGTGCTGGGGTGGGTGTGAGTGTCCTGGGGTGGGTGTGAGTGTCCTGGGGTGGGTGTGAGTGTGCTGGGGTGGGTGTGAGTGTCCTGGGGTGGGTGCGAGTGTCCTGGGGTGGGTGTGAGTGTGCAGAGGTGGGTGTGAGCGTGCTGAGGTGGGTGTGAGTGTCCTGGGGTGGGTGTGAGTGTGCTGGGGTGGGTGTGAGTGTGCTGGGGTGGGTGTGAGTGTGCTGGGGTGGGTGTGAGTGTGCTGGGGTGGGTGTGAGTGTGCTGGGGTGGGTGTGAGCCGGGCACCTCGCTCCAGCACAGCCTCTGTGTCCTGGGAAATCCCATCCCACGCTCAGAGGATCCCAAGGGAGCTGCCTCAGGCAGGGCCTGACGTGTTCCTGCTCCTGCCTGGCACGAGGGGTTTGGTTCAGAGCAGTGACAGAGGTGCCAGCGTGTCTGAAAGGTGGCAGCAGAGCAAGTGAAGATTTGTCAACAGACTTCGGTGCTTGTACATCATCCTCATCAGGTGCCTTGGCCTGGAAGGGACCTGAAATGTGATGAAACGTAAATATTACTAAGTTTATTACACTGAAGGTGTAAACATTCCTTATCTTTAATGTTTCCAGTGAATAATAGCATTGATTATTATACAGAAATGAGAATTTGTTCACCTTGGGCTTTTTTCAGATAGGAGCAGGAGGACTGGGAGCCCCAGCACTGCTCACATATCAGGGTGATGGGTGATGGGTGAGGGCAGGGGGGTGTGAGGGTGCCATGGCCAGTTCCCCCAGTGCCCCACCAGCCTGGCAGTGCCCAGCACTGCCTCACAGCCAAGCCCAGAACTGGGACAAGGGCTCTTTTCAGAGGAAACTTTCAGCCTCTCACGGCCGTGGGCTTTGTAGGAACTTAAAACTTCCCTGAAGCTGCAGATTTCAAACAGTTCCTGTTTGATTCTGAAATCTCTCCCAGAAATTCCTCAAGTGTTTCGGGTGTACTGTAGGCCAACTTTCCTCACAGGAGCTGGAAATTTCCACGGAGAAATTTCCATGGCAGAAGTGGCGAGGAGGCAGCACTGGCAGGATTCAGCCCCTCCAGCAGTGGGGCTGGGCAGGGGCTGGCACTGCCCAGAGAGGCCTCTCCACTCCATTTCCAGTGGGAGACAATTTATCTTCATTTTGCTGAGTACATACATTGTGTGAGTGGTACATGGGGGAACTTCTGCAATTGAATAGCTGAAATTTCTATAGCTCTTTAAGCCACGACTTGACAATTTGAATTTGTTTATTGTGTTTCTGTGTTAAGTTTTCCAAGAGAAGAGGAGGAGGAGGAGGAGGAGGAGTAAAACAGGAATCCCACACAGGTCTAGACTTGTAGCTTGCACACAGACGTAGCTCAGAGACCTTTTCCATGTGAAGTATTGAAACAGTTGACAGGTTTCATCTCCTGTGTAGGCAAGACAGACAAGAGACTTCATTCCAGAATCTCTCGGGTGCTGACAGTGCAGGGAAGGTTGGATTTCCCAGGGAAGGGAATGTGCTCTATGGCCTCTGTCCTCCTGTCTGAAAGGTGCTTTCAGTCACCTTTGTCTCAGCTCTTCCTCTTCTCTGTCTTCAACTCTTTCCCTTCCCCGAGGTGATCAGAGGCCTCAAAAGGAAGCACCTTAAGGACTTCTGGAGTCCACGTGCTCCATTTGTCCAGGTTGGTCCTTGGCCTATGGCGGGACCAGCCCCATAGGAGGAGACAGGCACAGGGACTTCACCTGGATTTGAATCCCCAGGCCCTGGGTTTCTGTCCCCAGCTCCTCATGTGCCCAGCGCTGTCTCGATGTCCCAGCCCTGTCCCAAACAAGCTGTGTCCCTGCCCGGATTCCCCATGGCCAGTGCAGTCTGTTTGTTGTCCAGTCTGTCACTGCCTTGCCTGGACCCGTTACTTGATCCATGTCAGGAGGCTCAGAACCAGATGATCTTTCAAGAACCTTTCCAAGCCAAGCCATCCTGTGATCCTGCCCTTGCTGCTCCCTGGGCATGCAGAATTTTTA
Organism: Anomalospiza imberbis; assembly: GCF_031753505.1. Classification (NCBI taxonomy): domain Eukaryota; kingdom Metazoa; phylum Chordata; class Aves; order Passeriformes; family Viduidae; genus Anomalospiza; species Anomalospiza imberbis. The sequence goes on along the minus strand of NC_089695.1, from coordinate 18,073,566 downwards.
AGGAACCTTCCTAATGTCACATTTCCCCAGGGCTGGAGAGCACAGGAGCTCCAGCCCTGGTGCTTCTCCATCAAGGTGCTTCCAGGGCTGGCTGTTGTTGCCTCCATGGTCCAGTTCCCTTCCCACTGTTTTTTGGTGGAGTACCTTTGGAGTTTTTTTTTTCATTTTGCAACAAGCCTGTGCTTTGTGTTCAGCTGGTCACTGTCCCATCCTGCTCTCTCTTTGTCTCTCTGCTGTCATTTCAGTCAGTCCAAGTCCTTTTCCTTTTGCTCATTTTCACAGAATCACAGAATGGTTTGGGTTGGAAGGGACCTTGAAGCTCATTTTATTCCAACCTGGCCTTAAACACTTCCAGGGATCCAGGGGCAGCCACAGCTGCTCTGGGCACCCTGTGCCAGGGCCTGCCCACCCTCCCAGGGAAGAATTCCATATTTTAACCTAAATTTCCCCTCTTGCTCCTTGACCTGTCACTGAAGCTCCTGATGAAGATTCCCTCTCTGTGTAACTAATGTCAGAGAACTTCAGTCATGCCACAGCTCAGTTTGACAGTGTTTTAAAGGTTGGTGTCCATGTTGCAGTTCCCAAGGAGGGCCTGAAGAGCCAGTCCCTGTTTGAGGAGATCCGCATGACGTACATCAAGGAGCTGGGCAAGGCCATCGTCAAGAGGGAAGGGAACTCCAGCCAGAACTGGCAGCGATTTTATCAACTGACTAAACTGCTGGACTCTATGCATGATGTAAGTCCTGACAGGAATGCTGCAGGCATTCCAGAGAAATACGTTTGGGGCGGGGACAGCGAGCTCCTCCAGCTCTTTCATTTAAAGGGACAGATATCAGGGAGGAGGAGGAGGAGGCCCTGCTCCTCTGCTGTCTCATGGAAGGCAAATTGACAGCCTTGAACATGGTCCTCTCGGGCTGCCTCTGCAGTGCAATCCACAGCAATTAACTGTACAATTAATCTCATTTTCAGTCTCTCCAGTTTTTAGAAATTACGTTGCTCTAAAGAGGAGGAGCTCAGGAGCTAAATGACTTTGCAGTAGAAGCAGAAGTGTGACATTTAAAAGCAGTCTTATCTCAGAGCCCAAGAAATAGAGTTTATGGAATAGTTTGTCATTCCATTAAAACAATGCCTCGGCACTGTGTGTGGTGTTAGCAGTGATCTAATTTTGAAGGAATTTCCAATTCAGACCGTCTCCTTTGGCAGTTTAATTCTAATTACACATGTAGCACAAAGCAGTGTTTAAGACAAGGGTAAGTTTGAGACCTCAGAATTACTGTTTTTTCTTGTTACTGTACCAAGCACCTGGAAATGTCTCATTTAGCTTATCCATGTGTGCGTTATTCATCTGCTGGAGTGGGAATTGGTGCTGAATCTCCTCAGTTTGTAAAGCCTTGCACAGTCTGTTTGTTTGGTTTATATCAGAGTGCCATGGACAATAATTAATGAACTAAATGAGGATTCCTGTGCACGTCTTGCCTGAGCCCCATCCTGTGGGCAGGAGCTGGGGAGGAGGGAGGTGAATGTTCTCTGAACATCTTCACGTGCAAGTAATTCTTTGTCTTATCACTCGTAGGTGGTTGAAAATCTTCTGAGCTTTTGCTTCCAGACATTTTTGGATAAATCCATGAGTATTGAGTTCCCAGAAATGTTGGCAGAAATCATCAGCAATCAGATACCAAAATATTCCAATGGAAATATCAAGAAGCTCTTGTTTCATCAGAAGTGACTGCCTTAACACAAAGGGTTGCCTTAAGAAACCGTCACACGATAGCTTTGTTTTGTAAAGAGAAAACCTACAGAACTTGTTCCTTTTGTCCTCGCAGGTGTTTCTTTTGTAATTATGCACTACATGTGGTTTACAGAGGGCCAAGAGTTAGGCTGGAGAAGCAGCGGATTTCTCGCGTTGGGGGAAGGATTGGGGAGAAAGGAAAGGAAAAGAAATCAGTTTTGGCAGAAATTTTCTCTCTCCCCTTGTGCACCATCCCTGGATGCATCAAACCACCAGTGACAAGCTCTGAGGCTGTTACGAACATTCTGCTAATTAATTAATTAATTGCTGCAGTTGGCTGGAGACAATTTTTTAGGCTTTTTTTTTTTTTATTTTAGTAAAGTGTTTTGGATTTTTTTTTTTTAAGCTAAGGTAGTATTTTGGTTTATGCATGTAACCTGAAGAAAGTTTACAAGTGTATATCAGAAAAGGGAAGTTGTGCCTTTTATAGCTATTACTGTCTGGTTTTAGCAATTTCCTTTAACTTTATATACCGTGAACTCGGCTTGTTCATTTTTTCTTACATAATTTTTTTGTAATACTTCAAGATGCCTATTGTACAGCTGGTTTTTTAAGGTGGGGCAGCTCGTAGCTTTCCTAAATGACCTCTAGACAGTAAATACTCGAGTAGACTCATGTGAAACCGGGTTGGGCTTTTCTAACCTAATGCTTTCAACCGGCAAAATGGCCATGAAAACTGGGCTTTTTCTAAGGGCCAGGGTGGGTGGGAGAACACTCTCAAATCTCATTTCAGTAGATCCAGATGAAGCAACTCCTTTTGGTACATTGCTAAAGTGTTGGATATGCAGATTCATAGAAAATTAACCCAGTCCTAACTGGATGTAAATGAGCAGGTTATTTTATATATTGAAAAAAAAAAAAAGAAGCCTGATTTTTGCATATGATGCTACAGCCATAACGCAAAGAGTCACGGGCTGCATTGATGCCAAGAAGATCAGTCCTGACTGCCCATCAGGAAATTTTCAGGAAAATATGCATAGCTTCAGAAAAGTTTACTTCTGTGTGGAGAAACTCCGTTTTCTATACACTTAAAGCTGCCGTCACACAAGTATTTCTGGAGACCCCACGGACGGGGGAGGACGTGCGAGTGCACCCAGTGGCTGGGGTTGTTCTCCTGTAGGATTCCAGGATCCTCCTCTCCGGGGACTTGTCCGCGCAGCTGGGACTGGATCTCCCAGCTCCGAACTCACCTGGTTAGAGACCCAATTCCGCATCTCCACCCTTCACTGACTGCTCCATCCTCTTTCCTGGAGAGCAGGAGAGCTCCGCTACTGAGTTCGTGGTCTTAGAGTTGTCCGTCAAACTTTCTGTCTTTGTAAGGCTGCAGCCCTTCACACTGAATTTCTGGCGTGCCATAAATTCCCACAGCCCTTGTGGATTTCTCCTTGTTGCCATTGATGAGGATATTTTCGACATTTAGAAGCTGTAGTAGCCTTTTCTACATGCACCTTAACAGTTTTCTGTATCTCAAAACTGAAATATTTACTATGCCACTCTAAAATTTGATTTTTACTCGAAGTGGCCAGATCGTTTGTGTAATAGAAATGAGAAAGATCATCTGAGAAAATACAAAACCTAATATATTTTTATATTTAGTTATAGTTTCAAATATGTATAATCGGTATATTCGCTGATCCAAGAAAAAAAGGGAAGGGCTACTGCAGCTTTAAAAGCAATTTATTAAATGATTGTAAAATAGCTTGTATAGTGTATAATAAGGATGATTTTTAGATGACAGATTGCTTTATCATGATACATGTAATTATATTTTTTGTAGGGGTCACAGATATGCTGAGTGGAAACCGTTGTGCGTGGTTTGGCCGGAGGCAGCACCGGGGCTGTCGGTGTTGGTATCCAAAGAAGTGCTCAGTTCCGAGGGGGAAACCTGTGCTCCGTGGGTGTTTGTAGGGTTGGGTTGTGTTCATTGAATCACTGTGTAAAATTCCCGTTGGTTTTGGGGGGGATACTCCTATCTGTATGGTCGGGAGCCGCTCCCGAGGCACGGCTGAACCAGACCCCGCTGCAAAAACTGTCACAGCTCTGACAGCAAAAACAGCTTAGAAATTGGGCAATAATCCACATCCAGGTGCCAGCAATATGTAAATACAGAGCGTGGGGTGTTCACAGCACATTTCTACATTGAGCAGACCTTGGTTTCCAACTGAAATAGGAAACCCAATTCTCATCCTTTCTTAAAGCTCTTTTTGAATGTTATACCTATTAAAAAAGATCCTATATTCAGTACTTTGGAGTAAAATAGCATCTTTAATAATAAAATAATCAGTCTCTTCTTTGATCTGTAAGGAATATGTACATTTTGTAATAGGTAAAGGTCAGGATTTTTCTAAGGGCCCAATTACGACTCAGTTTTTCTAAGGACTCAATTACGACTTCCAGCCCAAGTCATTGGGAATCCTCCCGCGCCCGTTTGGGATACAGATAGGAGTTTGTACTGGTGGGGTTGGGGGGCCGTGGGGTAGCGGAAACCTGCTCTTACTTTGGAGAATGTTTTATAAACTTGCATCCCCAGAGCCCTCGGTCGGAGCCTGGGGACAGCTGTGCGGGTCGGGGTGCAAGGACCCCAAATTGTCATTTTTGCCAGCAAAAGCAACTGCAGTGAACTCCAGCAGGTGGTGGAGTCGGGGGTTGGAACTGGATGAGTTTTAGGATCCCTTCCAACCCAAATTGTGGGGTTCTGTGATCCCCCTGTGAGAGAACCGGTCACATAGGAGGAGAGGCTCTCTGCCCCTTGTGTCTGTTTGCCTGTATATTCATTTTTAGTCTCTGGATTTAAGGAAAAAACAGAGGAAACTGTGATGTTAGAGGAAGAATCGTCCTGTACATGCTGTTCAGTTTAAATTCACCAGTGAGACTCCGTAGTGCTGTAGCCAGCAGTGAGAAGTCCGTGTCCTGTTATCCGTAGTCCGTGTAGCAGTGGGGAGTCCCTGCACTCTGGATAAAGCAGGGAGAACTCGGCCTTGGCCCTTCAGTGCCTTATCACAAAGTGCACGGATCCGCCCGCACGGCGGGGGCAGCTCAGGACTCGCAATGGCCTTAGGGGGACACGGGGACGGGGACAGGGACGCGGGGGGGCGGGGGGGCTGGGGACCGGTGCCAATCGATGCCGAAAAATGACCTCGCCATTTCCACAGGAAAAGGTAGGAAAGGAGGAAGTGCCTGGATGAACGTGGGCTGTGGGAAACATCCTGCAGCCGAACTCCAGAGAGGGAGGACTTCAGGGACATGACTTAGAGTGAGATTTTATAAAGATTGTATTATTATATCCCTGCAAGTGTTCGAGGCCTGCGCGGATGGGGCTTGGAGCAGCCTGGTCTGGTGGAAGTGTCCCTGCCCATGGCAGGGGGGAACAGATGAGCTTTAGGGTCCCGTCCGACCCAGTCCGGGCTGGGAGTCCATGGTGGCAGACCAGGCACGCTCTGCCCTTATCCCAGTCTGCAGCCAGGGCTTGCTGAGCCATCGATGTCTCATAGGAACCAAATTTTCCGTGAAGGTTGAGGGCCTCTCCAGCCAGAGGCCTCGTGTCCGAGGGAAGGCTGGGAGCGTGTGGGAGCGCCCCACCTCCAGCCCCCTGCCCACAGCAGAGGCAGCGATGGGTCATTACTCTATTTTGTATATTAAACAAAAAGATATATACTGGGGACAAATCCTATATCATACCAGTGTATGGCATTATTAAAAAATCATTATTTTTATCACAGCAATTTTAAACAGCATTAAAAAAAAAATAAACCAGTGACTCCTGTTTAAAAATAAAAGTTGTAGTTTTTTATTCATGCTGAATAATTCTGTAGTAACAAGTCTGTAGTTTTCACCTACTCAGTGAAATGTTGGACTGTAAAAGCTTGTGTGGAATTGTTGAACATTTATTTTTTCATTTAAATTTGCTGTTCTGGTAATACAAAGCCACACATCTGTACAGAAGTTGCAGTAAATGTGAGCCATTTACAGCAATGCCGAATAATGGACAGAAACCATATAATAAAATTCTGCTTTTTTCATTAAATGGCTCCAAAATGCTTTTGTGGAGTTTTTGTTGTGGTCTTGGAGAGGGTCGGGTCTCACATGGCAGGGGAGGGACTCTGAGTTTATGGTCCCTTCAACATCAATCCCTCCTTAAGTCTATGATTTTAAATGTATTTTGTCACTGAGGTGTTTCCCAACTCTCTGATACTCATCAGAATGTGATAAAAGCTCCCTCCCCCAGCAGGTGCCAGCTGCCAAACATTAGTGGTAGAGGGAAATAAAATGTACTGAAAAGCCTCGGGGCTCCCCAGGTGTGGGCTGGGACAGAGGCCCTGGGCAGGGGACGGGTGGTGGGGTCCTGTGCAGAGACAGAATTGAACCCAGGAAAATGGGAAAAGGACTTGGTAGATCAGCAGGGCTGAAAGGAGCCTCTCTGGCTGTGAAGATGCTGCACTTGGGTTCAGAAAGTCTCAGCCCTGGAGCAGAAGATGCTGCCATGAAGCTCCTTCCGTGCCATGTTGGAGTTTTTGACGTTTCCAACCCCTCAAACCGCCGCGGTTTTCCCCCAGCACAGCTCAGCCTTCCCCCGAGCCACAGAGCGAGGCCTGCTGTAATAAAATCCCATTTAACTGCAGCAGAAAAGGCCGAGTTCCCAGCAGGGAATGATTTCTTTGAACTGTTTGCAATTAAAACAAAGCTTACATAAATTTCCCTTTGGTAATTCCCAAGCTGGATGGCTGCGGATGGGGGTCAGGGACAAGGCAAGGATGGGATTTACGATAACCACGTTTATTCGGGCTACAGTTATGGCAAGATGCTATAAGGAGAGCCATCAGCCACTCGGACAAGGAACTGCTCAGTGCCTCACGGGCTCCAGCCTCGTGATAAGTGCACCAAGTCCTCAGTGTGGTCACATTCCACCCGAAATCCCCTTTGTCCCGTTCCATTTGCAAAAGCATTGATAGCAGAAGCATCTGTGGCCCAGGATCTGATTCCTGCAGGATTTCTGCCCTTTCCCTCTGCACCCTCCCGTGCTCCATGGCCCTGGGGCTGGGCTGGGACACAGGCCGCTGCCCTCCCTCACCTGCCACCTTGTTCTGCTGTTATTGCTTTCCTGGACTCTATCCTCAGCTTCCAAGAAATCCGGGTGAAGCCCAGCATGTGATTGCAATTCATGACTTCTGTTGTGTTCACATTATCCCAGTAAAATGACAGCATTTCAAACTGGTTAGGAAAAGATGCCATTAAATGCCATTTTTACAGTTCTGACATTTAAGATTTGAGCTTTCGAGTTCGTGTTTGCTCCCGGGAGGGTCCCCAGTGGGCTGGTTTGTCCCTGGCTGTGTCCCCTCTGCAGCGTGAGCTCGCGTCGAGCTCTGGGCACACGGAGCTGTTCTCTGTCAGGCACAAATTCTGGATTTTCACAGAATAAAAGACTCCTTGGCTGTATATTACTGCTTGTCCCAGAGGGGCTCCCAGATGCTCTCAGTGCTCTTGCCAAGCTCCTGCCAGGGTCCAGCAAGTTTGGTGCATTTCCTTACCAGGGTTACCAATAACTTCAATAATTGGTGAACCTGAAAATGCATTATATATTATATATAGTACATGGACATTTCAAAATAAAAAAGTGTAAATATTGAACTTGTCAAAGTCTGGTGGAGGAGCGGCACGGACAGGAACCATCAGAAGGGAGCTCACTGATGTCCAGGGCCTGAGCCCGTGGGTCAGCTGATAAAATCCATCCTGGAGGAGGGGTGGTGGCATTAAATAGCCTTATCCAATCCATCACAGGCCCGGCACAGCTCCAGAGCATAATGAAGGGTATTCTCTGAGGTCACAACAGGGAACCTTGGGTTAAAAAAATAACAAGTTGGATACTTCTAATTACGGGATCTGTTGATTTGAGATCAAACCACATAAAAAGGTTGGGGCAAAACTGCTGAGGCAGCATCAGATGTGGGCACTAATTGCGCTCCTGATGCAGGAGATGGGGTGACACTTCCTGCTGAGAAAGGTGACCTGGTGCGCCCAGGGCTGGGCAGGGGGCTCAGGGATGTGTCCCCAAGGAACAGAGCACGGAGGGGAAATCATCTCCAGGGACTGGACACGGGGAGCTGCATCCCTGAGGAGCTGAGAGGGGAAACGGGGGCACAGGCAGTGACACAGGCCAGGGGGGCTGTCCCTGCCATCCTGTCACCCTGGGCTCCTGCCTTGGCCCCAGCACATGCCTATCTGGGCTCCTGCAAGAACAAATCCAGAATTAAACCCCAGCATTTTTAATTCCTCATTTCTCTCCCGCCCTTTCCCTTTTTACCCTTTTTGGCTCGCAGGCAGAGTTCCTCCAGCTGGCTGCAGCTGAGCCACACGTGTTCCTACCCCAAACAAACCCAGCACTGGCCTGCGAGGCTCAAACACTGCAATTACTAAAAATAATTTTTAAAAATCTGCCCAGCCCAACCCAACCCTTGGCAAGTCCAAGGGAACCCGAGGGATGTGGCTCTCATGCCCTCCCCTCCTGCAGCCCCTGCCCGGGGCAAGGACAGGTCGGGGGTCCCTGCTGGGGTCCCGGGGGCTCCTGCTGCCCCTTGGCCACTGCTCGCTGCTGGGTTTGCTGAGCATAATGGGGCTGAAACAGCTCAAAGCTGTCGGGCTAAATATATCCCCGTTGCTGGGGAAATAAATAATAAACAGCAGCTCGATGGGGATGGCACAGAGTCATTGGTTCTGCTCGGGCTGGGGCTGCAGCGCTCCGGGTACCACACAGGGCAGCAAAACCCAACAAAAACTAGGCAAAAACAACAACAACAGTGGCTGAACAAATAGCCCAGCCAAACACAAACTTGGCAAAAAATAACCGGCAGTAAAACAGAGGGAAAAGCAGCACGTGCATCTCCCAGAGTCAGAAATATTTATGATAATGCTGCAGTAAAATTAATAACCTTTAAAAAGGAACAAAGCATCTCCAGGATGCCCCATCCTTGTCCTCATCCATGGGGCCAGCAGAGGTGGCACTGTCCCAGAGTGGTGTCACCGAGGTGTCACTGCAGTGCCATGGGCAGGGCTGGCTGAGGTACCCGGGGCCAGAACGAGCTTGTTTGCTCAAGAGCTGGGGCAGCCCTGGGAAAAGCTCCTTGCTGGCTGCCAGGACAGCAGGACACGGTGCCATGGGCTAGGAATGAGCACTTACCTCTGTGTGACCGTGGAGAGGGGCTTTGGACAAGGGCATGGAGGGACAGAACCCAGGGAATGGCTTCCACTGCCAGGGAGCAGGATTGGATGGGAGATTGGGAAGAAATCCTTCCCTGGGAGGGTGGGCAGCCCTGGCACAGGGTGCCCAGAGCAGCTGTGGCTGCCCCTGGATCCCTGGCAGTGCCCAAGGCCAAGTTGGACAGGCCTTGGAGCAGCCTGGAACAGTGGGAGGTGTCCCTGCCATGGCAGGGGTGGCACTGGAGGGGCTTAAAGTCCTTTCCAGCCCCCTGTGCCAGGGAGATGCTCACCCCAGTGGAACCTTCACTGCCAGCCACATTCCAGCCCTTCTGGGGCTCATCCCCAGACTCTCTCATCCCTTGTCCCTCCTGCTCTGCTCTTCGCCCACAGGGGGCTGTGAGCAAAAGCTCTGAGCAATCTGCAGATGTTTAATTATCTGATTGCTGGGGTAAGCTGGATCCCGGGGCAGGGCAGGTCTGGGGGAGCAGCTGATGGGGAGCGATGGGGGCTGCGGGGGCTCCCAGAGGGATGGGGACACAGCAGGGACACAGAAATCTCCCTGTGGAGATGGGACTGCTCCAACTCCCCCACACTCCCAGCTCCAGCCCCTGCTCTGCCATCCCCACCTAATCCAAGCCAGGCTGGTCTCCGGGGCACCCGGCTCCTGCACTTTTTCCCCTTCCTGCGTGCGTCAGTGAGTTTAGAGCCCAGGTGTGATTTTCTAGACCCTTTTGTCTGAGGTTTAGAAGCAGAATAAGCTTCATTAGCAGAAGGGAGGATTTCCAATAAGTAATAGGTAGGTGCTACCTTGTGAGCCGTCAGCATCGTGCTAAATTACCTGCAAACAATCAGCTCCTCACCCAGAGAACAGAGTTTAAACAGCTATTTCTTTAAAAACCTTTGCTTTTAATTGTTATTTCCCAAAAGCTAAAAATCTGAATTAGCCCAAATGTACAGATTTAATTGCTTTGAGGTTTCTGGTTCATTAGGAACATTAACACGTCTCTCCACGCTCGGGCTCTGTGCAGGTGACTTCCCCTTCAGCTGCCCCTGATCCAGCCCTGTGCTCCACAGCTGCCCATGAACCAGGGCTGGGGCCTCTTCTCCAGGCAACCAGGGACAGGACAAGAGGAGATGGCCTCAAGCATCCAAGCCAACCCCAGTCCCACTGCAAACCAAACCCAACGCCGAACCCAGCCCAACTAATCCAGCAACCCAACCCAAATCCAGCCCAGCCCGACACCAAACTCAACCCAACAACACCAAACCCAGCCCAAACCCAAACCCAGCCCAGCCCGACACCAAACCCAGCCCAAACCCAAACCCAAATCTATCCCAACACCAAACCCAACCCAACACCAAACCCAGCCCAAACCCAAACCCAGCCCAGCCCGACACCAAACTCAACCCAACACCAAACCCAGCCCAAACCCAAACCCAAATCTATCCCAACACCAAACCCAACCCAACACCAAACCCAGCCCAACACCAAACCCAGCCCAACCCAACACTAAACCCAGCCCAAACCCAAACCCAGCCTACCCCCATTAATCCAACTGCCACCAAACCCAAACCAAACTTACGGCGCACTTGTAGAACATCAGCCATTGATGTCAAACATGGCAGGGCTGCACCAAGAGACTCTTCTGATGCCGGTTCCGACAGCCATCACTGCTCCATCTCTTTTTCTCTGTGACTGACCAGGGGCCAGGGGAGAGGCTCTGCCCACTGGCAGTGTTACCACCCAGCTTTTGTTTCATTTTGACTGATGACTTTAATATTAAGCATCAAATGCTGTGTCAGGCTGGTTTAAAAAAATATTTCCTATCTTTAATTTCTCTTGGAATAAACCAGTGTTTACTACACTATTAAAGCTGGCTCAAAATGGGAACATTTAGTAAGCGTTCCAGACAAGTTTTTCTTTTTGGAAAATTTTAATTAAAAAAAAAATATTCCACTGGCTCTCCTGTAAGAGCAATAACTTCTGCCTCAGTTTGATTTCCTTTCCTCCAGGAGACATCTCGTAAATACATGTGTGTGGGACTTTTGTTCCCAGAAACTCTCTAGGTAGCACATCCAAAAGCTCCCAAGTGCCTCTGAAAAGGAATTTACTCTGGTCTCAGAGTAACTGGAGTATCCAAGGAGCCGGAGGGGGACCCTGCACGGAAAGGTTTTGTGGGGACACAGCAGTGCTGGTGCTCACACAGCATTGCTAAGCAGGTCCCTAAATACCCTGTCCCCAAATAATGCCTTTTGGAGGGCTCTTGGCAGGTTTGCAATTCCCATTCATCCCCAGCGCTCGCTCTGCTCCAGCAGCAGCCCGGGAAGGCAGGAGGGAGCGGCTCGGCACAGGACAGTTACAAACACAAACAAACAGTGCTGAGAGATGAAATATTAAGGGTTTTTAAAAATCCTTTCCATCAGCCCTCCCCATCCCTCTCCCACCCCCAGGGAGGGGCTCTCACACACCCGCCCCAGGCAGCCCCGAGGTCCCAGCACCAGCCTCCGCCACGGAGCGATGCCGGGGCTGGATAAAGCCTGGCCTCATCCTAAGCCAAGGCTGGATACAGCCCAGCCCCATCTGATGCCAGGGCTGGATAAAGCCTGGCCTCATCCTTGGCTTCAGGAAAGCCAAGAAATAGCACAAAAGTTGGCTATAAAATGCAAAGATGGAGATGGACCAGCTAGGAAAACGCTGGATTTTATCCCTACAAACCTCTCGCCTTCTTCATCCAACACCTCAGAGCAGAGACCACGGGGCAGTTTGGGGACCTCACCCCTGCCCAAACCGTACCAGCCACGTGAGGGGCCCAGAGTGTTCCCCAAGGGGTCAGAGTGCTGTGGAGAGGGTGTGATCCCATGGGAATGAGCTGTGCCACCCACCTTGGAAAGCAGGAAAAAAATGATTGCCTTTTTCCTCTTTTTTTTCCCCCAAGACAAAAGCCCAGGAAGTTTAATTACTGTGGACAAAAACGTGAAGAGGGCTGAAATTTCAGCTCCCTTCTCTCGAAGGGACACCACGGAGTGAAGGAAGCAGCAGCTCCAGGCTGGGGGTCGGGGGGTGTGGAGCCTCTCGGTGACCGGCTTCAAATGTCCTTTGCTTCTCTCCTTACATCTCTTCTAAAAGTATCAAATATAGATCTTTTCCTCATAATATTTTAAGATACTCTATTTATACATTAATCCTTTCAAAAATAAAAAGTGACACATAGAGCAATTCAGTCACTCAGAGTCTTTAAAACCGTTACAAAAAGCCACGACATCTATCCCCAGCGCCACGGCCTGGGGGTTGAGATTTTCTTTTTATAAAATATGATTCCAGCTCTCAAAATCCCGGCTCTGCAGTCAAACAGGGCTCCTTCTCCCTCCCTCCCCCCTTCAAAAGGACCTGGAATGATGAGGGGTTTGCACGCTCGCCCTGCCGAGCCCTCGTGGCGTGTCCATGGAGGCAGGAGCCGGGCTGGTGCAGCTGAAGGGCTCCTCCCTGGTGCTCCTCCCTGGCTCTCCACAGCCCCATCTTGGCCACACCAACAGCAAATGCCCCGCAAGGATGGAAATAATTCACCTGGCACAACCAGCACTGCACAGATTGGCACGGACGAGGCTGCAAGCGAGGGGAGGCCTGAAAAGCAACGCTGGAGAGAGGCAGAGGCAGCTCCAGCAGGGCACACCAGCAGCCTGGGCGCGGCTGGGAGCACGGATGTGTCTGTACAGTGGGACTGGGGAAGGGGAGGTACCAAACAGCCAAACAACAGCAGTGGGGTTTGTCTGGGGCTGCAGCGGGAGGGAGCACGGGCTGCTCACCTCGCACAGACTGAGGGTTACCCCACAAAATCAAAATCCTGAAAATAAAAAAGAAGAGTTTGAGAGGTTTGGTCCAAAACATCCTCTCTCCAGCGAGCAGGTGCCTGCTGAGCCCTGCCAGCCCTGCAGAGCCCACCCGGGGCTCGCTCTCGCCCGCAAGAGCCGGCGCTGCGGTGGCACAAGGAGGGGACGGCGGCCGGGGCTGCCCTGCTCAGCCCCCCAGCCCTTCCCCTGCCCCAGAGCTCGGGGTGCTCCCTGGCAGCACCCACAGCTGTGCTTGGGGCACCGGGCAAGCACGGGGAAGGCTCTGGGAGCACAGGACTCCTCCTTGGTGGGACCCTGCCGGGTGGGGGCCCTGGGCTCCCAGGGAATGTCCCCCTGCAGGGAACCCCCCCTCGGGGCAGCTCCGGCCATTCCCAGTCTTCAGCTCGGCCCCCCGGGGCACTTGGCTGTCCCTTGGCTGGTTTTCAATCGCTAGGATATGGGCTTGAAGCACCCCCAGCTCGGGGCTGGGGAAGTCTCTCCATCTCCCCAGGACCACTGCCCCACGGAGCGGAACGAGAGGCGACGTCTGATCCACACAAACATCCAGCAGCGGGCACAGGGGTGTCCTCACCCCGGTCACGCAGTGCCAAAGGGCACGGGGGCCGGCAGGACTCGCCATGGATACCATGGAATGCTCAGCAGTGGCTCTGTGCACCCCACAGTTATAGGAACTCGACGTAGTTCTCGGGGATCAGTCCTGTCTTGCCGTTGAGGGTCCCTTCCAGCCAGCCGGGCTCCTGGGACGGGTGCACTGCAGAGACAGGGGAAGGGCAGGTGAGACCTTTAGCTTGTGCTCATTTTGAAGAAAGGGAACTAACAGAGTTAAAGATGAGCCTCAAGGTCCCTTCTGAGCCAAAGCATCCCACGGTTCTGTGAACACACCACGGGGCTCAGGCAGCTGAAGTGCTCTGTCCCTGCCTGCTCCCCGTGGGACTCCTTGGCCTTCCCTTCACCAAGTGAGCTGCAGGCTCCAAATACTCCCTGGGGCTGCTGGGCTGAGGGAAGTGGAGCATTTGGGAAAAAAACAGGGGCTCAAAACTTCCTCTGGATTTGAGCTAAGATCTCTTGGAAGTTGGAGAGAACGTGGTTAACTCCACCACATGGTAACTCTGCACATCCCGGCTTGGCCTGGGCCCAGGCTGGGAGGGAAATTGCATTAGGGAACAATCCCAGCGGGAAAGCAAACCCTGCAACCTGATTGTGTGCAACCAGAAACCTGATCAGTCCTCAAAAGCCTCTCTTTATTCAATCAACTCCCAAAAATTTGCTGATTCTGCAGGAGCCAGGCCAGGGTTACGCCTGCAGGCAGAGGAATATCCCCCCCTCCCACAGTTATGGTGGGAAGCCCGTGTTCCAGAGCTCCTGAGGCTCCTGTGACTCTGCAGGTCTGGCCTCACTCCGTGTCTGGGGTCAGTGGAACTGGAGCTCTCAAACGTGGGTGCTGCTCCCTGTGGGCAGCAGCAGCCCCAAACCCCAGCTGGATCAAGCTGCTGCTCAGCCACGTGCAGCCTCACGGAAGCTCAAAGTCAAACTGGAACCTGGCTCCAAGTATTGCCAAGACCCCTATGCCTTCACCGGGCTTTGAAAAGCCTCTTGATCACAGCAAGACTCCCACCAAGCCAGGCTGGTTCTACCTCAGGTCCTGCAGCCAACGTGAGCCCCGGCTGTGCTGCTGAGTGACTGGAACACGCTGTGTGCTTTTTCCCTTGAATAATCCATTGATTTTTATCAGCAAACATAATGTATTTAATTCAAACTTGTTCCCCTCCTAGCTGCTCTGATTCCCACAGGCCCTCAGAGGGGAGACCATGTTTATTTATGAGATGACTATGGAGCTGCTTTGGAGAAGGATTGTCTTTAATTCACATGTATTCATTCTCCTCCCCTTTCTGCTGTATTCGCCTCTATATCCCAGGGCAAAAACAGTGCATGTGGTAGCAGCTTCCCAAATGACAATGCTTAACATTTAAAAGCCAAGAATGACTTGGAAAGTAGTAAAAAGTCTTTTCGTTACACTGGGATTATATCTAAGCCAGAGCTGCTCAGTTCCATGGGGCACAAACTCTTGATGCAGGAAACACCAAATCTGTGTTCATTAGCGTGGTCTGAGTGGGCAAAGCCCACCTTGCTCCAGCGCTCGTATCCAGAGGGAAAAAGCACACATGGCTTTCCCATCTCCTGCCCAAACCATTACAGCAGCTACCCAGAGCATTTCTGGTGCTGACCTCCCGAATCTGATCTCCCCTTCACAGAGGAACTCTGGCCATGGCAAACGCCGGGGCAGGCCCAGCTCGCCAGGGTCTCCCTGGAGCCCAGGGGAGGGGTCCGCAGCCACGGGCGGGCCGTGGAGCCCCCGGGCTGTGCAGGGCTGGCCGTGCCCGGGAGGAGCCCAGCACTCACCGTTGTCGAACACGGTGCCGGCCGTGAAGGAGAGCTCGGAGTCGTGCTCGGCTTTGCAGGCGTAGAGAGCGCGGGCCTTGCGCAGGGGGGAGCTGCAAGAGAGGGCACGGGTGGGCACAGAGCCACCCTCACACCCAGCACAGCACAGCACAGCACAGCACACCCCTCACGGTGCTGTGCAACCGCGCTGGGGCTGCTGCTCTGCCGGGCTCCTCGGCTACGCTGCCCAGGAGGGAGGGAGACACCAGCAGAGGCTGAAGGCTCTCAGGGATGAGCCACATTTCACCCCAATGCAAATCCCAGTCTGAGCCCAGCTGGCACCGCCTGGACCGGAGCCCACACTGGTGCCCAAACAGCACCAGCCCAGCCCAGGGGTCTCCACGACAGCTCCAGGCTCTAGGCTGGAGCTGGAATGTTCTGTGTCTCAGGGGCCATCACTGATCAGAGGCTGGCACAGAGCAAAGGTGGCAGCAAGTGCTGGCAGTGACCCACTGCCACTGGCCCCGCTCTGCCAAACCCATCCAAGGGCAGCTGTAAACACAAGGACAATTTCACAAGGAAGAATTAGCATTAAGGGAAGGTTATTTCAAAACAGAAAGACAAGCAGGTCCATGAAGAATTTGCTGCACTTCTTTAGAGCCTGTACCTGAAGGTAAAAAATATTTTAAAGCCATTAGATTTTGCTGGAAGTGTCAGCGTGCCCACGCTGCAGGGGAGGGAATCGGAGCAGGGAGAGCCAGGAATGGAGCAAACTGCTGGCAGAGAGCAGAAAATGAGGGACCTCAGGGCTCCTCAGGCACAGCACAGGCACACAGAGCTGTCCCTGCACCTGCAATCCCCACCCATCCTTCCCAGCTTTGGGCTGGAGCAGGGTTGGTGGAAAGCTGGGACACTGCCAGGCTGCAGTGCCAGTGCCAGTGCCAGCCCAGCCAGGCCCTGGCATTCGAGCAGCTGGGCACATCCAGCACTGCTGCTCAGCTGTGACATGGCCAAGGGAAGAGATGAAGTGCCCCCAGGAGCTGCTGGGGTGGGGAACAAGGTGTCACCCTTCTCAGACCAGTGGTTTTACCAATTTTTATCTTTCCGAGCACTTGAAGTTCCCCTGAGTTCCTCGGATGAGCCCAGGGAAGCAGCAACGCTTCACGGCAAGAGCAGCTCCCCTTCCCACCAAACTCCAAACCCAGGAGCTGGGAATGGTTTTGGCTTTGCTGCAAAGAGAGCCCCAAAATGGAGATCTCTCTTCTCCAAATTCCAGCTGCCTGACACGAGCTGCTCCCAAACACTTAAAAACCAGGATGGGCAAACAGTCCTCCCACTCCAGAGGGTCCTTCACTGCCGGGGAGGCACCGCTCACACTGAGTGCTTGAGACCATCAGGTGGCAAACAAAAGGAATTTTCAGGCTCACGGTGCACTCAGGGCATGATGGCATCACTGGTGCCAAGGGTAAGGGACCCTGGGCAGTGCCTGCTCTGGTGCCAGGCACTCCAGGGCACAGAGGGACCCCACAGGGCTGGCACACAGCTCAGCCTGCCCGCTGCTCCAGGACTTGCTGGGAATCCTGTGCTGGTTCCTCTGCAGCTTCCAGGAAGGGTTTGCTCCAGCGACGCCCAAGGACCTTTAGGTGGGCACAGAGCAGCCTGTGCTACCCCGTGCCCATCACCCTCCTGGGATCCCAGACGAGGCTGTGGCCAGAAAACCAGGGTGGCAGAGCTTTCCAAAGGCTCTTTACTCCTCGCAGTACACTTCTTACCTGCTGCAGAGCAGAGCAAAGCCAGCGCAGCGCTGAGCTGAGCTGAGCCCAGCAGTGACACCGAGCACAGCTCCCGCTCCCTCACCCGGGGGCTGCGGGCTCCAGCCGGGGCTCGGGGTGTTCAAGGGGCTCTCCTGGGGCAGGAGGGTGTGAAAGCTCCCCTCTTGCTGAGTGCAGACAGCTGCGTTGGGAGGGTTCGAGCAGGATGCCAGGGGAAAGGGAAGTGAAGTGGAGGAAACCAGGGAAACTCAACAGAAATAGCAAAAGCAACAAAAAGCCAAGCAAATTGTGCAACAGACCTGATGGGGGATGAGTCGCTGGACGTAGAGGAGGTGGGCATAGGACTTGATGGCGCAGAGAACATGGGCCAGGACGGTGAGAGGGGTGACGTTGGGCTTGGATTCTGAGGGCTGCAAGACATAACCAGAGACCTTATCAACGTGCAACCACAGCAACAAACAGCAACCAAGAGACACAGAGACGACAGCCGACGATAGCGAGTGCCTTGGGAATATTCCGAGCGTGAGACACAGCTACAAAATGAAGTGCCAAGACCTTGGGAAGTGTTTCAAGGCTGGGTCTGCATTTGTCTGGACAACAAGAGCTGGATCTTCCAGTCAGCCCCCACTCCACTGCCCCGTCCGTCGCACCTGGCACCCCGTGTGCCGAGGGTCTGCGCTGCAGCACGGCCACTTACCTGCCTCGTGCTTCCCCCAGGGCTCCCAGAAATAGCTGCTGGTATTTCTGGATGCTAATGATGCCTGCGAGCAGCCTCCACCCCCTCGGTCTGTCACTTGTGGTGCTCATACATCCAGTGTATAAAAATGTCATTATTTTGTTTCCCATGCTTCACATCCCTTTTTCCCCTTGTCCCGATTCCTGAAGCCACAGCTGTCAAATGGAGCTGAATCAAGTTACTGCACATGGAAGTTTTTGGGTCCTTCCAAACTGTTCGATTCAGGTCACTCTCAAGTTCACCAAGAAGCAATTATTGTACTAAAATACCAGTTTGATTAATTTACTGCTTCTCTGCTTAGCACTCATTGGTATTCCCTATCCAATTCAGGTTAGAAACTCCATCCCTGATAAAACACCAGAAACATCCCTCCACACTGCAAATGCCTCTGTAAAAACAAGAAGTTTTGTAAAAGCATCATGACTTATGCTTTCTCTTTGAGAAAGGGACAGTACCTCTGATCACACAGGTGTGATGAGGTGGGGATAGGGCACTACCCCCAGGATGTCCTTATCCCTCAGCTGGGGCCTCCTGGGGTAGAGGGAAGGGATTCAGGGAATGGTGGCTCCAGAACCTGTGGAGAACCTCAGCCCCACAGGAGTTCAGACCAGCATTTAACCTTCCCCAGTGTCCTCTGGCTGCCACCACAGGGGGATATTTATGACATGGATGCTTTCCCCTTGGAAACTGGACCATCTCTGCTTAAGGCCAAACTCTTGGCTTGACTCCTTGCAGAAGCTGTGTCACTGGATTCAACAGACACTGATTAATTCGCTCTGAAATTACAGGCAACACCTTTATTATGTCAGAAGATTACACACAGAGAAATGGATACATCAGTGAGGGCAGCATGACTTCACCAGAGGCTGGAAAACAGGGAATGCTGTCAGGCAGGCTATCAACGAGGTCCTCAAAATGTTCTGCTAATAATCATCACTATTTAAAAACAATCCTTTGGCGTTTCTATCACCAAAACTATCTTTTGAAAAATGAGTTTTCCTTAGTCTTTACCAAACCTGACAGCCATTGGTACTCACCAGATACTCCATCTATCCTCACCCCCAAACCAGAGGTGCTACCAAGGTCACCGAGTCATCCCAAACTGCCAAAATTAACCCTTTAAGCACCAGTTCTTTCAAAGACATGGCCTAGCAATTCCCTTCTCCAAGAGGAGCCTGGCCCAGGTGGGACTTGGAGGGGCAATGAGCTGGTGACCAAAATGTGGCTGAGCCTCTCCTGCTGAGAGTGGCCACAAACACCCACAGCCCTCCCAGCACCATGGCTGTGGGCAGCAGGCTCAAGGTGCAAGAGGCCATGGCACTGGGTGTGCCAGCATGGGATGGCCACTGGGACATGGCACTGGGTGTGCCAGCATGGGATGGCCACTGGGACATGGCACTGGGTGTGCCAGTATGGGATGGCCACTGGGACATGGCACTGGGTGTGCCAGCATGGGATGGCCACTGGGACATGGCACTGGGTGTGCCAGTATGGGATGGCCACTGGGACATGGCACTGGGTGTGCCAGCATGGGATGGCCACTGGGACATGGCACTGGGTGTGCCAGCATGGGATGGCCACTGGGACATGGCACTGGGTGTGCCAGCATGGGATGGCCACTGGGACATGGCACTGGGTGTGCCAGCATGGGATGGCCACTGGGACATGGCACTGGGTGTGCCAGCATGGGATGGCCACTGGGACATGGCACTGGGTGTGCCAGTATGGGATGGCCACTGGGACATGGCACTGGGTGTGCCAGTATGGGATGGCCACTGGGACATGGCACTGGGTGTGCCAGCATGGGATGGCCACTGGGACATGGCACTGGGTGTGCCAGCATGGGATGGCCACTGGGACATGGCACTGGGTGTGCCAGCATGGGATGCCCACCGTGTCTGCCACCAAACCTGGCCCTCTACACTGCACAAAGGAAGGAAAATCCAATGGCACAGGGCTCCAGGACCAGAAACTGCTACTGCACTTTTTGAGATGAAATCATGGCAAAAGAATGCAGCTCTCATTTCTCCTCAAGCCGCTGTCATCGCTCCACAACTGCGTGCCCGCTCTGCTCATGACAGCGGGGAATGCAACCAACAGGATCTCAGAGTTATCAGGGAAAAAAGCCTGAAAAAACCAACACTTGGGCCAGCCTCTGCCTAAGAAGTTACCACTAATTTGGAGCATGATTTTGGTGTCTTTGGATCCTTGGTGTCACAGAAAACACTCGGTGCCCAGCAAACCCATGGCGAGAGGGGTTCACTAATGCCAGAGTGTGCCTTGGGGTGTGCAGAGCACCCCGTGCCCATCAGGTGCTCACAGAGGAGATGAACATGGTCCTACGGTGACTGAGCTGCTCTGCAAGTCCTTCCAGAACATTTCCTCAAGAAGAAGCCATGGATAGCTCAGGACTCACCTGAGCTGCTGCCCAGCACCAACAGACCCTGGGGTATGATGGGTATGAAGGGTTCACCTCCTTCCCATGAAATACAGGTATTTATTTTCGAGCTGCTGCTTGAGTTTCACCTTCCTGAGCTTATGTGACTGCCAGACCCACGTCCTGCCTTGCTGGAGGTGTCAGTGCACATGAGGGATTGGGCTATCCCGAGGTCTCTGGCGTTTTGGAAAGCAGTTTTCTTGTAGGATCCAATTTCCTTTGCTTCTCACAAAAAGAGCAGAGGTGGTGAGAGGCTGGGGGGAAGTTCTGGCTGCTGCCTGCAGGCAGCAAATGTCAGCTGGACGTTTTTTTTCCTTCTTCTTACTCGGGAGGGCTTTGCGAGGGGCTCTTCCTGTTGAGTGCACAGTGGAAACAAAACAGAGAAAACGGCTAAGAACCAAAACCATCAGAAGCAGGAAACAAAGAAATGGCTCAAATTATAGTCTTCCAAGGTGAGAATGGGCCTTTCCCCAGCAGCAGTAGCTGGGGGAACTCTGTGAGTAGCCCAAGGCTTCCTGAAGGCTCTTGCCCTTCCTGCTGGTCTGACTGCGCCTCAGAAGCAGTGGCTGTGATCCTGCAGGGAGGGAGCACTGCTGGGCACGGGCAGGGCACGGAGGGCACTGTGCCACAGCACCTGCAGGGGCACCCGTACCTTCCATTCCATGTGTCCCTCTGGCAATCCCACTCTTCCAGCAAACACAGTACTTGGAAATGAATTTAGGAGATAAATCCTCCTCCCTGCTTCCCGTGCCGGGCGTACGTGCTGCCTTTCCCATGCAGATGTTTCGTTTGCTGCCCAAACACATGAAAAAAAAAGCAGTAACTCTTGTTTCAAGACTCTCCTGGAGTTGCTGGAACTAAAAAAATTCTCCTGTGATCCCTTCTCCTAACCTGCCTCTTTCATTCCTCTTCCTCCGCCCAGGCTGCCTCTGGCGCTCCTCACCCGGCTCAGGCCCCGAGGCATGTGCAGCTCTCAGAGCCCCTCTCAGCAGGTCTCCAGACAACTTCTGCTGCTTTGATCTCCTAGCTGAGAGGACATCGGTTCCACTTCAAACATGTTTACAACTTGTTTATTTTTGTGGAACTCGGGGCTATTTCTGCCACAGAACATCTCACAGCTATGGACCGGCAGAGCCCACTGATGCATTCCAGCCCTTTCATGAAATCACCTCAAGAATAAACAACAATATTCCCGTTCTGACATGATCAGTACCTGACTGCAGTAAAATACATCAAGGACCACCCAGCCCTTTGCTCCCTGATCTATTCCTATAGAACAAAGCTGCAGAACATAAGGTTCTTCTCAAAGGTAACAAGAAAAAAGAAAATTATAGCTTTATGTAATGCCAGAGCACTTCAGCTCTGCTGAGACAAGGACAAGACTGCAGCTTACCAGCAGCCATGGCTGTTGCCTAAATGAAATGGAAGGCAGCCTGGGTTTGAGAAGCTCATGGAACTCAAGCAGTGCAGCAGGTCCTAGCAAAGCTTGGAGAGATGGATGGGCTCTAGGAAGCAGCTCCTGGGCACTGGCAGAATCACCTGAGACCTGACCACCAGCTCACAGGGCTCCAGTCTGGCAGGACTCTTCCCGTGCTTGGTACTTTAATGCAAGAAAAATTATGTTAAACTCTCTGCAGTGTTACTCTCTCAGGAGTAATGTTGCTGCATGGTCATTTGGGTGGAAAAATTTAAAGAAATTTAAAGAAATAAGCAGCTAGAATGGTCTGTAGTCAGCATCACTTGACCAAACTGGTCCAAAAAATCTCAAATTCTTCAGTACAGACCTTCCCCACATCTCCATTTACCAGTTCCCCATCTCCATCAGCACAGATTTCAGAATCTTCTTTCCAACAACACGGACGTGTCCCTCTGTAATCCTGATGACACCCAGCACATGGGTTTGTCTTGTCACTTTGCTGCTTGGCTGATTTCCCATGTGTGGGAATATTTCCCTGCTTTAGTCATTTCACAAACCATCCAAAAGCTTTTCCACTTGAATAAGAGAGAGCCCAGGATGAGTTCTGGCTCTGGGGAGGAGCGCTGGAGCTGCTGTCCCACATTGCCATTTCCAGGTGCAGACGGACGGTGCTCCACGGCGCAGAGGCAGGAGGTGGCAGGTACAGAATTCTGGCACGGAGCTCAGAGCCTGCTGCCAGTGCTGGAGACAGTGAGGGAGTAAGCAGCGAGTCAGCAATGGAAGAGTTCTCAGCATGAGCAAGCACTGCAGGAAGGAAGGTGCAGGACCAGCCTGCTGCCAGCACAGGCGTCCTCCCGCCAGGTGAGCTCCAGGTGATGGGACATCGTGGCATCTTACCAGGGAACAGCATTTCAGTAACAGCTGCACAACTCGTCTGAAGCAGAGAATTACCAGCATCACCAGCAAGCTGCAGAGCCACCAGTGACGGCTCCCACGCAGTCCCAGCACTGGGACAGGCAGGGGGAGATGGGGCAGGGCAGGGAACAGAGACAGCCACGGCTCACACGAACCAGCCTGGACAGGACACAGAGTCACAGAATGGCCTGCAAGGGACCTTAACGCCCCTCCAGTGCCACCCCAACCTTCCACTGTCCCAGGCTGCTCCAAGCCCTGCCCAGCCTGGCCTTGGGCACTCACAGGGATCCAGGGGCAGCCAGAGCTGCTCTGGGCACCCTGTGCCAGGGCCTCACACCCTCACAGGGAAGGATTTCTTCCCAGTATCTCACTCCACCTTTTGCTCGGCAGCTGCATTTTCTGCTCCATCAATACCCCCCTCCCTCTTCCTCGCTGCCCAAAAAGCTCTCAGCAGACTCAAAATCAGGCTGGAGGGTTTTATGTTGAACCAAGTGCTTTCAAACTGTGTTAAAGCTCTTAATTATTAATAGAAAAGTTGTAATGTGGCAGCAGGGAGCCAAAGCAGCAGTTTAGGAGGGAAGTGTTGGTAAATCAGGAGCCAGTGTCTTAGTCATGGCTTCTCCATCGTGCCACAGCTTCTAACATGAGATAATGCGGCAAGGCTGGGTGCATTAGTCACCAACAAATTCTGTTTGCAATTAAGCAGAACTCAACAGCCCTCCAGAAATCTCACTCCTCTCTGGCATTCAATGCACTGCTATCTTACATCCCCCTGAAAAGAAAACTCTCCCATCTGCCACCCCAACAACCATATGGGATCCTTGAAAAATGAAGGAAATTAAAGTCCCTGTGGGATCACAGCTCCCAGCTCAGCTGTGGGGGGTTTGGGAGGATCAAATATTTGAGCTAAACACATCCTGTGCCCCGGGCAGCCCCAGGGCTCTGCCAGCCACGAGCAGCTAAACCTGAGCTATGTGCTGAGGGAGGGTGACCTCCTTTTGGGAGCGCGGAGCTGCAGGGAAGCTGAGGGATACAGACGGACGCTGTCCTTGCTGCCCCAGGGGAGGACAGCCCTGACCCCTGCCCACGGCCCCGCTGGGTCCAGCCCTGCAGCACCCGCCCCGTGCTGCCCCAGCGCCCTGGGAGCCTGGCTTTGGGGGCAACGTGAGGGCATTTGGACCCTCTTTCCCCAGGCCAAGCCCTGCCCTGGCTGGCAGAGCTGTTCTGCTGCAGGAGCTCAGAGGGATGCCCGGATGGCCCAAGGCGGGCGATGGGGGAGCCCCTGCCCTGCCCCACGCACTCCCAGCGGGGCAAACAGCGCTCTGCCACCACCCAAAGGAGGGCACGGATTTCGGGATGGCAGCAGCCACTGCCCCCAGGAGCTGGCACTGCCAGCTCTCCAAAGGGACAGAGGTTCCTTTCACTTTTTAAGCTGTTTCTGGAAACGACCAGAACAGTTATTCCCCACTGTAAAAAATTCATTCCTGGCTAAGGAATATTCCCCACATAACTTGATAGGAGGCCACTTCCAGGCTCAGATCCTAACAGAAAACAAAGACAGTTCCTTTGAGCCTCATTAGCACCACGGGCCCAAACTCTCATTTTTTAGTGTGTAAATCTCCTCCCTGCAGCACGAGGAGCCAACACTGCCCAAGGAGAGCACACGCAGTGGGAAAAACAATGGGGATTTCTTGAGCCTGAGGAGGTGATTTAAGAACAATGGAGGAGTAAAGCCACTGCATAATAATTTCCTGCATTTTCTCGGTTTCCCTGATTTCGTTTTGTCCATCTGGCCTTGTGCTGCTTTGCTCTGCAGCATTCTGCAAACACCAGTTCCAGCTGATCAGAGCATTTCGCTGCAAACCACAACACTGAAACAATCCAACTTCATCATATTTATCAAAAGAAACGCCATGCTAGTTCTGTTCTTTCTTCTTCCATCTTTTTTTTTTCACTTAAAACTACCAAACTTTGTAATAACATTTTTGCTTCAGCAGCTCCAACCAGCAAAACTCTCCTCCTCCAGCTGCACAGCTGGGAGGTGTGAGCACCACAACCCTCCCACTTTACTGGCCCAGCCCCAATTTCTCTCTCTACCGTCAAGCTGGACATGTAGCCTTGGAGAACCCTTCCCAGTAATCAAATACAGCAAAGATTAATACATTCAATTGACTTTTCTCTGGGTGGGTATTTTCCCACTTCTTATTCCATGTGCTTTCCCAAATCTCCCTGTGCTGCACTCACTGCTGTGCTGTCCACACAGCACTTCCAGCCCAACCTCCTGCTCGAGCAGGGGCTGGAAGGGAGCTTAAAGTTCATCCAGTGCCACCCCTGCCATGGCAGGGACACCTGCCACTGTCCCAGGTGCTCCCAGCCCCAGTGTCCAGCCTGGCCTTGGGCACTGCCAGGGATCCAGGGGCAGCCACAGCTGCTCTGGGCACCTGTGCCAGGGGCTGCCCACCCTCCCAGGGAAGGACTTCTTCCCAATATCCCATCCAATCCTGCTCCCTGGCAGTGGGAAGCCATTCCCACTGTCACTCCAGACCTTTGTCCAAAGTCCTTCTCCAACCCTCCTTCAGGCCCTGGCAGGGGCTCTGAGCCCTCCCTGGAGCCTTCTCTCCTCCAGGTGAGCACCCCAGCCTGGCTCCAGAGCAGAGGGGCTCCAGCCCTGGAGCACGTTTGTGGCAACAGAAGGGGATAAACCTGGCCTGCTCCTCGGGCTGCCCCAGGGTCTCCAGCGTGAGCCCTGGGCGCTGTCTGGGGCAGGGAGCCATTCCCAGGCCTCCCCTCGCTCTCCCCTCTGCCCCCTCAGCTGGGCACAGGCTGAAGCCAGAGGGATTTTCCTCAGCCCCACAGCTGACACAGCTGCTGGCACTGGTGTTTTTCCAAGTGCTGGTGCAGCCAACACCAGAAGATGGGCCAGTGCTCCTTTGTCCCAGCAGTTCCCTTCCCAGTGCCCAGCCAGGACACCTTCCCCGAGGATGCCTCCCTCCCAGGCCTGGGGCACGGTGCCAGCACGAGGGGACAGGCAGGGGACTGGTGACAGCTCTGGTGCTGCTGACAAAGTCCCAGCTTAGCACTGCCCTGTCACCAGTGTCTGGTTACCCCAGGTGAGGGGGAAGCGATGGCCTGACAGCTCCAGCTCATTTAGGAGATTAATTAGGCACAAGGATCTCCTTTCAGAGGAGACACGATGTCTTTGTGAGCAGCAGCCCTGCTCCCCTCGGTCCCTTGGGGGGAATTGTCAGCCTTTTGCTGGGAAATGGGGTGGTGTGGGAGGGGTGGCCCCGCGGGGTGGTCCCCATCTGAACCCTGCTCACGTCCCCTGTGCCAGCCCAGCTCCTTCCATGCTGGCAGCTGGAGCTGCCGGGCCACGGGCAGCTCTGGGATGCTTTCAGCACTGCCAGCGCTGTGTGGTGTGCCTGGAGCCCGGCACTGCCTCAAAAACGCTCCCAGAGCTGTCAAAAGACTTTTACAAGGGAGAGGCTGGGCCACGTCCCTGGCTTTGAATTCGATCTCTCTGCAGAAAGAGGAACCAAAGAATGCACTTGGCCGTTTCTCTACTATATTTCACCTGAGGTGACATTTATAGGTGGCAGGAAGACCTAATGTACCATCACTCTGCTTCAGCAGGCTCAATGAAAGGTTTGGCTGGGCTCACTTGAGACTCTGCCCAAAGGAAACTCAGACACTGACTGAGCAGAGGGGCTGGCAGTGGAGCTGGGCGAGGGGGCTGAGCAGGCTGGGACCCCAAAATCAAAGGGGGGAAGGCAGGCAGGGGAGGAGAAAGAGAAAAAGAGAGGCTTGGCCAGCAGGATGATGATCCTGAGCTCCACACAGCAGCTCAGCACACAGAGTGCCTGTGGCTGCCCCCAGAAAGGCTTCGGTGGAGCATCTTTGATTCCTGCATCCTTCCCCCCACAGTGACTGGGATGGATTTCAAATCCTGCTCCATTTGAAAGTAAAATTTCCATTAGCCAATATTTGTCTGAGGCAGTTTCTTTGAAGAAGATGCTGCTATGCAGCGATCTCCACACTAATTACAGGAATTAGGAAAGCAATGGAGTCCAAGATCTCTTTTTTTTTTCCCAAGGCTTTCCAGAAAGCTGCCTCCTAAGCATCATGTGCTGCTGAAGTTTAAGGAGCATTTTTAGAACTCTTGCAAGGAAATCTAAATTAATTCAGCTTGTGAGAAGCACCCTTAGATGTTCCCAGAGCATCACCCAAATATAACAGTGCTCTTCAAAGGCAGAAACATCTGAGGAGTCTCCTGAGGGGCAGCACTGGGAAAAGCTGTGGATGGTGGGAGTCAGGCTGCAGGAGCTGCGGGGGGACCTGGAGTGCAGAGACTCGGAAGAGGCTGTCCATCTGTCCATCTGCAGCCACTCACACACCCCTGTGCCACCAGACCCCAGAGGAGCCCCTGGCCAGGGCATGACAAATTACCTTTGCTTGAATGGATGAGGCGGGAGAAAGTGTTTTGATATGTGACCGCTGGGTCACGTGGGGCTGGCCACAGGGCTGGAGACTCGTTTTAGGAGAATATTTGGCTTCCCTTTCAAGTTCAATTTGTGGAAAGTTTCTAGACCAAGAGCCCAGCGAACAGTGAAGGAGCTAAAGCTTTGCACAGCTGTTGTGCCAAACCCCAGGGCCCGTGGAGAGCCCACCCAGCAGGAAAACACATCCCACCTTTTCCCCCTGCGAGCCCGGCGTGGCACACGGGGATGCTGGGCCAGGCAGGACCCCACTGCTGGGGGCTTCTCTTACCCAAACAGCCTGAAACATCCCACCTCAAATGGAAATCCATCACCTCCCCCTGCTCCTGTGGCCCACAAGCACCGCTCCTTCCCACACATCTCAAAATACCTCATGGAAGGATACAGATACTCAGAAAAGAAATCCTGCATCATTTAAGCACAACAAGGGAAGGAATTTGTAGAATCATTAAGGTTGGAAAAGACCTCCAAGACCATAAAGTTCAACCTTCTGTATGGAATCTGTACATATACATGTGTATATATAGAGATACAGATATAAATTTAAAGGTTATATGGCCATCAGCAACTAAGCCTCAAGTATATTTATCTGTGGAGTCTACTGAGTTTGCTGCTTGTGTTTTCCATGAGCCAGGTTTAAGGACATTTGCCAGAGCCCTGAATCACTCTGGTTTATGGAGCTTTCTCACCACAGGCATGATCTAGGACTCCCAAGCTAAAACTGCTCTAAAAGAAACAAACAACACAGACACCCTCACAACAGTCTGCAGCAAAAAAAAAAAATAAAATAAAATAAATAAGTCACTAGATAGTTTGAATGTTATGTCATCTGGAATCAGCCAAACAGCAGACTGGGAATTTTAGGAGCTTTTCTCAAGTAAGAGGACTGGCCGATAGGCGGGTTCTGTTCTAGCCTGGCAGCAATCTCTGCTCCTCCTGAGCACAAACCAACCCCTGTCTGAGGCACAGAAGATGCAAACCCTGAGGAGCCACGAGGAGGTATCAAGGGGAGGGGAGGTAAAATAATCGAGTACCCTGACCCTGCCTGGAAGGCAACACTTGAAGCAGCAAAAGCCTGGCTTGGGGATCAGGGTTGGGGCCATCCAGTGCACATCTTGCACAGCTCCAGCCATCCCACTCTGCTGGAACCACAGATATTGGGTGTAGAACCCCCTGTCCCAGCCTAGGACCACAGCTGGGAACTGGTCTTAAAGAGCAATTTAGATAAGGCTGTTCTGGAGCTGCTCTGATTACAAGATTTTACCTAATCCCCCAAAAATGCCATTTATTGTTTGGCAGCCCAAAGTTCCGCCCCTCGGGGCTGGCCTTGGCGATCCAAACCCAGATTAGGCAGAAGACCAGGGTTTTGGGGTCTGGGCTGAGCTCTGGGAGGCTGCAGGGATCAGATGGAGGGAGACACTTCCCCCCAGCCCCAGTTTCCAGCTGGGGCTCGCTGCGGTCACCCACGGGTGCCCAGCACACACGGGCTGCTCGGGGGTCAATCCCCCAAGGAAGGCGGCAGGGGACACAGCAGCAGAGGAGGGTCCCCAGGGAGCCCCAGCCCTGCTCTGCTGGGCCCAGCACGCCTCTCCCAGCTCTTGGCTTGCTCCAGAGCCGCGGTGGCTCCCGGCCAGGCGGCCACAATGCAGTGGAAGGAAGAAGAAACAGCTTTGTTTTGCCCAAAGGCCCGCAATTAATCAAGTTCCTATTTCCTCGCAGTTCCACGTTCCCCACCCCAAATGCACCAGGCAGCTCCCAGCCACGGCAGAGCCCCCGCACCGAGCACAGGGTTTGCTCTGCCATTTCACGTGAACAGAGAAGCAGAAAATAAAATTAACGTGAAATAGGAACGTCTTTGCTACGGTGAGAACCACTCAGGGCCCTCAGGGTCCAGTGCAATAGGGGAGCTCCTGGCAGCCCCAGCCCTGCCAGCACCATCCCCTGGGACCCCCTCTGGGCACCAGCTCTCCCACCCAGGAGGAACACGCGGAATCCCAGAGTCATTTAGGCTGGAAATGACCTCCAAGAGCATCAAGTCCATTCTGTGCCGGATCCCCACCGTGTCCCCAGCCCAGAGCACCGAGTGCCACCTCCAGCCCTTCCTTGGACACCTCCAGGGATGGGCACTCCAAACCTCCCTGGGCAGTTCCAGTGCCTAAGCACCCTTTCCATGGAGAAATTCCTCTTGATTTGGACCCCTCTGAGCACAAGTCACTGTTTTTATAGTGACACACAGCAAAACAAAACAGCAGTGCATTTTCCTGGCCCTTTTCCAAATTAAAGTGGGGCTGAATATCAGGGTGGGAGGAGAGCGGGTGAGAATCCAGGTTCCTCAGGGACAGGAGCACTTGATTTATGAGTAAATTTCTTAAACAGAAGTCCCAGAGATGCCATTTCAGAGGGACATTCCCAAAGTGGCTGCTGGGAAGGCAGGATGAGGGTGGGACCCGCTCCTGCGCCTCTGCACCTCTAATTGCCATTATTGTTCAGGAATATAAACAACAGGAGCCACCGAGCAGAGAGCCATGAAAGCTCAGCAGAACAAGGGCCTGGGAGCACAGGGACAGGAACTGGAGGTCAGGCAGGCTAAGGGCTCATTTCTGGCTCACCACAGCCCCTCTGATGAGGGCAGATGGGCAGGCACAGCACAGCAGGCACAGCCTGGTCTCCTGCAGCTCTGCCCAGCTCCCCAGGAGCTTTTGCTTTCATGTCCCAGCTGATAATTGTCAAAGTTACCTGCATTTTTAAGAGACCATTTTTTCCAAAGAAATCCTGCCTTCTCCTGTTTGATCCATTGCCTCTGGATCCCTGGCAGTGCCCAAGGCCAGGCTGGACAGGGCTTGGAGCAGCCTGGGACAGTGGAAGGTGTCCCTGCCCATGGGATGGAGGAGCTTGAAGGCCATTCCAAGCCAAAGCAGTGTGTGGATCCATGACTCTGGGATGCTGCACTTGGATTTGGGATGGTGAGGGCCTTCAGAGCAGAGCACAGGAAAAGAGCAATGGGAGGAAGGTGCAGCATCACCCCAGTCCCACAGCTCTGGTGTGCTGTCCCCTGTCCCCCTGCCCCACAGCTCCCTCCCAGCCACTTGGAGAAGTCCCTGATGGGGACAGTAATAGTTGAAATTTCTCTCATTTTCAGGCATGGAAAGAGAAATGTTTAATTTTAACTGGGATGCCTAATGAAGATTTATTTATGTGGGAATAACCACTCTTCCTTGGAGCAACTGGGTTATTTTTTCATGACCACTAGACCTTAGATCTGCTCCTCATTTCTTTCCATACCCACAGAGGGCAAGAAATAGCCATACTTGGTCAGTGAGAAAATGAAATTAAATGCAAATAGACATGTACTGACTAAATCTGAGTTTCTCAAGGTTAGTATTTCTCTAAATGCCAAGTCCCTGGGGTGAAGGAGGGGCAGCATCAGCCTGGGCTAGGGTTGGCAGTGCGGGGGCTCAGCCTGGCCCATGACCCCATCTACCAGTGCCCTGGGCCTGAGGCTGAGGATGGGCACCAGCACTGGGAACACTGGCAGGCCTGGAGGCAGGAATGAACACGGGAAGGATGTTAAACTGGTTCTGTCTCCCTGGCTGGAACCACCCAGTGCCACCCCTGACACAGGCAGGGACAGCTTCCACTGTCCCAGGTTGCTCCAAGCCCTGTCCAGCCTGGCCTTGGAAATTCTCAGGAATGAGGCAGCCACGGCTGCTCTGGGCACTTCCTCACCCTCCCAGGGAACAATTCCTCCCCAGTATTCCATCTAACCCTCCCCTGTCAGTATGAAGCCATTCCCTTGTCCTTCCTCTACCTCAGCTGAAGGACACATCTCTGCTAGAAGCACAGTGCTTTCTGCTTCATGCTTGGCTGTTTTCTAAGGAAGATGCTTTCTGCAGGGGCAGGATAAAGACACCCAACAGGATATACAAACCAATGAGACACAGAAACCTGCTGGGACACAGAAAGCCAGCACTGCTTTGGACACCATCCCTGCCCACGGCCTGGTGGCCCCGGTGCCCGGGCGGCCGCAGCCACAGCGACAGCTCCTGGCACAGGACAGCAGTCCCGCTGACTCACCCAGTACAACTCCTGCCCAGAGCAGTTCTTCCATAAAAATAAAACCAGCCCTAATAAATAAATGCATTCCCATCATAAAAGCCCGACTCGTGGCTGGGAAGGAAGAGCCTGAGCCCAGCAGCAAAAAAATTTTCCTCTGGATTGGAGACTCTGTACTGTGCTCCAGGGAAAGCACGTCAGAAGGAGCCCATTTCCCTGGGGAGGGGGACAGGGGGACCAGCACCGAGCTGGAGGGACCCCAGCCCCAGCACAGCCACTGCTGTAGCAGCTGGGAAGGAGCGACACTCGCTCTCAAGGGGGATTTAGGAATTGGCACAGCTCCTGGCAGAGCAGACCTGGGGGATACATGAGCATTTAGCAGGGAGCCAAGGGCCTTTGTAAACAGAAGCTCAAACAAACATCTCTCATTTCACAGATGGTGCTCACAATTTACAGCTGGCACATTTAAAGGCCACCTTGGACACATTGGTGCTCACGGCCGCAAATGGGACACAAGAAACGCCCCAGGCCTGCAGGACTCAGTATCTGCACTGCAAGGAGCCTCCTGCTGAATTCCACAGGAAGATCAGTAGGACTACTTGTGGGATCAAAGAAAATCAGAATGACCCAACTCCTTTCCCCGCAGCTTCCCAGTTTGGGCGAGCAGAGGCTCCCGATGGGCTCGTGGGGGCTGCCAGGAGACAGCCCCTCCTGAGCAGCTCCCCAGCACAGTGGCCCTGGCCCACAGCTAAAAATTACAGAAAATTGTGGGGAACACAAGAAAACACCCCAAAGTCCTGAAGCAGAGCTCAGGGATAGGTGTCACAAGCCCAGCAGAGGATTTGGCAGTGTTTGAAGGAGCACAAACCCCAAGGCACCTCCAGACCCTGCCATGGCCACCGATCCTAACTGTGGGCAGGTAATTCCAGGGGAGCTCCAGAACCCTGGCACAGCAGCACCAGCTGCCCCAGCCTGGGGCAGAGTGCCTGGCTGCCCGAGGCTGCCTGCAAAGCCCACATTTGTCAGCTGCCTGGACAAACAGAAGTGTCTTTATGGAGACATTATTTGGGCAGCCCCGCGGAGCAGCGGGACGGAGCCGCCGGACACTGGCACCATTCACACCCTGCCCCAGCCCAGCCTGCAGCCACAGGGCAGGGCTGGGGACAGACCCACTGCTGGCAGCCCTCCTCATCCTCCTCATCCTCACCACTGCAAACCCTGTCCCACCAAGGGCAGAACCCCACGGAGCTCTCAAAAACACTCCTGGGCAAGCAGGAGTGACAGCCACACACAATTAGAATAAAATCCAGTTAGTTGCTTCATTTCTCATTGAAAGACTGGATTAAAGACATTTGATTTAAGTATTTGGGGTCACAGAGAGTATTTGCCCTGTGGTACTAGCCCCCTCAGGGTCCATATTTCAAATTTAAGCTCAACATAGACCAAAACCCTGTGTGATCCTGCACGTGCACAACTTGTGGAAAAGCACCAAATGCCACCAGCACTGTCAGAGGCACGAGCTGCCAGTGCTGTCCTGCTCAGCCCTGTTTCACCTCACAGAACTGAAGGCTCTGTAACTGGCACAAGTCCCTGGTTCAGTGCCAGCCTGCTCACCTAATCCCTCGGGAACAGCACGGTGCCTCCGCTCCCCAGAGCCTCACACAGCTTTAACCGAGTTATTCTGCTGAATTCCTCTGTAACTTCCACTAAGAAAGAAATCGTTAGGAAGAGGCAACTCTTGGAATCTGAAAAACTGTGAATTTGGCAACCAGTCCTTGTAAGGTCTCAGCAAGACTCAGGCTCACAAACCTCATTCTGTGATAAGACACACCATTTTTTTCCCCCTTGAAGGATAAACTAAAGCCATCCTCTGGAGAATGGGATGTGACTGACTCCAGAGCTTCAACCAGGCACGAGAGAGAGAAGCATCTTTACTCTGTATGTACCATATGTACAGCACAGCCTTGATTTGGAGGTGTCCTACCTTTGGGTGGTCTGTCCTGCCCCCACGGCTCTCCTGGGTTGGGTTGGGCATCCCAATCCTGCTCCCGGGCACACCGAGGAGAGGCTGCTGTGGGGCTGCTGCAGCTCAGCGGTGAGTGGCAGGAGGAGGATGATGGAAGCAGAGCAGATGGTGAAGCTGGATGAAGCCTGTGTCTGTTCCACACTTACCTTCCTGCCTGGGAGAGCCCGGCAGGGCCTGGAGCCATCCCAAATGCTGGAGTGAGAGCTGCACCTCAAACCCCAAACCCAACCCAGGCAAGGCAACAGCTCACCATGTCCACAGCACCTGTCCCAGCACCGGCCATGCTCAGCCCCACTGGCACCCAGCTTCCCTGGCATGGCCCTGCCTGCCCCCAGGGCATGGGGGCTGCTTCGGGAGTGGGGATGGGAGTGTCTGGGGCCATGGGAGGGGTGGCAAGGATGGTGTCCCTGCACTGGGAGGGGTGGCAAGGACAGTGTCCCTGCTCTGGGAGAGGTGGCAAGGACGGTGTCCCTGCACTGGGAGGGGTGGCAAGGACGGTGTCCCTGCACTGGGAGGGGTGGCAAGGACAGTGTCCCTGCTCTGGGAGGGGTGGCAAGGACGGTGTCCCTGCTCTGGGAGGGGTGGCAAGGACGGTGTCCCTGCTCTGGGAGGGGTGGCAAGGACAGTGTCCCTGCTCTGGGAGGGGTGGCAAGGACGGTGTCCCTGCTCTGGGAGAGGTGGCAAGGACGGTGTCCCTGCACTGGGAGGGGTGGCAAGGACGGTGTCCCTGCACTGGGAGGGGTGGCAAGGACAGTGTCCCTGCTCTGGGAGGGGTGGCAAGGACGGTGTCCCTGCACTGGGAGGGGTGACAAGGACAGTGTCCCTGCACTGGGAGGGGTGGCAAGGACGGTGTCCCTGCTCTGGGAGGAGTGGCAAGGACGGTGTCCCTGCTCTGGGAGGGGTGGCAAGGATGATGTCCCTGCTCTGGGAGGGGTGGCAAGGACGGTGTCCCTGCTCTGGGAGAGGTGGCAAGGACGGTGTCCCTGCTCTGGGAGGGGTGGCAAGGACGGTGTCCCTGCTCTGGGAGGGGTGGCAAGGACGGTGTCCCTGCTCTGGGAGGGGTGGCAAGGACGGTGTCCCTGCTCTGGGAGGGGTGGCAAGGATGATGTCCCTGCTCTGGGAGGGGTGGCAAGGACGGTGTCCCTGCACTGGGAGGGGTGGCAAGGACGGTGTCCCTGCTCTGGGAGGGGTGGCAAGGATGGTGTCCCTGCTCTGGGAGAGGTGGCAAGGATGGTGTCCCTGCTCTGGGAGGGGTGTCAAGGATGATGTCCCTGCTCTGGGAGGGGTGGCAAGGACAGTGTCCCTGCACTGGGAGGGGTGGCAAGGACGGTGTCCCTGCTCTGGGAGAGGTGGCAAGGACGGTGTCCCTGCTCTGGGAGGGGTGGCAAGGACAGTGTCCCTGCTCTGGGAGAGGTGGCAAGGACGGTGTCCCTGCTCTGGGAGGGGTGGCAAGGACGGTGTCCCTGCTCTGGGAGGGGTGGCAAGGATGGTGTTTCTGCCGCCCAGCCCAGGGATGCGCAGGGCGTGCCCTGAGCTCCGGGGGAATGGGTTTCATCTCCTGGAGATCTGAGCAGATCCTCACGTGGTGGGAGGGAATCTTCTGTGGGAAAATGCTGCAGGGCTGGCCGGGCCCGGCAGGAAGGAAATTCCCCCAGCGGAGCCGCCATCGCGAGGGCTCCACCGCGGCAAGTTCAGGGCCTTCATAAATAACCCGGCCGTCCCCGGGGAGGCATTGCTAAGGTCACTATTTTTTCCCTTGAACTTTCCAGATGAAGGAAGCAATAGCAGAAGCAACTGCATAGATTTGGCCGGAGATCAACTGTACTGACAACAGTCACGGGATTGAACTCAGAAGAAAAGTCCTTTGTGTGTGTTTGAGTTATCACCAGATGGGCCGGGCAGCGCTGGGGAGTTCTGCTCAAAAATATCCCACATGGGCAAAACCATCAGAGCTGGAACCCATGGCAGATGTAACCCACAGTAACTAATTCCACTGCTTAGACCGAGTTAAAAATGGAGGCAAATGTTTGGTGTCCATTAAAAATGAAAATGTTAAATTGTATTCTTCAGCAGACTGCTGAGGTTGAGAATAAGAAACTATTCTGATTAAGGATTAAGGATGGAGAGTCTATAAAACACTAATTACCATTGTACTTACAGAGAATTTGGCCTGTTTGGCTTAATTACTTCTAGTTCAAGATCACTCGAGTTCAGGCTGGGCTGGGGAGGACTGTTGGAGTTGAGGAAGCTGTTTACATTTGAAGAGACGACGGATTCCAGGCTGGAGTTGATGATGCTGTTCCTGTTCTCCTCTAAAAAACACCAAAGCCCAAGAATCATCAGCTGCCACTGCAGACAAAGTGAAGAGCAAATGGCAGTGAAGGCATCGAGCATTGCCAGGAAACCCTGTGCCAGTGGAAACAGGGACATCTCCCCAGAGCTCAGCTAGTTACAGACACATTATACATTAAACCACAAGAAATACCAGGTACTCTTTGGCTCTTTTGGGTTTCAGATGCAGATACATTTAAATGAATGCCATTTTTAGTAGGAAAATACACACTTTTCTTAAGGTGTTAAAATTTTACATTCCTGGAGGAATGTAAAATACTCCAAAATGCCACAACCTGGAAGAAATTGAAATATAAGCTATGTACAGGAATGGATTTGTGTGACTGAAATCAGCTCCCAAGGGACAGAGTGTTTGGGTGACCGAGTAGGACAACACCTTAGAGACCAGGAACAGGGCAGGTCCCCCAGTTAAAGTTGCTTCAGCCTCATATTTGACACCAACTACTGTTTCTCTTTCCTAGTCAGTTCTGAAGGGGGAAAAGGATGGGTCTCTGCTCTGTTTTGGCTCAGCTCTGCAGCAGTGGAGCAGAAGTTTGCCTTTGGATCTGATCAGGAAGGGATGTGCTGGGCATGGCCCAGTGCTGGGGGATTGCTGCCCCTGCTCTGCTGACAGGCCAGGGCTTCTCCAAGATCCCCATTCCCTCCTTCACATCTGCTGAGAGATCTCCCCATTGTTTGTGTAACTCCAGCAGTGAGCACTGACAACACTGTGCATCTCAAAGAGCCACAACAGCACAGGCCCCCTCCTCAGCTCTGCCAGGCCACCCAAAATCCCATTAACTCATTTCCAGGAGATGCCTTTGCCATTGGAGCAGTAATTGCAGTTGTGAGAAGCAATTAGCAACGCTGATGGCACAAGAGCAGCCCTGGGCAGAGAGCCGCAGCTTCTGAGATGCTGCTTTGCTGAAACACAGGCACCAGCTGGAAAACATGGAGTCCTACTGCAAGGATATTTCTTTCCAAAATTATTTTTCCAGTGCACAATAACATGGTCAAGCTACAACCCAAAAGCATGTAGTGACAGGGAATCCATGTTCTCAATCCCTTTAAATTCCACCTCTTTTTGTGTGAGGAGAATGTGCAATATTAATTTGTATCCTGTGCACATATAAAGGGGGTAAAAGAGTGCAAGAGGAGCTCCTGGGTTGTGTGAAAGGTTAATCCTGAGCACACAGCAGAAGGGAACTGCCTGCAAAACATCCTGGCAGGAGCGCTGTCTTGGGGTGCTGGTGCAGCTCTGCCACCACTCCAAAGGGAAATGCCACATCAGCCAAAGGACTGTGGATGCCCAGAGCAGAGTCCAAGGCTCCTTGTCCTGCTCCTTCTCTGGAGCTGCTGCATTTCCCAGCTGCCTGGACAGAATCAGCACCTGCAGGGCAGCAGGACAGGGCTCAGGTTGAGCTTATCTTCCAGAGATGAGCCAAGCATGTGTGATGCTGATACATGTCAGCGTGTTCCTGAAACTGGATTTCATTAATCTTCATCTGCAATGAGCCACCATGGGCACAAGCAGCACGGACATTTCTCTGTCCCCAGCTCTCTGAAAGTTCAACCCTCAGGGCACCAGCACCTTGGGATGAAAAAGATGATCCATGCAGAAGACAAAGAGGGAAAAGTGAAGAAAAGCAGAGTACTGACCTCCACAGATACTGACAGGCAGATAGCCAGCAGAAGAAAAAATAAAGAAATTAAGCTAAGTACCTAAAAACCCCAGATCCCCCTGTTTTTGCATCTGCCAGAGCAAGTTTTAGGCAGCCCATGAGAGGCCACCTGTACCCATCTGGCCAAGTCCAGGGACTGCCTGTGCTGAGCCCAGCTAGCCCCAAGGCCCTGAGGAGTTGACCTGAGCCCCCGGAGTGTGGACTGACACCAGCCTATTATTTGCAAACATCTTCTGCCCAAGGCTGAAGGCTGGGAATAAGCTCCATAAGCTGGG
Organism: Anomalospiza imberbis; assembly: GCF_031753505.1. NCBI lineage: Eukaryota > Metazoa > Chordata > Aves > Passeriformes > Viduidae > Anomalospiza > Anomalospiza imberbis. The sequence goes on along the minus strand of NC_089695.1, from coordinate 18,036,218 downwards.
CAGCTCAGCGTGGATTGTCCCTCTAATCTCCACAGCAGCCACGTCCAAGAGCGAGCTGGAGTTCCTGTCAGCCACAGAACTGGAAGTGCCTCAGCTCAGGAGATGAATGGCAGAATCTGAAACTCCTGCTTCATTTTATTTCCTCCTTTTTAAAAGGCTGAAACCGTACTTTGCTTCATGCTTTTGAAAGCTCGTGTGAAGGATTCTTCACTGGAAGATTTGATTTGGTCTTACAGCTACAAAAGCAGAGCTGCCCATCAGCTCAAGAGCATTTCCAGCACGCAGAGGAGAGAGCCTTTCACCCCTTACCCAAACTTCCTATCTCTAGTGGGAAGTCAGGCAGGCAGAGCCACCGGAGCCTCAGCAGAGCCTTTGTCCCCAAGAACCCTGATAACTGATCCAGGGCACTTTGGTGACAGTGACCCCAGGGACCAGAGAGGAGATGACAAAAGAACTGATAAGGAACAAAACTGTGTGTGCTGTGTTGGTGACATTTGTGTCACAAGAGCTACTCCCTGGGTCAGATGTGGATAAAAATGTAAATGTTTAACAACAAATGAATCACTATAATCATAGATTAATCACAATTATCTAATCTGCTCCCTGTGTGTTGAACATTATAATTTTTTACTTAGACACAGCTTGGTATCATGAATGCTAGTGAAAACATTAGAAAGATATTAGACTTCAGTGGTCAGATTTCAAGTGATGGAAAATCCACCACCCACTCCACTTCTTTTTATGTCAGACTGCTCCCAATCTTCAAAAATGTGCACCCTGCTCCCATTTAGAACATTCCTAGCTTCAATTACAACTTTCAGTTTTTGTGGTGCTCAGTTGGGCTTGAGCTGCTGCCTAAGCCCTTGTGCTTCACCCTGACTTCAGAGCCTTGGTCTGTCCGCAGACCAGGAAGAAAGGAAAAGAAGAAGAAAAGAAGAAGAAAGGAAACCTGACATATTTCTCATGATGTGCAGCAGGGACAGCAAATAAAACAGTAGTGGCTTCCCAAAGACATGGGAGGTTATTGACTGTCAGGAGGAACACCAAGAAAATGTTGCTTCACATGGGAATAAACAAATGCAGAAATAAAGAAATGATCCCAGCTCCTCTCCCAGACACGGGGAGGATGGCACACGGAGCCCAGAGAGCCTGGAGGCTGACAAGGCACTGCTTAGTTAGCAGCAAATAAATTACTGGGGCTGAAAGTTTTCAAAAGCAGCGTTTGATATTTGAGGCTTCACCGAGAGTCGTCCCACACCATTTCCAGAGCACGCTCTGGGGCCACCACTGCTTCCTCAAACCCACGCGGATCTTTCCGGCACCCTCCGAAAGGAGAGCGCCTGGTAGTTAACAGTAACTTAATCAGACAAACCCACATGTTTTGAGAGTCAGCAAAGTCCACAGCAACCACTCTGTGCACCCTGGGGAGCTGGCTATCCCCAGCCCTCCCCTGCTCCCCTGCTCCACTTGTGCTTGTCCTGCTTCCCAGGAGATTCTCCTGCTTTTTTACCAAACTGGGAGAGCTCCCTGTGTGCAGCTGCCTGGCTCCAGGAGCACATGGGCAGGAAGAACCAGAGAGCTGGGAATTGGCTTTACTCTGTAACATGAAACAACAGCCTGAGCAGACACACTTCTGCCACCCCATGAGCAGGGCTGGGGCCTTGGCTCTTTCACCCAAATATCTGGAGCATCAATTAGTGACAGAAATGGAAAGATGAGCTCCAACATTTTTAAACTGCCATGGTACATAATCCTCAGGAAAATGCCGAACCTCCTGGCCGAGTTTTCCTGTCTGTAAAAGGCAAAGTGCCCGCGGGCATCCCAAAAGGGCCACCCTGTGGTAGCTGCCCTTGCCACAGGTGTAGCACCCGCGTCCCGGCAGCTGATGGAGCGATGACGGGCCCAGCAACATGAGAAGGGGACACGCAGGGGCCCGTCAGGTGGGCAGGGGACAGCAACACTTTATCCCGTGCTCAGGCAGCCTCATGTCGAGCCCCGGTTAAGGGCTCGGATGCCAGGAGAGATTCCACTCCCCACCAACGCGACAGCAGAGGAAACCGAAGCCTGACCCTGTTATGGAATCATCCCTTCCACTGACAGCAGGAAAGCTGCACGGGAATGGCATGGGAATGACAGCGTGTTAGGCACCACTGGGGCAAAGCTGGAGGGCTGGGAGGGCACTCCACTCACGCTTCTCGTTGGGCTGGGGCGTGTGGAAGAGCGTCAGCGGCCGCTCGCTGCACGAGGGAGGCTTTGACTCCGTGCTCTTCTTGCGGGATAACAGCAGCTGCGAGTTCGACGCCGGAGCCTCTGGCACCGTGTTAAATATCTGTTAAAAACAATAAACAAGTTGTTCTTTGGCATCACCCCGTGGAACAGGATGGCTGCCCACCTGCCTGGGCTGCACTGCTCCACGGCGCAGCCTCTGAGGAAGGCATGCGCTCAACAGGGCAACATTTTGGGGACAGATTCCTAAATCCCATGTTCCCACCCTGTCTGCGCTCCTCTTTTTTTTCACCCAAGATGCACATTGCAGGCTGTGAAGAACCCTGACACTCTGGCACTCTGCTGACTTTCTGGGGGTGCAGGTGATGCTGAGCAGCCCAGACAAACCAGCAGCATCCCCCCTGTGCCCCCCACTGCGTGAGCCCGGCGCCCACGCTCCCACGGCTGCAGACCAGCTTGGGAAAGTCTTTGCAACTTCCAGCTACAGCTGTCAGAAAACTGAGTAATCGCATTTTTCTCAAGGGGATGAAATTTTAAAACTGCATGAACCCAAAGGGCAGCAGCCTTGCTGGTTGCTGATATTTGGTTATGGACTGCTCCTTTTCCAGACCCCACAGGCTCAGAGAAGGGCAGTGACCCCTCCAGACCAGCTCTCTCAAAGTCTCTCTCCATTGCTGAGAGTCCATTAAACCCATTCCTCAGTGTCTTTCCTGCTCTACCTGCCCCTGCCAGACAGACAACTGGCATGGCCAGGCTTTCCCAACAGGAAAAGCACACGTTGGCACAGCTCTCTGCTCAAGACAGAACTGGATGTGGACTTGGAGCCACGATGGCACCCCAGCCAGGGCAAGCTGGTTTCTACTTCTGCCTTTGCTGCCCAAAAGCACAAATCCATCACTCCTTTCCAATCCAAACCAGACTAACAAAAGATCATAATCAGGGAACTGTCTGCATTTAGAAGAAAATGGTATTTTTTAGCACATGCAGCCAGGGAGGGATGGCCAGGACCTCAGCCCCACCACGCCACCACTGCTCCACTGACAGACCCCAACATCCATGGCCAACAAACACAAACGCATCAGGATTCAGATCAACACTGTGGATAAAGCCAGCACTTGGATAAACCTGGATTTAGTCAGCAAAGCAGGAGCCAGCCGAGGTGTCCCTCTCACTGGTTTGCTTTAGCACTCATCTCTCTTGATACCAAGGACAAAGTCCCATTAAACAGTGGGAAGGGGGGAGAAAGGGAATTTCTGTGATGGACACAAGGCCATGCTGACTCACACTGGGATGACCATAAACAAGGCTGGCTACCAGCAGCACTGGTTACACAACCACAGCCCAAGAACGAGGTGCCAGCTGCCCCCTCCCCAGCACAGCCCCACCATGGTGCCACATGGGGAGAGAGGGGGGCCTGGGAGAGGGGCTGCCATGGGCAAAGAGAGACCAATTCCTTTCCATAAACCACTGACATGAAAGAAGCAAGGGAAGCCATTACCTTCTCATGGTTCTCTATTAAAATTTCAATCACAATGTTCTGGAATTTGATGTCCATAATGGCAGCCACTGTTTCCTCTTGAGGTCGAAGCAGTGTCGGCCCAAACACCACACCCAGATTAGCAACAGTCATCAGGTTCTGCTTGTGATTATCTGCAACTCTGGGAAAAAAAGAGAAAGAAAATGAAGTAGGTGATGGAACTAATCCACAGGGAACCCCCTCCCTGCCTTCCCTGCCTCGTGGCTGGCACAAGGCTTACAAGGCTGTTTACATTTTTCACGCTCCTGGTGAGCTCCTTGAAGGCTCAGCCATGTGGAAAAGTACAGATTTAACTGTTGTGTTCCTGGGGACCTTTCAGCCTCCATGAATTGACTAATCCCTTAAAACCTCAACCCCACGCCAGCCACTGAGCCTCATGCTGCAAACCACTCCCAGGAAAACATCTTGAAACATTAATGCTTAAAACCCTTCTGAAAACAAATTGTTGGACCTCTGACACATGCTGCTCGCAACTCAATGAGTGACCTCATATATTCCAAAGGCCAATTCCTTCCCAGCCATTCCAGCACCAGAGGTCAGCCCCATCCAGCCCAGCCAGGTTGGCTGCGAGGCCAAGATGGGGCTTTGCCCCCAGATCCCCATGTGTTCCCATCTCCCTGGCACAGGGACCCCCACAAGATGGGGACCCAGGGACACCCAAGCCATCCTCCTCACCACCTCCATCTCTTTCAGCTCACAAGAGGGCACAGACCAGCTCAGCAAAGTGAAGCAGCTCACGCTGAGGATGTGGCACCTGGCTTATGGTGTTTGAGGGGTTACCCTGGAGCAGCTCCAGCTGGCACCTGGCCTTAGAGGCACAGAGCCCCCGCAGCCCTTAAGGGACACATCCTCTGCCCTGCCTCACCCCGAGGGACACAGCAACAGGGACACAGGCGGGAGCCCCTCGGCCACGCTGGGCTGCAGGTGCTGGGCTCTCCAGGAAGGACGGAGCTCATCGGGCACCCTGGGCACTGCCGAGTCACACCACAGGCTCACCTGTGTGCCCCCTGGCACTGCCGAGTCACACCACAGGCTCACCTGTGTGCCCCTTGGCACTGCCGAGTCACACCACAGGCTCACCTGTGTGTCCCCTGGCACTGCTGAGTCACACAGGCTCACCTGTGTGCCCCCTGGCACTGCCGAGTCACACCACAGGCTCACCTGTGTGCCCCCTGGCACTGCCGAGTCACACCACAGGCTCACCTGTGTGCCCCCTGGCACTGCCGAGTCACACCACAGGCTCACCTGTGTGCCCCCTGGCACTGCCGAGTCACACCACAGGCTCACCTGTGTGCCCCCTGGCACTGCCAAGTCACACCACAGGCTCACCTGTGTGCCCCCTGGCACTGCCAAGTCACACCACAGGCTCACCTGTGTGCCCCCTGGCACTGCTGAGTCACAGGGGACACCTGTGTGCCCCCTGGCACTGCCAAGTCACACGGGCTCACCTGTGTGCCCCCTGGCACTGCTGAGTCACACCACAGGCTCACCTGTGTGCCCCCTGGCACTGCCGAGTCACACGGGCTCACCTGTGTGCCCCCTGGCACTGCCAAGTCACACCTGTGTGCCCGTGAGCTGCAGCGCAGCCCTGCAGCCCCAGGAGTCTTTCTTGTGGTTTGCTCCTGACCTCTTCAACCAGGAAATGTGGTGTCTTCAGGCTGTGTGCTCACACAGCTGTAGCCTGAGGGAGTTTTAGTGTCTTTTCCTTCACTTTCTCTCCTGTTTCCCTGGACAAATGCAGCAGGCCAGCACACAGTGAGGCTCAGGCTCACTTGCTGGACTGACCCTAAAATTTATTGTGAGTTTCTACCACTGGTCTTGGGGTCAAGACATTCGTGTGCAAGCTCAGCATATTTCAGCACACTGCAAGCCCAGGCTGGCTAAAAAGAAAAGATGCTTTCCATCCTCTTCCATCCAAATCTCACCTGAGCCGGCAAAGAACTCATCCCGACACACAGCTCCTCAGGCAGCAGACAGGGGCCTGATCACAAGGGGGGCTCAGGGACTCAGGGCTGCTGGCTTAGCTCCCCCCAGCAGCAACACCAGCCCTCCTCACTGCCCGGGCAGGAACCTCACGCTGGGGCACATTTCATCGCCGGGGAGCAGGCAGAGCTGTCCCCTCCACCGAGTCTGAGCTTGGGATCCAAGCTCAGAGTGGGGAGGTCCTGGCCAAAGCCCTCGGGAGCTGGCGGGATGTCCCTCCTACCCGTAACTCCCCTCACTGCCAGGAAGCTCTGAATATTTGATCACAGCCTGGGGAATCTCCGGTGTCAGTAAACGCCTGGGGCAGGTGGGCTCTGCCACAGAGGTGACAGCCTCACCAGAGGTGACAGCCTCACCAGAGGTGACACTCACACTGCCACCCCGCCAGGCTGGCCATCCCCAGCCCTGGGCGGGCACTGAGCCTCTCCCCATCCCCATCCTCATCCTCACCACAGCCAAGAGCTCGCCAAGCTGCTCATGGCCATGCCAGCACCGCCGAGCTGGGAGGGGAAACAAACTCTCCTTAGGGAGTCACAACCTCATGGAGCAGCAAGAAGGGCAGAACAAGTCTGATAAGAAACAATATATACTAAATGATACTTGTCTGGGGATATATAATAATACTGGGGATTCAAACCCACCCCCCGCTCCCACCCACATCACTCACAAATCCCAGTGACATTTTTGCATTGCAAAATTGCATTTCAGACACACATTCACAGGCTCCTAATTGGATATGGAAAAACGCAGCTGCAGTCCAAATGGCTTTCAAAAGCATTAATAAAATAATAATTTTAATGATCTTCTGTGGTTAGTAAAACAATGTTCATTTATAAAAAAACAACTGAATTGATCTAAGTCGTGCAAAATTAGGTGCCTCCATTTCTCATTACCGTCACCATGTCCTACATCACTCTAATAAATTGCACTGTCATCAGCTCATTACAGGGAGGCAGCTGAGCGTGGTCCTGGCAATTATTTCAGACTGGGCTATTAATGGCTTTCCAGGCAGGACATGGTCCCGCAGCACCAGCCACGGGCCTGCCCACTCACCCACAGGGTGCTGCCCTCGCCTCCACCACCACCACACCCTCCCCAGTGTACTTTGCTTTGCCTGTGGGAGCGTGGGAGCTGTTCTGCAGCTGTGCAATCTGCCTCCTTTCTGGAATAAACCTCAGGGCCACACGAACTCCTGCTCTGCACCCCGGGTACTTTTCCAGCAATAGCCATCCCTGTACCAGGTCACCACAGCCATGCTCCAAAACATGATTCACCTTTCACATCCTTCAAATTCCCCATCCATTACCCACAGGATAATTCACTCTAAATTATACCTCTTCATCATCCTTTGTACTAGGAAATGACGCCGCAGTTTCTAAAGATGGGTGTTCTCAGCCCAAAGTGGGCTTAATGCCGGGGCTGCTCGGCAGGGACTGTCAGTGCCATTCCTGAGCTGCTCTTTAGAAGTTTTCCAAGCATTCACTGTATTTTCCTTTTAACCTGCTGTTTCTTTCCAGCCCTTGATGCACTCTGAGAGAACTGCACTACCATTCATTTCTATGGGTCCTTTTTTCTCCCCTCTTCACAGGAGTCACTTCCAGCACAGGAGAAAGCAACAACTAACGGAGGAGTGTGCAGAACCTCTTCACTTCACTCCTGCTCACAGTGGGCCAGGCTGCCAGTGGCTTTGGGACCCCAGGCTGGTCCTTCTGGCAGCACATGGTGCTTCCCACGGGGATCAGGGGGAGATCAGCCTGGGGGTGTGGGACAGGCAGAGCCCCCTGGCCAGGGGAAGGTCTGTGCTCAGCACTGCCTCACCAGCAACAGCTCCACGAACACCTGACCCACTTGGTGCTGACCCAGCAGCGTGTTGGACCCTGGCAGCACCCAGCTGGTGTCACTGGGACCGAGCCCTGCCATGCCCTGGGGACAGCCCGGGCCAGGAGCCGAGGGAGCCCCCAGGCCATTCCCAGGGTGTCCCTGGACACCGCTCACTTCTCACTCCCTTCCAGCAAAACAAAGGAGAACAGCAGCGGAGTAAATCCATGTTGGTGTTAAATTAGATTATGTCCAGGTTGCCTGGATACTGTATAATCACTGCCATGACCAAACACAATTTAATATGGGGTAATTGGTAGCCAAGGTTCAGCGCAGGGGAAGCAGGGAACAGTAAATATTCCAGTGTGGTCGGAGCTCCAGTGGGTGCCACAGGGGCTCCTGGCTCTGCTCCCACAGAACTCCTGCCTCCCGTGTCGGGAATTACTTCCTATATGTATTTTATATATGTATTTATATATATATATATGTATAAACTACTGTGTGCTTACTTTATATATAAACACATATTTTATATACAGAATGCATGTATCTGAATCTCAGCTGAAAGTGCCATTATTAGTTCAAATATCTTCCCTGACTCAGAACAAAATCACTGAGCAAACAACCATCCAAAGGGAACAAAAGGAAAGTCTGGAGTGTTTCTATTTCCATGCCTGGGACAAACATTTGCAATCAAAGTGCTTGTTGTGGCTGGCCTAGCAAATCCTCATAGGATAGAAAATAATGCAGCTCATTCCTCTTGCTACAGGTAAAAATCCATCCCCTGTCTGCCACCACCTGTAGAGCTTCTGTTTAACATGAAAAGCCAACCACACAGAGGCCAGCAATCCCCAAAATTATTTAGGCTGCTCTGGGTAGTCTGATAGAAATTAAACACCTTTGACTCTGGACGTAGGGGAAGGTAAAAAGCAGAGGGAGTATGGGCAGCACAGTGGGTGGAGAGGCAGCTGTGGCACCAGAGCCACCAGCCTTGTTCCCACAAAAGTATGTGCAAAGAATCATGGAATCATTTAGGTGGGAAAAACCCTCCAGGATCCTCGAGCCCAATTGTTCCCCCAGCACTGCCAAGGCCACCACTAAGCAATATCCTCAGGTGCCACATCTACACAGTTTTAAATCCCTCCAGAAATGGTGACTCCACCACTTCCCTGGGCAGCCTGTGACAGGGCTGGACAACCCTTTCAAGGAAGGAGTTATCCCTAATATCCCATCTGAACCTCCCCTTCTGCAACTTGAGGACATTTCCTCTTGTTCTGTTCACTTGTTACCCAGGAAAAGAGGCTGACTCCCACCCACTTGCCTCCAACCTCCTGTCAGGAGCTGTGCAGAGCCAGAAGGGCCCCCCTGAGCCTCCTTTTGTCCAGGCTGAGCCCCTTTCCAGCTCCCTCAGCTGCTCCCCATCAGCCTTGTGCTCCAGGCCCTTCCACAGTTCCCTTCTGTCTCTGGGCAGGCTCCAGAAATGCTCCTGGGACCCCACAGCCCCTGCCCTGGCAGCCCCCACTGCCAGCCCGTTAACCTCATCAGGAATGGACAGACAGACAGACACAGCGGTCTGAGCTCACACGGCTGGGGGTGTTTATCAGATAGCAGCCCCCGCTGCCAGCCCGTTAACCTGGACCTCTCTGAGAACAGACAGACAGACAGACACACACGGCTGGGGGTGTTTATCAGATAGCAGCCCCCGCTGCCAGCCCGTTAACCTGGACCTCTCGGGGAATGGACGGACAGACGGACACGGCAGCCTGAGCACACACAATTGGGGGCATTTGTCGGATACAATCTAATGAGTTCTGGGAAATGTTCCTGGGTGCATTTAACTCATCCCTGCACATTATTGAGTTTAATTGGGCTGTGGCTGATGAGCGCAGAGGTGGAGAGGGAAGAGGGGCTGGGCTGGCCACCACAAGGCTGGGCTGGCCACCACAAGGCTTCCCCCTCTCCAAGGGGCTGGTGGAGCCTGTCCCCAGAAATGGCAGCCCTGCAGCTCCCTGGGGATGACTCACTTCTCACTCAAACCCATGGTGGGTTTCCCAGCCTCGGGAGTGTGTCTGATGGCTGGCAACGCAGCAGGTGTTTATTGCAGGAATGTTGTGACTGGCATCCAGCACAGAGCTGGTGAAACCAGTGATGCAATTCCAGCTGCAGCAGCACCCACTGGTGTGCCAGGCAGGTAAATCAGCCAATCCCACATTCCTAAATCCTTCCTAAAAGGCACATGTGCATGGGAGGAGCTGACAGGGACACTGGTCTGCAGTGGCTGCTGGCAGACAGCCGTGGAGAAGCAGGGAGCACAACCAGCTCTGCTTCATCTTGTGTTCAAAAGCCATGTGGATGTGGCACCTGGGGACATGGGCTAGTGGTGGCCTTGGCAGTGCTGGGGGACTGGCTGGAGGTGATGAACTTAGTGGGTTTTTCCAACTTTAAAGGTTGCATGATTCCCAAGCCAGAGTACACACGCACAGAAACACCACAGTCCCACACTGCACCACCATCCCTTCATCCTGCCTGTTTATCCAGACTCTGGACATGCCTGCCTTCCTCAGGCTGCTCTGGATCCAGGGAGCTCTGCAAGGGCCAGAGGAGTCCAGAGCAGCAGGAGCAAACTGGGCTCACTCAGGCACACTGTGGGAACTGGGAACATGGGGAATGTGGACAATCCCCGCTGTCTGCAGCCAGGCCCTGGGCTCACAGCTCCGCAGCTCCCCCAGCCCCACTGCTCCAGAGAGGAGAGCCAAGCCCCAGGAATGCACATGGAGGCCAGCGGATCCAGAAGGAGGACAGATCCCCAGGGAATGACAAATCCTCTCAGTGAAGACACTGGGAAACTTGCTGAATGCAAAACCCTCGCTGCTCTCGGGTTCCCTGCTCAGCTGGGACCAAACCTGTGCCTGCACTGATTCCGGGCACTCTGACTTGCTCCAACAAGACTCGCTTTTTCTCCTGGGTGGATCTGGCCACAGCTGGATGCTTGGGTTCACTCCCAGGGGAAAAAAAAGGGCTCATGTTGCACTGAGAAGACACCGAGGCCAAATGTGAGGCTCAATATCAGTGAGCCAGATCAGCACGAATACCAAACGTGCTGTGACTTGCAGGGAAACACGCAGGGAGCTCAATGCTGCTGCGGCTCAGGCTTCCCAGCCAGCGGGGTTTCCAAAGCCATCCTCTGCAGCTTTGGGCAAGCTGAGCTTGAGGGAGGACCTCAGAGTGACCCCAGCCCTGCTCACCAACCCTCAGCCCCGAGCTGAGTGGCACCGGCTGGCAATTCCCTGTGCCCAGCACTGCAGCACTGAGGGCTTCCACAGACACCCTGGTGAAAACCACAGGCACGGCCAGAGCCGATGTGGAATGTCACCAAGGCTTCCACCTGCACAAACACAGCCAGCAAAGGGGCCTCACACTCAAACACCCCTGGGGATGGGGCTGGAACAGGGCCTGCCATGGCTACAAACCGTGCGACTGGCACCCCAGCGCCAGCTCCAGAGCCTTGGCAAAGCCCTGCTGCACCGGCAGGTTTTCCTCCAAATCCAGACCTCACTGGTGCTGTCACACTGCAATAACAAAGTCCCATGGCCAGCAGGGCAAGGAGAGCCCGACGCAGCAGGTCTGGGTTAACAAGGAACCCTTTGAAAGATCTGCCGCCACAGCAAGCGCCGCGCCGGAGTCTGCAACCTGCTGCATGGAAAACAGCCAAAGTAAACGGGCTCCCAGAGAGCAACAGCAGCAACAGCACTGGGGTGAGCAAGGGCAGCTCCCACATCCCTACAGGGAACCATTCCAAGCCAGAACCACGTGCAGGAGGTGCCCAGTGCACACCTGCACCTTTGCACGAGTGCAGCGGCCATAGGGAAGAGCAACAGAGGGGGGTTGACCTTTTCTTTTTTCCCTTAGAGGGATTTTGGAGCTCATTCACATCACAAATGCAAGGTTGGAGCTCATCCCTCCAAAATAATGAATTCCTAGAAGACACAGTGTTGGAAGAAAGGCAATATAGGAATAAGGAGCTTTCAGAATTAACAATGTGAACAGCAGCAGGAGAAATGCTTCTCTCGCCTTCGCCAGTGGGACAAGGTTTTGTTCAGTGACTGGAAACAACCCTCACTCCCTCAGTTCTGAGCCCCCTGGCACGCACATGGGTTGGAACAAGATGGCCTTTAAATGTCCCTCCCTACCCCAACCTTTCTGTGATTCTGCAAGCCAGGGATCACTCAAGCATCCTGGCAAAAACTGCAGCTCAAAGACATCTTGGCAATGGTGATTTCCAGTCTCCTTTCTTCTGCTGAAAGACTGTCTGACTAAAATCTCTCTATCTGAGTTTGGTTCAGTGCTGGGCCTGTTCATCAAGGGATGTGCTCATCTCCATCCCACTCTGTCTGCAGGGACAGTGCAGACACCACCAGGGAGACTCCAATCAGTTATTGGAAATCTTTTGCTCATTCTCAATTCAATCTCTTTCCATACCCAGTTTCAGTTTCACTGTGATAAAGAATTAAAAAATTATGTGCTATCAACAACCTCTACCCAACAACACCAAGTTCAGACACAAGTCCACAAGAATTCACACTTGAGAAATGCAAAATGCCTGGTGCTGCTCCTGGAGACCCAAGAGGAGCTCGGCAGAGATGTTCAACCCCAGAAACTCCACAGCAAACCCAGCAGGTGCTTTGTTATGAGCTGCTGAATCATCATGCCAGGTTGGTGATGCCAGCTTTGGTCCAAGACCCCATTATCCTCTCTCCAGACTCGAGTCTTGTGCAGGATGTGGGTGCAAAAGAACCTAACAAGGGACTGCAGGCTCTAGAGCACATTCCCCTCCAGCTAAAAACTGGAGAGCCTGCATGAAATATAAGGAGCTTTTAGAGAAGCGTGGAAGGAAAAGCTACCAGCGCCCACACAGCTGCTCCAGGGACAATCCAGACAGAGGGGGTTAAAAGTTCATTTGCAGAAGCAGAACAAAACCTTTTGCTAATTTACACATTACAGGAAGCCAAACCCAAAAAACCCAGTGAACACCTACAGGGCTTTTTGTGGTGGTTTGTAATTCTGCAGAAGCTCATGTTAAAAACAAAAGCAGAGGAGTGAGAGGGAGGCAAAGCTGGCAAGGGCAGGCACAGAGTCCTGCAGGGCTGTCTCGCCTCTGCAGAAGCATCACCGGCTCCTCCACCAAAACACCTGAGGGAGAGGAGAGCAAAGGGGAAACCAAAGGCGCTGCAGTTCCCCACAAGGTTCTGGGATCTCCAGCTCCAGAGCACAAATCATAGAATCATGGAACAACGGAATGGGTTGCATTGGAAGGGACCTTAAAGCTCAACTCATTCCAACTAGGGACAAAGGAAAATGGGTAAAAGAGCACAGCATGAACCTGACCCAGGACAGCCAAGCCCCAGGCATGATTCTCCCTGTCCTGCAAGGCAGCATGTGCCTAGAGAGAGTCTCCTTCCACGTCACCTCCCTTTTACTACCCATAGGAGCACCCAGATCCTTTGGGTCACTTGAACTCCAGGGCTTTGCCTGGATCCAGCACTGCCATGACCCAAAAGGAGCAGAAACAGGCACTGGGCATAAAAATGGCATTCCCAAAGGCAGCAAGGAGGATCATTGCCTTGCCCAGCCACACCAGCTCAGAGACAGCTCCCTGTTTGCTTCTGGCAGCCAAATCAGGCGAGCAGCACATGAGAGCGGGGCATCTCAGAGGCCTCAGTGGCTAGTGGAAATTTCCAGAACGTCCTGGACAAGAATGACTTACTGGAAGCAATACATAAATCAAGCAAATGAATAGTTACCAGACAGCAGCATAAACAGCTGCCACGGGGATGAAATCAGACCTGCTGTGCCAAGAGGCGTCAGCCTCCTTGCCGGCTGCACCTTCGGGGGAAACCGGCAAAACAACCCAAGGAAAGGCACATTCCTGGGGGAGCTGCCACCCCTGGCCCTGCACAGGTGCCCCGCGGGGTCCTGGAGCTGCGGGGCACAGAGGCACAGTGGTGAGCTCGGGAGCAGAGCCCTGCGGGGCAGCGCAGCCCTGGGCACGGCACGGAGCCGCCCCGCGCCGAGCAGAACGAGCCCTGGCTGCGTTTTTAGGCAGAACACCTGGAGGAATTTCTTCTTCTCCTGCTTTGCCAGCAATCCCTGGTTGAGCAGAGAGCCCTCCGGAACGCGCCAGGCTCCGTGTCCGGCCCCTGCCCCGGCGAGGGTTTTGCTGGATCCCCATTAGCAGCTGCCCTGCAGAGCCCGTGGAAACCATCGCCCTGATAAACAGCAAACGATTTGTGCAGGAGATAACAATCGCTGTCATCTTGGTTAAAACACGTAAACTAGAAAACACCGCCGCAGCAAAACCAAAGGGAACCCGCCGGTGTTGGCCAGGCCACAGCTGGGAGTGATTAGAGATAATTAATTCTGCTAAATACACGTACACTCAGCTCGGCTGCAGCCTCCTCCATGGGCCTGACCTTGGCACAAGAGCAGTGGGTGCATGGAGCAGGGGCTGTGTGGGGCAGTGGCAGCGATGCCAGCCCACAGAAGGGTCTGGGAGCCCCACAGAAGGGGTATGAGCCTGGCACCATCTGTGCTGGAGAACCTGGACTCGCTGCCACAAGAACAAAGCAAAGCTCAGGTGTCAAATTATGGCCATGCATGAAAAATAATTCCCTAAATGCTTGAAATATAATCAGAGTGAAATCCCCCTGCTCTGCACCTCCACAGCATTGACTCCTGAGTGAGAAAGTACATTACAAAAGAAGAAGGAGACAGGGATGATATTGCAGCTCCACTATCAAAAATGGCAATTTTCTGCAACCAGCTCCACTCCAGAAGCAGTCCTGGCACAGCAACCACCAGCCCAGCAGCAGCACAGGCACCTTGTCTCGCTTTGACTTATTTGGCATTAAAACAAATTGGTTTAATCACAGAATCCCAGACTGGTTCAGGCTGGAAGGCTAAAAGGAACAGGAATGGGGACAGCTCCTGCTCTCTGGGCCACAGTGAACAACTGCCTGGACATGTGGACATGAGGCAGAAGGCAGCATAAATGGGCTTGGAGATGCAGTGAGAGGCAGAAACCAAAATAGTTTTCTATCAAAATGCTCCTCACCCTCTACCCTGCCTGTGCCTGTTCCTGAGATTAGTCCTCTCCCTCCTCTGTGGCCCCTCTCACTGCACCCCAATTCTGCGGCCCCCAGCTGCCATGGGACCCACCACATGGGGAAGGGCACTGCTGAACCACCTCCAAGGCGCTTATCCTGTCTGATACTGGGGTTAATAATTGCTATTTTTGAACATTTCAGCTTTCTTGCCAGTTTTATTACTGTTAATAAAAACTGCAGCTTCATCACATGAGGAACCCCACATCCCTCATCAGTGCAGCAGAGCACGTACACCCCAAAAACACAGAAGTCAGAAACCACCCAAGACAGGCTCTTTCTTTACTTGACCGACTCAGCCTAAGTTCTGGTTTTAGTGTCATAACTCTCCACAGCAAGACTGTGAGAAATATTTTTTTAGCTCATCTGATAAACATGAAAATCTTGATTATTCATACGTTACTTAAAATAAAAAACCCAGACAGAAACAGATGAGACAAACCCCTCCGAGCAGTGCAGCCCAGCTTGGCAGGGGCAGGCAGAGGCCCTTGGCTTTGCCCCTGTTGGCTGTGGGTGCCCTGTTGGCTGCCCTGCTCTCAGCAGCACCAGACCCAGCTGGTCCCACCCGTCTGGAGCATCCCCCCGGGGCAGCCCGTCCCTTCTGCAGCCCGGCCCCTCCCTCCAAACATCTGCTGCAGATGTGAAGGTTTCTCTCCATTCTTGTCTTTAATCTGGCTCAGTGGCACTGCAGCCTCAAGCAGCTCTTTTAGAGAGTAATGAACACAAGCCCTGGCTGCCCCATGGGCACTCCTGGATCAGGGCACTGCTCCGGGATCAGGGCACTGCTCCTGGACCAGGGCACTGCTCCTCAATCAGGGCACTGCTCCTCAATCAGGGCACTGCTCCTCAATCAGGGCACTGCTCCAGGATCAGGGCACTGCTCCTCAATCAGGGCACTGCTCCTCAATCAGGGCACTGCTCCTGGGTCAGGGCACTGTTCCTGGGTCAGGGCACTGCTCCTCAATCAGGGCACTGCTCCTGGACCAGGGCACTGCTCCTGGGTCAGGGCAATGATCCTGGATCAGGGCACTGCTCCGGGATCAGGGCACTGCTCCTGGGTCAGGGCAATGATCCTGGATCAGGGCACTGCTCCGGGATCAGGGCACTGCTCCTGGGTCAGGGCACTGCTCCTGGGTCAGGGCACTGCTCCTGGGTCAGGGCAATGATCCTGGATCAGGGCACTGCTCCGGGATCAGGGCACTGCTCCTGGGTCAGGGCACTGCTCCTGGGTCAGGGCACTGCTCCTGGGTCAGGGCACTGCTCCTTGATCAGGGCACTCATGGATCAGGGCACTGCTCTGGGATCAGGGCACTGCTCCTGGATCAGGGCAATGATCATGGATCAGGGCACTGCTCCTGGGTCAGGGCAGGGGCTGCAGGACCAGACCCAGGGGGATGCTGTGAGCCTATCCCTGGGGCTGGCTGTGCCTCTGCAGCCCAGGATCCCCCAGGAATGGCACCAGGGCTGGAGAGCTCAGCACGCTCTCGCTCCTCAGCTTCCTGCCCTTCTCTGAGATAATTTTTTTCCTATTAAATAACACTATGAGCTGTTTCTCTTCCCAAAATAGCACACACCACCACACACACTGTTTGTTTTGTTTGAATTCCTTCCCCACTAAAGCAGCACAAACCCCACTGTAAACCTGACTCCACATCTCTACTCCATCACCAGGTTTTTCCTTTAGTTGGAAAACACTGAAGCAATTACAGATTCCCTGCACATAGAAAATCACAGAATCCCAGAATACTTTGGGTGGGAAGGAACCTTAAAGCTCACCCAGTTCCACTCCTTGCCATGGACAGGGACACCTCCCACTATCCCAGGGTACTCCAAGGCCCGTTCAACCTGGCCTCAGACACTTCCAGGGATCCAGGGGCAGCCACAGCTTCTCTGGGCAATCCCATCTGGCTGATGGGTGTACCTGGAACCACGGGGGCCTTGGCTTCAGGCTGTAAATGCAGGAGGTTTGAAACCAACACCTAAACCAGCAATTTGGTTTCTAACAGCCTTGCCAGGGACCCCATGGAGCAGACACAAGCCCAGGAGACAAGAAATCATCTGGAGTTGTGTTTAAGCCCATTTCAAGTATCATTTGCTATTTTTTCTTTTAAACAGATAACTTGGATTCTTCCAGATCTCCTCCCAAGCAGTTATCCCGATTAAGTCATTCCCCAGGTTTCCCAGTCCTGCCTCAGCCCTGCTGCTCCTGCAGCGCTGCTGCAAACGGCAAGGGCAGGTCCAACCCTGCAGCCTTGAGGCTGCCACAAACACCTGATGATGCTTTCACTTCTAAAACACTAATCAAAGGTTTCCATGGGAACCTGCAGGAGCAGGAAGAAGATGGGAAATTACAGGTCAGCTCTACGACCAAAAGAAAAAATATTATCCCGTTCCTTCGCCCTTGCAAAGTTTCAAGGTAACACAAAAATATTGATTCATCAGGGTGCATAAAGGCAGAAAATACGCCCCAGAGCAGTCATTTGTTGCACAAAGAAATTACTTGTAGTCCTTCAATGGCAGGTTTGCTCTGAAACCACGTGAGGAGCTTCACCTGCACTCTGCCTCCTGGACTGGGAGCCAAACCCATTCCAGGCCGTCAAAAGCAACACAAGGTTCCCAGGAGTGAATGGGTTCCTGGTGCTGCTGCGGGGCTGGGGCTGGCTGGGAAGCTGGGAAGCTCCTGTCCCTCATCCATCCCTCCCTCCCTTCCTCCCTCCCTCATCCCCCCTCCCACCCCACTCGGTCTCTCGGCCCTCGGTTCACTCACACGCCGGTTTCCAGTTGCCAACCAGAAATGACTCAACACCACACACACACAAGGAAACTTTTCCACCACTATTAACTTTCAGAGGAAATGGAAAAAGGAGAGAAAAACACATCAGTCATAAACGTACTTTGCCAAATGGTTCATGAGCAAGTGCAGCATCTGCCTGTTTTTCTCCGGGAGCCGATGAACGAGGCTGTGGATCTCCGACACCCTGGACTCCTGATTCTCTAGCTCTGCATGGGGAATAGAAGATGATTTATCTCCACATTAGGGGGTTGTTATGGGAAGAGGCCCAACACTGTCCCTGACAGACATCCCAGGGAGCTGCTCCATCCCACACCCAGGCACTGCAGATACTGCAGTGAGCTGAGAGCAGATCCACGTGAACAGCATGGTGAGCAGGGCAGGGCTGGCTGCAGCCAGAGTGATTCCAGGGATGGGAATATGGGAACATCCCCATGTTCAGTGTGCCCAGTGCAGGCCAGCCTGGAGCATCTGGGGCCCCACAGGCTGCTTGGGTCCATGGTGCTAAGTGGGAGCTGCTGGAGGAGCCCAGCACTGCCACGGCCATGGGCCACGGGGCCCTCCTGACAGCCCACTCCCACATCCACAGGCTGCACGACTGCCAGCAGAAAACCCCCTGCTCCCAGCAAAGCCCCTTCCCCTGGGCAGCGAAGGAACCACGGCCCAGACCCGTGAAGCAGCAGTGAGCCCCTCAGACACCACGGTGCAGCTCAACAGCAGCCGATGGTCCCGGCCAGCGCTCCCTCCTCCTCTGGCCACCCCCAACACCACCTGCCCCAGCTCCAGCCCTGCTCCGCTGGCCAGGACACAGCTCCAGGGGAAGGAGCGTGCTGGGGAGGCAGCAGGGCTGGGGGGATCGCAGCCACTGGCAGTGAGGCTCCTCTGCGGGAGCGGGGCCATGAACACAACAAACTCACTCGCTGCTTTGATGAAGCTCCTTTGAAACTGGTACATCATGAGGGGCCCTGGGAGCATTCTGGAAGATAAAAAGGAAACAGGCACAAAACACATCTGAGCAACACAATCCACAGTAAGAAAGCTTTGCCCCTACAATAAACTCAGCTCCATTTTGAAAAGGGCAGAATTAAGCAACACCAACTCTAATTAATTCCCCCCAACAGAAGGAATAAGATCTATGCAAGAACCTTTGATTTATTCACCACTAAATTAATCTTTAATTTTAGCATTTCTTCAGTAACACAGCTTCAGTGCATTACTGAACCCATGATTTACAAGTAAGTTTGGAAATAAATTAAAAAGAGAAACAAGCCTAGCTGTAAAACTTTCCCAATCCCCATTCCCATTGTCCCCTCCCACTGCTGCATCCCTTCAGAGGGACACACTGGTGCTGCCCACATTCCTCTTTGCTTAGCCAACAGTTCAGACTCCGGAGCAAAGGTTGCCAATCATGCAAAATTCTGTCATGTTCTAGGCTGAGATCCACCAGGCTAATTACACTTATCACCCTAATTGGATTTAAGCTCTCTCTTGTGCTGCCTCGCTCTCTCAAACACAGCCCGGCACACAACAGTCACTGAGAGCAAGGAGCTGCGGTCACAACAGGTAGGAGCACGCTGTGGATGATGAGATGCTGCTGGCTGCCAACACCCAATCCTGTTGGGAAGATCCCCAGGATGATACTGGCTTGCCTGACACTCAGAAATCAGAACTACAATAAAGCTCAGCACCAGGTCTGGTAAAGCTCTTCAGCCCCTGCCCTTACACAACGCTGCCCTGCCCTTCTGCCACATGCCCAAAAGGTGGAAGTCCACTGGGAAAAGCTCAGAGAAAAGCTTAAATCGAGGCAGGGGATGTAAGAATGAGCTTCTAAAATCATGTCTGTATAATATGTGCATCTGTCAGAGCTGAGTGTGTTCCCCTACTCAAACATACTGGAAAGCCAGGGAAAAGCCAGAAAAAAATCCCTAAGAGCTGTTTTCAGCTCTGTTTCTATGAAAGTGCTGTTGTTAAGGGTCTGCAATAACAGGCAGTAAAATCCCAGGCCAGCACCAAACCCCTCCTGAAGCCAGGCAAGGCTTTTCTCCTTACCTCAGGTACGTTTTCAGTGCACTAGTAATGGTCTTGATCTCCCACTCTGCACAGATCTCTGTGTCTGTCTCTGTGGCTGTCTTGGGATCTATGGAAAAAGACAAAAAAGCAGTAACTGAAGGAAACTGAAGACAATTCCAGCTCGTGCCAGCTCAGCTGTATGGGGAGACCATCACACCCCATTTTATTTGCTATTCCCAGCTCAGGACACATCTGCAGGGGTGTAGGGCTCATCACCCAGGACAGGCCAAACTCACTGGCATGGGACGAGAGAAGGAAAAGGGAATCCTCCATCCCGAGCAAGGATGGGGCAGTGTGGCTTGGAGCGTGCCAGGACACCAGGCACAGCAGCCCAGGGTGCTCAGTGACAGCAGTGACAGCCAGGCACGGACACAAGGACCCAGGCACCCTCCTCCCCACAATGGCCAGCATCGTCATCCTGCAGCCACCTCCCCACCCAGCTCTTGGCTGGCAGGTACAGCCACAGCCACCACCAGGCCACAGGGAAGTGGGCTCAGGCACACCACTGAGACCCCGATGGTGACAACTCCGAGCTGGGGCTAAGAGCACCAAGACAAGGCCAGGAGCACCAAACCGAGGCCAGGAGCACCAAACCGAGGCCAGGAGCACCAAACCGAGGCCAGGAGCACCAAACCGAGGCGTGGAGCACCAAACTGAGGCCAGGAGCACCAAACCAAGGCCAGGAGCACCAAACCAAGGCCAGGAGCACCAAACTGAGGCCAGGAGCACCAAACCAAGGCCACGGAAAGCCTGGCATGGAAGTGCCCCGTGTGCCCATCTCTCCTGCCTGGATGCTGCTCCACCAATGGTCTTTGCTAACTCCATCCTGGAAACTCAGCCAGGATCCTGCTCCCAGCAGAACCCCAGGGAAGCCCCTCTGGGGGTCCCTGGTGTGGGTCCCACCAGTGCCAAGTGTCCCTGGGGAGCCTGGGTGCCAGGGCTCCCACTGTCCCCAAGCCCAGGGTGACACAGCCACAGCTGCTAACACCATCTGCTCCCACGGGATCAGCTCAGGGGGCTTTTGCCTCTTCACAGACACAAATAATGCACTTTTGAATTTTAAAGCCCCACGTAAGCATTGGGCAATTTTTAACCTACTTAAATGAATGCTGTGAATAGAGTTCAGCTTTCCCTCAGGGCAAAGGGTTTATTTTAATCTAAAAAAACCATCAAGAGGTGCTTGGAAAAGTAAATACATAAGAAATGCATATTCACACAAAGATCACGTGTGTCTCAGCAATCACACAAATGACCTCCATCCTCCTGACTCAATGCCCAGGAAACTTCCTACAGCACTGCCTTTACAAAGAGAGAATTCTAAGATAAAGAGTCAAGATAAGTTTGGCATAGTAAAAAAAAAAAAAGAACAAAAATCCCCAGAACTTCCATCTCTTTTTTTACAAAAAGCTTTTTAACCAAAGTAGAACAAACAGCTCCAGAGCGTGTCTTTGCAAAGGCTCACCCAGCAGCTTCTAGGCAGGATCATGGAACACGAGGTGAAATTCCACAGTCGGTCCCATGAAAAGGCTCAGAGCAGTTAATCAGCTCCCCTTGACCTTCAAATTTATGAGTCTGCAAGAAGTTGGGCCGCAGCTGCAGCATCTGTCTGCCCGGGCAGCGGGCGTGCCAGCCCTGCCTGCCACGAGGACACACTTCCACAGGAGCTGGGGCTGGAAAAGCACCCACAGCCACAGTCAGCATTAACCCTGCAGCTGCTTTCTGCTGCCAATCCCGGATCTGATGTCTCTCACACATTTCTCCAGGGTGAGGGGAACAACCCGGGGAAGCACCTCATCTCCCCGGTGTGATCATCATGGAGACTTCCAAAACAGCCTCAGGGATGACCCAGCCCAGCTGTGAGGGGCTGGAAGGAGCCCCCGTGGCAAAGGAGCAAGAGCAGATCAGATGCTGTAACTCGTCTTCTGGAGAGTTCAGACCTGCTGGGGCCCCACAGTGCCACAATAAACCCTCCCCTGGGAGCCCCCACTGATGAAAGTTTGGTTATTTGTTGGGTTTTGTCCTCATTTTGATGGCACACGGTACCAGTGAATGCTGGGGAGATGATCTGCCCCCCACCAGCCCTGGGAGCACCCTCTCACTGCTTCACCCCAGTCCAGACCCTGACAAGATCTGCCCTGAAACCCAGCCCAGGGGCTGGGGCTGCCCTGACCCGGCTGCTGCCCACAGGGAGCAGTGCCCTGGGGCACCACGCCGACCTCCTGCAGGACACCCTGCCCAAGCCCTTCCCAGCAGAGTCACTGACAGCAGCTCAGGGAAACTCGATCTTTTTGCCATTTCAGCTGTATGTGAAGCAGTAACACTGCCCACATTCATTTCTAAATATAAGGGAAACCTGACAGTGGAAGCACAAGTTGGCTCCTCCATTCACGAGGAGCCCGAGGGCAGCGAGAACAGATGGGGTTTGACAAGGGACACGTTTCTGTGTGACTTCACAGACAGCCCAAACACGGGGCTGATGGAGATTTAATCCCCCACAATCTGGAGAAATTATGGAGTCACGGGTTTGCAAAGCACCCCAACGATCCACACCGTGGGGATTCCCAAGAGGGGTCCCACTGCCAGCCCTGACTCGCCTCCAGCAGGGCTTCCAGCGCCACCAACCACCGAGGACACACCAGGACAAAGGAAAGGCACCAGCGATTTATCACCTCCTTAAGAGCCACCAGGGCGACAGCTGAGTGGCTTCAGTGGCTGAGGAGATAATGGATGCTGGATGGTGTCCAAAACGGAATCCCTCCCAGCTCTGCAGGGCTCTTCACCCAGGCCAGTTCTGCCATCTGTCACAGCCCGGGGACTGACACCAGCCCTGACACCTCTGTGACAGGAGAACGGGGTCCATGGCCCTGCCACCTGTGGGATGTGGTGACGAGCATCACCCGAGGACCTGGCTGTGGACCTGCCAGGACCTGCCCCGGGCCACCAGGCCAGCCTGTTTCTGTCAGCAGTGCTCTTGGATTGGTGCTGTTCCCGTGCCCACCGTGTGTGCCACAGGACAGCCCTGGGACTGCAGGGCACCTTCACATCCCCAGCCGTGCCAAACTTCTCTAATGACAGCACCAGCTCTCGTGACTGCAGTGAACTTTCCAAATGCCACAGCAAAGAGGTCCCCTGCACCCGGATTTGGAGCCATGCCCTTCTACTGCAATCACCTGGATTATCTATTTTCCACAGGTTAACACTGACAGCTGTAACAGCCACCCTGAGCTTTGCTCACTGAACACCTTAATGGTGGGAAAAGAAGGAGAAATTGGAAAAGGAGAAGAAAAAGATGTTGAAACACAACAGATGAAAACCTTCTGCAAGAAGAAATAGGCAGAGAAAGGAGCCCTGGAGTTTTGTGAGGACAAGGAAAAGGAAATCATGTAGAAAAGGAAAGATAGTAAGTGAAGGGAAAGAAGATGACAAGAAATGCCACGCATTTTCCTCAGGGAGGAACAAACACATTCAATAGGGCACTAGCAAATTCGTAAGCATTTGTTTCCCTATTCCTACAGCTATTTCATCTGTGGTTTGCCAAGTCTGAGCAGCATCACACAGGACTGGCCAAGGGCAGCTGCCCTGCTCCAGCCCAGCTCTGTTCTCTCTTCCACTGTTGTGTCTCAGGCATGTCTGGACAGATGGACAGACTGGTCCAGGGCTGCAGCTGTGGGACTGAAATGCTGCCTGTGAGGTCAGGGCTGAAATGGTTCTGTCCCCACAGCCAGGGCAAATCTCTGCTGTGCCAAGACCCAGCAGCTTGGAGCATCCAGAACTGCAGGATCCAATGCCTCAGTCACGAGGGAAACACATGCTGGAAAACTCTGGGCAAGACTGAGATAAACAGGCACAAGAAAGTCCATGGGGAAAGCAAGAACAGCCACGGGCAGCATGCAACATCCAGGAGAAAATCATTTCAAAGGGTGCTGGGAACAAGGGGGCAGGTAGGAGGTGAAAAGCCAAAGCTTTCAGCTATTTCTTTGAAGATTTTGGTTTGCATTTGGGAGGGCTGCCAGAACTCAGAGCATGTGTGAGCAGGACACCAGTGACTGCAGCAGGACCTGGTGAAGCCAGTCCTACACGAGTCCTACCTTCAGACCTGCCCACGGTGCCAGGACCTCCCGGCCTCGGCCAGCACATGGTCCTAAGGGCACAGTCACCACCATTAGGGACCCAACAAGAGCCTCTGCTCCTGCCTGGCAAGGCTTCAAAGCAGCACAGCCTACTTGCCTTGACCAAAATTCCAGCTACTCACCCATTAATATACTCAGCAGCTTCTGAACTCTGGAGTTCACCCCGACGATCCGGTAGAGCCCCTGCTCATTGATCCCTAGGAGGAACAAGGAACTTGTCAGCAGAAGGTCACAAGAGCTGCTAAGATTTCTTTCACTTCTTTGGCTTCTCAAATAGCAAAGCCAATGAAACCTTCTCACCTATCAAATACAAAGGCACAGAAGATGGTAAAATTTGGGGTTGATATCAAGGTTTTCACGTATCCTATCCTATTTCATTACAAGAGCTACCCCCAGTTAGCTCAGGAATAAGGGTCTGAGGACACTTTTCCTCCTTCCCACAGCCATGGCAGCCCCATGCAGGATCTGCACTTAACCAGGACAATCTGGGAAAATTTTGCTGCATCAAGTTTTTCAGGTTGAGGTCTGAGCCTTTTGCATCTGACCTCCCCCTGCGGGGCTGGGACAATCCCACCTGTATACAAGGAGACTCACGAGAGGTTCTGGGGACAGAATCCCACATGAGAGGACGTGCTTGGCAGCATTCCTGCAGGAAGGATGCTGAAGTGAACACCTTTGCACACCCAGGGTGTATTTTGCTAACTCTGCCCCACGTCTGTGAGTCCCTGCTGGCCCAGCCGTGGGGCAAACGCTTCTCAGCATCGGCCCCAGCACGTTATGGGTTCATCTGATGTGGGTGCGAGGGTTCATGAATCATTCTGTCCATGAAAAGGGCAGGAGAGCAACTGCTCCCCTGCCAACAGCTGCCCCAGAGCAAGCCCGGCCCGAGGCTGCCCTACCTCTTGTTTCCACAGCGTGGATGCACTTCTTGATGATGCTGAAGCCGATGCTGTCCAGCTGGGCAGCTGCAGGGGAAGGGCAGAGAGCAGCGTGAGCAGCTGGCAGGGCAGGCTCTCACAGGGAGCACCAGGCTCCTCCTGAATCCCTGCCATCCCAGCAATGCACCACTGCCCAGACCAGGAGGAGACAAATGAGGGCAGAAAAACACAAGAGCAGCAGTTTGTACCAGCTGTAGGCCGGGCAAACACAGACACTGATCACCATTCCAGCCTCCACATCCCTCTGAACCAGGCCCTGCCCTGGGCTCTGCCAGGCATCTACCAGTGCAGATGGACAAAAGTTAAATTAGGATCAATGTGAGATAACCCAAATTTGTCTGGAAAGTTGACAACAGGCTGCTTGGAAAGAAATGAAATTGTACATTTGGACACAACAAATCCCTGAAAATGGCACGTGAGGTGTCTTGCCTCAGTCCAAGAGTGAGACCTAAAACACAAGAGTTAATGGGATATAGAACTCAATTCACCTGTGCCAATGCAGGTTTTCACTTCTAGGTTCAAGAAGTTACTAATACAAGGGACCCCAACACCTGCTGGAAGAATTCATCCCACAGAGAGCTTTCCACCACTGCCTGGAAAACACTGCCCACATTTGTTATGGAAAATTAGTTCCTCCCTACAGAAAGGTTTGGAAAAGCTTCCACAGGGCAGGAGCACCTCAGGGAAGGGTGGGCAAAGCCACCCCGGGCTCCAGAGCCCAGGGAACGCTGTGATGTGACAGACACAACTCGTTCAGGGCAGGGCAGGGCAGGCAGGGAGCAGAGCCCAGCTGGCAGTGCCCTCTGCAAGGCACGTGCAGCTTCCCTCCTCTGCATTCCCCCGCTCTCGTGCCCCATCCGTGGGCAGCTGCCAGCTCACAGCCCCTTCCTAATCCCTGGCTTGGAGTCCTCTGCTGGGGGTGGGCTTTGTCTGATGAAAGGCTCAGGGAGCCACAGCAGTGCAAAGGAAAACAGCTCCATTATGTTTTCCTGGGCACGCAGGCCGAAGCGCCGAGCCAACACAAGCACACGAGCTGCAGGATGCCTGTGCCACAGGACGTGAGTTCAATCCAGAAGCTGCAGGGCCCTTTGCTGGGCACCCTCAGGGCTCCCAGCATGGATGCAGCACCAACCCAACGTGCCATCAGCAGCAGGGCACTGCTGCCATTCCCGGGCCACTGACAAACACAAGGGTACCTGAGGAGCTCAAAACCGTGGTGTGGAAACCCTCTTGCTCCAGCAAACCCAGTTCAGCAGGTCTGATCAGCCTTGGCCGGGCACTGTGTGACCCTGACCTGAGGGTATCCCTGTGTGGGACTGACAGTTTGGATCACTGCTTCAGGCTCTCTGCCATTCACTGGAGGTGCCAACCCATCCCACAAACCAGCAGTTTTCCCTTAGCCCCTTGCGTGTTTGGGCCCCCAAGGTCAGCTTGGACAGGGCTTGGAGCAACCTGGGATAGTGGGAGGTGTCCCTGCCCGCAGCAGGGGCTGGCACTGGGTCATCCGTAAGGTCTTTTCCAGCCCAACCCATGCCATGACTCCATAAGCCTGCAGGGCCCCCCGCCCCACGGCCAGGCAGGGCTGGGATCCCAGCTCCCTGCAGCAGTAGCAGGAGGAGGAGACCCAGCAGTGCCTCTGGATGAAGTGACCTCCCCTAATCCCCCTAAGCAGATGAATAAACTCTTCCACTCACTGTCAAGCTCTGGATCAGGAAAGGTCGGGGATTTATTTGCAAGAGTTATATCCAGAAATAATATCTGATTAAATATCCAAAGTGCCTTTATACATCCTTAAATTTAACTTCTAATGAGCATTGTAAAAGCTTGATTCCCCCTCTCTCAGAGCATCTGCTCTTTATCTCAGTCATTTACCAATGATTCAATGGTCCAGATCAAAGGCAGATCTGGATCTGCTGCTGCCCAGATGACAGATCCATGGAATCATCTGGGTTTGAAAAGCCCCCCAAGGTCATCACGTCTAACCATTCCCCCAGCATGGCCAAGGCCTCCACTAACCTCTGTCCCCAAGAGCCACATCCACACGGCTGTAAAGCCCCTCCAGGAATGGGCCCCCCCCTGCCCTGGGCAGATGTGCCAAGGTTGGACAGCCCTTCCAGAGAAGAAATTTCCAGTCTGAACTGTCCCTGCCTGGCTGAGGCCACGTGCAAGAGCCTCCCTCGAGGCTCTCCCTCCTCAGGGCAGGGTGTGAGGCTCAGCTCCAGGCCACCACACCTACCACAGGCTCTTCCTCCAGGAGCAGCACCCAGTGTCCAAGGAGATGCCCTGCCCAGGCTGAGATCCACCCAGAAACATTTTACATCAGCACAGGTGACACACATCACCTGGACAGCAGCTGCTGCCCACACACCCCCACGCTCATCTGACCTTCAACAGCATCACATTCCAGGTGCTGCTGAACTGCTCTCATCCCTTTCTATTTTTGCCTGGCAGATTATTTCTATTTAATCCATTAATTCCTCCCCTTGACACTGATGTGATATATCAGTGTAAAGGGAAGGGGACAGGGGGCTGAATCAGCTCTGTCAGCCTGCCTGGCTCCAGCTGTGTGTCAGGGCAGTGCAAGGTCAAAGCAGCTCCTCTGCCTCCCCACCACATGCTCCTGTGCCATGGAACCATCTCTGGTTTGAATTCTTTCAAAGACATTTTGGAAACGAGAACCACAGAGGAGGGGGGAAATCATGAAGCAGAGACCCGAGGAATGAGCTTTCAGGTCTTATCAGAAATGAGTTTTCAGGACTCTAACTACCAGTGAGCTGCCAAGATTGGGAAAGGAAGATTGAGGGTCAGATTAGGTTAGAGAAATGGAAGAAGTTTTTTGCAGTGAGGATGGCAGGCCCTGGCACAGGGTGCCCAGAGCAGCTCTGGCTGCCCGTGGATCCCTGGAAGTGTCCAAGGCCAGGTTGGATGGGGCTTGGAGCAGCCTGGGACAGTGGGAGGTGTCCCTGCCCATGGCAGGGAGGAGAAGAGAGGAGCTTTAAAGCCCTTCCAACACAAAATATTCTGTGATTCCATGACTGTGATTGCTGGGAAGGGCCAGAGCACCCAGACAAGGGCACAGTAGACAGGGCAGCCAAAGGGACTCAAGAGTGGACGTGGAAGATGGAGAGTGAAATGGTGGGAAGGAAGGGAAAGGAGGAATTTTGTGCTGTTCCATGCAATAAGCACAAATGGCCTGGAGGATTTGTTTCCATGGAGCAGGGCAAGTCCTTCTGGTTAGCAAAGTAGAGCATCTAAATTCCCCTGGCTCTCATGGCTCAGTGACACCACTCAGCCCCTCTGCTCGGCCTCCTCCCCCTCCGCAGCACACCAAGATAAATCACCCACAGGCCCACGGCCATCTGGCCACACAGCAGGACGGAAAACCCAGGAGCTCTGCAGAATTACAGTGCTCTGAAAGTGCCACCACAGCACTGGGAGGCAGTGCCAGCCTCCCAGAAGTGCAGGCAGGAAGCCGAGGCACGGAGGGTGCCAGGGTCAGGAGCTGCATCCGGACCCCCTCCATCACCACACTCGTCTCAAGTCCTTAGGGGAAGATCCTGTATCAAGGGCTGCTGGCAGACAGCCAGTTGCTGAATCAATTTTAGAGTGGCTGGGGAGGCAGGCAGAGCTCTGAGGCAGGGATTTAATGAGGCTGAAGCAGTCAGCCCTCTGCCCACACCAGTGGCAGCCCCAGCCCAAGCAGAGGGTTCAAAAGCACCTTCAGCCAGGGGTCCCAAGCTGCTCCCAGAGCCAGGAAGGACAGACAAGGAGGAACAGTCTCATTTGTAAGAGAGACCATCAAAACGGTCTCCTGAGCCAAACCAGCAGGTACAGAGCTGGCAGAGCCAGGGCTGTGTGCGGGGACACGGAGCACTGACAGCTCATGGCCAGGCAGCACGGAGCTGAGCCACCCCTGGGCTCTGCACCCCACAAACTCCTTTTGCCCTCTGGGAAAAAAAGACACCAGAGGAGCTGTTCTAGCAGAGCTCCTACCCCAGGGGCACTGGCCGTGCTGCCCTTCCCAGCTGAGGCACAGCACTGAGCTCTGCTGGAAGGCACAGAGCAGGAAAAGATGGATGTGCAGCTGATGCCAGAGAGTATCAAAGGGAAGGAGAAACCACAGAGGAGAGAGCAGAGAGGGGGTAGAGACTGCTTTGTGCAAGGGCTGAAATGGGTGTGAGGAACATTAGCTGCAAATTACACCAATTACTGAGAGAAAAATGCTGGGGCTCCAGATGAAAATGTCGCATCGGAGGCAGCACCAAAATGAACCAAGCACTGAACACCAACCCGGGCTCGGCCCTGCCTGACTGCTGGCTCTGAGGGAAGCAGGGAAGGGATTGGGGCTGGAGTATTGCAATTATAGCAAATCCAACCTACTGGGAAATGGCTCAATTAGGGGTTTTAAAACACAGGACATAAGAGGCAGGACCAGGTGCAACTGCTCCTCTAGGAAGAAAACAAGTGCTTTCTTGACCCAGGGCTTTGATTGCCTGAACTACAACAAAAAGATTTTGATTTTTAAGGGCTCTTGTTGACAATCTTGACAGGGCAGGACCTCCTTCCTCCTCTATTTCTGCTCCAATTCCCCTTTGGAAAGACACATTCACCCTGCACAGTCTGGCTCACAGAGAAGAGCTGCTTGGCCCCAGGTGTCACCTGATCCCTCTGCTGAACTTCAGGAGCAGGTCCCAAGGCCACCAGAGCCCTGCAGTGCCACTGGGGCGGGGACACGGTGTGGGGCAGGAGGGGGCACACCCTGAGGGGTGCAGGGACTGCCTGGCACTGCTCTCCACAGCCCCAGGTCCCACCAGCAGGTTTCTGCCCCTGGTCTCTGCTGGGTGCCACACTCAGCTCTCCCTGGGGCCACCCTGGGGTCCCCACACTGAGCCCTGTCACCCCCCAGCTCCAGGGAGCCCAGCACAGCCCAGTGTCACCAGCACCTCCTGCTGACCCCTCCCAGAGCTCAGCCACCTCTCAGGGGTCAGGCCTGAGAAGAAATACTCACTGCCTTCGCTCTGGTTGTCCTTGTTCGAGTTGTACACCTGGAAAACACAAGCAGAAAGCCTTATGAAGACCCTGGCTCCAGCTGGGCTGGGACTGCTGGCACAGCTGGTGTCACCACAGCGTGCCTGCTGCCAGGACCTCCCCCAGCAGCCAGGTCCCCAAACACCACCACCACCTTCTGCACACAAATGTTGGGCTGGCCCAGCTCTGGAGTTATGTTACAATACTGACCAGGACAGCTCTTAAAATGAAAGAATGCAAATGGGATGGACCAGGTAAAAACAGAAATTAGAGGTTTCTAAACAAAATGAAGGTGCGGTTGGACTGCATGACCTTTAAAGGTCCCTTCCAACCCAAACTGTCCCATGATTCTATGACTCCTCTCCTGAAAGAGACATACAGAGCAAAGCAGGCAATTCCCTTATGGGCATTACAGGAACCTCTGGTAGGTGCAGCTGGGGCAGGGAGCAGGTACCAACCTCCTCAAGTACAGCAGGAGAGGAAAAGAAATGGCATCAGTTTAGAGAGCACAAGAAGTGCAGCAGGATGAGGCCCCGCATGCATCCAGCACTGCTCGCAGCAGAGCCACCACCAGGACTCCATCCCAAGCCTCTCCAGCCTTCAAATATCCATGCTCCTCCTCCCACCCCCATCACCACACCACCACTGGCTGCTGGAGATCAAAGTGGCATTTCAGTGGACACAACAAAAAGGGAAAACACTGGCAGAAGGCTTTAGTCACGATGTGAGGGCACTTTAAAAGCCCAGGATAATACCAACAGCAGCTGTTAGAAGATCAGCCCTCAGACAGGTTGTATTTCTCCAGCTCAACAGAGTAAAATGGTTTAAAATAATCCTTCAGTGCCACCAGGAACACACACACACACATCCCAGTGCTCCAGCAGCACCCTGGATGTGAAAAATACCAATCACTTGATTTTTAAAAATCTAATTAGTAATAAAATAGCTATTAAAAGCAGTAATAAAATTAGAGTAATAAAAATTTGGACAATGAGGATCAGGACACTACGAGACAATAAAAAGCAAAGAATTCCAGACGTCCGGGTGTTTTTGGGCACTGAGCTGCCAAAACCATGCCTTGTGAGCAAAGGAACAACCCTGAAAAGCAACAGCCTGGTGCACATTCATATATCTCACACATGGTGCAGAAATTCCCTGCAAATTAACAATTTTTCTGGGTTTTGTCAACTTCTTCCCCTTACTCCTGGTGGTTCCATAAAGACAGAGAGAAGGTGGAAGGATGTTTGTCTTTTCCGATAAGGAGGCCGTAACTCTTTGTGTGCCCTGTCGCTGTTATCTCTGTGTGAAGGGTTTCTTGATTATTTTATCCCTTTCTTGAGCTAGTAAAAAAATATCTTACATAGCACAGTTTCTATTTTAACATCATGTTATAAGCTAGAACTATATTAAACACACCACTCAAGAGAATTAACACAGCACAACTTTCTAACACTACACATACAACATTCATTTGAATATTTCTGAAAAGCCAACCATAAAATATGCATTTTTCACACTGGATGTGTCCACTGAACAGGACAGCAGGCTGCTGAAGCTGCTGGGAACAGGGCTGGGAGCCCCCTTGCAAAGGGAGCTGCCTGCATCACATGCTGCCTCCCGAAATAGCCAGCGGGCAGGGCGAGCTTCCAGAGTTCCAGAGGCCGTGTTGATAGCAACACCCCGGCAGCAACGGGCAGGGGAGAGGCTGCGGGCAGGGCTCTGCTCCAGGCATCCCAGCCCCTGGCCTCCCTGTGCTCCCCACAGGGTCCCTGCTGGGGGGATGTGCCCCAGGAGCTCCAGCTGCAGGGCGAGGCTGGGCAGCTGCCTGTGATGCTCTCAGAGGGTCAGAGCCAGGCTCAGCGCTGCTGGCACAGCAGAGCTCACCGTGCTGCCCACCCGGGGTGCCCCAGCGGCTACCACCACCAAAAACACCCAGCCAGGCTGTGTGCCACAGGGCATGTCACCAGCAGGGCACATAAACAGCTCCCTTCCCTGGAGGTCACCCAAACATGGGCCGTTCCCGAGCTGTCCTGCTGGGCACCAGGCAGAGCACGGCAGGACACCTTGGATCAGCTCCACCACCCAGGACGTGCTCAAATGGGGAAGCACAAATCACAGAATCACAGAATAATGAGGTTGGAAGACTCCTCTAAGATCATCCAGTCCAGCCCATGCCCTAACACCTCAACTAGACTATAGCACCAAGTGCCATGTCCAGTCTTTTTTAAACACATCCAGAGATGGTGATTCCACCACCTCCCTGGGAAGACAATTCCAGTACTTTGTTATTCTTTCGGTGAAAAATCTTTTCCTAATATCCAACCTGTACCTTCCCTGACGTAGCTGGAGGCTGTGTCCTCTTGTTCTGTCAGTGCTGCCCGGTGGAAGAGACCGACCCCACATGTCCACAGCCTCCCTTCAGGAATCCAGTGGAGCAGCTCAAAACGGGGTTTGGGCAGGGGCTGACCCCTCCGAGGAGCATCTTCCCTCTCCCCCTCCCAGGACACCTGGCTACGTAACACGAGACCAAGCAGAGATGATTGTTTGCAGGAGAAAATCCATCAGCCACATCTGGCAAGCAGGGGATGATTCAGCAGCAAAACCAGCTGCAGTCAGCAAGTGAGTTCTCCTCTAGGAACAGTGTTTATATCAAGAAAATTAAATGAGTGGAAAGAGGGAAGGAAAAAACCCACAGGCTCCCCGACAGCAGTG
This sequence comes from Anomalospiza imberbis, assembly GCF_031753505.1. Lineage (NCBI taxonomy): Eukaryota > Metazoa > Chordata > Aves > Passeriformes > Viduidae > Anomalospiza > Anomalospiza imberbis. Next base: position 18,003,825 of record NC_089695.1, on the reverse strand, counting down.
CTGCCCTGCAGCCCCAGCACGGAGTCCGCCTTCCCTAAGGAAGCTCTCCCTCCGACTTCAGAGCCTCTCTTGAGGGCTCACTGCAGGGACTGGGGGCTCAGGCTGTGACTCAAAGGCTTGGAGACACATGGCTCTTCCTTGGGATCACACACAGATTTCGTGCCCTGGCTCACCCCCACACACAGGTGACACTAAACACAGCAAAGGATCAGGCTTGGAGCACCCTGGGATAGTGGGAGGTGTCCCTGCCCATGGCAGGGGATGGAATGGGATGAGTTTTTAACCTTTTCAACCTAAACCATTCCAACTCCTAGTGCACAGCACAGCAGCTCCAGGGAGATCCCCTGCCTGCACATTTGCTATTCCAGTTTGGATCCATGAAACAACAGAGGTTGTTATCACCAGAGACTGCTCTTAAAACAAGGGGAAAGGGCAGACAAGGAAACACAATATGCTTTTGCCATTAACTGCAAAGTGTGCACACAGCAGGAGAGATGTTTCACACAGAGGTCAACAGCAACCATAAAACACAGAGACTGGCACCCTTCACCCATTGTATGGAGGACAAACCTTTTATCCATTGTCTCTGATAATCCACTAGCACAACTCTACACCAGCAGGGCTCTAGCCAAGCCCCAAGTCTGTAATATCCCTTCCTTTTCCAAGAAATACTTTTCCTATACTGCCTCAAATCTTTTAGAGGGAGATTTTTCTGGATAAGAAAAAGTTTCCAAGTTTGAGGAAAGGGCTGCTGTATAAAAGGTCCAGGAGTGAGGCTCCTCCAGTGCCCCAAGGGTCACCCCTGCTCTGCTGGCAACCCTTGGGCTCGTGCCTTGGCAAAGGTCGTTCCTGCCCAGCCTGGCCCTAGGGATGTTGATATTCCACTCTTTCCAAAACAGCTCTGATAACAGGCAGGGCTTAAAGCAGAAGGATGCATTTGAAGATTAAGCCTCACACACATGTGAGTCAGTTCATGGACCAACCTCCCCCAGGAAAGGGTGCAGGACTTTACAGACAGTCTTGCTATTCCCCACACCATACACATGGCACCGAGCCCAGGACTGCAGCACCTCTGTCCCAGGGGAGATGGGCTGGGAGCACCTTGGAAAAGCTCTTCTGAACCCTCTTCCACACAACTGCCAAGTGCTGGATTTGATTTCCCCCCACCCTCACCCTTCCTCTCAGATGTATTTGCACCATTCCCATGCCCAGGCTGGCTGTGGCTGCCTCACACACACAGCTCTGGGCCAGGGGAACACGAAGGGACAGCACAGTGCCACCTCCCAGGGCGACAGCATCCAACACACAGCTCGTGGGAGCTCTGCTGGGGACAGGGCAGGCAGGAGCTCTGCACACACACACATCGCCCAGCACCAGGACAGACAATAAAACACCATCAAATGAGTGTATTTTGATACCCACACACTTTTTTTTTTCCTGTTGTTAACACACTCTGGAGCAAACAACCCTAAACCCAGAAAGTTTCTCAAGAAATCAAAAACTTCTTTCACTTTCCAGTATTAGTCACTGACAAAGGGTGGGAAATCAGAGGGAAGAAACATTGCTGGGAGGTGAAGGGCCTGTGGCCCATGGACACGTGTGAGAACAGGCTGGGTTATAAAACTCCCAGAATTGGGACTAGTGACTAACGTGGAGACAAATCCCTGCCCTGCAGCACTGCCATGCTTTAACATCTCGCTCTCACTAATTATTCCCATTTGATTGTATTTCCAGAGCCAAAATATTCTCCCAGGCAATTTCAGAAGTGATGTGTATAGAAAAAAACTATATATTAGGATAGTAAAAAACTTACAGACCTTCATAGCTTGCATTTAGTTTTCTAAACTCCTACCGTAGATGGTCAAATATCCTGAACAAAACCAGATTGTATAATTTCTTTTAGCAGAAGCTACTGCTGCTTCATTCCTGCATGATAATTGCTGTTTGGAAGCTTAAAATAAGCCTTTACAAGCTATTATTGAAAAATTCCAAGATGCATCTGTAAGTAATCCAGAAAGATAAATTTTATGAGAGCAGTAACAACTCATGACTACTTTGACACTTGCACTATGCTCAATTATGAACTTGATATTTAAGATAATTCATCAAAGAACCAGTTATTTCCTTTGGTGAGACATTTCACCAAATACATGCTATGTTTTGCAGAGGAAATGGTTTTATAAGGATGATAAAGAGCTCTAAGATGTTTGAGGGTGTGGTAGAGGAGCACACAGCCCAGGAGGCAGCTCCCTGCTCCCCTGGAGCCGCAGGGATGAGCCCAGGGATGAGCTGGGGGTCACTCACTCACACCCAGTGTTTGCTCCTGGATCCATGTCCCAAATTGCTCATGGACCAAAGCCTGGGCAGAAGCAGCAATGCAGGTGTTGCACCTGTTCCTGCCCCCCTGCCACTACCACACACCCGACACCAGAGCTGTGCACCATGCAAACATCAGCTGTGGATTTTCCTAATCAGAAATCCTTTGAAAGACACCATCTGGAGACTAAACTACTCCTACAGCCACCAAGAGCCACCACCCAGAGCCCGAAACACCCCTCAGGTGCCATCCAGAGCCTAAAATACTCCTACACCACTCTTCATCATCTGATGCACTTCCTGCTTGTGCTCAGATAAATCAAGAAGAATTCAACCCATCAGTTTTCCAACCTAACCCAAGAATTCAACCCATCAAATCAAGAAGAATTCAACCCATCAGTTCTCCACCCTGATCCTAAACAAACTGCACACAGGATGTGCAAAGAGCAAATGGGTATGTGAGTGGCTCGGGATGACACTGCACTGTGGGAAAAGAAAAGGAAAAGGAAGTATGAGGGTTGGACGGGGAACTACAAAAAGATGATGTTGAGTAATTTCATTTTTATTTCCTCATTTCAGGGGTCACGCTGTTGCCCATGGTGCTCATTAACCTCCACAAGACATGGGCTATGATTTCCTATGGCACTTGCTTCATTTTAAGCTACATTCACTTTCCTTTAAAGTTTAAAATCCAAAATGGCTCAACCTAAGCTGCATCCCTTGGAGGCTGCACAGTGTTTAGCACAGTTCCCAAAATCCTTCTAATTCCAACACTGGCGTGAAATTCTGCCTGATGGCTAAAATCTAGAGGAAAGGATTGTCCAGCTGCTCAGAGGAAAGAGGAGTTTAAGGAAAGCACTGGGGACCAGGAGGCCAGCAGCCCTGCTTTGCAGAGAGGGGGATCTTCATCGAAGGAGGATTTCAACTCCATGCCCTGGCGTGGAAGATTCCACCTCACACTCCTTTCAGTGGTGCTGGGACCTTCCCTTCAAGCCAGACTTTCCATTTGGACTCTCAGAACGGGCCAGTCCTGCCAGAGTTCCCTGGTCTCCCTGGGGGAGCGGGGTGTTTGCAAGGTCCAGAGCAATGGGAGGAAATGCTGCAGTGTTATGCAATTTCCTTGTGATTCATATTCAGAAATCCTCAATACAGCCAGGAATAAGTCTTTCAACTTTCAGCTCAAGAGATGCACAAGCCTAATGGGTATAAACAGATATGACTTTCCCTCAGACCTGGTAGCCCAAGTGGCTTCCCAGCCACGCTGGGACAGTCTGGGGAGCCGTGGGCAGGAGGAGCACAGACATTCCACATGAGTGTTTTGCAACCCTTTTATAAGGGCAAATGGGCTGAAGAGCAGTGTTCCAGCTGGAGTCCGGCCACCCTGACTGACTCAGCTCCTGCTGGATGTCTGCAGCACCCCGAGCACCCCGGAGCTCACAGCCCGAGCAGGGAAAGCTGGGGATCCCACACGTCCCTCTCCACACCCCAAGTGTCCTGCAACAGAAGCAACAAGTCTCTCCTCTTGATGCCTTCCTCACTAGGACACCAGGGATGTGCCTGATCGTGTCCCCACAGTCCCCAGCAGGGCCCTCCACGGGCACAGGGATGGCCAGAGCAGGGCTGGAGCTCTGGCACCCAGAGATCCCCCGGAGATGGCACAGGCCTGGGGCAGGGGGGCACCCTGTGTCCTGTCCCTGTAACAACAGGGAAGGGGTCAGAGGAAGAATGGAGAGAAGGAAGAAGAGAAGAGGGAGATGGACCCTCCGGACCTGCCCCTGAGCTCGGCACTGCGGAGCTGCTTCATGGGACACGGCCCTGCAGCAGCACCCCAGCAAAGCTCATGCACAAAAAGCCTATTTCCTTGTTAAAAGCAGGACACCTGGCAACCTTGATGAAATCAGCCCTTGTTTCTGGCTCTGCCTTATCAGCCCTGTTCTATTTCTGTCTGAGAGCCAGGTTTTCGTACTACAAGCAGGATTTTCAGAGCTAGACTACACTGTGTTGTGGTTAGAAATAACCTTCCCTGCTCTGAGAGCCAGAAGGATATAGATAGGAGTATGATCTCTCCCAGCCCACATCCCTGCAAACCTCTCTGCAGCAGGAGGGGAGGGAAAATTATGCCTCACTTCCCCAAGTGGAGAGCTTGGCAGGGCAGCAGAAACCCACTGTGAAATGCTGGTTTATGTCATGCAGACGAAGCTGTTCATTTGGAAAAGCGTGGCCAGGGACCCTGGCAGCTCCTTCCTTCCTTCCTTCCTTCCTTTCCTCCCAACCTACTGTTCATCACAGTTGGAGTCATCTCCCACCTGGTGTTCCCCTTTCTCTCTCCTGCTCCTTCCTTCCAACATAAATTTCAGCTTCAAACTTATACCTTGGGCCTGATCAAAAGACAGAAAAGAAAAATCTATCAAAAATGAAGCATCTGGGGGGCTTAGAATCTCCTACATGGGTCTTGCTCTTCTGTCTCTCGGAGCTGAGCTAAAGGATGGTTCTAATTAAAAACAAGCCCACATTTTATTACAAGTGCAGGCATTCCCAAGGGCCTCTGGAGCCGAGGCCAGCCGGGCTCCCCGCCAGCCAGCTGGGCTGCTTAGCTCAGCGCAGTTATATAACTGTGTTTGTCACCCAAGGAAACAATCACCTGGGTCAGAACGAGGGAAAAAAATTACCTGGGTCAAACTGCCAGCTTCCCATGGCTCACTCTGAACAGGGAATGCAGCAGCAGCCACTCTGGGGGGTGTGTGGGAGCGAGGGGAGCAGAGCGTGTCAGATACGCGGCAGCCTCGGAATAACACAGCTAAAGGTCAACTGCTCCAACAAAATACATTTCTGGAATAACTAAAGCGCCTAACATTTCCCAGAGCAGCATTTTAAGCGGGTCCAGCGAAGCAGACATGTTGGGATCACTCAAATAACTGATTAAAAGTGAAAACTTCTACTGCTCTAAGCTTCCCCCAAGTTTTCTAGGATGCTTGAGCAACAACTTGCACATCCTCCTCCGGCAGCTCTGCCTGGAGCCCGGCCAGCCCCAGCCAGCACACACGCCCTTCCTCCTCCCAACGTCTGCTGACGAACACGGGCTCTCAACACATCAAAACCGGCCTAATTTTAAATGGCAGTGTCATCTTTATTTTTAAAATAACTGTAATGCAGCCGTGCCTGGCGCTCCTCCTCTGTGAAAGAGGTTTGACACTGCCCGGGTGCTCCGAACAAGGGTGGTGGCTTCGTGCCAGGACTGGCTCAATCACCACTGCCTGGAGCTTTAAGGACTGGGACATCCCTGAGGTGAGACCCCTTTCAATCCTCCATTTGTACCTGGGGACCCGTGTGGGGCCCTGGGGAAAGCAGCAGAAAGGGGACACGGTCCCATCCCTCCTCTCCCAGAGAGACATCTCTAAGCCCAGGGTGGCTGCAGAGGTTTCTTGGAGCAATCCTGGGATGCTGCACAAGGTACTTTCCTGGCCCTGGGAGCCAGCCCAATGGGGCTTTAAAGGCTCCTGGTGTCCCTCTCCAAAACTGCAGCAGAATGTTTATCCCTCTCCAGACAGGAGCTGAAATTCCACAACACTCATAACCTCCCTGGGAAACCCTCAGCCCTGCCTGTACCCCACCCCAGGGGCGGCCAGCACTCCCCACCACCATTTCCACCATCCAACAAGCACAGGTTGAGAGACAGCGTGGGACACATCCACCCTGCCATGGCCTGAGCCCGCAGCCTGCCTGCTCCTGATCCCAGTGCTGCCCTTGATCCCGGTCCTGACCCTGATCCCAGTGCTGCCCCTGATCCCGGTCCTGCCCCTGATCCCGGTGCTGCCCCTGATCCTGGTCCTGCTCCTGATCCCGGTCCTGACCCTGATCCCAGTGCTGACCCTGATCCCAGTGCTGCCCCTGATCCCGGTCCTGACCCTAATACCGGTCCTGCCCCTGATCCCGGTCCTGCCCCTGATCCCGGTCCTGACCCTGATCCCGGTCCTGACCCTGATCCCAGCGCTGCCCCTGATCCCGGTCCTGACCCTGATCCCGGTCCTGCCCCTAATCCCGGTCCTGACCCTGATCCCGGTGCTGCTCCTGATCCCGGTGCTGCCCCTGATCCCGGTGCTGCCCCTGATCCCGGTCCTGCCCCTGATCCCGGTGCTGCCCCTGATCCTGGTCCTGCCCCTGATCCCGGTCCTGACCCTGATCCCGGTCCTGCCCTTGATCCCGGTCCTGCCCTTGATCCCGGTCCTGACCCTGATCCCAGTCCTGCCCCTGATCCCGGTCCTGCCCTTGATCCCGGTCCTGCCCTTGATCCCGGTCCTGCCCTTGATCCCGGTCCTGCCCCTGATCCCAGTCCTGCCCCTGATCCTGCAGAGCCCAGCTCCACACACGGATCTGCCAGGAAAGACAAAGCAGGGGTGAACACAGAAATAAAATTATCAAAACAACAGAGCCCAAAGACCTTCTTCTGGGGCTGCAGCTGGGAGAAGAAAAACCCCTGGGTGAGGGAAGGTGGTGGGGCTGCAGCAGGACAGTAAATCACTGCTTAAAACCAAATGTGAGACCCAATAAAGGGGGAATAATGGAAGAGGCTGGCTTTGCGAGTCATTGTAGCATGAACCATTTACTTTAATTTTTAATTTAAAGTAGGAAACAATACTCTAATAGCCTATTTAAATTGGCAGGGAAATTTGTTCTCCCAACATGGAGCTATTCCCTGAATTTCTACATGTTTGTTGAATTGCCTGCTCAAATAACTCGAAGCAGAGGTGATAAAGAGAGGAAAGGAAAGTGAGTATGCTTTCTTTGGTCTGTCACTCCAGCTGAGGCTCTGTGCCTCCCTGCTGAGGCTGCCAGCATGGCTGAAGGGTGGACAGCAAGTTCCCACCAAACCATGACACGGAATCTCTGGATGCAAGCACCCTGCTCCCTGCCCTGAGGCTGGTTCACCTCTCTGGGCCCAGGCTCACAAACAAGTTGCTGCAAGCAGCTGCTCCATCCTGTTCCACATCTGTGCTGCAATCCAGGTTCGATTATCCCCGTTGCCCAGGCACCCTGCAGACCCAACCCACCCCTCAGCACCACACTCACCCCCAGCCTGAACCCAAAACCCAAGAACACACCTGCAGCAGAGCTGGTGGCTGTCCCACGTAGGAGACGTGTGTTGTGGCATGTCCTGTGGACCAGGACCCACAGCCACATCCCCTGTGGACCAGGACCCACAGCCACATCCCCAGCCCTGACCCCCTGCGAGCTCCTCTCGGGGGTATCAGCAGTGACATCACACAGAAGGAGATAAGTGGCTGCCACCGGGTCCCCGGCAGAGGCAACTTCTCCCAAAGGGAGAGCAAAACTCTCCAAAAGGCTCCCAGCTGGTGTCCTGGGACCAGCCACCCCAGTGTGCAGGCAAAGCCAAACTCTCGTGGCCAATTTCTGCAGCACAGGCCCCAAGGAAGAGCAAGGAATGCATTACAGAACCAGTGAGGCATTCACACCAGAGACAGGAGCACTGCTCTGCTCCTGGACACCCCCGACAAACAGCTGGAACAAGGGGTCACAGACTTGCCAGAACTGGGTGGGACAGCACTTTTAGGTGTGTAAAAGCAACCCAGAGGGCTCTTTTCTCTTTTTAAAATTATCTTTAATGCTTCTCTAAAACCCCGGCAGCTGCAGTGACTCCAGCTGGGCGAGCCGGCAGCCACTGAAGCAGCAGTTGCTGGAACCAGGAATAAAAGCCTGAAGTCAAGGCTTAAGACCTCACTGGCTTAAGTGCTTTAGAAGCAAAATAAAAGCTTACAAACTCCATGTAAAGTTACTGCTATTACAGGCTTAAAGGGTTACCAAACAGGAGAGGGAGAATGAGGGAGAAGTGGCAAGAGCACGTGATCCCAGAACTAACATGGAACATGACATGGACCATGCTTCTCTGAGGATCCTCTGCCTCCACCTTGTCCCCAAAAAAGGACAAAAAAAAATTTGGGCCAATAATCTTGAGCTGTGAGATGCAAAAAAAAAGCCAAGCAGGGGCTCCCCTGGGCCAGTTTTGGTCCCAGTGGGACTCACCATCACCACGGCTCCCTGCACTGGGGGGTGGCACTGATGCCCCCAGAGCATGGAGAGACTGAGCTCCAGTTCAGGGAAAGTTCACTGGGTTGTCTGGGCTGGGGAACAGAGTAGAGGCAAAGAGAAGCAGCAAACAATAGAAACTTAGACATTAGGAGTGGGCAGAGTGGGGGAAAAAATGTTCTGTTCACTAAAGAGAGAGACAGGGAGATGGAGAAGCAGCAACAGGAACGACTCAGGTCATAGAGGACAACAAAAGAAATCTGCTATAAGCAAACAAACACAGGCAGGATGAAGACCATGAAAACCTGCAAGACAGAGCACACAAAAATATTTTCCACAAAGCTGACAAAAACATGTCTGTGGGATTGAGAGCATAATCAAAGTTCAGCATGAAAAAGGCTGTGAGGGAAGACACAGAAGAGGCAGGCACGGAGCAGACCCTGGGGAGAGCAGAGCAGAGAACGCGGCGATCGCTCCGGCACTCGCCCACAGGCTCCCTGTGCAGAGGGCTCCGGCCACAGACACCGTCTGTGCTCAAAGGTGCTCTGGGTGAGGCCTTTTCTACCATCTCTGATAACTGAGATGGAATGAACTCACATGATAAAGCAGATCTGCAGCTCCAGTAAGTCCCAGGGCAGTACAAGGGGTTGGGAAGGTGAGCAGTGGGTGCCTGTCCATCCCCCTGCAGACACGCTGGGACTGAAGTCCTTCGAGTGAATTTATTTTTTGAATGAGCCAAAATAACAGGAATGCCGAGGTTGAAAGCACTGGAGTGAGTTCAAGAGACAGCGTTTCCACTGGGAAATAAATCTCTCACCATTTTGTATAATTAGGCAAGGAAAATGAAAAACAATTTCTGAAAGAATTCCCAGAAGCAACATCCAAGGAGGAGGTGAGAGGTGTGCTGGGCAGGAATGTGGGGCTGGGCTCTGCTGCCACTGCCACACGAACACGGGGGGCATCTCCAGCAGCAGGGCTGGAGGAGCTCCAGGACCACTGACAGATGTGCCACCAGGAGCACTGGGACAGGAGCAGGGCTCAGGGAGCTCCAGGACCACTGACAGATGTGCCACCAGGAGCACTGGGACAGGAGCAGGGCTCAGGGAGCTCCAGGACCACTGACAGATGTGCCACCAGGAGCACTGGGACAGGAGCAGGGCTGGAGGAGCTCCAGGACCACTGACAGATGTGCCACCAGGAGCACTGGGACAGGAGCAGGGCTGGAGGAGCTCCAGGACCACTGACAGATGTGCCACCAGGAGCACTGGGACAGGAGCAGGGCTCAGGGAGCTCCAGGACCACTGACAGATGTGCCACCAGGAGCACTGGGACAGGAGCGGGGCTGGAGGAGCTGCAGGACCACTGACAGATGTGCCACCAGGAGCACTGGGACAGGAGCAGGGCTGGAGGAGCTCCAGGACCACTGACAGATGTGCCACCAGGAGCACTGGGACAGGAGCAGGGCTGGAGGAGCTCCAGGACCACTGACAGATGTGCCACCAGGAGCACTGGGACAGGAGCAGGGCTCAGGGAGCTCCAGGACCACTGACAGATGTGCCACCAGGAGCACTGGGACAGGAGCAGGGCTCAGGGAGCTCCAGAGGCACATCCATGGCCAGAGCGGCCGTGGCACCCAGCCCGTGTGGAGGAGCCATGCAGACCCTGAGGGGACACACCGCAGGACAGGGAGGCAGAGGTACAGGAGGAAGAGAGGAGGAAGAGCGGAGGAAGAGCGGAGGAAGAGCGGAGGTTCGGGGCTGTGCCCGGTCTGGGGACACCACGGGAGGTGAGCGCTGTCCCCGCTCTGAGCAGCACCAGCAGCCCGAGGGTGCAGGCCGGGCTCACACCACTCAGGGCAGGGAGGGGCCCGGGGCACTGTGCCATTCCCGGGGTGCTGTGCCACTCCCAGGGTGCTGTGCCATTCCAGGGGTGCTGTGCCACCCCCGGGGTGCTGTGCCATTCCCGGAGTGCTGTGCCACTCCCAGGGTGCTGTGCCACCCCGGCGTGCTGTGCCATTCCCGGGGCACTGTGCCACCCCTATGGTGCTGCACCATTCCTGGGGCACTGTGCCACCCCTATGGTGCTGCACCATTCCCGGGGCGTTGTGCCACCCCTATGGTGCTGCGCCATTCCCGGGGTGCTGTGCCACCCCTATGGTGCTGTGCCATTCCCGGGGCACTGTGCCACCCCTATGGTGCTGCGCCATTCCCGGGGTGCTGTGCCACCCCTATGGTGCTGTGCCATTCCCGGGGTGCTGTGCCACCCCCGGGGTGCTGTGCCATTCACAGGGCACTGTGCCACCCTTATGGTGCTGTGCCATTCCCAGGGCGCTGTGCCATTCCCGGGGTGCTGTGCCACCCCCGGGGCGCTGTGCCACCCCTATGGTGCTGCACCATTCCCGGGGCACTGTGCCACCCCTATGGTGCTGCACCATTCCCGGGGCGTTGTGCCACCCCTATGGTGCTGCGCCATTCCCGGGGCACTGTGCCACCCCCGGGGTGCTGTGCCATTCACAGGGCACTGTGCCACCCTTATGGTGCTGTGCCACTCCCGGGGCGCTGTGCCATTCCCGGGGTGCTGTGCCACCCCTATGGTGCTGTGCCATTCCCGGGGTGCTGTGCCATTCCCGGGGCGCTGTGCCACTCCCGGGGTGCTGTGCCACTCCCGGGGCGCTGTGCCATTCCCGGGGTGCTGTGCCACCCCTATGGTGCTGTGCCATTCCCGGGGTGCTGTGCCATTCCCGGGGTGCTGTGCCACCCCTATGGTGCTGTGCCATTCCCGGGGTGCTGTGCCATTCCCGGGGTGCTGTGCCACCTCTATGGTGCTGTGCCATTCCCGGGGTGCTGTGCCACCCCCAGGGTGCTGTGCCACTCCCAGGGCGCTGTGCCACCTCTATGGTGCTGTGCCATTCCCGGGCACTGTGCCACCCCCAGGGTGCTGCGCCATTCCCGGGGCGCTGTGCCACCCCTATGGTGCTGTGCCATTCCCGGGGTGCTGTGCCACCCCTATAGTGCTGTGCCACTCCCGGGGCGCTGTGCCACCCCTATGGTGCTGTGCCATTCCCGGGGTGCTGTGCCACCCCTATGGTGCTGTGCCACTCCCGGGGTGCTGTGCCACTCCCGGGGCGCTGTGCCATTCCCGGGGTGCTGTGCCACCCCTATGGTGCTGTGCCATTCCCGGGGTGCTGTGCCATTCCCGGGGTGCTGTGCCACCCCTATGGTGCTGTGCCATTCCCGGGGTGCTGTGCCATTCCCGGGGTGCTGTGCCACCTCTATGGTGCTGTGCCATTCCCGGGGTGCTGTGCCACCCCCAGGGTGCTGTGCCACTCCCAGGGCGCTGTGCCACCTCTATGGTGCTGCGCCATTCCCGGGGTGCTGTGCCACCCCCGGGGTGCTGTGCCATTCCCGGGCACTGTGCCACCCCCAGGGTGCTGTGCCATTCCCAGGGCGCTGTGCCATTCCCGGGGTGCTGTGCCACCCCCGGGGTGCTGTGCCACCCCTATGGTGCTGCGCCATTCCCGGGGTGCTGTGCCACCCCTATGGTGCTGTGCCATTCCCGGGGTGCTGTGCCACCCCTATGGTGCTGTGCCACCCCCGGGGTGCTGTGCCATTCCCGGGGTGCTGTGCCACTCCCGGGGTGCTGTGCCACTCCCGGGGCGCTGTGCCATTCCCGGGGCGCTGTGCCAACCCCGGGGCACAGGGGCTCTGAGTGCCCGGTCTCAGCTGCCATCTAGTGGGGAGCGGCCACGGCTCCGGGCTGGCACCGGGTCTGGCAGCGCTGCGGGAAAAGCCCTCCCAGCCCATGGAGTCCCACGTGTGCCCGATGCCCACCTTGTCCCCAGCCCAGAGCACCGAGTGCCGCAGCCAGGAATTCCTTGGACACCCCAGGGATGGGTATCCAACCCTCCCTGGGCAGTTCCAGTGCCTGAGCAGCCTGTCCATGGGGAAATTCCTGCTGGTGTCCACCCTGAGCCTGCCCTGGCCCAGCCTGAGGCCGTTCCCTCTCCTCCTGTCCCTGTTCCCTGGGAGCACAGCCCGACCCCCCGGCTGTCCCCTCCTGTCAGGAGCTGTGCAGAGCCAAAGGGGCCCCCCTGAGCCTCCTCCTCCTCCACACTCATTCACCACAACCTTACCTAAATGCTTACCTTGTTCTTTGCCACAAGACACTGCCTAATTTGTGCCCCTCCTAAACCCGCAGCCCAGCACAGCCACCATCAGCCAACACGGTTTTTATTCCTGACTCAGGTTCCAAGGAAGTTTCAGAATCACCCTGGCCTCCACCACATACATTTGCAAACTGCGTTAGCAGAGGAGAAAATCCATAAGAAACTGATCCTGAGTATCTTAACAAAACCAAACACCACTGCTCCGTCATGGAGTTAGCAGTTTCTCCTGTTTCCAGCCTCTGAAACATGGAAGAAAATCCAAAGTCAACATGGGGGCTTTATCCAAATGAGTAACAAGTGGTAAGAGTTAACGGCGTGATGAGGGCTGTCTGGAGGCTGCTCTGACTGTGAGACACAGCGTAAATCTTCTCAAGTTGTGACAAATGTCTTGGCTAATGCAGCCACATTCTATGTTTAAATCTCACTAAGATGTAATTTGACATTTGGGTTTACTTTTTTCATTATAATTAAGAAACAAACTCCAGTCCACACTAATCTCTCCAGAGCCTGAATTTGCACATGGAATTACCATCCCTGCCGTGCCAATCCTTCCCCACACTCTACAGTCAAATCTAAGGAAAACCAGACATTCTTTCCAGTAGGGTTCTTTGGTTACAGAAATACAGTCAAAGTATAGGATGGGTATTTCTATGAGTCCAAAGGTTAAATCCTCATCTCTTGCTCAAGGAAATCCCTGCAGAATAGGTAACACAAAGATAACACGCTGCACCCTGGTGTTGTATGGTAGGAACCCAAACAGAACAGCCCACAGCAGTATTTTTGATGGATGGAGGAGGAAAACTGAGGACAAGGAGCTGCCTCATGTGTCAACACACTCCACCTTCAGCAGCAAAGTGTCTCTTGGATCCCTTTCCACACAGGCGGCATTCCCAACGCTCCCACCCCGCGCCTGGAAGGGCAGTGTAAGCCATTAGCAATTAAGTGCCACAAGGTATTGCATTAATACACAGCCACAGCCCCTGAGGTGCCGGAGGAGCCAGCTGCCCTCACCTCAGCTGATGGGCACGGCAGGGAGAACAGCAGCACGCAGGCAGCACCACCACCTGTGTGGTTTTGAAGGAGTTCTCATGACCACATCCTGGAACAGGATAATCCAGGCAGTCCTGTCCTGGCTGCTCCACGAACCTTTGGTATGCACAGCGCTTTGCAAGCACCCAAGATCTGTGTCTGCACCTCTGCAGACTGGCTCTGCTCCTGTGCTGCACCCATCAGCAGCTCATGCACTGCTTTCCTGCAGCTCCCATGGCAGCTGGCTGGCTTTGCCATCCCTGCCACGGCAGCTCCCAGTCTGCTGGTGGGCAGTGGGAGGCAGGTGAGCAGGCTAGAGGAGCACAAGACTCCATTCAGATTAGGAGCAACAATGCGTATTTTGTTTCTGAAAAATGGTGCCACCAGAATCGAGGCAGAGGTTTCTTCAGGTGGGATCAAGACAGCTGGAGAGGCACCCTAGCTGCCCCAGGGGTCAAGAGCCAAGGGTGGAAGAGCAGGCTGGTTCTCCCAAACAAAGGCCTCTTTTCAACAGATGATAGAAAAAGGGAGCAGAGGCTGTCACAGAATCAGAGAATCATGGAATGGTTTAAAGTGGAAAGGCCCTTAAACCTCATCCAGTCCTACCCCCTGCCCTGTCCAGCGTGGATCTGGACCAGGAATGGGGCAACCACAGCTTCTCTGGGCGGGTGTAAATTGAAACGAGAGAGGTTCAGCCTTGGGGTCAGGAGGCCAGGGAAGCAGCTGGGCTGGAGCCCAGGCAGGCTGTGCCCTCTCCTCCCTCGGATGCTCTCAGCTCCGACCAGTAACACCCTGAGCAACCTGCTCTGAGCAGGAGGTTGGACCAGAAACCTCCTGAGCTCCCGTCCTACCTGAATTACCTGATGGATCTACGACTCCAGGCTGGGACCTGGCTGCAATCCACCACACACTCCTTTCCCTGAAATGCAGGGCAGCACCTCCCACACGCAGCCTCCTGATCTCCCAGGCGCTGAACGCTCCAAAAGCAAGCGCTTGACCAAGTCCAGCGCTCACGGAACAGCCTCGTGTGTCCAGGCCTCACCGGGCTTCAATGAACATTTCTCCTGACAAACAAGAACCTTTCCATGGATCTGGGGGGGATCTGCTCAAACCAGGACCAGTGTGTGGGAGCAGGCTGTGCTGGGATGGGACACACTGCTCCCTGCATGGACTCTGCTCTGACTGCCAGAGCCTGGCTCAAGCCCAGCAGGCAGACAAAAGTCAACTCCACTGGCCACTCCAAAGCCACACGGGCTGCCACAGAACAGCCCTGGCTGCTCTGGCTCTCCACATGGCTTCTTTTCATATCCCAAGACGCTGTTGGCCATGAGCAGGCACAGAGGGCACAGACTGTCTTGGCTGCTCGGCAGTGCCGTAGGTGCCACGGGAGAGTCACCACACGAAGCTGGGATGGGCCACACTGTGACCCCAGCACCCCCGAGGGACCCGCTCACAACCAGCCAACGCTCTTCAAGCTGGCAGTGAGGTCTGCAAATGCATTCCAAAATAAAAACTAACAACAATGAGCTTTCTGCAAACCTCCAGAATCCCTTCCAGAGGTGAGGAAGCCTTTGGCACAGCAGGAGCAAACACGGGGAACAGGGGCCACACTCCTCCGCTCACACGAAATGTACAATTCTCTAGCAGACCCAGAAACGGCTGCCAAGGAGCTGCAGGACTCCAAAAGCCCTGGAAATCTACAACGTATTTTCTTCCACTGCTCTTTTTGCCATGTTTTCCTTTCAGCACGGCTGAGCAGCATGTTTGTGCTGGCCAAGCCTACCCTCCTCCTCTCCACCGCACCTCCAAGCAATCCAAGCACGGGAGATACAGTATTACCTCAAATATTTAACCAAGGGATTAAACGAGTCTCTTGGCAGGAGGCAGGAGCTGCCCCACGGATACAGCTCCCTCGCCGGCTGGCGCGCGCTGCGTGACAGCGAGCGCTCTGCCCCGGGCTCCCCAGAGCTCGCCACGGTTTCCTCTGCCCAGAATTCCTGCTCACCGGCTCCCGGCCGTCCATGGCCTCCATCCACAGCCGCCGGTCCTCCTCCGAAAGCGCCTGCATGGTGATGACACCGGGCCTGCCAACAGAAAGGGGACGCCGTCAATGAAAGATGAATTTTTCGTGAGAGGAAGAGGGAAGGAGGACAAACTCCTTCCTAGCCAAGCCTCAGCACAAGGAGGACAAAAGCCATGGACATCCCTGCAGGTCCTGACCAGGATCAGCAAGCGAGCAGAGGGCATCTCCAACAATCAACACACCTTTCCAGTGGTTTTGTGCAAGAGCTGGCTGCCAAATTCCTCCTCTGGCCCTTGGCCAGCCAGCTCACCTGCACTGTGTTAAGCACATCCAAGCAACGGCAGGAGAAGGCAAGGAAGGTAAGCAAGGAAGGTAACCAAGCAAGCAGGAGCCTCACACATCCCAGCCCCCCGTGTCTCACCAGCACCCCAAACACCAGGCTCACGGAGACCTTCTGCTGGGCAAAGCATTTCATCCCCAAGACATCTGTGCCCTCACGGCCGTGCCTGTTCCTGTCCTTACCCTGCTGTAAGACACAGCAGTGGCAGTGCCACGATGCTGGTCCGTGTCCCCCTCCAGCAGCCTCACGGGGGGAGCAGTGCAGTGCAGGAGACCCAGGGTGCTGCTCCTGCCCCCAGCACTGTCACACACACCACAGCCCTGAGCTGCCCTGTCAATCCAGCCTCCAACAAACAGCCTTGGGGCTGCTCATTTACTGTAATGAGAAGGGGAAAGGACGGGCCTGGGTGCTGCCCGCACAGCACAGGAGCAGGGGACAGCAGTGGCACCACCCTCGCCCGAGGGCCAACGCCACCTCCAGGCTCCTCAGTGGGTGCTGAGTCCACTCCTGGACCACCTTTCCATGCAAGGAGTCAAACCTCCATTACGTGCTCAGGTGACCAGCAGGGTGAGGATGGATTTGACAAGACAGAGTGTCTGCACAGCCTCAGGTGTGGGGGGTGTGGGGACACGGAGGGTGGGAGCTGTGATCAGGGGTTGGCATCTCACTGCTCCACGCTTGGCTGTGAGCCGCCAGGGTTTCCATCTGCCATGCCGGCCCATCCTGCAGCCTGGATCCCGACACACACAGCCTGCTCCTCCCCAGCCTTGTGCCCCTGGGCTGGGTCTGCAGCTCCTCGGGGTGGCCGCATCCCCCCAGCGCTGTCCCCGGGCTCAGGCAGACAGTCAGACCTGTCCGTGTGTCTGCTCCGGCGCTGCCGCTCCCTCCCCGGCTCTTCCCAGACACAGCAGCAGAGCAGATTCCCTGGCAACGGGGACACGCAGGGGGGCTGCTGTGCTCTCTGCCCGTGGGGCTTCAAACCCTGACTGTGACAGCTGAGAGCCTCTGATGCTGCTCTTCCCGGCCCAGCAGAGCGGGGGCTCTGGAAGGGCACAGGAGCCAGGAGCGCTGCGGGGCACAGGGAGGGAGGGAAGGGAAGGGGATTAAACCTCGGGAGCTGCCAGCCACCTGCAGAGTGCTCCCCTGAGCACGTAGGCTCTGTTCAGTACTCAACCCCCAAAACCTGATAACGCCCGGGGAGAGGGACGATTTCGGACTTGAACTTCCCAAAGGTGATTCAGCCAGAAAACATGAGCTGCACCAACACTCTGCAGATGCCCTTTGGTCCTTGATAAGAGCCTGAAAGAAAATTAAACTTTAACAGGGGCTCTCAAGAGGTGGGCTTGGCCCCTCCGCTGCTGCTCTGTGGCACGCACAGGCCAGGAACCGAGGATTAACCCTTCTCCCCAGCTCCACTCCCCATCCAACCAGCCCAGCTTTCAGCACACACACGGCAGCCCAGCACTGTCCCACCAGTGGAAGCTGTGCCCAGGTCCAAAAACCAGACATAATGTGCTTGATCTCTGCTAATCCCATTGGTGAGTCAGTCAATACTCACCAGCTTAGTGGTTTGGAAGTTTACTCACTTCAGAGGGAAGAGGAAACCACTTAACCATCGCCCCATCTGACAGGGAAAACGCTCCACATCCAACAGCAAATATGTTCAAAACACTGCACAAAGCTCCTTGTTGTGCAGGTACAAAGTGAGTCAAGAGCAGTCCCTGCTACCTGGTGAGCTGCAGTGGCCACTTTAGCCAGGGCTTAGGCCTGACTTTAAATCAAGCTGCTGCTGAAGGCACAGACACCTCGGTGAGAAAGCCCTGGAAGGGCTCTAGCTCAGCTAGGGACACACAGGAAGGGAAATACTGGGATTTCTGTCTCTTTAGCCAAGGCATTAGAGCATGGAAATTTAAACCCTCCATTCGTGGTATGCTGGGCACTGGCCTCCCGGCAGAGCAGGGTCCCAGAGTGGCCGTGCTGGTATCTGGAGTGCCAGCTTCCCTCAGCACAGGGCAAAGAGGTGATAACAGCAAAATGTTTGTTCTGCCTCTGAGCAGATAACAACTCCTCGGGCTTCACTTCAAAGTCAAACTCCTTTAACAGCATGAGGGGAGGGGCTGTGAAACTGAATCAAACCCAATTTCCATTGCAAATAGCCCTGCATTTCCTCCCCCAGTGTTTATTTGCCAGGGCACCCATTGCATCACTTTCCTGAGCAGAACCATCTTCCTGGCTGTGATAAATTTAAAATGCACCCACACATTACGCCGCATTCATTATGGATGTGGCCGATGCCCACGGGGCTGTTCCATGTGCTCACAGCCAGGTCGGATGGCTGGCACTGGATCAGCCTCCTGCTGGAAACACTGCCTGCCAACAGCACCATCCCCACCGAGCCTGCTCAGGACCAGCCCCTTCCACAGCCACGCAAAACCCCGCTCTGACGTCCTCTCCCAAAAGATTAGCAAGACGGATCATCAAATGACCCGGGGGTCATTTGAATACTGGGGTCACTTAAGCAGATAATTATTTGTAGAGATGACATGCAGTAAATACAGACTGTGGTGTGGGGCAGCTCCCACCTCCTCCCAGCACACAGGATGTGCCTGGAGCCAGGTGGAGCCAGGTGGAGCCAGGTGGAGCCAGGTGGAGCCAGGTGGAGCCAGCCCACCCCAGCCAGCCGCAGCTGTGCCATCAGGGCAGCACGACACCCTCCTGGAACCCGAGCTGTAGTGGCAAATGAGATCAAGGACCTGCTGATTCACTCCTCGGTGCTACATCCCAAGTTTCCACCTGCGGACACCAAACCCCTTTGCCTTTTTCTGGGACACAAGGAGGGGAAGGGATATTTTGGGATCAGAAGAAATCCATTTCTAAACGGGGTGAGTGTAGGAGGGTGAGACAAGAGCAGAACATGGCAAACACTTAATAAGAAAGAGTATTTTCAACATGCTATAATCTAAAAATGGAAGATTTTCCCATATGAGACCACACAGGAAATTTGAATTTTCTCAATATCTCAGCTTTTGTGACAAATGGCCTGGCCTTTAGGAGCTGTGACTAAGCACACTGAGAAAATGAGAAACTGCAATAGCTTTTCCTTCTTCCAGGAAAACAAACAAATAAGGAAAGCAATAGAAACAGATAAGAACTTCCAACTGCTGTAGCAGCTTATCACAGCGAGACAATCTAAACTGCTGATGAAAACACACAAGAGTGCATTAATAACAGGGGCTGAGCTGGGCTGAGTGCACAGAGACGTTCCCAGTCCTGAGCAGAGCAGTGCAGCCCTGACAGGACCCCACGGCCATGGGCCAGGCACCCAGCAGCCAGATGTGGCCCCAAAATGCTGGGGAGCAGAGATGGAATGAAAGGGGAGACTGACCCTGAACTCAGGAAGTCTGGGTGCCCACGCAGAGCTCAGAGCACCACCAGTACAGCCACCAGCACCTTCCGCAGGGCTCGGGGCCACCGTGGCCACCAAGGGGAAGGAGCCTCATCCCTCACTGTGACAACCCATCCCTCACCCCCCTGCGACAACCCCCGAGGCTTTGTTGTAAAGGTCGCTGGAAAGGTGACACCGGCAGAGGAACGGGGACAGGCTGCACTGCACTGAGGCGCTGCGGGCACGGGGACAGCGCAGGGCTGGGGGCACCTGGCACAGGGGAGCAGGGGACAGCTCCTGCCACTGCCAGAGCCCTGCATCTGCCAAGTGCATTCCCAGAGCAAGGCCAGCAGCCCTCCTGGGCAAAACCTTCTGCTCAGGGGAGCACCCGGCAGGTGCCTGGCAGCCCTCCCACCCCCATGCCAACCACCCAGCCACTGCGCCAGTTCTTTCAGGAAGAATTTCTGCATGGAAAGGGTGGTCGGGCATTGGAAGGGGCTGCCCAGGGAGGTTTGGAGTGCCCCCATCCCTGGAGGTGTCCAAGGAAGGACTCTGGGCTGGGGACAAGGTGGGGATCAGAAACAGCTTGGAGTCGATGGTGTTGGGGGTCTTTTCCCACCTCAGTGACTCTGGGGTTCTGGCTCCACAGTTCCACTGTGTCCAGGTGTGGTGCTAATCACTCTGGGGGGCACCCAGGCAGAGACTAGGGCAGTGGTGGTACCTGCAGAGTTCACTGCTCTGGTGACACACCAAGAGGCCAAAGCCTGCATTTGAAAAGCTCCTGCTCCCCTAAAAGCCAGCTGGCACTCAGAAGCAGTTTGCTTCTGGCCCAGAGCAATGACCTGCATTATCCTAAATGACAAAGCCTTTGTCATCAGTCAAATGAGATACTCCTCCTCCCAGGCTCATTTTATAAGACACTGGCTGACATCCCTGTTCACCTTGTTTACAAACCTGATTTAATGTGCAGAGACTACAGACTAGTTTAGTTAATGAAAAAAGAGCATGAGCAGTACAACACAGTATCCATCACACTGGGGGTGTATTTCAGCCAGACCCTAGAACACCATTCTGGGGTTAGTTTTGCTGTAATAAACAATACAATACTTCTAACTTGCTACACTGAACACGAGAGCTATTTGCAAATGCCAAGGCCAGGTTGGATGGGGGCTGGAGCAACCTGATCTACTGGAAGGTGTCCCTGCCCCTGGCAGGGGGCGGAATGAGATGAGTTTTAAACAGAAACTATTCTGGGATTCTGTGACAAGGAGGCAATGCTGTAATAACAGATCAGGCTCCAGATTTTCAGCTTGGTTGTGCTGAATCATCTTTACAGGAGAAAAATCCACTTTTTTCCCACCTAGGAAGGAACAGCTCTTGGCTGGTGCTATTTAGGGTGTTACTGCCTGGCTCCAGCCCGCAGCCCGTGCTGCCTGAGCTCCCAAAAGGCAAGGCTGACAAAAGCCTGTTTCTGTGCAGTGTCTGAAGCAGCGGCCGAGGCTGCCACCTCCAGGCTGTCTGAGAGCTGTAGGACAGCCCAAGCCCCGAGAGCTGGCAGGCTGGAGGTGAGGAGGTGCTGGAGGTGATCTCCAGCACACCCTGCCACTGACAGCGGGACCTGGTGGTGCCCAGATCTACCCCAGGAAGAGGGAGACAGGCTGGGCACATCACAGCCTCTTTCAGCCGTGGCTAAACTTGTTGTTTCCTCTTCCTCTTAAGTTTATCTTGGGAATATCCAATACTTTAGACATCCAATGACAAATTCTGATACCGAGAGAATGCGGAGCTGTCTGTATATTGGGAAAAACAGCCTTTTCCTTCAGTTGTGTCCTCCTCTCCTGCTCCCTCAGGCAAATCCCTGCAGCAGGAATGTGTACATGAAAGGAGAAATTCCTCAGGTTTCCCTTCCTGTGCTACTCCACTGCCATGATTTACATGGAGCATGCAGATTTCTGGAGCAGCTCCTGATCCCATGCCTGGCAGGCTCCAAACATCAAGGGAAGCTTCAGCTGCCTCTGAACACGCTGAAGAAAATTATTGTGGCTCCATTCTCTTTCTCCCACTTTTTAGTTTGATTTTCACATTATAAAAAAATATCTTCAGGGCACAGCAAAAAAAAAAAATTCCTGTGTCAGCAGAAATACTGCAGCTTTCTGGAGAAAAGCACAGCTCCAGAGAGTGGGAGGCAGCCCCAGGTTATCTCCTCCCTCAGCCAACACAGGCAGAGCTCCATCCCCCCACCTCTCCCTGCCACGGGCTGGCACCAAAACGCTGCCCAAGCACAGGCTGGACAGGGAGAGGCACCAGGGCTTATTCCAGCATTATTCAACACCCAGATTTTAATGAACCTGGCTTTTTCTGAGACTTCCAGGGAATTCCTGCAGATGGGACAGCTGGACAGGCACACAACTGGGAGAACACACTGAGTGCCTTTGCAGCAGGCTTTTGTGAACCATGTGAACTTCTGCAGGGAGGGAGACCCGAGGCAGTGACTAATTCCTCTTGGAATAGCAACACCAGCCTGGCTTTCCTGTTTATATGTGTAAGCCATGCATGATGCTAGCTGATACGGTAACAGCTCTCACTCCTGGGTGCCAGAGACTGAATCCACACATAGCTCAAGTCCAGCTGCTGTGTGATAAGTCACAGCAGAAGTGTTTTCCTTCTTCAGGAAAAAGGAGTGAAAGTGCCTGGAGGCACGAGCCAGAGGCAATTATCACCCACCCATGATGAACCAGCAACAGCCAGTCCAGCAGAGCGCTGACACTATTTCAACACACAGCCAGTGCTGGAAAGAGGCAGCACATCCCTCCCAGAACAGCCACAGAGCACCTTTTCCAGGCTGGCAACCACTCAACCTTGTGTGGCCAGAGGCTGCAGAAGTGCTAAAACACCCTTCAAGTCAGAGAGACTTGAGTCAGAGAGACTTGTAAACCAAAGCACTGACTCAATACACAGAGAGCACCTGGCTGGAAAAGGTGTGATTCCATGGACTAATGCTTTCCACTCACAGGGGGTGTGACTAACGGAGAGAAACACGGAAACTGCGCAGGAGCTGTCCCAAAGCCACGTGCAGGAGCACGGTCAGCACAGCCCCAGGAGCTTCCTGGCAGCACTCACCGATCCACAGCCTCCACATCAAAGCAGAACCTCTTCTCAATGGAGTCTGTTTTCCGCCGCGTGCAGGATTTCAGGGTGACAGCTTCGTCCTCCCCCTGAGAAGAGACAAAATCACAGCTGAGGCTGCGAACAACCAACAGCCACGGGCCTGTCCTCAGCTGTCAATGAGCAGGTTCAAACCTGGGGGGATCTGGCAACATCACCCTGCTAAAAACATCTGTTTATATCTCTGACAGGAGGACTTGTCTTTTTACCCTTACTTAGTCCAAAACCTTTCATGAGGAGCCTTCCCTTCAGGATGCCCACAATTCAATCTGTGCATAAAGCACCACACAACCCATTCTTCATGTGGGCAGGTACTGCTGGACCACAACTTTTGGGCAAAATCAGCTTTATTTTCCATTGCTGAACAACACTCCCTAGACCTGCTGGCAGTTTGCACTCCACGCTGCGTTTTTGGCAGCACTGTGCACACGAGGACTCTTAACAGGAGCAAACACGTCTTAAAATGTTTATTATATAACAAATCAGTGACAAAACCATTCTGCCACCCAGAGAATGCCTCTCTGCATCCAAGCTGTACTGGATTTCCAGAGGGCTGAGCAGCGATCCAGCAGGACCTGTGAGCACTGCTGTCCTCTGCTGGAGGGAATCCTGCCTCAGCCCCTGCCAGCACAGACACTTCTGCAACTGTGAAATTCCACTGATGACTTAAGAGAAAATGAATTCTGAAGGAGTTCCTGGAGACAGACACTTTTCTGGGCTCCCTGTGCTGTTCCTGATGACACCTTGGCTGACCACCCTGTTCCCTGACATCACCATTTTTCCAGGAAACGTATTTAGAATCACTTAGATTGGAAAAGACCTCAAAGATCACAAGAGTCCGAAAGTTGCCCAGAACAGCCAAGCCCACCACTAATCCATGTCCTCACGTGCCACAACTACACGTCCATTAAATCCCCCCCGGGAGCGTGACTCCCTGGTTCTTATCCATAAACTCCTCCCCACTGGCACCACCATCCAGCTCCTGACAACCAAAACACTCCCTAACACTCAGTCCTACCCATCCCACCATGCTGGCAGCAGTTTTCCTGCTGCACTCTGGCTCCCAGCCCCTCCTGCTGGTTGCCCATGTTGCAGGCACTGCTGTAGATGCTCTTCTGTTGGGACTCTGAGCCTGCCCCCAGAACCAGCCCTAACCTGACTGTTCTCATGTGCTTCCATGGTTTCTGACCCACCAAGAACTCTCCTGTCCCAGACAAGGGACCCAGCACAGACCCAGGAAGACAGAAGAGCTCCTGCAGGGCTTGTCCCTGGGTCTGGCAGTGGTCTGCCCCCGGTGCCCCCCAGCCTGGCCCACTGCCAGCACAAGGCTGCTCCCACTCTGCCCAGCTCCCTGTCCAGAATTCAGGGAATGCCCCTGCTCCAAACCCACCAATAATACCAGCTCTGGCCACAGCCCAAGGTCACGAGGGGCTGATGCCACCTATGACCCAGGAGTGATGGGTCTCCTCATGCAGCACCTCAGCACCTGCTCCAGCCAGGCCCCAGAATTCCCAGCAGTGCAGCCCCACACCCCTGGGCTGTTCCATGCTCAGATGTCCATGGTGGTCACCACTGACAGACCCTGGAGCCCAGCAGAGCTGCCCCAGCACGGGCAGCGTTCCATGCCAGGCTGGTGCAAGCCACAAGTGCCAGCACAGCCCAGGAGAGGGGCTCCAGCCTGGCCCTGGAGAGGGGCTCAGCAGCAGCTGCTGCCAGCAGCTCCCCCAGCCCCAGGTGCTGGGAGAGCCCTGAAATGGGAAGGGACCAGACGAAACACAGCACAGCCACTGATGATTACAGGGCTGGGACATGTTACTGCTGAGCTATAATGAAGATGCTCCAAGGCAAGAGGAAATTAATTTTAGACGCTTCCCTGCCCACAGCTGGCTCCCCATGCCAGCAGGAAGCCATGTGGGAGCCTGTCCAGTTGCCCCAGGCACTCCCCAGCAAGGGGACTGTGTTTGCAAACTGTCCCAGCTGGGAACACTGTGGAGGGGTCTATTGTTCCTGCTGTACAGAGAAGCAAAGCCAGCCCTGGATACAGCCCTGGGAGCACTGGGACACAGCATGTGCTGGCTCCCCACAGCCCACATCCACTGCTCCCCCTGCTCTTCACACCCCCTCGGGGCCAAGGGGAGCTCCAGGCTCTCCTGTGGCTCTGTCCAAAACAAAACAACTTCACTGGCCAAGTCATAGGATCACCAGAGACTCACAGAGTGGTTTGGGTAGAAAGGGCTCTTAGAGCTCATCTTGTTCCACTCTGCCATGGGCAAGGACACTTCCACTCAACCAGGTTGCTCCAAGCCCCATCCAACCTGGCCTTGGACAAGTCACAGGCATCGGAGAAGGAGCAAAATGATGAAAAGGTTCTCTTCTCTGTGCCTTGGAGCAGGAATGAGGGACTGGGGAGCAGGCACCCATGGAGCTGGAGGGTGGTGGGTGCACATGGCTGGCAAAGATCTGTGGGCTCTGGGGGTTTCCTGTCTTTTCTTTCTCAAACCAGGTGCCAAGTTCATTCCCCGTGTGGCAGCCACTCAGCCTGGAATGAATGTGAGCCACTTCACTGCCTTTGTGTCACCTTGCCAAAAAGGTGACACAGTTTGATCCCCAGGAAAGCCTGCAGCCAGCAGTGCCACGTGCTCCCTGGCAGGACACAGTCCTGCTCCCAGCCAGCACTCACTCACCCCTTTTCCTCCTGCTCTGAGCACTCACCCACCCCTTTTCCTCCTGCTCCCAGCACTCACTCACCCCTTTTCCTCCTGCCCCCAGCCAGCACTCACCCCTTTTCCTCCTGCTCCCAGCACTCACCCACCCCTTTTCCTCCTGCTCCCAGCACTCACCCACCCCTTTTCCTCCTGCTCCCAGCACTCACCCACCCCTTTTCCTCCTGCTCCCAGCACTCACCCACCCCTTTTCCTCCTGCTCCCAGCACTCACTCACCCCTTTTCCTCCTGCCCCCAGCCAGCACTCACCCCTTTTCCTCCTGCTCCCAGCACTCACCCACCCCTTTTCCTCCTGCTCCCAGCACTCACCCACCCCTTTTCCTCCTGCTCCCAGCACTCACCCACCCCTTTTCCTCCTGCTCCCAGCACTCATCCACCCCTTTTCCTCCTGCCCCCAGCCAGCACTCACTCACCCCTTTTCGTCCTGCTCCCAGCACTCACCCACCCCTTTTCCTCCTGCTCCCAGCACTCACCCACCCCTTTTCCTCCTGCTCCCAGCACTCATCCACCCCTTTTCCTCCTGCCCCCAGCCAGCACTCACTCACCCCTTTTCGTCCTGCTCCCAGCACTCATCCACCCCTTTTCCTCCTGCTCCCAGCACTCACCCACCCCTTTTCCTCCTGCTCCCAGCACTCACCCACCCCTTTTCCTCCTGCTCCCAGCACTCACCCACCCCTTTTCCTCCTACTCCCAGCACTCATCCACCCCTTTTCCTCCTGCCCCCAGCCAGCACTCACCCCTTTTCCTCCTGACTTCTGGTCAAAGGGCACCATGGTGATGCGCTTCGATTCCCTCTGGTAGGTGCAGTAATGCTTCACCCAGGAGGTCCCAAAGTGACCTGCAGAGCAAACACAGGGCTCATGCCCAGAACAGTGTCAATGCCCTCCCATTGGAACCCGCTATGTGTAACCATCCTTCCACGTGCCAGACTGCTGTACCTAACAGACTTTCATGAGGCACTGGCAGTGATCCTCCCTGGCTGCCACATTCCCACTGAATACCCCACTCATGGGCCAATCCCTGTCTTCCAGGGACTCTGCATCTGCTGAATCAGCCTTCGTGCCCCTGTCCTGGCAAACCCCTTCCCCAGGCTGCCACCCCCCCGTTCCCCAGCCCAACACCTACGCTTCTCCTGCACGTAGAGATAGCCCTCCATGGTGTAAGGGCTGATGTTTTTGTGCTCGTGGGGATTCTCCTTCATCTTCTTCATCAAAGCTTCAACCTCTGACCTGGTTCCTTCAAAGCGATTTCTTGTCTGCAAATTAAAACAGGAATGTCTCCTCCAGTGCAGGGAACTGTGCCTGGCTCTGCAGCACATGGGGTGGGGCTGGGTCCCCACAGCCCTGCGGGAAATGGGACTGGGGAGCCCAGGGGCAGTCACAGGGCAGGTTTGCTTCCCGGGCCCGGATTTAAGCTAAAGCAAAAAATATTACAACAATTGGCAAGATCTTCCAGAACTTTAAGGGGTCTAACAAAAAGAGGGAGAGTGATTTTTGACATGGGTCGATAGTGATAGGACAAGGGATATGGATTTAAACTAAAAGTGGGGAGATTTGGATGGGATATTAGGAAAAGATTCTTTCCTGGGAGTGTGGGCAGGCCCTGGCACAGGTGCCCAGAGCAGCTGTGGCTGCCCCCGGATCCCTGGCAGTGCCCAAGGCCAGGTTGGACACTGGGGCTGGGAGCAGCCTGGGATAGTGGAAGGTGTCCCTGCCATGGCAAGGGTGGAATGGGATGAAGTTTAAGGTCCCTTCCAGCCCAGCCAGGCCTGGGATTCTGTGATTAGAATCCCAATTAGAAGGTGAGGTGGCTCTGGAGACACTGACAGGGATGGGCAGAGGGCACAGGGACACCCTGGGCACACTCACATTCTGGATGCTGATTGTCAGCTCTGTCTTGAAATCACTGAAGTCCTTTGCAAGCTCGTAGCCGTGGTGGTAGAATGTGAACAGCCCCTGCAGAAAGGCCAGCAGCTGCATCGGGAAAAAGCAAATGGAGACGGTCAGTAGAGACCCAGAGCAGCACCCAGAGCCACCAGTGCTGAGGGGAGGGAGCCCTGCAGCCCCCGCGGTGGAGGGGCTCCCTGGTGGGCCCTCAGAGAGAAGGGCTGTGGGGTGAGGCTGGACCCCCTGGCCCCTGCACCGCCAGGGCTCCCCATGACCCCGTTTCACCACACCACCCCCGTTTTGTGCAGGCTGAGCTGGACTG
Source organism: Anomalospiza imberbis (assembly GCF_031753505.1). NCBI lineage: Eukaryota > Metazoa > Chordata > Aves > Passeriformes > Viduidae > Anomalospiza > Anomalospiza imberbis. The sequence continues at coordinate 17,976,429 of NC_089695.1, read as the reverse complement.
AGAGCTCACTTACAGGTTCCACAAACTCAAACATCTTCCTCTCCTGGACCTCCTGCACCTTGAAGACATATTCCAGGGAGACCTCGTAGAAGTGCTGCCGAACCAGGTCCACCTGGCTGTCTGCCTGCAGAGGGGTTGGAGAGGAGACAGAGCTCAGGAACGACCAGAGCACACCTGGCTGTGATGGGAACACCCCCAAGCAGAGCAAACCCAGCTCCAGCCCCCAGTCCCAGCTGGACAGATGGCACAGCAATAAACACAGACCTGTTCCACATGAGCAAGCTTTTCCTTCTGCTGGGAAAAATGGGTGTGGTGACTCATGTTCTCACCTCCCCAGCAGCTGGGTAGAAAACATGCAGTAGAGGTGAGAAAAATGGAAATCACTAATCACTGTGAACTTGACAAGAAAAGGCAACTCTCCCTTTTCTGGAAAGCTCTCCCTTTTCTGGAAAGCACTCAGTTTTCTGGAAAGCTCTCCCTTTTCTGGAAAGCTCTCCCTTTTCTGGAAAGCTCTCCCCCTCGCCAGGGATGCCACATCCAGATTTCACAACTCCACACTCTTTCTAAGGTAACCCCTCCCTCGGTGGGGAACAGGAACCAGCACCTGAACTGGGAGCTGCTTCCAGCGGGCTGCAGGCTCCTCCTGCCCTCCCGGCAGCAGCCCGAGTCAGGGTCCGGCTGGGAGATGCCACCAGATGGCACCAGCAGCCAGCGCTGCTCCACGCAGCTGCACAGCACCCGGCATCCCGACGGCATCCCAAACACACCCCGGACTGAATCCCGGACTGAATCCCGGACTGAATCCCGCACACATCCCAGACTGAATCCCACACTGCATCCCGCACACATCCTGGACAGAATCCCGGACAGAATCCCACACCCACCCCGGACTGAATCGCAGACCGAATCCCGCACGCATCCCAGACTGAATCCCACACTGCATCCTGCACACATCCCAGACTGAATTCCAAACAGAATCCCAAACAGAATCCTGCACACATCCCGGACTGAATCCCAGACTGAATCCCGGACTGAATCCCGCACACATCCCAGACTGAATCCCGAACAGAATCCCGGACTGAATCCCGCACACATCCCAGAATGAATCCCACACTGCATCTCACACACATCCCAGACTGAATTCCAAACAGAATCCCAAACAGAATCCTGCACACATCCCGGACTGAATCCCACACTGCATCCTGAACCGAATCCTGAACAGAATCCCGCACACATCCCCAACAGAATCCTCAACAGAATCCCATGCTGCATCCCAAACACATCCTGCACAGGATCCCGCACAGGATCCCGCACACATCCCACTCCATATCCCACCTGGACCCCATATGGCATCTCCATATGCCATGGCATCTCCAGGCAGCCCCACAGGGCCATGCTCTGTCCAGGGCACAGGATCACAGCTCTGACAGCTACGAGCGGATCCTTCCCTCCACAGCCAGAACTCCTTCCACTCCCATGCCCCACATCAGTATCTCAAACACAAACTAAACCAAGGGCTCCGAGGGTCATTGAAAAGCCACCATTCCCTGGAACACGTGGGTGCTTCCACATGGGAAGCTATTTACAAAGCCCAAGGACAAGGCTGGCTTGCAGGCACATCTGCCCAGATTCTGAGCCCTCCTCAGCCCTGATCTGCTGGAAGGTGATCACCCGTGCCCCAGGTATTTCTGCTCTCAAGTCCCCAGCTCTGCTGGGCACGGTCCCACCACCTGGGTGCAGGAGCCCACCAGTGCCCCCAGTAAAGGATCAGAGCACACCAGCACCATGCCCAAGGGCCAGGACACACATCCTGCAGGACCAGCCCAGCTCTGGGCCAGCACACGGAATTCCACACTTGAAAGAAGTGATTGAAAACTCAGCATACTCATCCAGTAGGAGCACCTGTCACCACAGCTAACCACATCCTGAATCACTCATGGCTCCTAAAGAGTTTAAGCCACTAAGCCTGATCCCTTCTCCCCTGGAGCACAAAGCAGAGCAGCCACTTGCAGAGAAGGAGACCAGACATCCATGATTTGTGCTGGCACATGGGAAGCCTGCAGCAGAACCAGTTTCTTTCTGTTACACTCTTTAATTATAAACCCTCTCTCCTTTTTGATTGCTATCCATTTTAGGATCCCTCTGATTTACTCACCAAGAAGGCTCCATATCCTTTCATTACAGGAAAAGGGGAAAACCCAGCACCCGCAGCCAGAATGAGGGGAAAAAATGAGTTTACAGCCAGGAGAACCATTGTTATAAGCTGTGTGAGGCATTGAAAAAGCTCTCCACACTCACAGCCAGACATGGAAACTCAGAGGTTGCTCTCACCTCCTGAAGCTGGGATTCTTTCTTCTTGGAAGACAAGTTCAAATGTTTTTCTAGGACACCACAGTATTTCTCAGTCTCCTTGTCGTATTTCTTTCTGGCATCCTACAAAACAGGAGGAAAAGTGTGACACGGAACACAACGGTCCCAGAGCAGCTGTGACAGCATCCCTATGGCACGGGGCAGGATGGCAGTCCCAGGTGGGAGCTAACACGAGACAGGACCTGGGGGCAGCAGCTGGAAGCAGGTGAGGCTGCTTTTATCTGCCAGCATCAGGCAGCTACAGGAAAGCAGTTTATGCTGCCAAAACCCAAGGCTTGAGGGAACCCCTCCTCTACTCCTGGGGCCCAGTGCTTGGTAAAACATCCAGATCCAGGTCCAAAAGCCACAGAGCAAGGAAAGTGCTTTCTAAGCAGAACATGGTCACAAATCCACCTCCCACCCCTGGCACCCCTTGCAAGAGCTTCTCCTCTGTGTCACGGGGGACAACGACGCAGCACCTCGGCTGTTTGTGGCAGCAGCATTAAGGACACCAACTTCACTTTCCTTTGCACCCCTGTCCCAGCCTGGCCACCCCAACACGCCAGGACCCAATCCATGCCAGCAGCTGCTCGGGAGCAGGTGCGTGCTGCAGGATTCCTCTCTGTGTTTTGTTTTCAGCTGCACGGGGCCGGGCTGGGCACCACTGCCATGCGAACGCGGCCCCGGGCGCTGGCATGAGCTACTTGCAGGCAGCAGCAGGTTGTTATAACAACGGGGGAGCCACAGACAGTGGTTTTCATTTCAGAACAAAGGCAGGAAAGCAAGAAGGGGGGCCAGGCTGTCTCACAGCCACCCTCAGCCACACCGGCGCTTCCCTGTCCTGCCTGAACGTCCGAGTTCCCCCAGCGATGCCTTGGGGTGGGGAGTGCAGGCTGGGGGACTCAGGAAAATGTGAGCCCCTCCAAGAAAATCCTAATTCTTCCTTGGAGTAAGGAAAAAAGTTCACTTCAGCTGGCATGCAGCTTTTGCTCTTGGCACGTTATTTGGCTGTGGGTGAACTCGGAACACTGAGGCACTTCCCAGGAGCTGGATCGCCCCGTGTCCATCCCACAGCAGCGCACTGCCTCCTCCCATGGCCGAGCCCATCCTGCAGTGTGCCAGGTCCTGGCCAGCTCTGGGGGGCAGTGGCCGGGTTACCTTGGCAGCCCCAATCTGCTCCTTGCGGAACTTCTCCAGCGGCGTGATCAGCACCTCGCTGGCATTCTCGATCTGGGGGCAAAGACAGGCACAGCTCACCCGTGCTGCTCCACAGCCTTTTCCATGGAAACCCTCCCACAGCCCCCAGGCACCCCCAGGCTTCACCCCTCCATCTCTGCACACCTGTGAGCCCCCCAGCACCAGCACCGGCCGCTCTCCAGCAGCAAGACTCCATTCCTGATGCTTTTCAACGTTTCCCCACCCAGCCACCCTCTCCTTCCTCTGCCCTCCCCTGCAGCTCCACGCCGGGCGAGGGAAGGAGCACTGGGGCTGGCAGTCACTGTCACCACGGCGTCCCAGGTGCCACCACCCCCTGCCCAGGACAGCTGGGGCCGTACCATGCGCATCCGCTCGTCTTCCAGGTTCCGCAGCACCGTGGCAAACTCCTGCAGAGACTTGGCTGGAAGGGACACAGTCAGCATTTAACATTCAGTTTTTAAAGAAAGAAACTGCACAGAGGGGTTGTGCTGTCTGTGATTTGGGTGGGGAGGTTGGGGTTTTTATTATCTTTCTCTCTCCCTAGAAAGAGAGAGCTGCCTAGAAAGAGACAGCTGGCAGCAGAGCATCCCCAGGACCAGGCTTCCTCCTCCAGACAGCAACATCCTCAGCTCTAACCTGCCCTGCCCAACAGCCAGTCATCAACCAGCCCCACAGCGCACGAGGGGCAGCTCCCAGCACGGGCACAGCACCAGGGAGACCTGGATGAGGAGCTATTTCTGCTGAGAGACTGGGCACAAATAAACAAGCAAAGTTAAATCAGGGCTAAAGCTTCTTTGCTCTCCTGGCTCCAGACGATGTGCACAATAAGCTCTAAAAGTTCAGCTGGGGCGGGAGCAGCATGAGAGAGGGAAGAGGCTGAAGCCACTGCCCTGTGCCAGGAGAAGCTCTGTGGCAGAGCCAGGCTTAGTTCAGAGAGCCTTGCCAGGCTCGGCACCGCTGATTCCCTCAAGCACAGGGTTCTGTGTGACACTGCTGCCCCTCTGCTTCAGAGCACAGCCCCTTGCAGGGTATCCAGCCACAACCACCTCCAGATGCTCCTCTCCAGTGCAAAACATCCAGCTAACTGAGGTGGTTTCAGATACAGGCAATCTTCTCCCTTTCCTACTGGCAGGGACAGATTTAGGCCAAGAAGCAACAAGTGATTCCCTGGGGAAGGCTTTGCTGCTCTTCAGCCAGGAGGAATAAGGCGTTTCCAGAGAGCACCCAGACAAATTCCCCCAGTGTCCTGGTGTGTGTTTCCCTGGCTGCCCTGCTCAGGGGTGTGGCCCCAGGAGCACCAGGACTCACCTATGCAGATCTCATCATCGGTCTCAGCGTCGCCGATGCAGCGGAACTTGAACTCGTTGAGGGAATCGGCAAACTTGCGCTTGGCGGCCGACAGGTCTGTGAGAGCAGGAGCAGGGAACACGGGCACGTCACAAATGGGAAAGTGCCCCAACAGACACGTGATCCCAGCCAGGAAATACCCACAGAGGGACCCCTGCCACCAGGGAAGCCCCCAGAGCGCTGCCTTTCTGCACCCACCCCAGGGACAGGGCTTTGTGGGGGCCCTGTCAGCACCCCCAAAATGCCCTGCAGGAGACGATACTTCAAAATACCAAAAGAGACACCCCAGAGCTCAGACCTAGAGCCATGGGGCAGCAGCAAATGGTGGCACACAGTGACACTGCCCCCCAAGAGATGGCACCTCTGCCATGCTCCTGTCCCGCTGCGGGAAGGCAGTGGCACAGAGCTTTATTGCTTCCCGAGCTGCAGATTCTCTCTGAGATCTGGATCCTATTAAGTTCTTACTCGCAGTGACCTGAGTGGATCCAGGATTGGCTTTTCCAGCCAGCCCTGTTAACCTGGCACACGCAGACAGTGCTGGGCACCGTGAGGCCACCAAAGGCACCGTGTGGCTGCCGCACTGCCGGCGTGAGGAACTCAGTGTTCACTCCCCGTGCATTCCTTCACTGAAAGCCCAAAATTCCATGGGTTTTCCCCTTTCCCAGCACGGGTGGAAAATGTGTGTGCATGCAAAGGCTGTTTCCTCCTCTCAGACACCATCAGCCAAGAGACAGCCACACCAGAGTCCAAGTGTTTTGCTTTCCCCATGGGATAAGGGAGCTGGCAGCTTTCTCCAAGCATTAAAGCCGTTTTCCCAGTATCGCTGCTGACAGCCCTGGGGTTAATCCTGCCCAGTTCAGTCCCGGCTGCCTGCACACAACTGCTTCCTGAGGCAGCAGGAAATCACCCAGCCAAGGCAGGCAGAGAGAGGGAAATCCCTGGGAGCTTTCCCAGTGGAAAAGTACAGAGGGGGCTTCTTCAAGGAGAAGGTTCACACATAACAGGATTTGCACTTTGCTCCCTGGAGGATGGAACAAGCATGGCTTTTCCACCCTTCCCGTGCCTGGAGCTGCCAGGAGTCTCCACTGGAACCCACAGAAGCAAGACATGTTTTTTTGGGGAAACCTCCCAGATGCTCCTGGGCAGGGTTGAGAAGAGGGACTCGGGAGGGTGGGAGGGTTTGTTCCAGCTCAGCACGGGGCTGAGCAAAGGGCACTGGCACAGTGCCGTGCAGCTCTCCCTGCTCCCTTCCATGCCCATGCTGGTGTCAGCAGCAGAGCAGCCTCCTTCCCTCACCAGAGCTTGTTGGAGCAGCCCCAGGGCTCAGGGACTCTCACCCAGTCCCTCCTGCCTGCCCTGGAATAACCACGAAGATGATGTTCATGATCTAAGGAGCCATTTCCTCTCCCCCGGCCCCTGCTGGCCCCAGCACCCCCCCGAGCCCTTGGCCACATTCCATGTGCCACATCCCCACCTGAAGCAGGCTTGATGTGACACCCCTCATGCCCACCACTGGCTGGACCCCAGAGCTGGAGGCTGCTGCAGCACAGGGATGAACACCTGGGGGGAACTGAGCTCCCCAGCCACCCTCTCCAGGGCCACCCTCTCCAGGGCCACCCTCTCCAGGGCCACCCTCTCCTGCACCTGAGAGTGAGGAGCAGGTCAGGGCTCTGGGACCAGGCAGGAGCCAGAGCAAAGCCAAGAGCAGCACTGACAGCAATGGCCCACGGTGCTCATAAATAGGCAAGGGAGAGGCAGGGGGAGAGGGAGATAACTCCTGGAGTGACCGTGATAAAGGATAAAATTAGCAGCAGGATTGGCCAGGGAAGGAGGGAGGGGCACCCATGCCCACCCTGTGGGGCCCCACTGTCCTCCCCAGGCCACTGTCAGGCCACCCATGCCCCGAATTCCCCTCTTCCTGGAGCCCCTCAACTACATTTGGGGACAACACCCCTGCAGTGGAAGCAGGACGGCACAGGGAGAACAGGGCAGCCCCTCCATGAGCCTCAGCTCCTGAGGGTTCTTCTTCCCCAGGGCTGTGAATAAGCAAACCCAAAATCCTGTAAAGGCTCAAGAGAATCTGCTGCTTCCTCTCACGCACGAGCAAAACCACCCAGACACTGCACATGAGTCACACCAGGGCTGCACCAGGGGCTGGCAAGTTTTCCTTCCAAGTTCTCTGCTGCCTTGATCAGTCAACCACAGCATCAGGGAAAGCCACCACAAAAAAGCCTGAAAAATCCTTCTGCCTGAGCAACATAACCAGCTCAGGCTGCAGGTCTCATCATCATCATCATCATCATCATCATCACCTCCCGTGGCTCCCTTTTCCCACCTGGGCTGGTGAGGATGGGACAATCCCTTCAGGAAAGTCCCCTTGACAAAGAACTGGCACACCCAAGTCCACCTGCACAGCTTCAGCCACCAAGGATGTAAAAAAAATGCCCTTTGAAAAGTGATGCATTCTCCCCACCCACTGCATCCTCAACACCCAGCTCAGGAACAGCAGGAAGGGAGACAGCTCCCAGCAGGTCAGAGGGCAGCAGCCTTTCCTGGAGGCAGCCTCAGGAACCCCTTTGCCTGTCCCTGCTCCCTCACACCCAGCCCAGGGGTCACCCCACCTTCCTCCCTCTGCAGCCAAGGAGCCGGGCAATTGCTGGCTGAATTCCACCCCAGCCACACACCTCCAGCTCCAGGGCTCCCCCCAAACCTGGCTGAAGGGACCTTCTCCAGCCCCCAGGAATCCTGCAAGGGATCAGCAGCAAGGGAGCACCTCGTGCTCCCTGTGTCCCCCCTCCTCCTCCTCCTCCTCAGCCGCTCAGAGTTCAGTCTTTCTGGGAAGTGGCTGCTGCTACTACAAGGAGACTGAAGTGGTTGCTTCTTGCATAAAAAGCCTCTTCCAAAGGAATTTGGAACTACTGAAAAAGGCCATTTTTAGAAGGATTGTGCCATGATTTCCCACCCCTCCTCCAGGAGTGCAGCACCCCGGGCGCTATGGGGCGACCCCACTCAGCCAGGTCTGCAATCAGCACCCCAGAAACAAGGGGTAGGACACCGAGGGGAACCAAAACACATCAAACTGAGATGTCAGGAAGACAAATGTTCCCCCCCCCTGCCTGGTCCCGTGTTGGAAAGATCAGGTCAGCCAGGGAAAAGTAAAACTGCTGGCTCAGAGGTGGGGGCTCTCCCCAGAGCTGACTCTGCAGCCAGTCTGCTGCATAAGCTGGAAAGAGCAAAAAGCTCTGGCTCAGCTGGACCCAGGACAGGGGCAGAAACAGCAGGATGGGCGGTTCAGGTTAAAGATAAGCCTGCTGCTGAGTCTGGCCATGAAGGGTTAATGCTGCTACAGAGGGGGAACAGAGGATGCTGCTGCTCAGGGCTCTGGGCTCTGGGCTCACACGGAGCAGGATTTCTACACTTCCTGCAAAGAAAACTGCTTAATAGCCTATATTTACTGTTCAAGTGGACAACAGGAACTGAGACTCCTGCCCCTTCCTTCCCCCGCAGCACAGAGCAGCACAACACCAGGCTCAGGCTGTGTGTCCCCTGCAAGCCCCTGCAGAGGGACAGGAGGACAATGCCAGTCTGCCCCAAGCAGGGCAGACCTGGGGGGTCACCACCCACAGCCCTCGTGTGGCTGCAGGGAACAGGACACAGCCCCTGGGGCAGCAGCCCCCCAGCCCCCCAGGCAGGCAGGGGCCAGCCGGGGTGGGTAACCCAGGGAGGAGCTGCTCTCATCAGCAGCCGGATTACAGCCTGCCAAGGGTGCTTAGGGAGCTGCAGTGGGGTGTGTGTCCCCAGGGCGAGCCAGGGCTGCAGCACAGCACCCCTTCTGGGTCACACAACACTCCTGCAGCCCAGGGATACCCAGGGAGGGGCTCTGGGAAAGGTCAGAGCCGGGCATGGCCAGCTGGCCCACGGATGCACCGGGCACCCTGCATGGGACACTCGTCCAACCTGGCCCCGCAGTTCGTGCAGGAGTCCAGCAACAAGAACCTCATGCCTGAAAGCAGCGTTTGCAGCTGCCAGTTTGGAGTTTTACCCGCCCAGCCCCAGCCCTTGCAGCACTGGGGTCAGCACCAAGCGTCAGGGCAGCATCACAAAACGCTTCATTTGCTCCAGAAGGTCTAAATCCCCTCTCTGCGCTTCCCAGCAAGGTCAGCAAAGCCCCGCTCCCATGGGACACTGCGGTCCTCTGGGCCTGGCCCAGTCCCAGAGCCACTTCCATACAGAATTAGCACTGATTTGTTTAATAAACAACTTGTCCACCAGGTGGTTGGAGTTAATCCGTGATTTAGGATGGGACAGCAGCTGCTGGCAGGTTCCCCCTCTGAATCATCATGAGCAAATGTATAAAACCAGATGGGCAGAGCCCACCCCACCTCCAGCACAGCTTCTGCCATCGTGTTCTGCACAACAGCCCGTGGAGAGGCTGCCACGGCTTGGCACACGCCACAGATGGAGGTCAGAGGGTGCCAAAGACAGCAAGGTGAGCCCAAGGAGCAGGGCCAGGGGCACAGTCCCTGCAGTCACCCCAGGCAGGACCCCCAAGGCAGGGAGAGCATCGCTGACATGGCCCCGCAGCCCCCCAGACCCCATTTTGGTGCCTTTTCCACACACACAGCCTCCAGCTGAGCCTTGTCTCGGCAGCACAGCCAGGGAGGCCAAACCAAAACACTTCATTTCACCACGGAAAGTTCACAAGCACGCATTCCCTACAAAGCACACTTCAAGCAGAAACCCCAAAACCGCTCAGATGTGCTAAAACCTGAAGCCCTGCCCAAGATGCCCTAAGAGGGCAGGTCCGGGAGGTGCCCCAGCCCTGGCTCAGCCCTGCCCTGCAGCCAGGGGAGCGCTGGGCACTGCTGCCAGCCGAGGCATCCCCATCTTTCCGATCCACACGCTCGGCATGGCTCCGTACGGCAGCGCTGGCCAGAGGGACGCAGGACCCTTTGTGTGCTGAATGGCACCATTGGCCGGGCTCAAACAGCAGATCAGATTCAGCAACACGCTGGAAACGGGCATTATTGCCACGGTATCTTAAGAGATAAAGGTTCTGCGCTTCATGAAAAACAAAGTTATCCCCTGGAAGGACTGCCTGGCTGCACAGCTAAAATTATCCCCCACTGCCCACCAGCCCAGCACCCCGGCCACGTCATCGTGCCACCCCCAAATCAATAATGCTTGGAGTTATCTTGGGAGCTTTGCCAGGCCAGGACGTTTCTGCAGAGCTTCCCAAGATTCCTGATGGAAGGCACTGGAGATCCAAGGGGAATGAAGCCAGAAGGACCATCAGGGCCTGTCCAGCATGTCCACTGTGGCATCCAGCAGCAGGGCCAGGGCTGCAGCAGCACCGAGGCAAGTGGGGCAAGTGCTCCCACTGCTGCAGCCACTCTCCTGTTTTCCCCTGGTTTGAGGGAGTTGATGGTCATCTGGAACCCTTGCCCTTCTGTCCCAGTTCTCAACCATGAATCAGCCCTGGACTTCCTCAGGCTCTGGAGCCCTGAGCCCAGTGCTGAGCCTGCTTTGCCACAGGGGCAAAGGTCTCGCAGCCTCTCTCCATCCTTCCTGTTCAGCTTTTCTTAGCACTTGCCCATCAAGTCATATTGCAACAAAGCCACTTTCATGAATCAGATCTTCGTCTCACAGTGGCTGAGACACTGCAGAAACCCAGCTCATGCAAGTAGCTCTGCCTTTCCCCCCTCAGAGTGTCACCAGGGTTGTGACACTGGCAGGAGAGAAGCTGGTCCAGGCAGCAGGGATGGGTTAACAATGCAGTTGATGAAGTGCCCCTCACCAAGGGTCCCACCTGGAGGGACTCCAGCAGTGGGCATGTGAACCATCAAGCAATGACCGCTCCACCCCACCAGGAAAGGAAGACTTGGGAGACTCCCACCTGCTGCAGCAGCTCTTGACTCAGAGACCACCGTGGGCAGAGCGGACAGAGGTGCCGATGCCGGGTGGGACGAAGGGCAGCGATGGCAGCTGGAGTGACCGGGGGCTGTGTGTGCAGCCACAGGTGCCAGGCAGCAGAGCCTGCCCTGCCTGCAGCCAGGACACGCAGGAAACAAAACCCAGGAATGATGTAAACGACCCCCGGAAAGGCTCCCCATTCCTGGAGAGCCTGAGGAGACAGATGTCTGCAGCTGCAGGGAGGCACAGCCCAACACCCGTCCTCACTCCCAGCAAGCAGCAGTGGGGCTCAGAGAAACACGGGCCTGCCAGAGCCCTCCTGGCAGCCTTGGCAACCACTACATACCCTCAGGATGGCCCTGGAAGACAAGGGGCCCGAAGCCAGGTACCACCACCCTGGCAGGCAGCTTCCAGGCTGAGCATCACCGTGCAGAGAACCAGCACATGGGATCAGCAGAACCCTTGGTGACCCCTGCCCAGGGGGCTTCCTGGTGCTCTGCACAAACGGGCAACATCCCAGTCCTCCCACAGCCCCCAGAGCATCAGTGCCTGCAGCTCCTGCAGGGGCACAGCCCACCTGCCCCCCAGCACAGGGCAGCATCCCCCAGACGCCATCCCCGGTCTCTTGCGCTGGACACGGAGCGTTTCGTGCGCTTAGCAGCAAAACAAAATAAAACGGGATTTCTCCACTTCCCCACCCAGCTCCCATGTCTGGCACTTTTCCCTGTGCTTGTTTTTGTTCACATCCTGGTGTTGTTTTATGGCAGAACCCCCGGCCTGTCCCAACCTGCAGCACAGAATCTGCCAGGCGGGGAGCCAGGCGTCGGAGCAACAGGAGCTCAGGTGGGAGCAGGCACGGCCTGGTCTCCGAATAAAATCAAATGGAAATATTCACCACTCCAACACAGAGGAGGGATGCATCCACACAGCAAACACAGGCAACAGCTTAAGTGCCTGGAAAACATCAGGGACGTGGTAATGAAATGGAAAATTACCGCCCCGGCTGGCAATTCCACGGGCCTGCACCAGCACACAATGTGAGGAAGCAGCAGTGAAAATCCCTGTGTCCCATCCAGGCCAAGGATTTGGGCACAGTGCTGGCTCAGAGAGAGAGATGTCAGACCTGCTGAGCACAGCTGTCCCACTGCACCGAGTGCTTAACCTTCAAACCCCAATCCCTGACCGCTATTCCCAAAACCAGGATTTTGAATATCGCCTTTCCCCTCCACCTGCACACTGCCCCACTGCCCCTGCCCCAGGCAGGTCATGTAAACGCCTCCAGCCTTACACCTGTGAGTAAAGTGCCTCTGAGGGCAGGATGGAAGTGCCATGTTTTACTCACAGCTCCACATTGGCCCCAGTTCCCCCACTGGGGAGTGCAGGTCAGTCCCCATCAGCATAACACCGCTCCAGTAATTGGAGCTTCTCCTCCAAGAGCCAGGAGAGGTTCAGCTTGGGCATCAGGAGAAATTTCTTCCTGGAAGGAATGGTCAGGCATTGGAAGGGGCTGCCCAGGGAGCTGGTGGAGCCCCCATGCCTGGAGGTGTCTAAGGAAGGACTGGATGTGGCACTCTGTGCTCTGGGCTGGTTGACAAGAAGGTGATGGGTCACAGGTTGGACTTGATAATCTTGGAGGTCATTTCCATCCTCAATCATCGTGTATTTCTGTGATTCCTCTCCAAACCCTGGCACAACCCACAGGAAGGCTGCAGATGACTTTACCCTTGTTACCACAATATTTCATCGACTGGAGCCGGGAATCACATTTCATTAGGACAGAATGCCCTGCCCGAGACAGCTAATCGATTTAGAGGACACTAATCCAGAAGAAATTTGCTCCTGACCCAGGCAATGCCCATTAGTGGAGCAGAAGGGGGTCTGGCAGGGGGGCTGTGGCAGAGCCCCTGCCAGACCCCGCCAGGCAGAGCAGATTGCCTCAGGCACGGGCCCCGCTTCTGGATTAGTTATTAAATCTAATTAGATAATAGGTGGGCCACAGGGAGCCCGCTGGATTTCTCAAGGGGCCGGCACCAAAGCATTGGGGTCCCCAGGGGACGATGGGCCCAGAGACCCCCGTGGCCCAGCTGGGGAGGGGACCAACGCCCTGTCCCTGCAGGCAGGAAGGACAGGAGACCTTCCTGGCACATGCCAGCCAGGCCATGGCACGGGGCAGTGCCTCCCCTGTCCCCCCTCCCCTGTCCGCATCCCAGAGGCAGCAGCTCTCGCCCACAGCCAGGGCAGGGAGCGGGGCCAGCTCCCAGCCCCTCCAGAAGCTGCCCTGCACAACCTCCTTCCTTCTCCTCCCAAGGAGGCTGCGGAAATCCTTTTGTCACCGGTGCTCCTCCACCTCAGCTGTAAGAACAGGAAAAATCCCACTGTGCTTGCAGGAACATCAGGGGCAAGTGAGTCAATTTTTCCTGCTTTGGCAGGAAAAGAGAAATATAAATTAAAACCTCCAGCGGAGCATAGGGAGGCACGCAGGGTGAGGACAGGGATGCACAGCCCAAGGCACAGCATAGAACCATGGAAGAGTTGAGGTGGGAGAAGCCCTCTAAGATTCTCCCATCCTGCTGTTCTCCCTGCACTGCCAAAGCCAACAATCACCATTGTCTTCATCTGTAAAACCCCTCCAGGATGGAGACTCCACCACTGCCCTGGCTAGCCTGTGCCACTATCTGACCACCCTTTCCAGGAAGAAATCAGCGCCTTTAACCTGGGCTTTCCCCTAGAATTCGTGGGAGAGACACCCAGCGCTCTGCTCTGCGATGGTTGGGTTTTTTTGTAAAACATTGCTTAGCAACCAGCCCTCAACGAGGGCATCGCTCTGGACAGACGCTGCTTCAGCGAGAAACAGAATAAAAAACCAGCAAAGGGACACCGTAGCAGGCAGTGTTAGGAAAAGGCACACGCCAGCTCTTTTTACAGGTCACTCGGCCCAGAGAACCCTTCACACTTCCCTCGTTGTGGACCATGGAATGCCAGACTGGTTTGGGCTGGAAGGGACCTCAAAGCTCTCCCCATTCCTCCCCCTGCCACGGGCAGGGCCACCTCCCAGTGTCCCAGGCTGCTCCAAGCCCTGCCCGAGGTGCAGAGTGCAGGGAAGGGTGAGGAGGCAGCACCCAGCCCTCGGCTGTCCCTGGCCCCCGCGCTGCGCCCGCCCTCCACGCGCCAGGCCCAGATGGTCCGGAGGCTGCCGTGCTCCCACCCGCCTGGCATCACGGCACAGACATCCCCTTCCCCCGGTCCCCTCGGCACAGAGCGTCCCAGCACGGCCCCTGCCCCCGGCGTGCCGGGACCCCCCAGCTCCCGCTGGGAGCCAAGGCAGAGGAGCCAATTCCCAGCTCCTGCAAGCCACGCTGGAGGCCATTAACAGCTGGGGTGATGCCCTAAAGATCACGGACCACGTGGAGCGGGTGGAAGCACCTTTGGTGTGGGGAGCGTGCCAGGAAAATGGGGAAAACATCCCTGTCCCAGGAAAACATCCCTGTCCCAAGAAAACAGTCCTGTCCCAAGAAAACAGCCCTGTCCCAGGAAAACAGCCCTGTCCCAGGAAAACGGGGAAAACATCCCTGTCCCAAGAAAACAGTCCTGTCCCAGGAAAACGGGGCAAACATCCCTGTCCCAAGAAAACAGCCCTGTCCCAGGAAAACAGCCCTGTCCCAGGAAAACTGGGAAAACATCCCTGTCCCAGGAAAACAGTCCTGTCCCAGGAAAACGGGGCAAACATCCCTGTCCCAAGAAAACAGTCCTGTCCCAGGAAAATAGCCCTGTCCCAGGAAAACAGGGCAAACATCCCTGTCCCAAGAAAACAGTCCTGTCCCAGGAAAACAGCCCTGTCCCAGGAAAACAGGGCAAACATCCCTGTCCCAAGAAAACATCGCCATCCCAGGAAAACAGCCCTGTCCCAGGAAAACGGGGAAAACCTCGCTGTCCCAGGAAAACATCCCCATCCCAGGAAAACAGCCTTGTCCCAGGAAAACAGCCCCGTCCCAGGAAAACAGCCCCGTCCCAGGAAAACAGGGCAAACATCCCTGTCCCAAGAAAACATCCCCATCCCAGGAAAACAGCCCTGTCCCAGGAAAACGGGGAAAACCTCGCTGTCCCAGGAAAACATCCCCATCCCAGGAAAACTGGGGAAACATCCCCATCCCAGGAAAACAGCCTTGTCCCAGGAAAACAGCCCTGTCCCAGGAAAACGGGGAAAACCTCGCTGTCCCAGGAAAACATCCCTGTCCCAGGAAAACTGGGGAAACATCCCCATCCCAGGAAAACAGCCCTGTCCCAGTAAAACATCCCCATCCCAGGAAAACATCCCCGTCCCAGGAAAACTGGGGAAACATGCCCGTCCCAGGAAAACATCCCGTCCCGGGAGAACGGGGAAAACATCGCTGTCCCAGGAAAACATCCCGTCCCGGGAGAACGGGGAAAACATCGCTGTGGCCGGCGGCGGTGACAGCCGCTCTCGTGCCCGGGGGAGGAGGAGGGGATGATTCACGCCGCGCTGAACAAGCTGTGCAGGTTCCCGTACGAGCTCCCCCTCGCTCTGCCTCCCCTCCCACCCGCCGCGCTCCCGCTCCAGCTGCTCCTCACGGCGCTCGGGAAAGCAGGCTTGGAGAAACCCGGGGCAGCGGTGGGTGCCCGGCACAGCCCGACCCCGCTGTCCCCCGCTGGAGGCTGCAGAAGGGGCCCAGAACGCCCCAGACCAGAACCACAGCGTGGGCAGGGCTGGCTGGGCCGCACGGCACCGCCGCTGCCCCCCGGCCACGGTGCGGGGACCGAAGCCCCTCTGCCGCCGGGCAGCAATGCCAAGCCCCGAGCAGCCCTGCCCTGGCTCGTGCAGGGATGCTGGCACGGCTCCTGGCGCTCGGGGAGAAGCACACCAGGGTTTTAGGGTGCAAAGGGGTTGGTGGTCCCCCTCTGCCAGCCGGGGAGGGGTCTGGCACACAGCAAGGACTTGCCCCATGCCGTCCCTGGTACTGAATCAGCCGGAGAAGCTCCACGTGTGCCAACCTGCAGAGAGCACAGGGACACGCGGGCACTGCCTCCCACCGTCCCCGCAGCAACCATGGGAACGGCATTTCCTCACACGGATCCCCAACGTCACTGCGAGCTGCTACAGCAAAGCAAAGGAAGAAAGGGGAAACCTAAGAGAGAAACCTAAAGAGCCCACCACCGCTCCCAGCCCGTGTCCATGGCACACAGGTGATGCCACACGCGCCGCTGGTGATGCCACACACCTCTCGGTCTGGCAGCATTGCAGAAACAAATGGAGACAGATGATCCAAGCTGTGCCAGCACATCTGCAGCCTTGGGCAAACAGATCCAAACCAGGCAAATCTGCTCCATGCTGGAAGCATGAGCAGGACACAGCTTGTGGGCACGTGCTGGAACACGGGGACATCCGACCTGGCCTTTCACATCCCTCCCAGGCCCCCCTGCCCAGAGTCACTCCCTGGGCACAGGTGTGCACTGTCAGTCTCCACCAGCTCCAGCAGTGCCAGCCCCTGCCCCTCAGAGCTGCCCTTGATCCCAGGCCATCCCCTGCCACCCCAGAAGGCTGGCTTTAACCTGGCATGGCACACGTGCCCAGCGCGGGCCCCGTGGCTCCTCGGGGCTCTGTCCCCATCCCAGCGTAAGGGGACACGTGCCCAGAGGTGCTCTGTGGCATGCTCCCAGTTACTGAGACCTCCCAGGCCTGTTAAGGAGCCCTCTGCCAGCACAGTGTGAAAGATGCAGTCATGAGCACGGGCTCTCGCGCACACCCAGACCCCGGTGCTCACGGGGCTCCCTGCAGTGCTGCTGACAGAGCCAGCTCCAGCCCAGCCCCGCGTCTCACAGCACCCACCCAGTGCCTCCCGAGGAGCCCACCCTGCCCCCTGGCTCCACCATCAGTCCCCAGACCTGCCAGCACTGTGGGCTCCTGGCTGGGGTGGGATGGCCCTGGGAGACGGGCGAGTGTTCCCTGGGGATGCTGGGTCGTTCCTGGATGTGAGGATGATCCTGCGTGGATCACAGCCGCGGCAGGGCACGCGGGAACCACTGCAGCATCCACATGGGGTGAGCTCCCTCTGGCACTCAGGCAGAGCCAGGTGGGATAAGTGTGCAGCCCCCTGGAGCCAGCCCTGCTGGCACGATGGTCCCTGCAGGGCTCACAGTGCAGACCCACCATCACAAAGAGCATCTCCCAAGCAGGAATAAGTTCCTGCTGCTAATTTCCACTGGGGAGGAAGAGGAGGATCAACTTGTGCTAAAACTGAAGCACAGTATTATCACGTGTCCTAGCCCTCATTTGGATAAAATCCCAGACAAGTTATTAAAGACGTGGCTGCACAAGCCACACAGGTCATGCAAAGGAAGAGAAGTCCTTGGTACCTCTGGCTCCACTGGTGCAGCCCTGGCTGAGCCGTAACCATGTGCCTCCTCCACAGCTCAAAGTATTGCCTACACCAACTGTTTCTTACAGGAATGAAGAGGGGAAAAACGAACCCTGGCACAGGAGAGCCGCATTACACCTCGGCTGGGTGAACAAAGCAGGAAAAAATCAAAGTAAATAATTTTACCAGCCAAACCCAAAGCCACGTGCTTTCCCTGTGGTTTGCAAGGCAGAGTGAGAGCCCAGGCAGGCCTGGCCGTGCCCCAGCCCTGCGAGGGGGGCAGGCAGGGACCTCCCCTGCCCCTCCAAGCATGGAATGAGCTCCTTGGGAAACGCATGGATGCTCCAGGAACCCCCCGTGCGGCAAGGCAGTGGCTCCCGGCGCTGGGCAGACACAGGCGCTGTGCAGCCTGTGCAGGCAACTCGCCTGGGCTGCCCCGCACCCGCCGCAGCCCAGCGCTCCGTGCCAGCAGCCCAGCACCATTTGTCACGGCACAGCCCCGGCAGAACCAGTGCCAGCGGTCACGGCAACCCAGGCAGGTGGTGACTGTTGGTTTTGCACCCTCCAGGAAGCACAGCGCTCCTTCTCCTCCAAACTGGAGCCTGCAAAGGCCAGCGCTCTCCTGGGCAGGAGCACAGCTCTGAGCACTCAGGTGTGCACCTGCACAAACAGGGGCTGCTCCTGGCAAGGCCAGACCTAAACCTCTGATCCTTGATTCCTCTGTGCAAAGCTGGTGAGAAGGTTTGGGCTGTGACTGTTTTCCTCAGGGACCAGAAGAGCAAGAAGGATGAAAATAACGTAAGATGGGCTTTGGATTCCTTCTCCCCAGCACCAAACACCTGGGGCACAAGGACCTGTCACCCCCGATGGCAGCAGGTTACAAAGCAGCCCCAGACTGGGATCATGCTCCAGCACGCCCAAGGGCTTTCTCCCTGCAGAGGCACACGAGGGCACCTGGGGTGCACAGCAGCCTCTGTTCTACCTGCCCTTTGCCCAGCCGAGCCAGGGCTCCCCCGACCCACTCCCAGGGGGACCAAGTGAGCTGAACCAGGGGCCATGGGGAGCAGGATGGCAAAGGCAATGACAAAGTGGCAAAGTGGGCAATCCCCGTCACGTTTCCTTATCACCTGCCTGCGCCTTGTTTGTGTAAAAAGGAAATTAAGTACACACTGGGCAAAAGTTTCACTTTCACTTCCAGTCTGTTGCAGATCCAGTGCCAGCTCCATCCGGGACAGGCACTGCCACCCCACAGCCACGGGCACAGACGTCTCATAAAGGCTTGGTTTCAACAAGAAGCTGCAGACCTGTGGAACAGAACCCATGTGCGAGCACATCCCCGAGCACCAGGAGCTACCCCACCAACCCGCTTCACGTTTTCAGCTGCACAGCAGCATCGGAGCAGGATGTGTCCCAGGAAACACCCCAGAGCTGCAGCAAAAGCCCTGCTGGCATTTCCCACGGTGGCCAGGCACACAGGGGTCAGCCCAGGGGGCAGCTCATTAAAATCACACCCTGCAGGCACAGACAGAAGGGAGACCACACCTCTCTTACAGCAAACCTCAGCTGGGAGCAGGGGCAACCCCCAGCTGCTCCCCACAGCCAGCATGGGACACGCTGGTGGGGGGCAGAGCTGGCATGAGACCTGTGGGACGGTGCCATCAGCGTGTGCCCTGGGAGGCTGGCAAGGCCAGAGGAGCTCCCAGGCACTGCAGGATCCAGGTCCAGCCCAGCATCACCCCCTCAGTCCTGTCCCTCCTCACTGCAGCTCTGTGTGACCTGGCCAAGGAAACAGCAAAAGGAAAAGTGATCCAAAACTCCAAACCAGCCCAGCTGTGCCTCCGGACACATGGGCACCTCCGCCTTTCCCAGGGGAGCCCGGGGCATGGCACAGCCCCACTGGGGCCCAGCCCGTGTGCCTTCATGGGGAGGGGGTTCACAGAGCCTCCCCCAGCCCAGCCCAGCACCACCACACAAATTGCAGTTTGTGCCGCGGGAGCATGGCAGCAGCCGGGGCGTGGACGGGTTTGGTGGCTTCAAATTAGTGCCTGGGAGTTGGAAGAAGGAAAACAAACCAGCAGAAACGTGGCAGGGCACCAGGCTGCACCCAGTGCCTGAAGGGGACAACAGCCCCATCGCCCCCGGGACACGGCGCCTGGCAGCACAGGAGAAGGGCACAGGGAGGAGGAGGAGGACGAGGAGGAGGAGGGTGCCAGGCTCAGCCCTGTGCTACAGCAGGGGGAGGTGATGGCTGGCAGCCCCTGCACGCCCACATCCTCTATCCTTAGATGTGCTGCTTGCTTCCCAAAGCAAGCTGTGGGCATCTCCACATCACCATCCCGAGGACTGGGCTCCAGCTCTCCCTCCGTGCCAGCACAGGGGCTGGAGGTGATGCCAGCACAGGGACGAGCCACTGGCTCCCTGCCTGGCCCTCACACAGGCACAGGGACAGGCAAAGGGATAAAATCCTTCAGCGTCCCTGGTCCCGATGGTCACCACAGCTCCTGCGCCGGAGAACGAGCTCCACGGCATCCAGGCTTCGAGTTCATTATTTATGTCACACTTGAAGTCTCTGCATCTGCAAAACTTTCTGAATAATTTATGGATGGTGGATCAGGGAGGAAGAGGGACACGTTTTGCTGAAAACCAGGTCACTGAATACCAGCCAAGCAGCAAAGGGAGACAATGGAAACAGGCACAGGAACTCACTGGGGGAAAAAGATCCAACAGCATTTATGTACACACAGACACACACACTCCCGAGATGCCCTTGGCATCTGAGGACATTTAGCAAGACCAGCCCTTCAGCAAATGAGGATCATTTTCAACCTTCTCAATTTATTCTTTCTTCTAAGGGAAGGAGAAAGTGCTGTGAATCATTCCTGTTTCTCTCTGTACCTACACTGAGGGCAAAAGCAGGGCAGAGCAGCCCTTTCACCAAACCCTGGCAGAGACTTTGCTCCGTGTCCTTACTCCAGTCTCACCATCCCTGCGTGCCCGTGCTGTTGCCCCTGCCCAGCTCTGCAGAGGGCTCTTCCTCCCTCTTCATCTTCCTCCCCTCCACCACCCAGCCCCAGCGGCCCCTCACCAATAGCACAGAGTTACACGTTCTCCCCACGCCTGCCTTCATACAAAGAGGATGTGAAAAGTTCAGCAGAAAAGGCAAGAGGAAGGAAAACGAGAGAGGATATTGCCAAGACCTCACGAAACTCTGATTGCAGGCAGTCACACTGCCCAAGGGCCCAGACACCCCCAGAACCCCTCAAGTCCTGAGCCAGGGGTCTGCTGCCCCCACGCCTGCCCAGCTCCACAGCCAGGTGTCACAACAACAGCTGAGGAGCAGCATGGAGACAATGACAGTGAGATAAGGCCACCATGCCCAGCCATGGGGAGACAAACCAAAACCACTTGGAAACACCACTAAAAAATAAAAGCTGGCTAAGAAAAGCAAGCCCCTGGTCACAGTCAGGAATGGTGCCCAGATGTGCAATGGCTCACAGGGGTGACATCCCTGCCCCTGCAGCAGTGACACAACCAGCAACAGGCAGCACAGCAGCTCCTCACCCCTGGAGCATCTCCATCCCTGCTGCTGGACACCGGAGTGGTCTGCAAGGGCTCACGGAACACACCAGACCTTGGACCTGTCACACACTGAGGGTGACACACGAGGGAAGAGCCAGCCCAGATCCCACCCAGCACCGGATCAGTCAGAGGCATCACAGCTTGAAGCAGCCCCACAGCCCCTGGAGTCAGTCCTACAGCAGGAGAAGGATGCACAGAGGGCCGAGCATCCCAGCCAGGGAGGGGACACCCCTTCCCAGCCTGCCAGGCAGTGCCAAACCCTCCCCCGGTGCCACACGCGCCGGGGAGGTGGCGGCAGGGCAGGCAGTGCCGGCGCCTGGGCACTGATTTACCCTGCAGCACAATCAGCATTATTCCCGTCCCTGCACCACTGGAACTCCCCCCAGCCCTGTGCAGGAATTAAGGGCTAATCCAGGAACACATTCAATAGAAGCTACAAAACAATTCAGCCATAAAAACATCCTTATCTCCAGAGGCCAGCGAGCGTTCTTCCTGCCCGGCGCTGGGGCACGGCCATGGCCACGGCCAGGGGACAGGAGCCCACTGGCAGCCACGAGCCCACAGGGCTCCCAGCACACCCCAAAATACCTGCACACAGCGTGCCCAGGGCTGGCTGGTCACCTCAGCCAGCACCTGCCACAAGCTCACTAAGCCCAGAGGCACCTGAGGACTCACCAGCTCACTCCCAAAATGTATTTTCTGTGAAGAACAGCGCTGTAGGATTTGTTCTGGGATAAAATGAATGCTACAGGCAGGGCCAGGCACTGCTGCCTTCAGCAATCGCTCCACAGCAGAACACAGCTCAGACCTGCAGAACCATAAATGCACCCACAGCTGTCGGGTTTGAGATCCTTTTAACCCCAAATGCCAAGAATTGGTACAATGGGAGTCCCTGTAAGCCAGATGTTACCAGCTGCTACTTCAGCACAGAGGAACTACACCCATGGAGCTCGGTGTGAGATCAGAAGGGGAGGGAGCAGGAATCAGCCCTTCTGGGAATGGACAGAGTGGTGGGAATGGATGGAGCACCACCTGCCCGTGCACCCTGGGGTGACCTCGCTGTCCCACAGCCCCCACAATGACCCTGGCCAGGCTGGTTCACTGCAGGGGCTCCATGGCACCTGTTTGTGACGTGCCCCTGTCACCCCATGGCACAGACTGGTGACCACGTGTGCTGCCAGCGTGGTGGGGACAGGCCCCCGCCCGGATGGGGAAATGCCCTGTGATTTGGGCCAAAGAAACTTAAACACACAGAAAACCCCAATGACCCCGTGAGGGAACAGCAGAAACAACAGCTCCGCAGCCTGGGGAGCAGCTCACCCAGCACGGCACCCCGAGGGCACAGCTGGCAGCGGGTAGCCACACAGAGGTGTCCCCAGCCCCGGCCGTGGGGACAGGAGCCAGCCCAGCCCGGGCATCAGGGAGGACCGGGACGCTGCCAGCCACAGGTGAGGGTCTCCCCAGCCCCGGAGCCACAGCCTGCATCGCTGCATCCCCCTCCCACCCAGCCCGCTCCCCACTGGTTTGCAGCTCTGCAGCCGCCTCCGCTTCCCCATGGAGACGGAGGGGACGGCACTGGAGGGGTCAGCCCGGGCAGAGCCGCAGGGAGGCTCCGGGCATCGCCCACCCTGAGCGGACACGGGACAGAGGACAGCCGGGGCGGGCAGGCACCAACCCATCACCGCAGAAAACCGCTCCCAAAGGATGCGGCACCCGAGGGTCACGGACCGGGACCTGGTGGGCCAGGACCAGGAGCACACACGTCCCAGTGCACCACGGCCACGCACAGCCCCATGGAGCAGGAGCGGAGCCCTGCACCGCCCTGCAGGACCACACTTGCCTAGATGGACTAGGGCAAGGCCCGTGCATGTGCTGACGGTCCAGAACCAGGACCGCACGTGTCCCCGTGGCCCGGCACATCCTGGAGCACGGCGCACGTCCGGCTGGAGCAGGACCAGGCACGGCCCCGTGGCCCAGCCACACCAGAGCCCGCAGGGGGGGCTCGGGCGGGCGCAGGTGGTCCCGGATGGAGGAGCCCCGGTTGCGGGGGCAGCGCGGGGCGGGCGGGCTCAGCGGGCGGGCAGGGCCGGGGGGCGGGCGGGGGTCGCGGGGTCCCGCAGGGCCGCCCCCAGCCCCGCACTTACTCTTGAGGGCGGCGACGAGCGACTTCCCGTCCTTGATGAGCTCCTTGATGAACTTGTTGGTCTTGTCCAGCTCGGCCTCGTGGGAGCGCAGCCGCTCCCGGAACTGCGGACTGTCCAGGCAGCACTCGCTGAACTCCAGCGCCGGCAGCCCCATGCTGCCCGGCACGGCGGGGGGAAGCACGCAAAAATCCGGAGAAAATGCAAAACGGAACGGCTTTTAGGGCGAGGCGCGCAGCCGCCGGCGCGGGCGGGCGGCGGGAGCGCGGAGCCGGGCCAGGCCGAGCCGAGGCGAGCGAGCCGAGCCGGGAGCGGGGCCGGGAGCGGGGCCGGGAGCGGGGCCGGGAGCGGGGCCGGGAGCGGGGCCGGGCGGAGCGGCGGGAGCGGAGCCGCGCGGGGGCGGAGCCGCTGCGGCCGCGCTGGGGCCCCGCCCGGGCCGGGCCCGCCGCGCCACGCCCCCCCGCCGCGCCACGCCCCCCCGCCGCCGGCCAATGGGAGCGCGCAGGCACTGCCTTTCCCCGCCCTTTTCGCCCGCTCGGCCAATCAGCTGCGGGGGCGGGGCGGGGCCGTGCCCTGCCCGCAGCTCCCGCACCTGGGCCGGCGCCGCCGCTGCGGAGCCGCCTCTGCCCGGGGCGGGCCCGGCCCGGCCCTGCCCCGCTCCGGCCCTGCCCCGCTCCGGCCCTGCCCCGCTCCGGCCCGGCCCCGCTCCGGCCCTACCCTGCTCCACCCAGCTCCGGCCCTACCCTGCTCCGGCCCGGCCCCGCTCCGGCCCCGGCCCCGGCCCCGCTCCGACCCTACCCAGCTCCACCCAGCTCCGGCCCTGCCCTACCCTGCTCCGGCCCGGCCCCGCTTCCCGCGACCCTGCCCGGCCCGACCCCGCCGCGGGGAAACCCGCGCCCGGCCTGCGGGAGCGCCGCTCCGGCCCGCCCCGCGCCCGGCCGGGTGGCGGCTCGCACGTTTCTGCTCCCATCACCGCACATCTGTGCGGGAGATTACTGCCCGGGCTTAGTGGTGTGATCTGAGAGAATGAAGCCGTAATCTTCTGGAAGGGCTGGATGTGGAGCGGCTCTCGATGAGCCGCGGGGTCCTGGCCCAGCACCGTGTCCCCAAAAGCATCGTCCCACGGACGATGGCTGTCGCCACTTCCCTCCACAGAGGATGGATGTCGCCACTTCTCCCCCCAGACGGTGGCTGTCGCCGCGCACGCAGCCCCCGTGGCTTCTCCCCACAGCCCGCTTCCTTCGGGAGCACGCCAGGAATTTGGCCCGGGCGCAGCAGCTGGCTCGTCCCCTCCTTCCCCCGGCCGGGAGCTCCCGCAGCAAACTGCAGCCGCACACCGCAGCTGCTCCTCCTCGCGGGGCCGCCGGGCTGCCCTGATCGCCGGGACACCCGGACACACCGGCAGCGCCAGCCCCGCGGGCCCCGCAAACCCAAAAACCAAACCCAGCACAAGCGCCGGCACCGAGGCTCCCACGTCGGGCACTTCTCCCTGTGCTTATTTTCGTTCTCAGCCTGGTGCTGTTTTTCGGCAGAACCCCCCGGCCCGGCCGGAACGGAGCGCACCGAGCATTCCTGTCAGCTCAGCCGTGAAACGCCACCGGGGCCCGGGCCAGCGCTCCTGCGAGCTGCGGGACGATGGTCCGGCACAAAGCTCGGGCTGGCAGGACGGGCTCCGGCCCACGCCTGCGGTAGAAAGTTCATCCACCTGTGTTTTCCAGCGGGTGGGTGCGGGCACAGGAACCTGACACCAGCTCAACCTTTTGTCTCTGTTTTTTTAGTCCTCTAAAGCACGATTCTCTCCATCCTCACACCACAGCCTAATTCAGGCTGAGTCACCGCCTTCAAATATGGTTTGTGAGCCACATTTTTTTGGATGAGGCCTCCTAATTATAAAAAGGGATGTAATACTAATTACATGCTTATCTTGTAGGCAGGATATAAAGTTTAATGAGCTGTCATTTACGCCATATGCACACAGCCCCATAAAAGCATGAGATGTTATTATTTGGATTATGCTCCCTAATTCTACCCTGCACAAAGCCACAGGAGCACTATTTTGATTTTATCCTTCTCCATCACCATTGTTCATATTTAAAAGTGTTCCAGCACTTACTGCTAATAGAGAAGAACCTGTAACTAGATTTATAGGACACTGCCTTAGAGGATGCAAATATCTGGGGCTCAAAATTGATTTTTTTTTCAGCTCTTTTCCAGAATCACAGAAAATGATGATGCCTAGACTGTCATTTTCTGATGAGGACAGAATCGAGGCCATACAAAGCTCTGCCACACATGAAGCACCACTGCAACTGAGGCCTCAGGCAGGCAGCGAGGAATCTTCTCCCCTTCTCCTGGCTGCATTCATCAGGAGACACTCATTGTGTTTGAGCTCCAAATGTGGGAGCAGAGCAGGGCAGCAGGACTGGGGAGGAACAGCCATGGACATCTCCCAGCCCCATTTCCCTGGGATTGTGCATCCAAACTGCAAAAGAATATCACAGAATACCCTGAGTTGGAAGGGACCAACAGCAGCCATCCATCCCAGCTCATGGCCCTGCACAGGACACCACAAGAATCCCACCACATTCCTGAGAATGTTTATCACTGAAGGGAAAATAAGCAAACGAACACCGCAGACTTCCACATCCTCCTGCCCGTGGATGACAACAGCTTGCATCCCTCTGTAATCCCTGCCATATTTGCCTGCTTTGATTTATTGTTTCAAGCAGCTGGCTTGTCTCACCCCAAGTGAGCCAGGTCAGCTGGACACCGTGGAGGGACCAGCAGCACTGGACAGAGCCCTGGCCACTGAGAGCTCAGCCCACTGGCCACAGCCAGTCCTCCTGCGAGCCTCCGCAGGGCTGTGCTCACACACCCTTCCCACAGAGGAAAGCTGTGGCTGCCCTAATCCCTCACTCCCACCCCTGAGCCGTCCTTGACCACACATTAGCACATTCTCCCACACTCACCAACCCACATCCCACAGCTCACTCGCTCAGGGAACATCTGCAGAAAACTACTCCAGCATTAAAATATTTTTTTAAAAAGAGCAGTTTCTACCTAGATTAGGTGATTCTGGATCAAATAACTGCTGGTGCAGAGGTGGGGGCTGTGGAAGAAGGGGGGAGACTGCCAGAGGGCAAGGTTAGATGGGATATTGGGGAGAAATCCTTCCCTGGGATGGTGGGCAGGCCCTGGCACAGGGTGCCCGGAGCAGCTGGGGCTGCCCCTGGATCCCTGGCAGTGCCCAAGGCAGTGGAGCTTGGAGCAACCTGGGATAGTGGAAGGTGTCCCTGCCCACGGCAGGGGTTAGAACTGGGTGAT
Source organism: Anomalospiza imberbis (assembly GCF_031753505.1). Taxonomy (NCBI): domain Eukaryota; kingdom Metazoa; phylum Chordata; class Aves; order Passeriformes; family Viduidae; genus Anomalospiza; species Anomalospiza imberbis. The sequence goes on along the minus strand of NC_089695.1, from coordinate 17,950,205 downwards.
CTTTGAGGCCCTTTCCAGCCCAGGGTTCTCTGCCTGCAGTAGCATCAGCTCAGCCCCAGCGTTATCTCTGGGTGGGTCACACAACCAGCTGGATTCAACCGGTTTGTTTGAAAAACAGCAATTCTTCCCAGAGCGAGCTTTCAGCTGGATCAGCTCCCTCATCTGAGCACAGCATCCTCCCACCTCCACATCCCAGCCCATCCTCACAGCCGCTGCAGTTGTCACTGGGTGCCCGTGACACATCCGTCGCTAACACGGCAGAAGGAGCCCCTTCTCCTCGGGGAAGCTCTCTGCCAGTTAAGTTGAGCAAGCAGGGAAAGCTGGAGTGACAGCAGGAGCGGGAGGTGAGGAGCCAGCCCCGTCCCCGCAGGGCAGCTCTGAGCCCCCAGCACCTCCCGGCTCCGTCCGGGCAGCTCGGAGCCACAGAGCCCCGCGGAGGGGCTGGCTCCGAGCTAAACCCCTCATCCCTGACTGTCCTCGGGGGATCTTGGAGCCTCCTTCCAACAGCTGCCCCGGTCCAGCAGCGTTCCCACCTGCAAGAACCAGACAGAACCCGTGTTACAGGGGCGGGGGCGGTGGAAAACCACCCACTGCTCCAGGTCTCACAACTTGGGCACTAATGCATTTCATTAAACCCCAAGAGACACCAGCAGGCATCCTGACTGCCAGAATGCAGGAGCTGTACCAGAGGCTTCTTGGAATTGCCCTCAGGCAGCAATGTTCAAGGTCTATTTATTATGTGGCTGTATATCACACTCACATCTTCCTTGCTCCCAGGACTCTTTTATTGGGCTAGACACAGATGAGGCATTGTATATGGCAAAAATAAAACACCCCTGCTCCAGATAATGCATTAGACCATCATAAGGAATCCCCTTGAGTTCCCCATTGTAAAGCAAAGGGGAACATTGACCTGTTGTACTGACAAGCCTCCAAGAGATCTGATCCTTGACCTTGGACCTTTCCTTGGCTGTGAATACAGCTCTAGGGTAGACACCAAGGGCTGCCCCTTCTCCCATGCTAGCCTGAAATGTGCTGTGGGTATGTTCTTGTTTGGAACTTCTCCATGTGACTGCAGCAAACGGCCTCAGCGACACCTTCAGCGTGACAGTGCTCCCTCCACCGAGCACTCACGAGCTTTCCGTAGAACATGATTTCAGATATATCTATTTCAGAGTGGAGCAGTACTTTTCCTTACTGCGTTGCACCTCTCACAGTCACACATGAATTTCCACCTACTCAATTCCTTTTTTTTCCCTTCTGCAGCTCACTTTTCTCCTTGCAGTCACTCCTCCTGGCCCTCAGGCAGATTTGCAGGGGTGGGCGAGACAGGAGACGGGAAGAGCAGTGACACAGCTGAGCCTCTGCAGGGGGACAGATCCCCCCAAAATGAAAAGCAAACCGGGCTGGGGTCTCTGCTCCCAACCCCTCTTCAGCTCCCAGCTCATGCTCATTAACCTCCCATGATTTTTTGCAGTACTCATCATTACCACTTGTGCTGCCAAGTCTCCCCAGACACCACAGGTTTGGAACTGGTTTTGGAACTGGTTACCCGCTGAATGGAAATATCAGTGCCATCTCCTGTGAGTCAGCCTGTGCTGCCACAACCATCTCCACATCCAGCTCCTTCCAGGCCCCTGGAAGGACGTCTTCTTCCCCCTCTTGCTAGATATCCACCACCCTGCTCTGCAGAACCCTTGTGCCAGCGGTGCCTGGATGGAAAAGGACCTCGTGAAGCTGGTGGAGAGTGAAAGATCAGGGATGAAGGGAATGCCGTGTTCATGCCTTGGGCCATGAGTTCCTCTCCCCTGCACATTGCTGTAACCACAGCTGAGCCTCTCATCTGATTTAGCTAATTGGCTTCTCCTCCTGCCCGTGCTCTGCCACACTCACCTGCCTGGACACGCCCGGGTCCTCGCTGTGCCACCTCTGCCAAGCCTGGCACGCGCCCCTCAGAGACCTGGAGCACCAGGGAGAGCAGGAATGTCCGGGACAAAGCCCCCAGGCCGTGCACCCGAGGGGAGCTGTCTCCAGAAGAGGCACCACTCCCTCTCATCTCCCTGGCAGGTGTCAGAGCAGAGAGAGCGGGACCCAGCTCCTGCAGGGACACTCCTCAGGCTTGAGAGAGGCTTCTGGTGCTTGTGCTTTTAGCCAGTGGGGAGGTTTGTTTCCTTTGGTTCCTTGTTAAAAACAGAAGAAAACTCTTCAGCTGAGACCCTGGGCAGCTGTGTGTACCCCTGACCCTTGAGCTGCTCTCAGCTTTGCTGGGCTGCTCCTGTCACGCTGCGTGGGTGGCACTTTGCCCAGCTCTGTCAGTTTTTGGCACAATTCCCCAGAGTTCTGCTTGTCTTCCCCTTCCCCAATTTCAGGGGCAGCTTACTTGCATTTTTACTACTTCATTAAGATTTAAACTCTGCTCCAACACCTGTTCAACTGCAAACCTCCCTCCTCGTGTCCAAATGTGTGACCCCAACCCTGCCTGCTGACAGAACCCCGGACCAGGATCCTCCTCAGAGCACAGGGACACTCACAAATGATGTCAAGTTTGACTTTTGTTTCCAGGATGATCCTCAGGGTGCTGGAGCCTGGCTGCCACTCTCAATGTCTGCTTTGTGTTCCCATAACTCAGTGGTGGTATTGATGACCAATGCCCAAAGGCACCCTGCGAGCCTTATGTTGAAGCAGCTTTTAGAATTGCCATGCTGGGGTCTGTGCTCACCCTGTTCTGGCCAGGAAAGGGACATAGAATAACTTACAAATCAGAAACGTTATTTTAAAGAGTAATGCCTCAGTGGGCGGTTGCAGAGGCTCGGTTCCCCAGCAGCACAAATCCCCGTTTGACTCGAGCCACAGTGACCCTTCTCTGTGTCCCCTGGGAGCAGCATTCCCACTGTGAATGTTACCAGGGCTGTGCACACATGTGGGACAGGACAAAGCTCTGCATTATCGCTGCTGTGGGTTATCACAGGCTGGTTTACAGACCAGGAAGGTCCCAGCTCCTGCAGATGTGACGGCGGCTCAAGCACGGAGATGAGGGTGGGGCATGTCTGGAGGCATTCAGCACATTTAACACGGTGCAGGAAGAACACAAAGGAACTCCATAGAACAGCGTGGGTTGGAAGGGACCTTCCAAATCATCCAGCTCCAACCACGGCAGGCACAACTTCCCACAGGACCAGGCTGCTCCAAGCCCTGTCCAACCTGGCCTTGAACACTTCCAGGGATGGGACAGCCATGACTCCCTGTTTTCACCTGTGCATTTGTATATTCACTCACCTTCCAGGCAAGGACAGGGTCACTGGTGCTGAGGATCACTGTCCCCTTGCTTATGGTCCAGGTTACATCTCATCCTGAGAGGAGGGTGTGCTTCCAGCACCATCATTCCCTTCATCCCTGATCTTTCTCTGTCCACAAGCTTCACTAGGTCCTTGTCCATCCAGGCACCACTGGCACGAGGGTTCTGCAGAGCAGGGTGCTGGTTATTTAGCAAGAGAGGGGAAGAGGAGAATCCACTCCCATAACTGCCAGAGAAGTGGCAAAGGAAACATCACCACAGGCCCTCAGGGAAGTCCTCAGTGACAAAAAAAAATAGAAGTGATACATAAGTACAAAGAGTTTCAAGCTCAGGATTTTTTTGGGTGAATTCCTTAAGCGGGGAGGTGGACTCACAGCACACAATACAGAAAACCCACAACACTTCACTGTGATGGAAATGTTTTTGAAGAAAGAGCTGGTCATAGATGGTCTCTAAATTCCCTGGGAGGAAAAGAAAAGGCCTGACAGGTGCATTTTGGGCAGTGACAAGGCATTGAGCAGCTGGCCAAGCTACAGTTAAGCACACGAAGTCAGAAACAAGTTCTCAATTAAATGGAAAAGTGAAATTAGACACGCCCCTGGGAGTCACTGCAGTGCAGGAAGCTGAAATGGAAAAGTAAAGGAACCAAGGGCTATGAAATTGTCAGTGATATCCATGGAAGAGGTATTTAAATAACAGAGTTAATTATAAAGATGACAAAGCTCCATTGTCAGGAAAGGCTAAACAGCCTGCCTATTCTTGCCCTCTTTTCTGGGAGAAATACAAAATCCCCTCAAAGGCCCAGCCAAGCAGCTGCCACTCATTTTCTCTCCAAACATGAAAGATCAGCCTCTCTCCATGTTCTACAGGGGAGCTTGGGCCTGGTAATGCTCCATGGATAAACACTCCCACAGGTGTGACCCAGGGGTTGTGGGGACAACAGGGAGCACCAGGCAGAGGAGCGGGACCCCAAGGAGCTGGGGGTGTAAAAGTGCCTCATCCTGCTCCAGAAAAACTCAGCTGTGTCCCTTGGAGATGGAACAGCAGCAGGCAGCACCCAGAGGTGCACCAAGACCAAACCCAAGGCTGGAAAGCTTTGGCCACCACCTGCATTGGACACCCACGTGTCCCATCCCAGTGCCTTCGGCCTCACAGGAGCTGGAGGCAAGTGCCAGTGTCCCCAGGCTGGGTGACCAGCACGGCTGCCCCAGGCAGGAGCTCTACAAAGCTCCCCCAAAAGCTGGTGGGGCCAGAACAGCAGCATTTATAGCCCACTCCACGCTGGTTCCCATCAGCAGTGACACCCTGCAGCTTCTCCCTCTCCCAGCAGCACCTGTGCAGAGGGAGCCCTTCCCAGAGGGCACCTGGGAGCCCAGAGACACAAAAGGGGTTCAGGGACATCTCATTCCCACCCCCTGCCATGGCAGGGACACCTCCACTGTCCCAGGTGCTCCCAGCCCCAGCGTCCAGCCTGGCCTTGGGCACTGCCAGGGATCCAGGGGCAGCCACAGCTGCTCTGGGCACCTGTGCCAGGGCCTCAAAAGGACCTGCACCACAAAAAGTTTCAAGGACAACCCATCCCTAAGGATTCCTGTGCCTAAGGAGGCAGGATCCATGCCAGGCAGATGGGGGCTGCTCCTCACAGGCCCCTCTGCAGGGGCGTGAAGCCATATGAAACCTCCAACCACTTAAGCGGGGTTATATTATCACAAGACAATTCCAAGGAGAGGAATGTTTTCCCAAAATTTGTATAACCACTGGAAAAATGTCACAAACCACTGTGAAATTGAGCTGAAGCAGTGTTTCCAGGAATTAGAACCAGAAGTTCCCAAACCAAACTCTAGTTTCCTTTTTGGAGGGGCTCCAGAGATGTCTGCTGTGCATTAGCCCTGGTACGACCCGTACAGGGATGTAAGCGCTGCCTCCCCCTGTGTAAATAGTAATTTCCTCCCAGTCCTCAGTGTTCCCTCTTTTTTCTGTCTCTGCTCCTGCAATCTGGATGGAGATTTTCCTCTCCCCAGCACTCAGAGACCAGCCCTACACATGGGCCACTTGACAGCAACTCCCTACTGTTAGCTTCAACGCAAATCGTTTTAATTCTCATAATTAGGCAAGGCCACTGCCTTTCCTGCATAAAAATATCTTCAAACAGCTTCTCGAAATTCCTGTGGAAATCCCCACTAACTACCCCAGCCGTGCCCGGAAGCCCAGACAAAGGGTTTGTTCCTGGGGCTGGGGCTCAAGGAGCCAGTCCGGGTTCCCCCTGCCTGACCCCACAGCCCCCCGGTGTCACTGCACCCCAAAGTGTCACTGCACCCCCGGTGTCACTGCACCCCCGGTGTCACTGCACCCCAAAGTGTCACTGCACCCCCCGGTGTCACTGTGTCCCCCGGTGTCACTGCACCCCCGGTGTCACTGCACCCCAAAGTGTCACTGCACCCCCGTGGTGTCACTGTGTCCCCCAGTGTCACTGCACCCCCGGTGTCACTGCACCCCCGGTGTCACTGTGTCCCTCAGTGTCACTGCACCCCCGGTGTCACTGCACCCCCGGTGTCACTGCACCCCCGTGGTGTCACTGTGTCCCCCGTGGTGTCACTGCACTCCCAGTGTCACTGCACCCCAAAGTGTCACTGCACCCCCGGTGTCACTGCACCCCCGTGGTGTCACTGCACCCCCGGTGTCACTGCACCCCAAAGTGTCACTGCACCCCAAAGTGTCACTGCACCCCCGGTGTCACTGCACCCCCGTGGTGTCACTGCACCCCCGGTGTCCCTGCACCCCCGGTGTCCCTGCACCCCCGGTGTCACTGCACCCCAAAGTGTCACTGCACCCCCGTGGTGTCACTGCACCGCCGGTGTCACTGCACCCCCGTGGTGTCACTGCACTCCCAGTGTCACTGCACCCCCGTGGTGTCACTGCACCGCCGGTGTCACTGCACCCCCGTGGTGTCACTGCACCCCAAAGTGTCACTGCACCGCCGGTGTCACTGCACCCCAAAGTGTCTCCACACTCTGTGCCCGTGTGCCTCTGCCTGGGTTCTGCACATCATCTGTGCCCCGCCCTGAGCTGCCAGGGAACAGGGAGCGGTGGCGAGCAGAGGTGACCTGGGGGTCCCCAGGGGCTGGGTGCGGTGGGGAAATCCCGGGAGCGCCGAGCCAGCCGGCCTGGAGGAGCAGGCAGGGCAGGCACGGGGGGCTGAGCCCGGCTGACTTACAGGAAAAGGGAAGAAAAACCAGAAAACAGATTTGCGTTTTTAAAGTTAATGGTTATAGAAGGAAAAACAAGAGCCGGGAGCTGTGCCAGCCTGTCCGTGTGTGCCTGTGCTGGCCTGTCCGTGTGTCCCTGTGCTGGCCTGTCCGTGTGTCCCTTTGCCAGCCTGTGCCAGCCTCTCCGTGTGTCCCTGTGCTGGCCTGTCCGTGTGTCTCTGTGCTGGCCTGTCCGTGTGTCCCTGTGCTGGCCTGTCTGTGTGTCCCTGTGCCAGCCTCTCCGTGTGTCCCTGTGCTGGCCTGTCTGTGTGTCCCTGTGCCAGCCTGTCTGTGTGTCCCTGTGCCGGCCTGTCCGTGTGTCCCTGTGCCAGCCTGTCCGTGTGTCCCTGTGCTGGCCTGTCCATGTGTCCCTGTGCTGGCCTGCCCATGTGTCCCTGTGCCAGCCTGTCCGTGTGTCCCTGTGCCAGCCTGTCTGTGTGTCCCTGTGCCAGCCTCTCCGTGTGTCCCTGTGCCAGCCTGTCCGTGTGTCCCTGTGCTGGCCTGTCCATGTGTCCCTGTGCTGGCCTGTCCGTGTGTCCCTGTGCCAGCCTGTCCGTGTGTCCCTGTGCTGGCCTGTCTGTGTGTCCCTGTGCCGGCCTGTCTGTGTGTCCCTGTGCCAGCCTGTCCGTGTGTCCTTGTGCTGGCCTGTCCATGTGTCCCTGTGCCAGCCTGTCTGTGTGTCCCTGTGCCAGCCTGTCCGTGTGTCCCTGTGCCAGCCTGTCTGTGTGTCCCTGTGCTGGTCTGTCCGTGTGTCCCTGTGCCAGCCTGTCTGTGTGTCCCTGTGCTGGTCTGTCCATGTGTCCCTGTGCCAGCCTGTCTGTGTGTCCCTGTGCCGGCCTGTCCGTGTGTCCCTGTGCTGGCCTGCCCATGTGTCCCTGTGCTGGCCTGTCCGTGTGTCCCTGTGCCAGCCTGTCTGTGTGTCCCTGTGCCAGCCTCTCCATGTGTCCCTGTGCCAGCCTGTCCGTGTGTCCCTGTGCTGGCCTGTGCTGGCCTCTCTGTGTGTCCCTGTGCCAGCCTGTCCGTGTGTCCCTGTGCTGGTCTGTCCATGTGTCCCTGTGCCAGCCTGTCTGTGTGTCCCTGTGCCGGCCTGTCTGTGTGTCCCTGTGCTGGCCTGTCCGTGTGTCCCTGTGCCAGCCTGTCCGTGTGTCCCTGTGCCGGCCTGTCCGTGTGTCCCTGTGCCAGCCTGTCCGTGTGTCCCTGTGCCGGCCTGTCCGTGTGTCCCTGTGCTGGCCTGTCCGTGTGTCCCTGTGCTGGCCTGTCCATGTGTCCCTGTGCCGGCCTGTCCGTGTGTCCAGCAGCCCACAGGACAGGCAGTGTGGCTCCAGCTTTGAGTTCAAGGTTTTGTCCCGTCCAGGGAGGCGGCTCCTTCCAGCCGAGAGCACCAGAGGCTGGAGCTCGCTCCACGCCCCACTCCGGGCTGCTGCAGCCCCCGGGAGCAGCGTGGGGTGGCACACAGCCCCAGTAAACACCGGCTGCTCTCAGGCTGGCTGGGGAGGGTGTGAAGAGCGCGGCGCTCCGGCGTGGGACATCCCTCGTGGCCCAGAGCTCCCGAGGACGGGGATGAGGATGGGCAGTGCTGTCCAGCGGTGCTGCAGTGGAGGCACGGCCAGGTCTTGGCGCATTCTCTCGGGCCTTGCAGCGTGCCAGCAGCGCAGCGCATCCCGGGCCACTCCTGCCTGTCCCCCGCGCTGGCCTCGCCAGGCCGGGGACCAGGGGACAGGAGCTGCAGAACAAAATTCTCCTCATCGTCTCCACCATTTCCCAGGGACATACCGCATCTGCTCAGGGGGGTGGTGTGAGGTGTCTGAGCCCCCGGGGCAGGCACAGAGCCAGCCCTGCCCTCCCCTCGCTGAGCAGAGCCAGCCCGGGCACTGCTCCTGCTCCGTGCTGGCTTCCACAGCGCTGCTGGCAGAGGACTGCCCTGGAGAGGTGCAGATAAGATAGTGATGATGGGGAGCCATGCCGTTTGCTGTTGAAAACACCCGGTGCCTGCTGCAGAGCCCCCCACCCGATCCCTGGCGCAGGGGCACGCCGGGCACCGCGGCAGGAAGAGCTCGGGCAGGTCCCGCGGGCACTGCCCCCGCGCCGGGCACCGCGGAACTTCCAGGGGCTCCCGAGGTGATCCCGGCACCGGGGCAGCCCCGGGGCACCCCACGGGCACCACTGCCCACTCTGCCTGTGCCCAGCTGAGGCAGGGTCGGCATGGAAGTGCCCATTCCCTCAGAACACTCTGCTCTGCAATCCTGCCTCTCAGCGAGCAGTGGTTCCTTTCCCTACAAAGCTGTCCCCCAGACACCAGCCGCAATTTCCAGTTAGAGGTGGTCCCCTTCATTCCCCTCCTGTTCTTGGCCCTTTGCTGTCCCCATCCCATGGCAGATGCAGGAGGGCCAAGGGCTGAGCTGATCTCATGCCTGTTTATATTCATGTGGCTTCTGAGATTTGGTTTGGAACCATAAAAAGATGTTATTTACTGTACGATTAAATATTTGTTTCCTAGTGGGTGGGACTTGGGTGAACTGCAGTTTCTACGGCACCCTTTAAGCATGACTTACACTCTTTCCCATTGCCTTCCTTTTTGTACCTTTAATTCCCTCATTCCTTATCAGCTGCAGGGAGGCTTGCCAGGGACTTTACACAGTAAAAAAACGAAACTAAACCAGTGAAAATAACAACCCCAAAACACAAATGCAGAATATTTCTTAATTACTCAGGAGTACCTCCCCTGCACATGCATCAGCCCAGCCTGGGCACCCAATTACCGTGCTGATAATGGTGGTGACAGTGCTGTGACATGCTCGAGCAGGCTGTCACAGCCTGTGCCTGCAGATTATCTGCCTCACCAGCCCTTCCCAGGGTGCTGTGTTTAGCTCTGATGGCTGCTGTTTCCAGCAGCAGCCTGGCAGGGCAGGGCTGGGTTTCCCCTGGCACTCCCGTGTCCCCGGCAGGGTGGCACACTGTTCCACGGGGATGGGACCAGCTCAGGGCTTCTGTCAGGCTGCCCACGTTTGATCCATGGTGTGGTTTGTGGGGATGTCCTGTGCAGGGCCAGGAGCTCCCCTCCAGCTCAGGCTCTTCCACGATGCTCTGATGAGGTGACTCCTCATTTTTCTGGTTTTCGGACAGCCACCTCTTAAACGCAGTTCCGTGTAGAAGCCCAGATGATTTCCCTCGCTTTTCCTGGAAGCAGGAGAGTTTTGCATTCATTTGGTGCTTCCCAGTCGGGCTCTGGCAGCCGAGGCCAGGGCACAGCCAGAGCCCGGCGGGGCCGGCCGCCCCCTGCCCCGCACAGCCCCGCACTCAGCGGCCAGGACAAGGCCAAGCTGCGATTTTCCGGGTTAATTGCCAGGATGCCAGTGCAGGGGAGAGACAGAGATTCCTTTGTGCCGGCTCCAAGCGCCTCTGTTCCAGGAGAACGGCTTATAACCGACCTTGCTTTGTGTGCCCAGCCCTGGCTTGACACTGTTTGCACAAGTAGCTGGGCTGACAAAGACAAAATCAGGAATTCTTGGAGATTTTGGGCAGTGAGGTATCTCCTGGAGCAGCCCTCAGACACAGTAGCCCCAGTTCTGATTTCCTCATGGGTTCAGATCAGAAAATCCAGTGCTGCAATGAGCAGAGCTGACATTCCTGAGTGAGCCCCCACGCCGGGGTCCTGGGCTGCCCTCCCCACCCTCCCTCACCCAGCGAGGGAGCAAAAACCTTCTGAGGCAAAGAAACATCCTCCAGGGGCACACAGGGATCCTCCAGGTCCTTCCATCCTTGGTCCAGCCAGGTCTGGCCCCGCAGCACCAGCACTGCAGTCCTGCCAGCAGTGCCGGGGCACTGCCTCATCCTGCTTGGGCCGAAACGAGGAGAGAAAGGTCTGTGTCCATCGTCAAGCACTTGGGAAATAAAATGAGAGCCAGAGAGTGCCCAGCGCAGCACAGGGAGCAGCTGGGACAGCTCTGAGGGGATGTTCGTAGGCAGGACTTTGCCACCTTTCCTTCTGAGCCACCACTGCTGATGACAGACACGGCTCGGAGCCCTTTCCTTCCCAAGTGGGAAGAAAGCTGCCTTGGCTTGGCTTCCAGGGAAGTGGGGCAGCTACAAAAGCTGTGGAAACCACACAACAATCAGAGGAAAGAGGAGAGTGATGCTGAGGAGCAGATGCTGGCTGCAGGCCTCACCTTGGGAGGGAGCTGGGAACGACAGCAGCTTCGGCAAAGGAGCGGCGGGCGACGCACCTCGTCCTGCCCAGGGCATTCCCTGGGTGGCAGCAGCTGCCAAGGTCAGAAAGGATAAAAGCAGCCAGAGCTGGATAACCTGAGCCTGAGCAGCCTCCTGGGCTCTCTATGTTATGATATTTATAAATGTATATCTATTTTATATATTTGTGTTTATATATAAGTAGCACAGGGTGCCCAGAGCAGCTGTGGCTGCCCCTGGATCCCTGGCAGTGCCCAAGGCCAGGCTGGACATTGGGGTTTGGAGCAGCCTGGGAGAGTGTGAGTTGTCCCTGCCCATGGCTGGGGCTGGAGCAAGTTGGGCTTTAAGATTTCTTCCACTCCAAACCATTCCATGAGTCTGTGATTCTGTGTTTGGTACGTTTGGAAGACTTTGTGATAAGGGAATAGCAAACATGCTCGTGGGATCTCAGCAGCTCTTGGGACCAGCTGTGGCAGTGGATTGATGCTGGTCATGATGGAGAGGAACTGCAGGGAGGAGACATCGCTGGGGAGCAGGGGAGGAGGACAAATGGATTCTGTCAAGCCAACTTGATCTATTTTTAGATTAAACTGTAATTAAGTCAGTACTTGATAACAGGAGGACTTTTAAGGTAATGGGGCTTCTGTTACATATCTAAATGCAACATGGCACATATTAAATGAATCAGGAGATGTCTGTTTTCCCCGGAATGTAATTACAGAAGAGGCCTCTTGCTCAGGGTATCCAGGAGAGCCCTCTGGGAGGCAGCTCTTGACTCTGAGCTAATGCCCAGCCGAGTAAACAACACTGGGGTCAGTGTCTCAGGTCATTTGTTAAAATACAAAGGCTGGGAGTCATTCCTGCGGAGGGGCTGCTCCCTCCTGGGAAACAGGGACTGGGAAACTCCAAAGGGATCCTGGCCAAGGAGCCAGGACTCAGAGTCACGTTCAAGACCACGGCAAAGACAAACAGAATCACTGTCCTGTGTCTGCCTGGGGGAGTGACAGGTTCTGACAGGGATCAGGGAGGGCAAGAGGATCTTAATGAGGCCCAGGCTCCTGCCTGGCTCTCAGGGGCAGAGCCCCGACCCCACCCGTGCTCACACAGGAACAGAAGCCACACCTGGGGCAGCTGCAGCAGATTTGGGAGCCCCCAGAGGTACCCTGGGCCACCAGAGGTCCACTCGGTGTGACACCAACTGTGCACAGGGACGGCTGCACCCGCTGCCACTGGGCCAGAGTGGCCAGCTCTGCTGCCACCCAGATGTGCTCCAGCTGTGGATGCTGCACCTTCACCTGCGTGGGCCTCAGATGCCCATGGCTGCCAGATGTACCACAGCCAGACCAGCTGTGCCCCGGCTCCAGCTGTGCCCCCTGGCAGGGCCATCGCCCCTCCATTGCCCTGTGCCCATCCCATCCAGCTGTGCCCGTCCCAATCCAGCTGTGCCCGTCCCATTCAGCTGTGCCTGTCCCATCCAGCTGTGCCCATCCCATCCAGCTCTGCCCATCCCATCCAGCTGTGCCCGTCCTAATCCAGCTGTGCCCGTCCCATTCAGCTGTGCCCGTCCCATCCAGCTGTGCCCGTCCCAATCCAGCTGTGCCCGTCCCATTCAGCTGTGCCTGTCCCATCCAGCTGTGCCCGCCCCATCCAGCTGTGCCCATCCCATCCAGCTGTGCCCGTCCCAATCCAGCTGTGCCCGTCCCATTCAGCTGTGCCTGTCCCATCCAGCTGTGCCCGCCCCATCCAGCTGTGCCCATCCCATCCAGCTGTGCCCGTCCTAATCCAGCTGTGCCCGTCCCAATCCATCTGTGCCATTCCCAATCCAGCTGTGCCCGTCCCAATCCAGCTGTGCCCATCCCAATCCAGCTGTGCCCGCCCCATCCAGCTGTGCCCATCCCATCCAGCTGTGCCCATCCCAATCCAGCTGTGCCCGCCCCATCCAGCTGTGCCCATCCCATCCAGCTGTGCCCGTCCCCATCCAGCTGTGCCCGCCCCATCCAGCTGTGCCCAGCTGCGGCTGCCGCGGTTCCGCGGTGCCCTCTGGCGGCCCCGGAGCCTCCCTGCGCCTCCCTCTGCTGCGGGGTTTTCCCGGCTCAGTCATTTTATCCACCTTTTCCTCCATTAAAACCTCTGTTTACCTTTCCCCCACCTTCCCTCTTCAACGATTGTTGAAGGGAAAAGTGGCTTCGTAGGAGTTTCTGGTCACCAAAATTCACCTTATTATGATAAACACCCTAATCTGGAGAGACTGCAAGAGGAAAGCTTTGGCCCTGGTAAGAGTCCCCCCAAAAAGAGAGCACTTAGTCAGAGATCGATTCCTTATTTCACCTAAAACTGCTTAATGGAAAGCAGGAATAAGAAAACTATTAAATCAGTCTTTAATATGAATAATACAATTTCATCGCTTTACGTATTTAATCTACATTTAATTCATTATACTACTTAATATACAGAATATTTTGTTAAAAAATAAAGACTCAGAAATAGGCTGAAAAAATAAGTGGCATCTAATTTTTGGACCTGAATTTTTCACATCTGTAGCACAGCTCTGCAATGACCCATTTCTCTGTAACCCAAATCACACCCACCTGTGACTGGAGTCTCATGTGGTGGGTCCTGTCCTTCACCTGTCCCCTGCTGCCACGTGCCCGCTGCCCCTGGTGCTGTGCAGTCAGTGCCAACCCAGCTTCTCCCAGATCTGAACTGGGCAGGCTGGGTGAGGCAAATGCAGCTTTCCCTGAGACTCATCACAGGGACTTTTAACGAGTTTTAGTCATGCAGAGACACAGTTGAGGCACCCACTCCTCCCACCACCCGCCGTGAAAGGGCACGGTGTGTCCGCAGTGACACGTGCACGTGGGGACAGCCAGATCCAGTGTCACAACCCTGACATCCATGCTCTGCCCCACATCTGCACCCTCTGAGCCAGGCTGCCCTTCCCCAGTGCCCCACTGGGCCCCTTCAGCTTTCATTCAGAGGGTCGAAAGACACAAATAGGATAAAAATGGTCATCCTGACAGCACTGAGCGTGTGGCGCCAAGATGTCCCCAGAGATGCCCTCAGAGGACGGGGTGGGCAGGGGCAGACGCCCACAGGATCTGGACTGCTGCACACGGAGTGGAGGGGCCCGAAGAGCTCCCCGGCCCCCCTTGTCCCTTCCTGTGCCTCTCGTGCCCTGTCCCCTCTTGTCCCTCTCCTCCCGGCACTGCTGCCATCAGGGGTTGATGGCAGCGCCGGGGCTCGTTCCCAGGCTGCTGCACGCTCCGAGCGTATTTTTAATGTATTTATCTCCCGCCAGCTTCCTGCCAGGCTGCTCTGGGGGGAAACGGGCACCGAGAGGCAAACGCTGCTGGGACACTCCGAGTGCCAGCGCCAGCCCGGGGGATGTCACGGCGCGCGGTGGCCGCGGGACCGGAGGGTGGCCGGGCCGGTGTGCTCGCCACAGCCGGCCTCCATCAGCCCTCCGTGTGCTGCCCGGGGCAGCAAGGGCTCTGCAGCAGGACGGAGAGAGGCTGGCAGCGGGCAGGGATGGTGGCAGAGCTGGTGGCACCGTTTGTCCCCGTGCCGCGGGCGGGCGAGCAGAGGTCCTGCGAGGGCCTCCGGGAAGGGGCAGGCTGGATTCAATCCTTGTCTTTCACCTGGGCTGGAGTCCAGCCCCAGAATAGCCGTCCAAAAACAAGATCACATGGGAGGAAAAAAATAGCAAGGCGAAGGATTATCCATCCATACTTCCTTGTCCTATGCGGGCGCGGAGCCGCGGCGGCAGCGCCAGCCCCGGGGCCGCTCCGCTCCGCTCCGGCCGGGCCCCGGCGCGTTCCCGGTGCCAGTGCCCGGCTCGGGGGCAGCCGCGAGTGCTGCGAGGGGCCTGGGTGTGACCCTGGCAGGCGCTGCCGGGCTCCGGGAGGCGGAGCGAGGGGCAGGGTGACCCCAGCACATCCCTGCCCACCCCGGGCAGGTCAGCGGCGCTGCCTCCCAGCCGCCCCCAGCGCCCAGCCCCGCGCACCTCGACCCTCCTCAGGTGAGTGCCTCTTCCAGCATCCTGCACTTCCCACCCTGGCACAGCGTCACAGATTCCCGGGGGCTTTGCAGTGCTTTCCCACAGGGTCTGCAGCAGGTTCCTGGCTCCTGAGCTCCTGGCCAAGCTCAGCAGCTCGTCCACGTGTGTGGTGCTGAGGAACGGCTGGGCTTTCCTTTCCTCTGCCCCGGCGCTGGGGGCTGGCAGGAGCAGGACGGGGCTCAGCACTTCGGTGCTGTCCCAGCTCGTTCTGGGCTGAGCCGTGCCTGCCGAGTGCTCCCAGGATCCTCACTTCAGGAGGGATGGAACCGAAGCGGGACTGGCAGATCTCGAGGGTCTCACTCTAAATGTGCAGGAAGTCTTGTTAAATCGGCTCTGCTGTGGGGCCGCGGTTTGGGGGCTGAGGAGCCGCCGGGACAGCGGGGCTGGGGCTCAGCTGCCCTCACAGGCACTGAGGGGCAGGGGCCAGGCAGGGGAGCACCTGCAGCTTCCTCAGGGCTCTGTGGTTAATAATTCACTGTGCTTCCAAACAGCCCCGGGAGCTGGCTGTTACTGATGGGACTCGGAGCCCAGGGGGCTGGTGGGCGTGAGCTCAGCAGGAACTGGAGCAGCAGCCACCCATCAAATTCATCCCGAGAGCCTGAGAAATACCACAGGCACCTGCTGCAGGTGCTGCTGGCACTGCCCAGGCAGCGCTGGACTGGGGAGGGCAGAGGGGAGGCAGAGCTGCTGCCAAGGCAGTGCCCCCACCCAAGAACAGGCCCCATCCCTGTATTGACCCCATCCCTGCAGTGTCCCCACCCCTGCAGTGTCCCCATCCCTGTATTGACCCCATCCCTGCAGTGTCCCCACCCCTGCAGTGTCCCCATCCCTGTATTGACCCCACCTCTGCAGTGTCCCCATCCCTGTATTGACCCCATCCCTGCAGTGTCCCCACCCCTGCAGTGTCCCCATCCCTGCAGTGTCCCCATCCCTGTATTGACCCCATCCCTGCAGTGTCCCCACCCCTGCAGTGTCCCCATCCCTGCAGTGTCCCCATCCCTGTATTGACCCCATCCCTGCAGTGTCCCCACCCCTGCAGTGTCCCCATCCCTGTATTGACCCCATCCCTGTATTGACCCCATCCCTGCAGTGTCCCCACCCCTGCAGTGTCCCCATCCCTGCAGTGTCCCCACCCCTGCAGTGTCCCCATCCCTGTATTGACCCCATCCCTGCAGTGTCCCCATCCCTGTATTGACCCCATCCCTGCAGTGTCCCCACCCCTGCAGTGTCCCCATCCCTGCAGTGTCCCCACCCCTGCAGTGTCCCCATCCCTGTATTGACCCCATCCCTGCAGTGTCCCCATCCCTGCAGTGTCCCCATCCCTGTATTGACCCCATCCCTGCAGTGTCCCCATCCCTGCAGTGTCCCCATCCCTCTGGCTCTCGGTGCAGGGCCCGGGGCCACTGCAGCACTGTCGATGTCTGGGTTTTGGCCGAGCTTCCTCTCCCTCGTGCCTGGCGCAGATCCAGCTGCCCAAGTCCATGTTTGCTCTGTGTCTGCGTCGCTCCGGCTCTTGGCTCCATCCCGGGGCCATCAGCTTTCGGGACAGACAGAAAGGGACACAAATTTGGCAGGACACCGTCTGCAAAGCACCGCACCAGGGCTGCTGAGTGCCAACCACAACCAGGGGACAAGGGCAGCCGGGCACGTGGGGAGGGCTGGGCTGCAGGGAGGGGGCAGCCCCCTGCAGCTCCGAAACAAGGGGGGGTGTTCCGTTCAGTGAGAAAATGGAACAGTTTTTCCTAATCTTCCCTACGTCCTCACAACCCCCATGCCTTTAGTCCAGGAGAGCCTGAGGCAAAGCCAGGCCTGCTCTTCTGTTAGATTCAGGAATGTTTGGCTATACCTATTTTTTGTTTTCTGAAAAAGCAAGAGGAAATCTTGGGCGGGATTATGAAAAATAAAGGAAAGAAAATAAGTATATTGATATGTCCGGAAAGCTCCGAATCCACCTGCGCTGTGGGGAGCGCTAGGAGCTGTCCCCAGCAGGCGCTGCTAACCACGGTCAGCTCGGGAATGTTTTGTCCGAACGTCTGGGCTGCGGGCATTTCCAGCCCGGAATGCCTGTCCAAACACGCTGGCTCCACGTGAGCCGCGGCCAAAGGCCTGTTCTGAGCGAGCTTTAGATAACGCAGCCTGGACATCACGGCATCAAAGGGCTCGTGGAGCCCGGCCAAGCGCTGAAATCATCGCTCGGGCTCCGTCAGTGCTTCATTAGTGCTTCATTAGTGCTTCATTAGTGCTGCGGCAGCGACCTCGCACCCCGCACAGCCGCACCCCAACCTGCACCCACCCCGGCACCCCGCGAGCCCCGAGCCCACCAGTGGCCCCCAGCAAGGCCAATGGCCCGGTACAGCGCCCACGGCAGAGCCAGCACGGCCACCAGGCTCCAGCGCCCGTCGCTGGGGACACGGAGCTGCATTTTATCCGCCTGACAGCGCTCCCGAACACTTCGGCTTTTAAGGCCAAGCGCTCCCGGCGCCAGCGCAACGCAGCCGTGCCCGGCACAGCCCTGTGGCTGCCCCGGCCCTTCTCGGCAGCTGCCCCCAGGGAGGGCAGGGACCCCCCCGGGCAGGGCAGGGATCTCCATGGAGAGGGCAGGGATCCCCCCGGCAGGGCAGGGATCCCCCCCGGGCAGGGCAGGGATTCCCCCCGGGCAGGGCAGGGCAGGGCAGGGACCCCCCCGGGCAGGGCAGGGATCCCGTCCCCGCTGCCCGGGGCGCTCGGGGCTGACTGGGATGAGGGAGGTCATCGCCTTCCCGGAGGGCACTGAGACACCCAGAGCCGCAGGAACATCCTGGGCCGCAGGAAGGGAAACGCGAGGGCCGGGAAGGCCGATGCACCGCGGCGTCGGGGTTGTTCTGTCCGCTCCTGCTGCCCGGGGGCTCAGCCGCAGCCCCCGCCCTCTGCGCTGCCCGGGGCCGGGCAGTGCGGCAGGTGCCCGGCCCCGCTGTGGGGGTGGATGCCATCAGCCTCCCCCTTCCCCCCGCATCCTCCCGCCGCTCCCCGCCCCGAGGCAGCTCCTCCTCATCCTCATCCTCGCCGTTCGCTCGGTTCCGTCCCGGTTCTCCCCGCGCACTCGGGAGCCGCAGCCGGGAGCGCCGCGCAGCCGCCGGTAGGTGCGGGGCGGGGGCGGCGGGACCGCGCCCGGGGCGAGGCAGGCGCGGGGCTGAGCCCCACGGGATGCCCTGACGGCCCCACGGAGACCCGCGGGATGCTCGTACGTACCCCAGGGCACGGATTCCCGCTGGAGGCTCCGGGATCCCCGCGGGATGCCCGCGGCTGCCCAGGGGATGTTCTGCCGCCTCCACAGACCCCCACGGCGTGCTCAGGGCGAGCGGGCAGAGCGAGGTTCCCAAGTGCAGGGTCGGGCTGGGATGTGGGGAGGCAGCAGGTCCCTGCTCCCCCCAGCTGTGACAACCCCCCCCCCCCCCAAAACCCTGCAGGTGCCCCCAAATCCTGGGAGGGAGGAGTGGCTCAGTGATGGGAGCATCATTCCAAATGCCAATCTCCAAATTACTGCAAATTCACCTGAAGCTCTGGGTAGAAGCAGAAGCCCAGATCAGAATTTGACCAGAAATATACTAAAACCCAAATATTTAAAATGTCAAAACACAATATTTGGACCATTTAAAAAAAACCCAAAGCAAACAAACTAAAAAAAACTCATACAGACAGAACAACAAACAGAAAGGAAAATTGTTGCAGTGACACAGCACTATAAATGGTTCGTTTTTGATGCAAAATAAATAAATCACAGAACCATAGAATGGTTTGGGGAAGCCACAGCTTCTCTGGGTAATTAAGTATGATTAGGGATGCCTCATCCTTGGAAGTGTCCAAGGCCAGGGTGGACAGGGGATGAAGCAACCTGGGATGGTGGAAGGTGTCCCTGCCATGGCAGGGGTGGGACTGGATGGGCTTTAAGGTCCCTTCCAACCCAAACCAGTCTGGGATGATTCTATGATTTATAACTGAAATAGCACCACAGGGATTATCCTGATGGGCCTGACAGCCAAAACTCCTCATCACCAGCATGCTCTGAGCTGTGAGCTGCTCTCTCAGCCAAACCAAAGATGCCAAACACAAATTTCTGCAGCCTCAAGTCTCCCCGTCTGGGGGTGCAGGTGTCAGGCTGAGACTCTGCATGGCCCCAGGGCCACAAATCCCCACTGCCCCCTTCCCTTGCCAGCACCTGCAGCCTCTTGGCTCCTTCGGGAGCAAAGGCAAAGGCAAAACCCCTGACAGGGCAGCAACAGCTCCCTGTCCGTGTCCCCACCGTGCCGGGGTCCTGGGCACCGTGGGGCTTTGGCTCAGCTGGTTGGGAATAAGGGCAAGGAGCCAGAGCCAGCTGCATCGGGAGCTGCCTCAGCTGGGAGGAAGATCAAGGTATCAGCAGTGAGAGGAAGGCCAAAGTCATTTAGGGAGCTCGGGAGGAAAACTATCCCCTGGGCTGGGGTGGAGCTGGGGAGGAAAGTTTATCCAAAGGGCTTGCAGAGCTCTGGGTCTGGCTGGAGCCTCGGCAGAGCCGAGCTCTGTCCAGCCCAAACCCAAAGTGTGTGTTCCTGCAGATCCCGGGCACGGAGGAAGCTGGGCTGACCCGGTGTGCAGGGAGAACAATTGGACATTGTGCTGCCTTATCACCACTGAGCCCTGTCCAGCCTGAGGAACCGATTAAACTTTAGACCCCTCTTTGGGCAGGCCTTCCCGTATGTCTCATGTGCCTCTTCAGCCTCCCACCCCTTTTCACCCTCCACTTTTTTTTGTTTCTACTTGTCTTTTGGCCTCCCACTTTATTTTGGCCTCCTGCCCTTTTCAGCCTTTGCATTTCTTTCCCCCTCCCACGCTTTCTTGGCCCTCTACCCTTTTGCAGCCTCTGTTTTTTCTGCCCTTGTTTTTATTTCTGATCAACCTTTTTTTTTCTCCTGCACTCCTCAGCCTTTACTTTTTTCCTCCCCAACCTTGTGACTCCAATTCCTTGTGACTCCTCCTTCTCACCTTTAGCCTCCATTTCTCTTTCAGTCTTCCTTGCTTATTCCATCTCCATTTTTTTTTGCCCCTTCTTTATTGCCCTCAAAACACATTAGCACTTGCACTGGATCTTAAAAACCCTTTTAGTAAATATTCCCTGAAAACAAATGTATATTCCAGGGAGGTAAAGGCTGCCCTGACCTCCCAGGCTGCTCCTGGGTGCCAGCACTTCTCCCTCCTGGGCACAGTGGGCACTGACTCACGGCTGGGGCATTTTTAGGAATCCTGTGTGCATTGTCTGTCCATGCAGAGTTATCGGGGATTATCGAGGGGGTTGGGTCTGGCTGGGTCTGTCTTTCAAACAGAAACCTCACATTAGAAATCTCTTTGCAGAAGGATTTGTTGAAAACCAGTTCAGCAAGAGACACAATGGCTTTGTCATGGTCTCTGCTGGGTGCAGGAATTCTCCCTCTCCCCGTGTTTGAAAGGTGCCTGACTCGGTGTTCAGTTCCTAATCCTCCCCTTGTTTCCAACATCACAATCTGTTGGTTTAAAGCTGTTGGAGAACCAAAGCAGAGGCCAGGGCCATGCAGAGCAGCTGCAGCAGCAATCGGTGACTTGCAGGTTTTATATTCCCCAAAATCTGGCCGTGTTTAACGGGGCAGGTGGCACTGCCCACCAAGGGATGGGGACTCAGGCCTGGATCCCAGGCAGCTCTGGCCTCCAGCCCTGAGGAGGCAGAGACAATCTGCACCTGGCATCTGCAGTGACAAAACTGTCTGCCACAGGTCCCGCTCTTCTCTCTAAAACCTTGAATAACAAAAGTGCTTCATTTCCATCTGGTGACAGTGGCAGAGAAAGCCTGAGACAGACTCAGGTGGCTGAGACAGACTCTCACAGTGCCAAGGTCAATATTTAGGAATTCCCTTCAAGAACAGCTAATACACAGCCAGTGCTAAATAAAGTTCTATTAACCCCAGCACAGCATCATTAACATGCACCCATGGTCCAGCTTAAAGCCTGACCTCTGTTTTAATTAGGTAACAATCCCCATTCTGCTGGGTCTTAACTCAGGACTGAGCTCAGAAAAGCAACTTTCCCCTTTCCCCCTCTGTTTGTGCTTTCCCTACCCTCAAACTCTCTCCCTTGCCCAGGGAAAGCACCAGGCTGAAAGGACCAAGCTGGGATCCCACAGGCACATTGCCAAGCCCACAGCATCAAAGCCTGGCAGCTGTCCCTGAGGGCAGGGCAGAAAGGGGTTTCACAGGCTGGCTGCTGTGCCCAGGTACCACTGACTCATGGCGTGGCATCTAAAACCCTTTTGTCCCCTTCAGACTCCTTTTGGGAGTGGTGTTGTCTGCCCTGAGCCATCCTCCCAAGGATTTGCCCACTGCCCACAGCAGTCTGGACACACAGTTCATCCATGACTCATGGCCCGCTGGTGCTCACAAAGTCTGTCCTTGCTCCTGGCTCTTAATTTAGACCTGGGTGTCAGCCTTGAGCTCAGATCTTTCCTTTCCACAGCTCCAGGGCTGGTAAATCTGCCTGTCCCACCTGCAGACCAGCCTTGCCAGCTCTCACCTGTGCAGGGACCCTATTTCTGCAGAATCACAGAATCCAAGAGCTTTGGTTTAGAAAACTCCTCTCAAATCCTTGAGTCCAACCTTTCCCCCAGCACTGCCAAGGCCACCACTAACCCCTGTCCCCAAGTGCCACATCCACACGTCTGTTACAGCCCTCCAAGGTGGAGCCAGCCTGGCAGTGACCCCTGTGAGGCCACAGTTGCCCACCCTGATGGTCCCACAGGGCATTCCCAGCCCAGGGGGTCAGGCAGGCAGCTCTCCCAGCTGCACACTGAGATTTCCTGCCCTGTGCTCAGGAGCAGGAGCCTGAGGAGTGGTTTCCCTCCTGCGCTGCCATCCTCTCTGCGGGGCAGACAGGAGGGGGAGATCTTCACCGTGACAAACCCCGCTCTGTGCATCCCGAGATGAGCTCCAGATCCCAGCTCATCCCACACACTCTCTGCACGCCACAAACCCCCTGGAAATGATGCTGATCAGGGAGCTCAGTGCCAGACAACCCATCTGCTGCCTGCCCCTCTCCCTGGCACACTCTGCCTGGGACAGGGAGATCCTGCATCCCTGTGCCATCCAAACAGGACATGCTCCACCCTGCCAAGCCCCCAGAACTGGCACAGGGCCATTCCTGTGTCCATGACTGGCAGACCCCACTCCAATTATATTTTCTCCAGCCCTGCTTTCCCCCACTCCAGTTATGCTGTCCCCAGAGAGGTTCCTTGCTTTTCCCAGAGAGATCCATCATTACTTCTCCGACAGCTGCACAGCCCCACAGGACTTGTGGGTGTTGCACACAAAACTACCCCAATGTGTACTTTTTCCACTGGCCTTTCCATCTCCCTTGGTACTTGGATCTCTATTGAAGGTCAAATCTTGGGCATCAAGTATTTAACATCAGGTAAAACACCCTCCCTTCCCCTTCCTCAGTATTCCCATTGCTGCAGGGTGTTCACACAAGCTTCCACTTGATGGGAAGAGTTACTGGCTGCCAGACTCCAAAAGAGGATCTTGGAGCTCACACCTACCCTGGTGGGGATGTGATCCTCCCCAGACCACAGGGGATGCTCACTGACTCCCTGGGGATCCCAGTGCAGGGCTGAATGTGCAGCTCACGAGTAAGGAGAAGGTAAAACCCCATTGGGGTCCTGGTTGTGGCCAGGCAGGGGGCACAGCAGCTGCTGATCCACACACTCTGCCTGGCAGTCCCAACCTTTTTGGTTTAGTGTGGGGTTTTTTTTCCACTTAGACAATCCATGGAATCTTTCTGTCTTGATTATCACAAGCATCACAGCAGAGCAGCTGGGGCTGCCCCTGGATCCCTGGCAGTGCCCAAGGCCAGGCTGGACACCGGGGCTTGGAGCAGCCTGGGACAGTGGAAGGTGTCCCTGCCATGGCAGGGGGGAGACTGGATGAGTTTCAAGGTCCCTTCCAACCCAAGCCATCCTGTGATTCCATGATCCTTGGCTACATCCCTGTGGACCAGCCTGGCCCCAGAGCTTTCCCCCAGAGCAGCTGTGGAAACAGCGGGCACAACAAAGGCTGCGGTGTCTCTGAACTGCCCACTGGGGAGCTGGAAATAGCCAGCGTGGGTGAAACCTCCGGGGCTGAGCTTCAGCAGGTTGTTAAAATTGCAGCCTTCTGTCCTGCACTGTGCCCTTTGTGGTGCTTTGTTGTTTACGGAGAGGAGAAGGGGTAGAAGAGCATCCAAAACACATCCCCTTCCCTCTGAGGCTCCTGTAATGGAAACCCAAGGCCGGGCTCTGTTTTCCTTGGAGCAGTGTGGCTGCACTGCCTGCTCCTGCTGCTGTCACACAGCCTGTGGTCACACTTGTCACAGCAAGGACCAAACAGGTGCCCGGCTCTGCAGGGACACAGGTGTGCCCTGTCTGGGACAGCAGGAGCAGAATTAGGGCTGTACCTTCCACGGGGTCTGGCAGGTGCCACTGAGTGACTCACGCTCCTTCCTCGGCCAGAGCTGAGGGTGACACACGGAGAGCTCGGTGTCCATGGCCTCCAGAGCCACCCACCGCCACGAGCGAGAATTCCCCCATTTGTGCCTGAGAAACACAGACCAAAGCAGTGACCTGTCTGGCTCCACAGACCACAAGAGGTGGAGATGCACAGCTGCTCTTCTCAGTTTACTCCAGTGACTACTTAGCCACACTAATTCCAGGTTTTTTTGCTGACCCTCTCATCTCCATGTAACTAGATTCAGCCCTGAGCTTGCCCTGCTCTGATCTTTCATCTGAAACACTCCTTGCCCACTCCTACATGCTGCAGCTTTTCACTGGAAGGCGTTTTCTCCAGTCCCAAAGTCATGCAGATAAGAAAATTATTATTTATTGGAGGATTTTCCTGGTAATAGCCATTATTAACTCAAGCTTTTATCGCACTGTTATTGAGCAACAGCTTAAGCCTCTTACTCAGGCAGCTTGGAGGAAAAAAACAGGAGCTGGCATCCAGGGGTACTAGGGGCTGAATTTAAAATAAGACATTGGGCAACAGAATTAAGAACAGGATTCTTCCAGCCAGGCTCACTTAGATGTTAAAAAGAGCAGCTGTATAGCCCTTACACAAACATTGCAGGATGAACACCATTAACTGCCTGCACATTTTCATGGTAAATCACTGCTGAGCTGATGGTGAACCCAGAAACCAAGTGATTTTCCTTGGAACAGCCCAGACCGAGTCTGTGCTGGAGGAAGTTGGATTTCTGAGCGATGATATGTCTACTGATGGTTAACCACCAGGATGGATGTGGGGTTTCACTTGGCCTGGAGATGAAACCCTCGATTCCAGCATCCTCTGCTTCTCTGGGGAAGGACAGGGTATAAAGGCTGAACCCAAACTCAAATCCCAGTTTTGAAGCTGGAGCCAACCCTCGGCTGGGCTTGGCCACCCTTCAGAGGGCCAGCTGCAGGAAGTGCAGCCTGACACCGTGTGAGCATTCCTGCTTTTCACTCCCAGTTCCAGCCCCTGAGCATCAGCAGCAGCCTCGGAGGTGCTGGCCCCGCCTGAGCGCCGAGGGCTGGCAGAGGGTGGCCAGGACACAGAGGGACAGGCACGTACCTGAACAGGGCTCAGCAGAGGGGTGCCACTGCAGGGCTCACACGGGACATGGTGCAACAGGAGAGCCAGGTCACCACTTGGATTAACAGCACAGAGGCAGCTTCTGGGCTGGAGTTTGTCATTCGGCGCCATCCGTCCATCCGTCCGTCCGTGGGTGTGTGGGGCAGCCACACCTGCAGCGCCAGCCCAGACAGCCACAGCCAGGCTCTGCGGTCTGACTCTGTGCCCAGTGTCCTGCACGGACAGAGGGGCAGCAGGTGGGGCATGGGGACAGCGGAGAGGTCACTGCAGTGTCCCCAGCAGGAGCCGGGCAGGGGGCAGAAGGGACCCCACTGCAGGGCCCCCCTGGTCTGAGGGCTGCTGAGCAGGAGCCAAGGGGCACACGGAGTGCCCCCTGCCCCGTGGGGTTTCTCACATCATCACGAAACACTTCAGCCAACACCTGATCAGCTGCATCTCACCTGTTTTCCACTCCCTCCCGATGCCTCTCCCGGGAAGCCAAGCACAGGCAGATCCAGGGAGGAGAGGTGCCCACAGCCCTGCCCGTAACCCAGGTGGCAAACCCAAAACAAGGTTCCTGTGCCTGGTGCATCGTCCCTGAGTCCTCGGCACAAGGCAGCACAGAGCCACCCTCCTCCTCGGGTGACAGGGATGAGACTCAGGGATGGTGTCCCTCGTGGCACCTGTCGGGGGCTGCTCCCAGGCAGCTCCACGTGCCGGGAGGCAGCGAAGCACAGGAGCAGGCACGAGGCTTTGCACTGGTCTCGGCACAAGCCCGGCAGAGGGAAAGGGCACCTGGAAAGGGCAGACAGGACCCACTGCACCCTGGAGGGAAGGGGCAGCCCGGGGTTCTTGCCCTGCCTCCTCGGCTGCAGGGACTGAGTTTTGGTGATTCTCTGTCCAGGGTGTTCTGGCCATGCAGCAGGTCCCACACACCCAGCCTGCGCCGGGAAACAGGCTCGAATCCGGGACAGCGGGGTCTGTGGGCTCTGTGTGTGCAGCCAGTGCTGCTCATGCTCGTGTCCCTGCTCTGGGTCCGAGCCCAGACAGGGCACAGGGGCAAGACCTTCCTGGCAAAGCTGCTGCTCTGGGGCTGGGTTTGCTCCTGGGCCCGGAACTGCAATTAAGTTAATCACCGGCTGGCCAAGGGCCGTGGGTGGGAGGTGGGAGAGGCGGGGAGGTAATTAGAAAGTGGAGGATCCCTTGGTTTTCCTGTCTCCCCACGGACAGCAGCAGTTTGGTGGGAGGTTGCACTGGCTGTCCCAGCAGCTGAGGTGCCCCGGGCTCAGAGCTCTGAAAAAGCCACACCCGGCTCCGGGGCAGGGATGGGGCTTCCCCTAGGGCATCCCTGAGGGCACAGGGCTGGGGTGGGCCAGCCCTGTCCCTCCCGTGCTGCTGCTGTGTTGGTCATCGGCCATTAGTGACACCCACTCAGGAAACTGCTGAAGTTTCAGCTTTTACAGCCCCTCAGTTTTACCTGCCACAAATCCAGTGTGACGGAGAGGAACGGCTGTTTTCTGGTGGAGAGCAGGGAATGATGAGAGCAGGCGGTAGTTAAATTGATTTTTATGCTTCTGGTTGCACTTCACACAACATATTCCACTTGCAAAGGGTAAAACCTGGCTGATAAATACTTCATTAAGCAGTCAATCACATCACTGGAGATAAAATCACCTGGCCATAAACAAGACTAGAAACGAGCCAATGCATTCCACTGATAGTCACAGAGTGATCTAGTACATATTTATCATATGCTTTGCCTAATCATTTATTAAATCCTTCTAGGAGGATGTACAGTCCAAGGAATTTGAGCTGTGCCTTGCACTGCCAGCCCTCAGGAGGGGAGGCAGCCCTGGCAGGCTGCCCATGCTGATGATAACCCCAGACCCACTGAGCTGCTCCTGCAGCAACCAGAGCATGAGGAGACCTCTGCCTGGTCTCAAATCCTCTCCTGGATGAGGAAATCCATCCCATGAAACGGTTCTCTAAAACTTACCACGAATAAAATCCCTGTTTATCTGGGAGATGTTTGTTCCACATGCCCAGGTAGATCTCAGATTGCCCCAAAGCTCACAGGAATCCCTGGGACAGGCAATTCAGAGCCTGAATTCCTTAAAAATACTCTACCTGTTCTAAGAGCTTTCCATTCCCATGTGGAGTGTCTGAACTGCCTGGGAAGTGACTGTTCTGTTCAGGTGGCTGCAGTCAGCAGTGGGAAAGGGAGGGAGCCCATCAGGAGGTGATGCTGTCTGATCCCAGCTGAGTCACACATCCTGGAACAAACAGGATTTCTGCTTTAATGGAGAAAATAACACTCTCCAAGGTGAAACCAACTGGAGTCTTTCCACTGAATTCACCACAGCCAGATTCAGGAGACACTGATCTCATTACGCAGAGTTGGACAAAACCTCAGGAGACTCCTGGGTTTAGCAGCTTCTCATCTCTCTGGAGCTCTCTGTGTGATCTTTAGCTGATCACCTAAACGACAGTTGTGATTAGCTGCACTTTTCATCACCATGGCCACTCAGAGGCCACGCAGAACATTTCTTTCCAACCCTACGTAAAAGATGGTGTCCAAAGCCAAGGGCAATTTTGATGCATTTGAATCAATCCAATCTGGTTTTAAGCCAGTAGGTGAGATACTTCTGCTTTCCTCCATGTAGTAGCCAGGTATTTCATACCTAAGGAAAAAAGGCTTATTTCAGCTGGCTACCTCTGGGTTGACTCTTTGCTGGCCACTAAATCTGTGCCACAGGAGCCATTAAAAAAAAAAAAGCCACAAAAGTTTCTGGCAATTCTGACATGCAAAAGATTTTTGGACCATTAGGAAACCCCCACATTTCCATCAACACCACCTCTGTCATGCAAACAAGTGCTGTGTAGTGAAGCCTGTATCAGCTTTAAAGCAGAGAGCAAAGGTCCCCACTCCTGCATGGCTCCCAGCGTGTGCTGTTATTTCAGAGCTCACACGCCTGATATTGGCAGCACAACCAGCCCTCCATGCTCAGTCAGATGCTCGCAGAGTTTGGGATTTCACATCAAAGCCACTGGTTTGGCCAGTGATAAAGTTTGGAACCCACCCCAAACTTCTCAGAATTTCACAGCTATTCCAGCCCTGCCCTGGGCTCCTCTCCCTCAGAGCTGCAGGGAGCAGCACGGCGCAGCCACCACGGCTCAGCAGGACCTGGATCAAATGAGCATTCCGGTTTAACTCACTCCTTAAGTCTTTTTTTACCTTCAGAAATTATTTCTGGTCCTTTGGGGTGCTGACATCTCCATCCAGGAGAAAGAGCTGGGTGCCCACAGCTCCCCACGCCACAGATGGAGCTGGGGCTGTCCTGGAGCAGGTGCCCTGGCTGCAGCTCCCAGGGACTCCTCCTCGGTGGGGGTTTTCTCCCAGGCAGCACAGCAAGGCTGTGCACAAGAGCTGGAGG
This sequence comes from Anomalospiza imberbis, assembly GCF_031753505.1. Lineage (NCBI taxonomy): Eukaryota > Metazoa > Chordata > Aves > Passeriformes > Viduidae > Anomalospiza > Anomalospiza imberbis. The sequence continues at coordinate 17,922,372 of NC_089695.1, read as the reverse complement.
AGAGAGGAGCCACAAACACAGCTGCTTGTGGACAAACAGGCTGCAACCCAGCTCCAAATCCAGTCCTGGTGCGACCGGCGGGGTCAGAGCTCAGCAGCAGCCATGCCCCTCACAGCCATCTCCTCTTGGAATATTCTCCTTTCTCCATGGGGCACCAGCTAACCACTGCAGTGTGGTGTCTCTGAGCTTTGCATATTTGAGAGAGCTTTCTGTTCTGCTTTGAGCTATTTAATAGCATTGTTGGGCTCCTACCCAAAGAAATAAGGCCATTTATGTTGTCTTTGGTTCAGGTTCTCTCTCTCACTCGAGCTTTTTAATTCCCATAAAAACCTAACATGTTCCTGCCAAAAGTATAATGCTAGGGCCATGAGTGGTGGTGTTTGTAGAGGAACAACTCCATGGCCATAACGTCTGAGAACAGCGATAGTATTTAGCACGGGGAGACAAGAGGAGTGGAAAAGTGTTCACTGAGCTTTGCTGGGGCACTCAGGGCAGCTGGCAGGCACTGGAGTCTTCCTAAAAATAGCAAAAATAACCTTAGAGGCAATTAGTGATGATGAAGAAACTGTTTCCAGTTGAGCTGCTCTGGTCAAGCTGTCTGGAGATGCCCTCAGAGCTCGAGGTGGCTGTGGTAGAATCCAGCCTGCTCCTCACTCCTGCTGGCTGCAGAGTTTGCTGAGATCCTGCTCAGAGCCCTTGGATCTGGGATGTTTGCTTCTCAATACCATCCATCATCAACCCAGGAGACTTCTGGGTGCCTTTTACCCTCAGATAAAGGTTCAAGTAGAGCTTTGGTTCTAGGAAATTACCCAGTGCTGCTGATGTCGATTAAAGCGCAGTGGAGGACCAGAGCCCTGTGTGCCACCCTGGGTGACCTGGGGACTTTCTTTCAGGAAAAGGCTGGCAGCTGGCAAGGAAACTGAACTACTGCATGAGAAGTATGATGACTTGAGAGAAAAATAACTTTTTATTATTATTTTATTGAGAGAAAAATAACTTTTCTTGAGAAAAAAAAAAACTTCTTGAGAGAAAAATAACTATTTCTTAGACACTCCAAGAAATAATTTCACCTGACAATGGTGTTAAACAAAGATGTTGAGTCTGTATTTGGCATCACCTGCTCTGGAAACCACCAGGAGCCTTAGAGCTTCTGAGGCTGCATGTCCAGCCTCGTGTGTGCCAATAGGTGGGGGCTGGCCTATGTTGTCACTCCAGAAAGCACTTCCCAAAATCCCAGCCTGTGTCCAGTGGGGCGTCTGAGAGCCTGGGCTGAAGTCTGTGTACGAAGCAGAGTTGGTGCAGTGCCTGGGGGTGCTCTCACCAACAGCCACACTTTATTTCCAGGGATCCATCTTTTAGCAATCCAACTTCCTGAGGTTTTTACTCTCTGCAGGCAGCTGGGATCCATTTCCAGGAGTAGTTTCCCCTTCTTGCAGCTGCTTTTGCAGAGTTTTTGAAATACTAAAGAGTTTAGAGCCGAGTATTTCGAGATTCTCTGTGTATGCACACGTGTGTGAGTGTGCGTGCTGCAGAGCTGCCACCCTCAGTATCTCCCAGGGCACTCCAAGCACCACAGCAAACCCACACAGTGTGGTACTGGCTCCATCCCAACGTGCCAGTAGCACAACTCAGTCCTAAAGAGACATTTTTACAATCTATAAACACACAGAAACAGTGACTATAAAATGTTTTCCATAATATAGCTGTGGGAATACATGGCATTTAAAGCAACTTCCTGTATCTAGATTTATTCTGTGCCATGTCTTTTTCTGTTCATAAATCCACTTCTCTCCAAGCACTACAGAACTCTGTGTTTGAAAGACAGAATGAATTAGTGGGAGATTTTTAAATGTAGTTTCTAGGCTAAAAACATGACTGTACCTGGAATATCCACGGGACTCTGGCCCCCACCTGTGGCATCTCCTGATGCCACATCTGCGATGGCACTCCTGTGACAGCACTCCTCACTTCTCAGCCTCCAACCTCCACAGCACCTTTCTTTGATTGCTCTGGTGATGCCTTCAGGTTTTGGCACAGCATCTGCTTAAACATGGATTGTGACCACAGTCTCCAGCAAAATGAGGTTTCAATATGATCTTTCATTAGACCGGCTTGCTCCAAGCCCCAGTGTCCAGCCTGGCCTTGGGCACTGCCAGGGATCCAGGGGCAGCCACAGCTGCTCTGGGCACCCTGTGCCAGGGCCTGCCCAGCCTCACAGGGAGGGATTTCTTCCCAAAATCCCATCTAACCCTGCCTTCTGGCAGTGGAAGCCATTCCCCCTTCTCCTGTCCCTCCAGATCCTTGACCAAAGCCCCTCTCCAGCTTCCTTTAGGCACTGAGATGCTGTTGGTTGACTCATGGCATATCCCACACTCAAAATTCCCATTTCCAAATGCTGTTGATCAGTGTCTTGGTAAATCTGCTCAGCCCAGGCAGTGAAAGCTCCTGCCCATCTCCCACCACATCTAACGTGTGTCCTGACCTTTTCCATGTGTGTCCTGGGCAGGTGAGCTGCAGAGTGCCAAGAGATGAGCAATATTTACTATCTGACATGCAGTGAGTGTTGCAATTCCCGGTCATAATTGTGTTTGAGAGTTATAATAGCGGAGAGAGGGTTTCACCTGGGCTCCCTTCCCGCCTCTTGTGGGTTCCAATCAGACACTGGGTGTTTTTCAAGCTGGTTTTCTGAGCGGTGTGTAATTTTAGCACGTACGTCAATAGAAAGGAGAACAAAAACAGAGTTCACCGTGATAAAATTAAAAGGACAGAGTCCCTCCTGCCCAGCCCCACCCAGCGAGAAGACAGCCCCCCGCACCTCCCACGCTGGGGGAGCATCCCCTTGGGCTGTGAATCACCGGCCCCCAGCCAGCCCGGGACCCCCGGCTCCCTCCCTCCCTGCCTGCCTGCCTTTAAAGCCCGGCAGCAGCAGCGTGTGCCAGCACTCGGTGTCACCCCTGCTGTCACCTCTCTTGCAGCCCGGCCCTGGGAGAGGCTGCGGCATGGCCGAGGGGGAGATCACCACCTTCAGCGCCCTGACCGAAAAGTTCAACCTGCCCCCGGGCAACTACAAGAAACCCAAACTGCTGTACTGCAGCAACGGGGGGCACTTCCTGCGCATCCTCCCGGACGGCACCGTGGATGGCACCAGGGACCGCAGCGACGAGCACAGTGAGCAAACCCGGGCGGCGTCCTGGGGCTGTGATGGGAAGGGGGGAGCTGGGGAAAACGGGATCTGCACAAGGTTGGTGTGACAGCACACCTCCCAGGGACCAAACACACCAAAGCTGGGACACAGGGCAGGGGAGGTGTCGCATGTGTGCTCTCCAGGTGTAGACGTGAGGTGCAGGAATCGACATCTCCAGTATTAAACCTGGCACTGGCTTCACCTCATGGCGGGCAGGCAGACCCGGGGACACAGCAGGGCTGGCTCACACAGGGAGCTGGCCCTGGCACGGGGGGCTCAGGGCAGCCTGGCATCCCACACACACAGCACCACATGGAATTCTGTGCTGTCCCTGCACTGCCATCCGTGCGCCACAGCCATTCACTAGGTCACCCTTGCCAGGGTCTCCCCTTGGCTGTCCCCATCCCTGCAGTCAGTGACCGTGGTGGCTCCAGCCCGTGGGACACTGGCACCTCTGCCGGGAGGAGCTGCTCCCACAGAAGCCACCACTTGTTCCACCGAGGAATCATTGGGAATTTAATGCTTCTTGTGCTCTTACATTACCAAAAACTCTTCAGAGGATTTTTTAACCCGCTGCCCAGGAGAGCTGGACAGGCCACACAGCAAAGCTCCTGCAGGGCTCCGTGGGCAGCGGGGCTGGGCTCTTCCCCTTGGCAGCAGCCTCCAGGTTCATATCCTGAACGTTTACTGGAATGGGACCGGGACCTGCCAGGCTCCTATCTCGTTAGAAGGAAGGGCTGGGAGGAGCCAAGCCAGCCTTACAAAGTGCTAAGAAAAGCACTTTTATTTTCTTTAAACCACAAGCACACATGTGGCTTCTCCCCCAAACCTAACCTTTCCTCTCGCTATTGTTGTTTTACTGACAGACAGTTTAGAGCCGAGTTTTAATTACAAACACTGTCTCCCCAGCACGAGGCAGTGCAGGGGGATGGATGAAGATGAGCCCCCTGAGGCTGGATAAACACAGCGTGCAGCTTCAGCCTCCAGGCAGGAATAAACCCAGCACGTAACCCTCAAACCCCTGGAAAGGCTGGATGATGACCCAAAGGATCTGCAAGAGACAGGACTGGGCTCACAGACCCACCAGGAGAGGTGGTATGAGCTCAGGCAGTGTCTCTGCAGCATTTTCCAGAGGTTTTGCTGGAGTCAGAAGGAGAGGTCAGGACCAAGATAGCATCTCCTGGGACATGGGGAGCCACCAAGGCCATGAGCCCACTCCTGTGCCCTGCCTCAGGCTGATGTCTCACAGCGTGGATGCTGTCACACAGCCCAGTCCTTTTCCCTCTGGAAAAGCAGCTCCATCACCTTGGCGTGGTCCCCAGGGCTGCACCGTGCACGTGGGCAGTGAGTGCGGGCAGGTCCTGCATCCCAGCACGCTCACACCTCCCTGGCTGCTGGCCTGGGGCCACATGTTTGCAAACCTCTGCCAGAAAGGAACCTCCTGTAAATGATCTCGTAAACTGGGATATAGGAATATACTAATATTTACAGAGGAAACTCCTGGAAGGGCTGCATGCCAGCAGAGCAGCCTCGGTGAGAGGTACCCTGCTCTGAGCACCCGTGGCTGCCCACGGTCCTGCCCCTGCGCCTGGAACGTGATGGAGCTGCTCAGCATCATTCCCTGGTGTGCAAGAGGAGCAGCCCAGACCATGACTGGCACTGTGGGACATTGTCACCCAGCTGGGACAGGGAGGGACAAGGCACAGGAACACCCAGGGTTCACTGGGAGGCCAGAGGGGACAGCAGCGTTCCAGCTGCACCAGTGCTCTGCAAACTGCCCGTGCCCATGTGCATTTTGTTCCAGACAAATGCCGAGAATCCTTATTGTTCTCTTAAATGGCCTCAGAATCAGGGAGGATCTCTAAGAAGAGAAGAAGGAGTCACTCTTTCTAAGCCTTTGTTGTCCAGCCCACATCAGGATCCACTTCCCACATCTTTTATGTGGATATTCTAAGCTTGCAGCAAGGAATGGAAAGAAATCTTACCTGGACACTGCAGACTCTCCAGGATGAAGTGCATGCTCATCTCTACACAAAGTCACCTTTTCCCACTTCCATCCCATTACTTCATGGAGGGAAATCTCTGTACAGACCTGGAAGAGAACCTGAAACAATTTAGTGCACAAGCTCCTTCCTCCGGACCCACAGTTCTCCTTCCCTCTCTGGCCAAAAACCTCAACATCCCCATTGGCAGCAGGAGGGTCCCTCACTCCCCTCTCAGGGATAGTTTTTAGAACAGCATCATCCTTTTCATCCCATTTCCCTCTTTTCTCCCTGGACTGCTCCTCGGCCAGGTCCCAGGTCTGCAGCACCTCAGGGAATGCAGGTGGGCTGGGGTTTTCCCAGTGCACATTCCCAGGCCAAACCAGGCGTGCACGGGGGCCAAGTGTTCCTGCAAACCTGCACCCACACTGCTTCCTAATTAACTATCATTTACTGAGCAGGAAATGCCAAAAATGAAGAATGTGAACCATTACAGCAAAGATTTCACTGCAATGGATGTTCCACCAGGCCAAGAGGTAACACTGCCTTTTACCTCATCTAAATAAGGATAAATAAATTAAATATAAACAGGAAGGAAGGAGCTGGAGCAGAGACATCCGTTCATACTTCATTCCAACTAACCTAAATATTGCTGTTATAAATCTTAGGGAAAGAAGCTGCCTATGAGATGGGAACGATCACTGGGAAGAGCTGGAATTTGCAAGTCACTGTGACTGCAGCCACAGCCTTTTCTATTTCCCCATTCCCCATCTACAATGCTCTGGATAAATCCAGCTGCAGCAGACGGCTGGATGGGATGCTTTGCATCAGGGGGTTGCAGTGCAGGCATCTGGAGTCTGCCCATCCCTGGCTCAGCTCTCAAAATACTTCTTCATATGTCACTCCTTAAGTGTCTTGTCAAACCACATGAGAAATTTGTAAATTAGAGCCAGATTTAAAACCCCAATCTCCTGTGTCCCATTCCAGCATCGTAACCAAAAGGCTGTCCTTCCTTTGATGTAAAATAAGGGAAAAATTGGTCTTTGGTTCCTAAAGGATGGCTGTGGGATTTCTTTGAAGAAGAGGGTACAAGGAGACACTTTTATTACACACTGTACTGTTTCCTATAAATTCTTTATAAGCCAGACTTCAACAAAATACCCCACTAAACTTCCTGGCAGCTCTTTTCCCCCCGCCTTTCCCTATTTTCCTTTCACTGTTGTTGTTTTATTTTTACTCCCAGTTCAGCTCCAGCTGAGTGCAGAGAGCGTGGGGGTGGTGCACATCAGGAGCACCCAGTCGGGGCAGTACCTGGCCATGGACACCAACGGGCTGCTCTACGGCTCGGTAGGTGGGAGGATCCCGTGGGATCAGACGTGGACAGGGCTGGAGGGCTGCAGACATCTCAGCTGAGTACAGCAAACCAGAGGCAAAAATCAGGCTCTGTTTGTGATTCTGGCAGCTGCACAGCCACTCTGCATCTGGCTTTATTTTGGGGGGACATAAATAAATTAGCAAATAATGCCGTTTACTGCCCTGCCTCTGACAAATACTGTATTTCCTATCTGACACTTGATAAATACTGTGTTTCATACCTGGAGCAGCAGCTGCTCTGCAGCCCCTCAGCAGCTGCCACCCGGGGTAGGTGTCCCTGCCCATGGCAAAGGGCTGGAGCTCGATGGTCTTTAAGGTCCCTTCCAACCCAAACTGTTCTGGTTCTGTGCTCTGAGCCTGCAGCTGCCCCCACACAGCTCAGGGCCAGAGCAGGAGCCAGGGCCAGGAGCGGCTGATGGAGCACGGGGCTGATTGGTCGCTGCCAATTAAAATTCCCAGGTCACAGACACCTTGCCACAGGAGCGGCCCAGGGAGTAAATCAAGGCCACCTACCCCGCAGTTTAAATAAGAGCTTTACTGGGGCGTGGAAATCTCAGAGGAGGGTCCGGATGGCTCCTCAGAGGGGAGAGCTGAGCTGGGATTGTCACGTCAGGAGCACCCCCGGCTCACTGTCCCTCCCCCGGGCTCTCTTTCAGCAGTTACTGGGTGAGGAGTGTCTGTTCCTGGAAAGGCTCGAGGAGAACCACTACAACACCTACGTCTCCAAAATGCACGCAGACAAGAACTGGTTTGTGGGGCTGAAGAAGAACGGGAACAGCAAGCTGGGCCCGCGGACTCACTATGGCCAGAAGGCGATCCTCTTCCTGCCGCTGCCCGTCTCGGCCGACTGAGGCCCGGCCCCGAAGCCCAGCGATGACCCCAAACCCCGAAACCCAACTGCTGCTGCCTCCTTAGAGCTCAGCAGAGCTCCGAGCTTTAGGTCAAGGCTTTGCCAAATCTAGCCGAAGCAGAGCCCCTTTGCTCTGCACAAAGCTTTGCAGAGATGAGGGGATGAGCCCTGACACCATCCCGAGGTCCATGGGGCCCCACCTGCCCCTGCCCTCAGCTGTGTGCCCATGTGTGCCATGACCCGCAGCAGTGTGTGCCATGACCCTCAGCAGTGTGCCCATGTGTGCCATGACCCTCAGCAGTGTGCCAATGTGTGCCATGACCCTCAGCAATGTGTGCCATGACCCTCAGCCGTGTGTGCCATGACTCTCAGCTGTGTGCCCATGTGTGCCATGACCCTCAGCCATGTTTGCCCATGTGTGCCATGACCCTAAGCCGTGTGTGCCATGACCCTCAGCCATGTGTGCCATGACCCTAAGCCCTGTGCCCATGTGTGCCATGACCCTCAGCAGTGTGCCAATGTGTGCCATGACCCTCAGCAATGTGTGCCCATGTGTGCCATGACCCGCAGCCGTGTGTGCCCATGTGTGCCATGACCCTCAGCAATGTGTGCCCATGTGTGCCATGACCCTCAGCAGTGTGCCCATGTGTGCCATGACCCTCAGCCGTGTGTGCTATGACCCTCAGCCGTGTGTGCCATGACCCTAAGCCGTGTGTGCCATGACCCTAAGCCCTGTGCCCATGTGTGCCATGACCCTCAGCAGTGTGTGCCATGACCCTAAGCCCTGTGCCCATGTGTGCCATGACCCTCAGCAGTGTGCGCCATGACCCTAAGCCATGTGCCAATGTGTGCTATGACCCTCAGCCGTGTATGCCATGACCCTAAGCCGTGTGTGCCATGACCCTAAGCCCTGTGCCCATGTGTGCCATGACCCTCAGCAGTGTGTGCCATGACCCTAAGCCCTGTGCCCATGTGTGCCATGACCACGCTGCAGCTTCCGGGACCTGCCCTGGGCAGGCACCCAGAAGTGTGCCCGAGGGTCACGCCGGCTCCCAGACAAGCGCACACTTTGTGTCCCCAGGCTTTCTAAGGCAAAGCTTCCCTGGATACTGTGTGTTAATATATTTATCCATCCAGGTGTGTAGCTTCTGACATGCCCCCGAGCAATTCCAGATTGCACTGTCAGTCCCGTTATCCAGGGCCAGCCTGGTGTGCCAGCTGGGCACGTTAAGCTGAACTAGGCAAAGCTCCAGCCTCAGACCTTATCTCCCTCACAACATCAGTAGTGTGTATTTCATGCTAGTACCTGCCATATGTTATTTGTATTTATTTATTAAGTAAATATGTCTCTTCTACAAGCTGTCCATACGTAATTCCAGGTACCTTGAGGCTGTCCCAGTGAGGATGGGGCTGGGGCAGTGGCAGTGAGTGGTGTGAGGGTGTGATATACAACAGCAAGGGGCTGCACAAGGGCGGCAGAGCATCACGCCCATTTCCGGAGGGATTCCTCCCACTGCCTCTGTGTCTGACCAAATGGGGCTCTAAAAATGGCACTGAGGCCCCTTGGTAGCTCCCAAACCCCCTGAGAAGCTGAGCTTCTCCACTGCTGGCACAGTGCACATCTCCTAAGCAGCTCAAGGGCAGCTCAAGAGCCACTCCTGCCAGCTGAGGACATCACCAGAACACCCCGCTGCCATGCTCCACCCAGAGCATCCCAGCTCCTCTGGAAAACCTGAGCCAGGGCCTCACCACCCTCACGGGGAAGAATTTCTCTCTAATATAAAATCTAAACCTACCATCCTTCATCTTAAATCATTTCCCCCTTGTCCTATCCTGCCATCAAGGATGGGGAGCAGACACAAGTGCTCCCTGCTCCCAGCAAACAGGGATCAGCCATCCCACACGGAGGAAGGAATAAAAGGCTGCCTTGCATATTTCTGCAGCAGCAATTAGCCACTAATTGCTGTACTTTACAATTGCTCTGCTAATTACTGCTCTCCTGAACTTCTGCACTTGCTGCACAAACCTTCTCCCCAGCACTGATAGCATCTCTGTAATCCCAGGGCTGCCAGCAAACAGGGAGCTGGCATGGGAGTGGTGGAGCCATAGCTGGGAAGGAGCATGTGCCAGGTCCTTGCACCCTCCCTGTGGCCCTTCAGAGCTGCTTCCCACCTGTGGCATCCACAAGGAAATAGAGGGGAAAGGTGGATTCTGCTAATCCTGCAGGTCCCAGCTGCTCCTCTTGGCCAAGAGAGGCACCCACTGCCTGGCTCAGCTGCTCTGGTGGGCCCAGCATGATATTCGCATGGCAAACACAAAGCTGGGCAAGACAGGGGGATGAGGACAGCCAACAACACCCACGCTTCTTAAACACAGTGGTCACCTACCCTGTGAGAGGCTGAGCTGTCACTCAAGTGAAAAAAGTGAATTAATGCATGAGCGGGAGATGCAGGTTTCTAATTAAACTGGAAAGTTGGACCGTGTAATGCTGGATTTAGCTGTGCTGTCTTGCAACACCTCATTAACCCAGGGCACGCTCTCGTTAGGCTTCTGCTGCTCCAAAACCGCCCCCGCAGGTACAGCTTGACACCCAGCTGGGGAAAAATGTCAACACCTGGTCTGAAAAATAATCCCCGGGGAAGGCGCAGTAATTGCTTCAGACAGATGGACAAGCCAGCATTGCCCCGAGAAACCACGCTCACCTCGGGGTGTTTGTGCTTAGCGTGAGAGGCCAAAAAGGAGAATGATGAGATTTAATAAAATCGTTACACGTGGATACCTCTCCCGGTAAGTGCTGCGAGCCCGAGCGTGCTGGGAGAGGGCTGCTGGGCAGGGCCGGGCAGGGCGGGAGGCATCGCGCAAGAAAGGAAATAAATAAACTCGGCCCCGCGGGCTGGCACGGGAACCGCGCGTCCCCTCCGGGGTGCCCGGGAGGCACCGTGGAATAAAGGAAATGAATAAGCTCAGCCCCCGGGCTGACTCGGGAGCCGCCGGGATGCCCGGGAGGTGGCGGTGCCGAGGCGCCGGAGCCCGGCCGGGAGCGGGGACCGGGCATCCCCCGGCGCTGCCGCTGGGCACGGCCGCGCCAACATCTGGCTCAGCAGCTGGCGCACAAATGGAGCGAGAGGAGCCGCGGAGCTGCCGCTGCTCGCCCACCGCGGGCAGCCCCGCGTGGGGCCGGGGCTGGCCGGGACCCCCGTGGGGGGCAGCACGGGGCGAGCGGGGTCACGCTCCCGGCTAAACGCTCATCCCACAGCGTGGCTTCTCCTTCCTCTTCCTCTCACCCGGGGCTGCTTTGCCCGTGAGACAGAGCTCGGCCCCGGGCCGAAGAGCCAAACCAACCCGAGCGAGGGAGCCTGGAATGGTCTGTTAGTAAAGTCTGCGAACTGATGGGAGTCCAAGCAAAAGGAAAGCTTGGGTTTCTGCTGCTTTCCTGTGGCTGGCATTTTGGGAAGGCTGCCGGAGGACACACACGTCTCGGGACGGGAGCTGTGGGACACAGTGCTGGCCACCACGCGGTCGGGCAGCATCGTCCCCTCGGAGGCTCCAGCAAGGACCCAGGGAGCCCGGCAGCCCCGGCCTGGGCACTGGTGATGCCCATCCCTGCAGCTCTCCCTGGCACTGGGTGTCCCCCCTACAGACACCCTCCCCCAGCACCCTCCACTGCACCCCACAGCTCCCTCCCCACTGGCCCGAGCTTATGCCAGACCATTTTGGGATGCCCTGACTGAGAGAGGCTCTTGGGACAACACATCTATTCCCCTTTGTGCCCTGACTCCGCTTTTAGAGCCAGTATCTGAAGAATTCCCAAGCTGAGAAGGGAGCTGGGGTAAACCTCTGTCCAGAGTAGCAGAACAGTGTAAATCTGTTCATTAAAGAGGGGCGACTTCCATGAGGAAGGTCCCATTGGGAAGAGTGGAGGGATTTGCTGAGCAAAGCCTGCCAAACCTCTGCCTCACAGCATCACCACGGTTCTTGCAGGTTGGACTCTGTCTCAGCACGTGCAGCAATTTGTTCTGGCTAGTGAGGGCAGCTTGTGGCAAGTGCTAATCCCAGCTCTGGGGTCGAGCCCCTCAGGAGAGGGGAGAGGCCCCCACTCGCAGCCCTGGCTCCTCCCGAGACGCTGAGCATCCAAAAGCAGCAGCTTTGTGTAATCCCCACACAAAGAGGTGGTCACTGCTAATGGGTTTACCTGCTTAATTCTCCCTGGCCCTTCCTGCCTCTCAGGGTTTTCCCTTCCCACCGGCTCGGTGCTACAGGAAACTCTGCTTCCCACATTAAGCAGATTGCCTGCAGCAGGACAGACAAATGCATTTATCCTGCTGAATTCCCCAGCCATGACACGGCGGCGTTTCCAGGATATGAATCCTGTGTCACTCACATCCTTCCCTGCCCAGTTTCCGGAGCTGAGCCATGACACGTTTATCAATTTATCACCTGAGGCACAGAGCATCTTCAGCCCCCTGGCTCCCAAAGCACTTCCCCTGGGACCATCTGCTGTCATCCAGCTGCCCAGAGGAGCCCTGATGCTCGTGGTGACCGCCAAATCATCTCCCAGCCCACTGCCAGGGCTCATCCCTGCCCAGCACAGCCCCACCTCAGAGGGTGCTGGGGGTGGGTACACCTGGGACACGCTCAAACACGCCCCACTACCCCAAATTTACTGCTTTCTGCAGAAATTATCCCAACATGGGTTTCCTCTTCTTGCAGGAGAGAAGGTGGGAAGGACATTCACACCCACATGTGCCAAAAGAGCCAACCTCTGCAACGTGCCTCAATTAAAAATGGTTTCTAGGCTCAGACTAGCAAATGTTGGCCCAGTTTGGGGAGGAGGGGCTCTATCACAGATAGGCAGGACACTGAGTAGGACACTGGGCAGGAAAATAATTTCCAGGCACAGCCATAGAAGTTACAGCTTGATCACTTGGGCTGCAAGGTTTGTGCTCCTTGGAGAACAAGGCCTCAAGCTCAGGTCCAAACCCTGCTCTCCAAGGACAGCCCCAGCTTTCCAAAGCAAATCCAAGCACAGCTCAAAGCCATCAGAATCCAATTGCTGCTCACTCGAGCAGATCCCCCTTGTCACTGAGCATGGAAATTCAATATGTGGGAAGAACTTGCAACAAAAAAATGAAATTCTGTTTATTTTCTTAGCAGGAGTTTGGCCTAAACCCTTCACTTTTGGAGAGTCAGTAACTCTGTCACTTCTTTTTTTACCCTCCTTTAATTACTTTTCTAACCTAAATGAGAACCAAGAGGAAGCCTTGAGGCACTATCACAGCATCGTTGGCCAGATGTACCCCGGCCAAAAATGTGATTCCAAAATGAGACAGAGTGCAACGAATTATAACTAAAACACTGTTTGACCAATTTTCCCCAGAATCTGGACAGGTTTTCTCCAGTACAAAATAAATACTTTTTTTTTTCCTAGCCAAACAACTTGTGTAAGAAAGAGCTTGGGAAGGGCATCCCTGAGGATGTCAGCTGTGACTGCAGATGCTTTGTCCAGAGGAGAAGGCACACGGACACTGTGCTTTAGCTCCACCAACAACGTGAGGAAACCCTCAGCCCACGCTGCTGTGCTGGGTAACAGCTCCTTCACACGTCAGGCTGGAGCTTTCTGTGCACCACAGAGTTTACATTGTGCTAAGCCCATCTAGACACGGAACAATTTCCTCCTCCCGGCCCCACCACGCGCTAAGCCCCAGCGATTAACACTGTCTCCACCAAGGAGCAGAGAGGTCCTAAATGCCCTCTGCTCCCCCAGCCTGCTCTGGGCTGGGTTTCTGGAACAGATCTTCCTCCCTCCTAATGCTTGGGACACATTGATTCATTCTGTGCCCATGGGATGGCTCCCAGCATGTGCAGAGCACTCCAGACCTGCTCCCCCAGCCAGGAGTTGTTCCATTCTGTTCCTCCAAACCCTTCAAAACCACTTCTTCTCCTTCCTCACTGAAATGCAGGCTTGGACCTCATTTTTTTTTTAGTAAAATCCTTTTTCTGGTGTCCCTCACTGCTCTCTCAGGTGCTGCCCACATTCCCAGGCCCTGCTGTCTGCTGCTGCCCATCCCATCTCCCAGCTCACCTGCCTCTGGAACCAACCAGAAATCACACCCCACAGAAGAGTTAAACCAGCCTGGAGAGCTGCTTCTGCCCCACTTTGCTGCCTGAACACCGTCCAAAAGCAATTACGCAGCACAATAACCGCGGTCAGGAGCGCTGAGGTTCCGCAGGGACAGACAGACAGACAGACAGCAGCAGCACCGGCCACCCTGTTCTCCCCAGGATTTTGCCCCAAGGCCATTTCCATTCCCAAACACAAATAGGTTTTCTTTCCAAAGCGCTGAGCCCCCTTTGTGGGCTGTCCCCCCTGGCAGGCTGTGCTGCCTGGCCCTGTCCCCACACAGTCCTCGTCCCCTCGGGGCACAGGGACCCCAAGGAGGCCAACACAAACTGCCACCAGGACACCACCCCTAACACTGACAGATCTCCCAATAAGTGTTGAAAATAAGAGGAAAAGAAGAAATAAAAGGAGCCAGAGGAAGGAATGTGCTCGGGGAACAGCTCCATCTGGGCTTGGCACCAGGGCACTCACCACATGGCTGCTGAAGGGACCATGGGTCCTGGCCAGATGGAGCTGCTGGCCCCGGCCCCGCAGGGATTCGGCCACTTCAAACGCCGAGGCTGCAGGAATTCTCTGCTGAAAAGGGGGCCACACAGCCAGGGATTCCTGGAAAAAGAAGATAGGTGGGTGCTTGCCTCGCTTCCCTGCCCTGGCCAGGCTGGAAAGGGTCCCCAGCAGCAGGAGCTGGGGGCTGTGAGCAGCATCACCTCAGGTCTCCGTCCCACAAAGTCATCACTTCCTGCCTGTGCTTCATTTATCCCACGTGTTTATTTTCCACAGTTTCTCCTGAAATATGGCAGTTTGGGCTTTCGAGGCTTTCCTATCCACTGGGGCAAACCCCACATGTGGGATGACAAAGGGATGGAATCAGCCAGTGCTGATTCTGTGCTCTGGCTTCTGCCAGCTCCACAGAGGCTCTGTGGGCTTTGGGGGTTTTTGTTTCTTGGCCCTTTTTTTTTATTTTCTTTTTTTTTTCTTTTTTTTTTTTTTCAAATGAATGCATGCTTTTGACACTTCCTAGCTTAAATATTTTCAAAAGTTAGAAGTAAGAAAAAAAAAAAAGCTCCACTGATATCAATTTGTCCAGGTTGTCATGAAAATAAGAGAATCTCTCAGGATGCTGCAGGTGATTGCTGGGATGTGCCAATGGAACAGCAACCTCAGGTCCTGTTCTGGTGGTGTAACAGTGCTCCCCCACCTCACCAGGACCTTAATTCTGGTCATTTTGGGACAGAGCTGCTCTGTGATGATGACAGCAGGATGCTCAGCCCCAGCTGGAGCAGTGCCATGACCATCCCCCAGCCCAAGGATCAAGAATGAGAATTAAAAGAAAGAAAGGGAAAAAAAAAACCCTCTTTGAAATCAGTTCTAAGTAAACAAAAAATTGATCTCACAAGCTTTAGTAACCACAAGCATAAATTTGGGGTTGGCTGGGCTCTGTTTTGCTTGGGTTCTTCTGCATCACATATGAAGCCTATTTTAGGATGATTTTCTTGAGCAGTTCAGTTCATCAGCAGGGCCAACGTGCACTGCACAGTCACCCAGGAGCCACTGCTGTCCCCATGGCCTCAGGGAGAGGGAGAGGCACAGCTGGTCTGGAGGGCAAACAAAATCCCTCATCCCCTGGGCTCCTGCTGCCACGGGCAAGCTCTGGCACGAGTGCTCCCTCTCGGCTTCTCCTGCTGCCGGCCACGCTCTCAGCTACACTGGGCCTGCTGCCTGTTCTTATGCACAGCCTGGAAGGAGTCCCTGGGTGCCTGTCCTTGCCCCTGGACAGGCAGCTGTGGCAGCTGGCACCTCCCCGAGTGCAGGGACAGTGGCACAGCACAATCAGTGATCTCCTCACTCCCACAGCTCGGCTCCAGCAGAGGGGAAGCAGAGCCCTGCCTGAGGAGTGGCAGGAGAGCTGCAGAGCTGCACAGAAGAACATCTCACCACAGCCTTCCGGAGAGATAAGGGCCTGGGGGCGGCAGTCCTTGGCCAGAGGCTGGAGCTCCTGTGCTGGAGGCTGTGCCAGAGGCTGGGAGCAGGACCCCAGGCAATGGTGTGGGGGGAGCAGGACCCCCAGGCAATAGGGTGAGGGGAGCAGAACCCCCAGGCAATGGGGTGGGGTGAACAGGACCCCCAGGCAATAGGGTGAGGGGAGCAGAACCCCCAGGCAATGGGGTGAGAGGAACAGGAACCCCCCCAGGTAATAGGGTGGGGTGAACAGGACCCCCAGGCAATGGGGTGAGAGGAGCAGGAACCCCCCCAGGTAATAGGGTGGGGTGAACAGGACCCCAGGCAATGGGGTGAGAGGAACAGGACCCCAGGCAATGGGGTGAGAGGAGCAGGACCCCAGGCAATGGGGTGAGGTGAACAGGACCCCAGGCAATGGGGTGAGAGGAGCAGGACCCCAGGCAATGGGGTGAGAGGAACAGGACCCCCAGGCAATGGGGTGAGAGGAGCAGGACCCCAGGCAATGGGGTGAGAGGAACAGGACCCCCAGGCAATGGGGTGAGCGGAACAGGACCCCAGGCAATGGGGTGGGGTGAACAGGACCCCAGGCAATGGGGTGGGGTGAACAGGACCCCAGGCAATGGGGTGAGAGGAACAGGACCCCAGGCAATGGGGTGAGAGGAACAGGACCCCAGGCAATGGGGTGGGGTGAACAGGACCCCAGGCAATGGGGTGAGAGGAACAGGACCCCAGGCAATGGGGTGAGAGGAACAGGACCCCAGGCAAAGGAGGAGAAGCTCGGAGCTCTGGGGTGGATGGAGCCCAGTGCAGAATCACAAGTGCAGCACAGAACAGTGCAGGCTGCTGTGAAATCAAAGTAGGAATTGCCAGGGCTGACACATCAGTGCTGAGGCTGCAGGCCACACACAGCTGGAGCTTTACCCACCCTGACAAAACCAGCAAATCAAACTCACGCCTATAAAACACCAGCAGCTCATCCCCAAGTGTTTTGCATTTAAAGAATGGCTGCTGTTATCTTCCAAAACTCTCTGGTGAAACTCTATGTCTAACTGGCATGACTGCAGGTTGGCTGTGTTTATTCATTCACTGTGAGTGAGCTGCTCAGTTTTCCAGAATCCCAGCACAGAAACGCTCCCCACTGAGATGAACAGGACGTGCTTTTAGTGGTTTAGCAACTGTGCATCCTGTGTGTCCTTCGTGACAGCCACGAGCCCCACCACGGCTCCCTGACGCTGCTTTAAGCACATCTGCACTTTTGTAGTAATTCAATATAAATATATATTTATATCAGGTCCAGCAGTTGGACTCGGTGATCCCTGTGGGTCCCTTCCAGCACAGGATATTCCGTGATTCTGTGATATATTTGTCATACGTTCAGGAAGGCTGGCTTTTCAAAGTCTTGCAGGGCTTGGAACGAGCAACGATTATAATCAGGAAAAGAGCAGAGTGAGACATCTCCCATCTTTTTATGGAATAAAAGTCTCATTTCTGTCTTTATAGGGACAGATCTGATATTAAACTCATGCTACATGAATACAGGGGGAAAAATCAGGATTCTACAGAGAAAATTCCATACTACTGTTGTCAGATTTTAACATTTCAAGACAGGTAGGAAAAGTATTTCTCACCTATCACAGGAAATCATCAGGATATTCTGTGAAAAGAACCTGACCTGCTGAAGCACACAGAGGAGATCACACGGAGACACCAGGGCCAGGGCAGCACCTCACCTCACTCACCCAAGACAGCTCAGGTGCATCACCTTGCACAGAACTTGGATCTCTTCCCCCCACAACAGCAACTCCAACCCCTGTGTGGTTTTTGTTCATGCCTGGATGGAAAGAATAATTCCAGTTATCCATTAGCTGTGATTATTTGGCATTAGTGAGGTTCTGCATTTTGCTGCTGGTGCTTAAAACCTGCCATGGTTGGCTGAGGAAGCCTGAGGATGGCCCAGGAGGTTTCTTAAGTGTGGTTTCTAACAAGATAATTAACTTTTTAATATTTTTTATGCCTTTGCCAATTTTATTCAAATCTAATAGATCTTAATCTCTCTATCAGCAACATCTGCACTGCTGTGAGAGAGCAGCACCTCCGTGGACAGATGTGAGGGGGCACAAGGGACAAAGCCCCCGTCCCCAGGGCTTGTCCTCCCTGGCCCTGCAATGTCCTACTCCAGAGCACAGGAGCTTTAGCCACCTGCTGCCAGTGGGAAATGACAATGACAGGGAGAAAAGGCAGATTTTATTGTGTCTGGAGAACTGCAGCTCCGTGAAGCTGAAGTATTTAAATAGACAAGAATCTTTTGTCCAGGAAACTGAGCACTAATAATAACATTTCCTCCCGCAAAGAAGGCTTCTTCCCAGCTGCTTTCCACGGTCTCTGCCTCCTCCTGTTCTCTGGCACTGTCCCAGACCTTGTCACCCCCCTTTCCCCTCTCAGGCTACAGAACACCCCACGGTTTTCCAGGCTGCTTCACTCCGCTCCCAGCTCTCCCTCCTCCACCAAACATCCGGATTTTCTATTTGATTCCCTGCTCTGTTTTCTCCTCCAGGCTGCCTCGGCAAGCACACACCAGAAAGAGGAAGCCCCTCCTCTGGTTTTGGTGCCCAGAGCCACGGCACACCCCAGTTCCCCCATCCTCACTGGGACAGCCTGGTCCTGCCCGTACAGACATCCCACTCAGAGAGCACAGGACACCAGCACAGAGCCACCACCTGCCGCTTCTCCCAAATGCCCACAGCTCCCCAAAGCCGTGGGGGAATTTTACGAGGGATGAAAGAGGACACAGCCCAACATTCCATCTGCTCATCGACTTTCCAAACCCTGGCCAGAGCATGGAGGTACTCCAGCTCTCCAACCAGCTACAAATTATTGAATTATTCATTCATTTCCTATGGGCACACTTCCCAAGTCAGTCCTAAAGAAAATCCACCCCAGGACACCAGTCCTGTGTGTGGGTGTCAGGATCCACTGCCGTGGCAGCAGAAAGACAATTGGGGTAGCCGGGTACCTCAGCGAGGGAAGACAGGGAATTTCCTGGAGCAGAGACCAAGCCCTGATTTGTTCCTGCCAGCACAGAACAATGTGCTGGAGGAGCCAGCAGCCATCCTCTGGAGAGCAGAGCTGTGCTTCCCATCCTCCCCTCTGGAATAGCATCCCTGTCCCCATGGCTGTGGGTTAAACACCAGAGCTCCCAGGAGCCCAGGGCAGGGGTCCCCATGGACCATCCCATGGGACAGGAGCCAGCCCTGCAGCCTCCTGCTGGGACAAAACAACGCGAAGAAAAGGTGGAGTGGTCAGAAATAAGATCTTTTGGAAACTGAGTCTTACCTGAGGAAATGTAGGGCTGAGGGAGCTGTGTCTGGGGTGGAAAGGAGGGGTCAGAGCAGGGGGCTGTGGCTGCTCAGAGATCTCGGCTCAAATCCCTCAATATCCTGCTGCTGCCAGGGGACCAGAGGCTCAGCAGAACCACGGCTTCACCAGGTGACAAATCTGAAAACCAAAGTGCTGGATAACAAGAGAAATAGAAAGATATGAGTGAAAATAAAGGGGTTTAATGAAAACATATCTTGTTTCCATCTTAAAGAAGGGGAAGAGGCAGAACAATTCTTATCCATAGCTCAACATATTGATTGGAATTAATTTAAGAGCAGAAAATTCACAGATAGAAAAATTATAGTTCAATCACGACTGAAGTGTTCTGACAGTGTTGGTGCAAAATCTTTGTTGGTTCTAGTAAAATAAATTGGATTTAATGGTGGTTTGATCTCTTGAGTTCAACAGGACCACAGCCCTACCCTGCACCCTCAAGCCAGCCCAGAGCAGAGGATGGGTGAGGAGTCAGGAAAGCTGCAAGATATTAACAAATATATTGAAATTAGGGTCCAGGTTTCCATATACAAAACATGAAAGAAACAGGATCCCAAGTGCCAGTTTTTAATTAAATACCAGCTTGGAATATTATAAAAATCCAGGAAGTAACATGTAATTATGCATCTACAAAGCTGATGACTCAAATTATTCTACTGATTTGAAATAGAGTGTGTCCAAATGCATTTTACATATGTAATAAACTTGTTAGCTTAATAAATATGTGGAGACAACGTTGAAACTTGTTTCTGATTTTAGAAACAAGTGGCTAAATCCCTGACCCATTTGTCTGCATGAGAAAAGTGAAACAAAGGCTTCACTCCTTTTATTTTATTCTTACAGAAGTAATGATTTAGAAAATGTACATTATCATCAACACTATAATCACCATCCCAAGTCTGTAATTCCACGAGGGAAGCCTGCACTGCACATAAACTAAGCCTACTGGGGGCTGTTGAAGCTTAAGTTCCTTAAGAATTATTTTTAAGTTCCTCTCCATCAGGGATGTTATAAGTAATGAGAGCAGCTGTAGTTGTGGCTTTTTTGAAAGTGTTCTCCCAGCTTGTTCTAGAAAAGCTGCTGTAAAGTTTGTGGTGCTGAGCCTGTGGTGCCTGGGCTGGCTGGTATAACAGAACTGCATTTTAGCTGGCATCTGGCTGAGCTTATATTTTCATTTGTAAAAATTGAAAAATTCTTGGAAGAACTCCACAGCCTAAAAAAAAATTTCTTCTTGAAAACTAGTTATGAGTTAATGATAATTCCACTTTGGGCAGGAAGGAAGGGTTTAGGCTGGACGTCCCTGGGTGAGTGGGGAGGATGTTAAACCACAGCTCAGGTCCCACTCCCAGCCCAGGCTCTGCTCAACAGGACAAAACCTCCCATTTCCAGGAGATTCATTAAACATCTTCCACAGAACCAAATTACTTTTATAAACACTAAGTAATTCTGGATATGGCAAAACTTTCTGAATGGAGTTCAAATCCAGCTTTTCCTTTGATATATCCCTAGAAGGAACCTCAAACATTAACTCTTGAGAAATGTAGACAGAATCACGTAAAAGCTGAGACATCCTGGATGCACAATGTACTTGATAAGTACAATGGGACCTCTTATGCCAGAGATACAGGGGAACAATCACAGACATCACAGTAAAACTCAAATTCTGATTTATCCCCACATTTAGCTACAGCCAGGGTACAATTCTGCTTAGAGTGTCTATTTGTTGGAAATATATCAGTTTAACAATCTTGATGAGCTTTGGAGTGATCCTGTGTTGGGAAAAGAGCAGGTCATTATTCAGAAGAACTGACTGAACTGGAGCACTGGAGATAACCAAAGGGGAGCTGTACGAGGACAGATGCACGACCTCTCCTCTGCACAGAGGGAAAAACCTGCCATGCTATTCACTTCTTTCCAAAAAATGTCCAGGTTTAGGGTGGTTAGCATGGATTGGCAAAGGTTTAGAATCCTAGAATCCAGCTTTACTCCATCTGTTTCTTCACTGACATAAATCATGGAATCACACAGAATCGGGGAATTGTTACAGTTGGAAAAGACCTCTGAGATCAGAACCGTCAGTCCATCAGCACCATCATGTTCACCACCAAACCACGTCCTTAAGTGCCTGATCTACATTTTTCTTTAACACTTCCAGAGGTGATGACTCCACACTGCCCTGGGCAGACTGTTCCAGTGCTTAACAAACTTTTCCATGAAAAACTTTTTTAATATCCAACCTAAACCTTCCCTGGTGCAACTTGAGGCCATTTCATCTTGTCCTGAGAGACTCGAGGGCAGGCACAGGACTTTTGCAGCTCCACAGTTTTATACCAGGATTTATGCACCATACTGGGAAATAAATAACTCAGAAATAGAAATAGAAACAGAGAAATAGAAATAAAGAGCTCAGAAATAGAGAGCCAGGCAAAGCTGGAGAGCAGAGCAGGGCAGCACCTCACCAGCTCCTGCCCCGGACCGGGGACATGTCCAGCTCTGCTGGCCCTCAAGCCAGGGCACCTGAGGGATCACCACCTTGGAGGAGGGGAGTGAAAATGAGATAGATGTGTCCTGCTAACACCTCTGCTGACAGCCCTCGTGAGCTGGGATGTGCACATCAAAAACCCCAACTGTCCCTTGTCCCTTGCAGAGCTCCGGAGCTGCACCACGTCCCGTACTCATAAATGTTTCATTGCACTTCTGGAAAACAGGCGCTGCTTTGGAGCAGTCTATGAAACAATATTGTAAACAGCTCAGCTATTCTCCCCTCTGGCCTGGGCAGAGCCAAGAACAATGTGAATTCAGGGATGAAAACCCTTCGCCTTGGGCATCCTGATCCAGGGATGCTCAGCACTGCCTTCCCACCACACCAGGGAGAGGTGATGGGGCTGGATGGAGGGTCGTGGTACAAAATGAGCCAGGCAAGAGACAGGGCTTCAAGTGAGCAAGCCCACGGCTGACAGGGATTGCAGGATTTAAGCTGGAGCCAGTGAACACCCTGGGCTGGATGCACCCGCCTGAAAAACAAAAAAATCCAATAAAATGGGCAGATGGTCCTGGAGACATGGGGGGAAGGGGGGCTGGAAACAAGGAAACCAGATATTAAAAAATGTAAATGAGAGGGAAATTATAAAAAGCATAAAGCTCCTGTCCCTGAGGGAACAGCTGTGTATGCTAATCCCTCCTGGGCTGCTCCTTTTGGATCTCCCTTCCTTCCTTCCTCCGTCCCTCTCTAATAGCTCCCTTGTTCCTGCTGGACAAAACCGGCCCTTTGTGGCTGCTCTCAGAACAACATTAAAAACAGGAATAGGGAAATTGTAAACAGGAGGCTTTTGGCCTACAGGCCAAGGCACACACCGGCCTCTGAGGTCTACTTCATGCTAAGCAAAGAAACAGATCTTTGTTGCTAAAGGGATTAGGGCTGCGGGATTTCGGAGGCTCGGCAGAGGCATTCAGCTGGCCTGAAGTGGGGGCTTTGTAAAGAGATACCTCCATTATGGTCCCGCCAGCGGAAACGCTCCCGCTCTTTATGCGCCGGGGAAATGCGATATTGTTGGGGGCTGAAGGGCTCTCCTGAACCGGCCCTGTCTGCTCAATGGCAAATTCTTTCCCTGATAAATAGATGGGGGGTAATTACCTTTGCTGGGGGGCAGGGAGACTGCCCATCTTTAACCCTTAGGTGCTTCAGTAAGAGCCACCACAGCCAGAGCCTGCGGTTGCAATGGGTTTCCAGATGAGCATCTCCCACCCTTTGTTCTATCTCAAATTCCTCCTCGAGCAAATAAGCACATCCATGAAATATCCACCACCTGCATTATTCCAAGGCTCCCTCAGGCCACCTTTGCTCCCAGGGCCCCAGTAACCCACAGCACAAACCCCAGCACAGCCCTCGTTCAGAGCCATCCATGGCACCACACCTTCCCACTGCCCAGGGTTAGTGCCCTGCGTGGGGCTTCTCGTTGGGGTTTTGGCTGGGGGTGGCCTTTTTCTCTATTTTTTTTTTTCTGTTTTAGAAATAATCAACCAACTCCTTCCTGCTGAACAATAACCTACATTCAGGTTTGCATTAAGATTATCCCTCAGTTGCACACAGCCCACACCACCTCTATGTAAGTATTATGGATTTTTCCATGGTTGACTTCTAATTAAATTCCCCAGCTGAGCTCAAGAGCCATGGGAAGACAGGCATGCTCACAAACAGCATGGTACTGCCAGCCCCTGTGCTTCCAGAGGGAATCTCTCCTGGAAAAGAGAGCAGGGAGCACTGAGCCTGCCACAGCTGAGCCCTCTCTGTCGGCACAAACACGCTGCCTTTGCGTTTGTAGGGTGTGGGGCAGCCAGGCATGGGTGGTCACACTTCTCTTAGTGGTACCTGAGAGTTACTCCTCCTTTTCCCCCAAAACCAAGAGCATTTGCAACTGGAAACTGGCTCTGTTCTGGAAAAGAAAGAGAAGTTCACTGCAGAATTTAGAAAGGAGAATAAATACAAAATTATTTGCCTTGGGCGCTGTTGGACGAGAGATTCTGCTCAGGCTGTACCAGGGTTGCCAGTGACCTGCTGCTGGCTGTCACCTCTGCCACCCACCCTTCTCCAGTGCCACCAGGGTGTCCTGTGGGGAGAGGGAAGGGAAGAGCTGGGTTTGATGGCACTGTTCTAAACCATGCCAGTTTTCAATGACACAAACTGGAACTCATACTGGAATAAAGTTCCTTAAAACCCATTAAATTGAAGTTTACAAGTTGGCCTGATAATAAAAGCCAACTAGCATGCAATCCATCTTTAATTTTTTTTCAGGCACTGCCTACATTTCAGTCTTCTCCTTTTTGGCTCTAGTTTCAAACTCTCTTCCCAGGAAAATGTTTGTAAAAATAATTTGCTATAATTAGAAAAACGCTTCATTGGAAATTCATTACTGGAAGCCTGTCCTGCCAGTGGGAGCAAAGCAGGATCCAGGACACCTCTTTTTGGTGACATATTCCCGCTGAACTGACAACCCAAGAGACGCCCATGTTTGTGTTACAGGAGCTGGGCTTTGAGTTCCAGCTCCCAGAATCAAAGGATTATGTGTGGTTTGCTACATCTATTAAAAAGATCTGTTGATTCCAGTCCCTGTGCCTGGTGGGAGTCCTGACTCCCAACGAGAATGGGAAAAACAAGAGCAGCATATCTGTTATTTTGAGGGCATTTCATGTGATACCTGCTCAGGCGTGGCAGTGCCACAGAGCTGGGGCTGTACCTGATTCTAGAACTCAGTATTTGGCCTCAGACACAGACACAGCCTCTGCATCCTGCCCTGGGTAACCTGGGAGCCACCACCCCTCAGGAGAAGGGGGAACATCGCAGCGAGGACCAAGTGAATTTGGATGAGGCCACTGAGCCCAGCTAATGCCTGAGTTTTAGGTGTGCCAGTGCTCTGAGTGAGGAGCTGTTATGCCATGCTTCCCCTGGGGTCAGCACAAAGGCTTTCCATGACTGGGAACCAGAGCTCCAGCCAGGGATGAGCATTCCCTTCACCATCCCTCTCTCCACCCCTTTGCTCCGATGCAGAGCCCTTGGGATCCAGCATCCCCCCGACACTGCTGCAGCACAAATCCCTCTGCTCCCCCCGCCCCAGAGCTTCACCCCAGCAAGGAAAAGCAGGAAAAGCATGGCTTGCTCGTGCTGGTTAAAAAGGGAGATGGCACAAAAATGCCACCCTGATCGCATCCCTCTGGTCTGGGACTGTGAGCTGTGAACATCCCATCAGGTCTGGGACACAGAGACGAGGCTGGGGGCTGAGGGATGGTAACTCTCTGACCAATTACAAAGTAATTAAAAGACCCACCAAGAAAGCTTTGCATATGGACTTCAATTACTACACCACAGTCCTGCCAGAAAAACACAAAAGAGGATCTTGGGCAGCTCAGAGGATGCATATGGCTTGTGTAGGTGGAGAGACCTAAGAGACTGTTACTTTGGGTAGGAAGTGGATTTTCCCTCTCCTATAATCTTGTTAAATTACCTTGGTTTTAAATCAATGATTTATATCTCCCTCTTCAAATCCAAAGTGGGGGGGGAAACCCCAAACCCTCTCTAAACAGCCTGTGTGTGACAAGCAATACATTTTCACTTTCATTTACCCTCACACTGCAAAGTTCACTCAGCGAACCAGAAGTGTTAAAGGAAAATACTGGGAAGGACTGGTTAAAAAGAAAACCTTGGCAGAAGTGAGATGGAAAACAGATTTCCCGGGTTAGGTAAGTATCAGAAAATAATACATAATGTTAGACATCCGAAAAGGGAAGTAGGAAAATATTTAGGAATGTGCATAGCCATTTGCAGCCTAAGAAAAGCACAAAAAACCAATTTCATTAGGAAAGGACACAGCAAACAGTGCCAGGAGGTGCCAGGCTCCAGGACCATCCTGGGAAATGGCTATACCCTGTGCCCAGCACTGTTTCCCTGGGAGTGCCTGTGTGTAGCTGGCTGAGGATTCCCAAACAGATTTTCATTTCCCTTTGGGTTTCAGGGAGCCTCCCTCCCTCCTCAACCGGTTTGCATCTGTGTGGGTCCTGCAGCTTCCAGGGGGAATCATCTCTTAGCAACACTGACAAAAATAAAATGAAGCAAGACCCGGCACAGACCTGGAGGCGAGGCCACGCTGCAGCCCACCTGCTCCAGCTCTGCCCAATTAACATCTCCTCCACCTTCAGCTTTGTGAGAGCCCCTGGTGCTGCCAAGGAGCACCAAGCCCTCGTTATCCGAAAGGCAGCGGTGCCCTGGGCTGCACTAAGAGCAGGGTGGGTACAGGTCGAGGGAGGGGATTCCTTCCTCTGTTCCTGTCTAGCGAGGCCCCACCTGGAGCACTGTGTCCAGCCCTGGGGTCCCCAACCCAGGAGGGACCTGCAGCTGCTGGAGTGAGTCCAGAGGAGGCCACAGAGGTGCTCCAAGGGCTCCTGCCCCAGGAGCAAACAGCTCTGTCCTACAGCCCCAACGCCCCGCTGAGGCTGGGAGGAACTGCGTGTCCCAGAGCCAGGAGGAGCACTGACATCACCCAGGGACACCTTCAGCCCCGCTGAGTCACGGCTCTTCCCCCAGCAGGGACAGCAGCCCAGCCCCAGGAGCACTCCAGCCCCAGGAGCATTCCCAGCCCCAGGAGCACTCCCAGCCCCAGGAGCACTCCAGCCCCAGGAGCATTCCCAGCCCCAGGAGCATTCCCAGCCCCAGGAGCACTCCAGCCCCAGGAGCATTCCCAGCCCCAGGAGCATTCCCAGCCCCAGGAGCATTCCCAGCCCTGGGAGCACTCCCAGCCCCAGGAGCACTCCAGCCCCAGGAGCACTCCCAGCCCAAGGAGCACTCCCAGCCCCAGGAGCATTCCCAGCCCCAGGAGCACTCCAGCCCCAGGAGCCCTCCAGCCCCAGGAGTATTCCAGCCCCAGGAGCACTCCAGCCCCAGGAGCACTCCAGCCCCAGGAGCATTCCAGCCCCAGGAGCACTCCAGCCCCAGGAGCATTCCCAGCCCCAGGAGCCCTCCAGCCCCGGGAGCCCTCCAGCCCCGGGAGCACTCCAGCCCCAGGAGCACTCCAGCCCCAGGAGCACTCCAGCCCCAGGAGCACTCCCAGCCCAAGGAGCACTCCCAGCCCCAGGAGCATTCCCAGCCCCAGGAGCACTCCAGCCCCAGGAGCCCTCCAGCCCCAGGAGTATTCCAGCCCCAGGAGCACTCCAGCCCCAGGAGCACTCCAGCCCCAGGAGCACTCCAGCCCCAGGAGCATTCCCAGCCCCAGGAGCACTCCAGCCCCAGGAGCACTCCAGCCCCAGGAGCATTCCCAGCCCCAGGAGCATTCCCAGCCCCAGGAGCATTCCAGCCCCAGGAGCACTCCAGCCCCAGGAGCATTCCAGCACCAGGAGCACTCCAGCCCCAGGAGCATTCCCAGCCCCAGGAGCACTCCAGCCCCAGGAGCATTCCCAGCCCCGGGAGCACTCCAGCCCCAGGAGCACTCCAGCCCCAGGATCACTCCAGCCCCAGGAGCATTCCCAGCCCCGGGAGCATTCCCAGCCCCAGGAGCATTCCCAGCCCCAGGAGCACTCCAGCCCCAGGAGCCCTCCAGCCCCGGGAGCACTCCAGCCCCAGGAGCACTCCAGCCCCAGGAGCCCTCCAGCCCCGGGAGCATTCCAGCCCCAGGAGCATTCCCAGCCCCGGGAGCATTCCCAGCCCCAGGAGCACTCCAGCCCCAGGAGCATTCCCAGCCCCAGGAGCATTCCCAGCCCCGGGAGCATTCCCAGCACCAGGAGCATTCCCAGCCCCAGGAGCACTCCAGCCCCAGGAGCATTCCCAGCCCCAGGAGCATTCCCAGCCCCGGGAGCATTCCCAGCCCCAGGAGCACTCCAGCCCCAGGAGCATTCCCAGCCCCAGGAGCATTCCCAGCCCCAGGAGCATTCCCAGCCCCAGGAGCACTCCCAGCCCAGTGTGGCCCTGCTGCTCACCCAGGGCTGAGCAAGAGGGGAACTCAAAACAGCCCTTTCTACTTCTGGGTGAGGTGGATGGAAATCACCAGGCTCCCAGTTCCCATGGGAAGAGATTAGGAACCTCCTGGACACTGCCACGTCCTTTAACAGCAGTGCTATTATGGGATGCTGAGCGAGCAGCCATGGGGCTGGTGACCCCCGGGTGCTCCTTCCCCACCAGGCACTGCCAGCCCTGGCACAGCACAGGATGGGACTTTGTGTGCATGTCCCCACTGCCCACGGCGTGTTTGGAAAGGAAATCCCCCCACGTGGCCTGGAGCACCGTGAGGGAAATAAAGCCATCTGTTCATTGAGGCAGGCCAGCTCCAAAGCAATTAATGTAAAGAGCCTGTATTAAGGGGTCCCTCCTTGATGGAAATCCCCTCTTGTAAACAAACCTTACAGGCCCTAGCCCCAGTCTCCGAGGCAAGTTCCAATCTGATTAGTTACTCCACATGCCTTAGATTTCCCCTTACAGTTACCAGTGAATGAAACTATCTTTTTGCTGAGATGTATTAAACACGTACTGATTTTCACCTTGAGGTGTCCTTTGCAGTGATAATTAGTGAAACTGGGACCTCTCTGGATGATAAAGCAATTTAATTTGGTTTTTTGGCAGTAGTTGTTCTCCAGACCACCACCCACACAGCCCAGCACAAGACCTCCACCACAGTCCAGCACACACTGAGTTTCATGTCCCATATTTGACTACTCCAGACTACTTTGGGTTGCTGCCTGAAGCAGGGCACAGAGTGCACGGTGTGTAGTTCAGTATATCAAAACCAGGAGAATGGATTAAAGAGAAGGGAGTTCAGCAGCAGCTTTGTGCCATTCTCTGAGCAGCAGTCCTGGAAAGCACTCATGGGAAAAGCCCTTGGTGCAGGTGAGCTCACCTGGGGCAGGATGAGGGCTGAGAATTCCTGCAGGAACACACACTATGGATTCTGGAAAAGCAGTGGGACGAGGAAACAGTCCCCCCTGTGGAGGAAATGCATTTGTTAACTGATGGTTTAAACATGGGAGCACCAAACTGGAGCCACAGGCTGCTCCTGCACAGCTCAAGGAGCACCAAGGAAACTCCACAGCTCCTCTGAGCCTGAGCCTTGCCTCCCTCCACCAACACCCACTTTGTTTTCTCAGATAATTAACTTGTCTTCTCAGTCTCTCCATTCATTTCCTGAAAGCTCCCCAAATTGTAACACAGCCTGGAAAAGCATAATGTGCATCCCAGTCCTTTCCAGCTTCATCTCTGCCCCACTCTGCTCCCCTCAGCAGGGATGTGGTTCCAGCTCACCTCAGCCCAGCATTACCAAGGGTTTGATCCTGAGCTGAAACCAGCCTGATTTCTTTCCCTTGCTTTGTACATCAATTTTTTCTTCTACTCTGTTTAAAAACAGACAGGAAACTGATAAAATTATGAGAGCTAAGTGAATATTAAGCACTTTATACCTCACTGATTTGCACTTCTTCCCTGCAAAGCAGAGTCTGTAGATGTTACCTGTGATGTTCACACAGAGGCTTTGCTTCTTTCGTCTTGCTTCAAGTCAGATCCCACAGTCTTCACTCAGGAGAAGTCCCTTTCCCCCAGCAGTAATGGAAATTTCCCAAACATGGATACAACGATGGTCCTGCAGTAGAAGACAGTAAGAGAAGAGCGAGATGCTCTTCCTGAAAATGAAAAAAAAAAGGATTTTCATAGAAGATGAGCTCTGCTGTCAGCCCAAGGACTTCCAGACAGTTCAGAACAAACATCTCCCCCTTGGCCTGAAGGACCAGAATGGCAACTTTTGGTCTTACAAAAAAATGAATGAAAAAGTGAAATTGTGGGTGCCCTGTGCCTGTGTGTGGGACTGAAGCTACCCAGAGCTGCTGGGCTGCCCTGAAACCAGTGCAGGTAAGACAGGAAATCTGATGGCCAGGGAAGAGTCAGTGCTGGGAACACTTGTGATTTTGGCATTGAAAGTGTTACAGAAAACTTGCCATAAAGTTCCTCTGAGGCTTTAATTTCCCTCCCCCAAATCTTCCTTTGATTTTGATCCCCTCCTTTCCTGGTGTCCTTTGAACTCTTAAAAAGGCACTTTGAAGAGATGTCATAAAGTGGGGGCTTTATTCGGGATCTCCTCTTTGATGCTCCTGCTCCGTGTGTGAAGTGCGGCCCCGCAGGATGTGGAGCCAGAGGAGCTGAAAGCTGAGACAGAAAGGAAAGAGCACAGAAGCAAAAGGGTGGATGTGGTGTTTGGGAACAGCTCCTGGACCCGGGCACAGCCCCAGGGTGGATCCTGGGCTGCAGGGACCTGGAGTGGTTACAGCCAGGCTGCCCCTCCCAGGGGGAGCGATGGGGATGGAGAGGGGCAGCGGGCTGGGAATCCTTCATCCCAGAGGCCACCCTGGTCTCACCACGAGGTTACAGCTGTGTGAAAACCCCCCTGCCTGGGTGACATCCCCGCGGGAAGAGCTGTCTGTGTCACTTGGAGCATCTCTGGCAGCCAGCCCCCAGGGCTCAGCCCAGCCCAGCAGCTCCAGGGGTCGGTGCTGCCATCACCCTGCAGCCCTTCCCACCTCCAGCTGTCCCAGCCATAGAAGGTCCTGCTGTCCAGGACAGAAAACAGTAATAAATAATCAAAAACGTAAATAACCCTATTAAATAATCAAAAATGTAAATAATCCCGTGCACACAAACCACCAAGAACAGGCCTTCAGCTTCCAGGCCCATCCCATGGGAAGCTGGTGGCACTGCCCAGGCAGGAGGAAGCAGGTGCAGAGCTCAGCCCCAGCTCTTCAGACCCGGGGAGAGAGCACACTCCAAGCACCTTTCCTTACTGGAGTATCTAGAAAGCTCAGAATCAGCAAGCTCAGAGAATCCAGAGAGCTCACAGGATCACTAAGGCTGGAAAAGCCCTCTCAGACCATCAAGTCCAGCCCTGCTGCAGCCCAGGCTTAGGCTGGTGACTCTTTTCCCCTCCTGAGCTTCTTCCCGAGTTACGATGGGACATTTCACAGTGAAGCTGCTTGTGCAGCACAGGCCCCGTGGCACAAAGCCACTGGTTGGAGCCTCTCAACTTTGTTTAACCTTTGCATAGGGAATTGCATTAACTCATCCAAGGAAACCTCTCAGCCAGGGAGAAACAGATGTTCAGGCATTAGATAAGCTACGAGCAAGTCCACGGTGTTTATCAGCAGGGGTGTGGGGTTGAGTCTGGGTTTGCTGTTTTTATTGGGTGACCAGTCATAGGAATTATTCAGAAATAAGTGAAAATTATCCTGAAAGCTGCTTGAAGGGTTTCTGAAAGGATCTTTTCCTCAGCTGCTCCTTCTTACCTGCAATACCAATTTTTTTTTTTTTTTTTTTTTTTAGAATTACAGCCAAGTATCTGCTTCCAAGACTGAATGCAGATGCAGCTGGAACAGGAAATTTTAGCTTGCTTCCAACCTGGGAATTTTGCACTTTAAGCTTGAGATAAGGAGAGAACTTGGTTTTAAAGACACATGTCCCCTAACAAAAGAGAACTGTATTTCCAGAGGGGCCACGCCACAGCCCTCCTGAGAAACCAGTACTGCAGAAAATGGCAAGATCTAAAGAGCTAAGTAATCCTAATGTGCAGGGACACCTTCCACTAGCCCAGGTTACTCCAGCCTGGCCTTGGGCACTGCCAGGGATGGGGCAGCCACGGCTTCTCTGGGCAACCTGTGCCACCCAGGCAAAGCCACAGCTGCACTGGCATTGGCCAGAAGTTCTTACAGAGGACAAGGGGGACCTGACAAAGCAACCATGGCTTTTCTTGGTGCAGCCAAGGAGCCCTGGGAAGAACCACGGCAGCCTGGCTCCTCCTGCAGCTGCTCCCTTCACACAACCAGCCTTGAGGAAAGCAAGCAAAGAGAAAAAAAATGAGGCAGTGAATGAAAAACGAGTATTTTGTGACGGGCATTTTGTGTTACCGACCTGTGGCAGATGTTTTAAAGGCACAATCAAACATCTGAAGCTGCAAATATAAAAGCTGGCACTGGGGAGAAACCCAGCACCCAGCTACCCAAACATCGCCTCAACTCGGGCCTGAAGTTTCCATCTCCTTAAGCCCTGCTCTCCCACTCACACAGGGCATCTCCCCAGGACCTTCCCCAGGAGGAGGGCAGGGAGCAGAGAGCTGTCCTGCCACGGCCAAACCCTCTCTGCTGCAAAGTAGGTCAAACTGAAATGCTTTGCTCTCAGCTGAAGGTCACCACTGTCTCCCCAGCCTGCTCTGGGCAAAGTGTATTTACATTGAGAAGATGTGGAGAGGTTTTGGAACTGGAAGTGGTTAGAGGAAAAACAGGCTGTTAAAGAGAGCAGGAGCATGAGCCTGCATCCGAAATGCTGAACGCTGAGGGAGGAAAGAATGAAGAATCCCAAATAACAGACATTTCCCTCAAAGGGCAGGAGCGTTAGAACTGCCTTGCCCGCTCCTGGGCAAGCACTGGGAGGTGTTCCTGTACAAACTACAGCACTGATGAGAGGTCTTGGGTAACATTTGCAGAGGGCTTTGACATGGAAAGTCCAAATTTCCCTTTACGGAGGCAAAGTTTGACAAAAGCATAATGGAAAGAGGCTTCTGACAGACAAAAATTGACTCCCTGGCGCACACACAAGCCCACGCAAACTTTCCAGCCTGCCCTCCAAGTGTGAGCACTGGTGTTTCCATTAAGTGCCTGAAAGCTCAGAAAGCTTCTGGAGAAAAGGTAAACTCTTGATTAGACTGAGCATGACTTTTTCCTTGGATTTCTGCAGAATTTTTCACACGTGGTTTTGCAACAGGAGCAGGGATTACCTGGGTGCATTTGGGGTGTCTCTTCTGACTGCCCTGCAGGAGGAGCACAGATGTAGCCATTTTAGGGTACTTGTCTGAAATCACTGTTGGGGACATCTGTCAGAGGAGACTTCATATAGAAATAAAATCATAGAAGAAATCACAGAATTATTCAGGTTGGAAAAGCCCTCTAAGATCATCGAGTCCAACTGTTCCCCAGCACTGCCAATGCCACTTCTAACCCATGTCCCCAAGTGCCACATCCACACAGCTGCTAAATCCCTCTGGGGATGGGGACTCCACTCTTCTTTCAGGGAAGAAATTTTCCCCAATATCCAACCTGAACCTCCCCGGTGCAACTTGAGGCCATTTCTTTTTGTCCTGTCACCTGTTCTCAGGAGAGGAGACCGATCCCCACCTGGCTACAACCTCCTACACAAAACAGCCCTGGATCTGAAGGCACACTGAACTTTGGGAAAGCCCAAACCTAAAGCGGGCTGCCTCCTGTGCCCTGGTCTCCCCAGCATGATCCCACCACCCCGGGGGACTCCTGGAAGCCTCGGGCAGAGGACACGTGCTGACACGGAGCTTCCATCACTCTCACAATGTACAGGCCATCTCCTCTGCCCCTGTGGAAGCCATAGCACTGCCTGCACAGGAGAGTTATGTTAGAAGACTAATTAATGTATTTTGGCTGTCTCCTAATGAACCTCGGCAGCTGGAAGCGGGCATGGCGCCAGCGCCACGTGACCGCCCCGCTCTCCCTTGGCCTCGGCTCAGGAATCTCTCTGCTGAAGTATCCAGTTGTCCTGCACGACTCTTTTTTCCCCCAAACTGAACCAAGCAATGTCTGGCTGCGATTTATCATGGAGGGAGGGGGAGAAACGTGCCTGGAAAAGCTGTTGTGCATCACCCAGTGTATTCTAAGCCCGCTCCCATGCAGCCATACCCAGGATTCCACCCCTCCATTTATCTTCCCGCGAGCAGAACGGCTGGAAGCGGATGAGTGCCTGCCATGGAGAGCAGTTTTGAGTGAGGTTATTGCATTCTTGACTTAAGCCCATTTTTCTGGTTTCCATGCAAACGTCAATGAATTTTAAAAGGGAGCATTCAGCCCAGACCTTCCGATTCAGACAAAATACAGCATCTCTCTATATGGGGATTATAGTCCTGCTTGGCAGAGGGGGAATCCATTGGACTTCTTCTCCTCTCACCACTGCAACCCCTGACTGTCCCACACATCCCAGTTACCTCCATCGGTTGCCGCACCATTCCCATGACTCCAGGCAGGAATACTCACTCTAAAAGCACAGGAATATAAACGCTTGCACCCCATACATGAACACCCACACACGTACAGGTGTGTGCCGGCACCGAGCACGGCAGGAATGTAAATATGTTTTACTCCTAATTATGGAAAGTACTTTGGCAGGAGGCAGCCGGGGACACAAAGAGCTACTATTGAGGTTCCTCAGGCTGTGGCCTCCATTCAGCACACAATTGACAATATTTAGACAGCATGGGCTGGTTCCTTCCTTCACAAGGTAACTTCCTCGTCTGGCAGCCCCGGCAGGCTGTAAATGACCTTGTGTTTGAGGACAGTGTCAAATCAAATAAGTGGTCAAAGGCAAGCGGCGCCTGATCGCTGCTGCTCCTCCACCACCATTCCCTGCTCCCTCCTCTCCACCCGCAGCCCTGGGGCTGAACAGAGCTGGCAGGAGATGCTCCCGTGCTGCCCAGCAGGGAGGCAGCAGCCAGGAGATCCCGCTGCGCAAAGCAGGGACAAAAACTATGGCATGCAAATAAAGACTTATTTATTAATCCCAAAGGAATCTCATTGGGGGTTTTGTCTCGCTCATCTCTCCCCTCCCATTTTCAGCCTTCCCCAGGCAAACTCTGCCCTCTAAGATGCTCAAAGGTTTGCTGGTCTTTCACTGGGCAGCTTTGCTCCCAGTCCCTTCCTCGCTGTCCATGCCCCGCTCCAGGCTGGCTCCCGTAGCACACAGGGCCAGACCACAAGGCACATTGACTTCTGCAAGTCTGGCTCTAAAACCAAATAAAAAGCTTTTCATTGACACTCAAGTGTAGGTGCAGCAAGTCAAAAGCCTTATTTTCATGTTTTACAGCGCTCCCACCTGAATAAATTAATTTTAAGTGCCACTTTTCCATTTGTGGATTATGAAAGGTTGGGAGGTCTGGATGCCATCACCAGGAACCAAAAGGCAATATATTACCCACTGCAGAAGCCTGTCAGTGCTGCTGTATCCCAAGCCATGGGCACTGCAGAGCCTTGCCAAGCACTGCCCCTGGTGACTCCAAGGGTGAGCAGAGCCCTGCCTCGGGCACACGGACAGACACACAGACACATGGACGCACAGACACAAGGACACGTGGACAGCAGCAGCTCTGTTCCTCGCAGAGTGGGACAGGCACGTGGCCATAAAGCAATGGTGGGACTTGAATGTGACATGGCTCAGTGGAAAAAAAATTCCTAATATAAAATATTTCCTAATCCGCCCACCTTCCTGCTCCCGTTTGGAGCAGAACGGCTCCATTGTGCTCTGGGGTTTGCTCAAGGCAGAGCCTGCACAGGGAAAGGAGGGGCTGCACATCCCTCAGTATGAACACACCCCCAAACTCAACAGGGGCTCTTGCAAACCCCCAGTTTGGACCCAGGGCTAGCCCATTTCCAGCTATAATGCACAGCATCACCTTAAATTACAAATCACATGTACCTGTGGGTGTAAGTGCAAGTGCCTGAGGCAGATTTGGCACACCAACAGCTACAGGAGAAATCCGAAGAAATAAAGTGTCATGGGATTGTTGGCTTTGCATATATTTAATTTTCCAGCCATTTTTAATCATGTGGAACCACAGCTTAGGGGTGTTGGAGCATCACTGCTGCCAGCCCAGAGGACAGAGGTGCTCTGTCTGCCCAGCCATCAGATCCGAAGCTCTGTCCACAGTGGGAACATGCACCATCCTGTCAAACTCACAAAGCATCAGCAAGCTCAGCATCTGCCAGGAGGAAGGATCACCAGGTTTAAAGTCAGACCAGAAGTAAAGGTGCTCCCTTATTTCTCCCACTCAGCACACAGAAGGCTTTCCACAGCCTTTGTTGGCTCTTGAGCTATCCAGGGAAGGTCGGAGTTGATTCCACCCGTGCAGGGAAACTCCTCTGACAAACCAAGCGGGCGTTTGGCCGAGGAGCTGCAGCACCATGCGGCTCCTCACTCACACAACCCTCCACAGCAGTGCAGGGACAGAAGCACTAGGTGGCAAAAAAAGCCAACAGGTTCTTATTAGTTACAATCTGGAAATGAGCATTAATGTCTCTATAAAAATTCAGGGAGTTTAAAACCAGCCGTGACAGGGCTCAGCCCGGGACCAGCGTGTTTTGTTGTTCCCAGTGAAGGATGGAAGTGAGGGCTCACAATCAGACAAAGAAAAGGGGGAGAAAGGGGTTAAACCCCAAATTGTTACTGAATAAATAGTACCAAAGTAGAAAAAAACATCTTGCTGGATTTCTGAGCACCATTTCCTTCCTGGCAATGACCGTGTAATAAAGCATCAAAATAAACAGTAATCAAAAAAATAAATGTCTGGAATTGGTCTGTATTCCAGATGAGAAACATCTGCAGGGGTAGATCAGCAGATCTTTTCTCTTTTTCCTGAGCAATTAGTTGGACAATTCTGCTCTCTTATAAGTAAAATTATTCTCCCAGCCTCTTCTATCACCTCATAAATTAAATCAGTATTTTTGCAAAGGAAGGTAAAATCAATAAATACCTCCAGATAAATAAGAGCAAAAGTCTGCCCTGGACACAGCTGAGCCATTCTCCTTGGGACCGTTCCCTGTGCAGCTCTCCTCATTTCCAACTGCATTTTCTCAAAAGGATGGGGGGAGAACCAACCCTCAAAAGTTTTAAAATTTAAAAATAAGGTGATAATTTTTCCTGTGCAGAAATGAACATGAGATAAGGCTGGATTAGACCAATGTATTGCCTGTGTGACTTGTTACAGACCACAAACAAGAACAGAACCATTCATTTTGGAACCACCACTGCCAATTATGAAAGTATTGTGCTTGCCATACACATTGATTAGAAAAGCTGTTTATTTGAACTAATAAAGCAGTAAATGAGCTGAAATTGTCTTTTCTTTATTTTTAATATGATAAATGGAATAAACTATGGGTACATCTGTTCCAAGATTCTTCTCCACAACATGTTATGTCTGAAAAGCCTGAAAAATGTTCTTTTCTATTCCAACATTTCAAAGTAATGATTTTCTGCAAAGCATCACCTACAAAACATCCATCAGGCTTACACAGTTTAATCCTCATTCTGCATTTAGTTCCCTTTCGGAGCTAAACCACATTACATGGGGAGGAGAAAAGAGGCATTAGCCTCCAGATGAATCATGGGCATCTCTGGCTCAGCACCCCAGGGTGCAGCTCTCTGAGATGCCACAGGATCATGGAATCCTTCAGGTTGGGAAAGGCCTCCAAGGTCGAGTGCCACCGTTAAGCCACCACTAAACAAAGTCCCCAGGTGCCACTTCTGCAACTGAGCCACTTTCAGACAAATCTGTATTACAACAATAGGAAGAAGCCAGAGGGACAGACACGTGCTCAATTTTAGCCACAAAATTATTTTCCCCTCTCCCATTACCACTATTTTTTTTAAACCTTGCTGCTTAGGTCTCTGAGCCTCTCCCAGCAGGATAAACCCCGTGTCATCTTGAGCAGGAAAATGCACACAGACCTCTCAGATTTTAAAAACATTTCCACCAAATTGCAAGGAAAATTCCCTACAGCATCTGTGCAGCACTGCAGTAGTCCCTGCTCCCCTGAGACACCACACCATTATTCCACAGAGTGAATGCTGAACCTTTTTTTTGCCTAGGCACTGTGGTGACGCAGCACATCAAGGTAAATCCATATTCCAGTCCTGGGATCTCCCAGGATCAGTCCAGCTGCAGCTGGGAATGCAGACCTGCTCCCTGCACTGCCTCAGAATGGGAGCT
The DNA here is from genome assembly GCF_031753505.1 of Anomalospiza imberbis. Lineage (NCBI taxonomy): Eukaryota > Metazoa > Chordata > Aves > Passeriformes > Viduidae > Anomalospiza > Anomalospiza imberbis. Next base: position 17,885,240 of record NC_089695.1, on the reverse strand, counting down.
TAGTAAAACAGCAAATAGAGAAAAAAGTGTCACCAGATAATGAACACCTTATTTTAGGCTGTGGTTAAGTAATTTGCTTTTCTGAGAAGGGAGTTGTTTTATTGTATTTAGTGGGGGTTAAGGGCAGCCATGGTGAAGTTTCTACATAAAGGAAAAGCAAACAGCTGAAGAGTCCTCCCTGGGCTTTGATCCTCCCTGCAGTGAGTAAACCATGAAGTGATTGTTAAATCCTAATCCGATTTAAAACTGCTTTTGAATGCTTTAGGGGAGGAAGTGCTGGCTCTCACCGTCCTTTCCAGCCCAGGGGTTTAAAGCTGTGTCACTCTGCCTGTGCAAAGCCAGGATCCCCCTGCCTGGCAGCTGCTGCAGCCCAAAACACCCACCTCGAGATAAAGCTGATTCCAACTGGGAGTGAATAAATCTCCTCGAGTGGGCACCTGGAGAAAGCTCTGTGCAGCTCCCCATAACTCAGCTCTCAGCTGCAGAAAACGGGGGAGCACAGCTCAAGCAAGAGCCAGAAGCCAGAGCTGGCAGCCACCACAACAAACCCCCACCCAAAGAAGCTGCAGAGGGGTTTGAGACGAGGTCATTGCCCTGCTGCCCACGCCTGGGCACCGCACGGACATCGCTGCAGGAGCACAGCCCATGGAGCAGGGTACAGGAGCATAGCCCATGGAACAGGAGCACAGCCCATGGAACGGGGTACAGAACACAGCCCATGGAACAGGAGCACAGCCCATGGAACAGGGTACAGAACACAGCCCATGGAACGGGGTACAGAACACAGCCCATGGAACGGGGTACAGAACAAAGCCCATGGAACGGGGTACAGAACACAGCCCATGGAACAGGAGCACAGCCCATGGAGCAGGGTACAGAACACAGCCCATGGAACAGGAGCACAGCCCATGGAGCAGGGTACAGGAGCACAGCCCATGGAACGGGGTACAGGAGCACAGCCCATGGAACAGGGTACAGAACACAGCCCATAGAGCAGGGTACAGAACACAGCCCGTGGAACAGGGTACAGAACACAGCCCGTGGAATGGGGTACAGAACACAGCCCATGGAACAGGGTACAGGAGCACAGCCCATGGAGCAGGGTACAGAACACAGCCCGTGGAACAGGGTACAGAACACAGCCCGTGGAATGGGGTACAGAACACAGCCCATGGAAAGGGGTACAGAACACAGCCCATGGAACAGGAGCACAGCCCATGGAGCAGGGTACAGAACACAGCCCGTGGAACAGGAGCACAGCCCGTGGAACGGGGTACAGAACACAGCCCGTGGAACGGGGTACAGAACACAGCCCGTGGAACGGGGTACAGAACACAGCCCATGGAAAGGGGTACAGAACACAGCCCGTGGAACAGGGTACAGAACACAGCCCATGGAACGGGGTACAGAACACAGCCCGTGGAGCAGGGTACAGAACACAGCCCATGGAATATGGATCTCCCCATGAACAACTCCATGGAACAGAGCCACCAAGGAGTTCCCATCCTGGGCAAAGCCCTGGACCTCTCCTGGGCAGGACTGGCTTTGCTGTGACAGACGCTGCTGACAGCACAACCCAACCCAACACCAACAAACTGCCCTGACTCTCCTGAGGAGCATTTCTGGAATGTGGATCCAGAGGAGGACTTCCCTTAATCTCTGTTGAATTTAGCACATAAAAATATTTATATTTTTTTCTTCCAGAAATGCCATTCAAAAGGAATCAGGATCAAGCAACCTGCAAAATGTAATACAACAATTGCCAACCAAAATTCAGCTGCAGCATCTTTCCTGGGAGAGTCTCCCATGACATTCTGACAGATGAGTTTTACGCCACCTATTGTTTATTCCATACCTTATTTTTCTCTGGACCCCTCTGGTTTGTCGTTGAGATTATCTAGAAATACAGCTGGGTACAGCTACACCTGTAGCCCAATGACCCCATGGTTACAGAGTTAGAGAGGTGTAGGACCCTGCCAGACCAGGAGCTGCACAGCCAGAGTGACAACCCTGGGTTCAAAGGGTTTATGAAGGAGAAAACCAGGAACACTGAAGATTTAGGATCCTTACATCTGGATTCTGTCACTGTAGCAGGATAAAACAAAGCCATGATCCAACCTTCTTTGGTCAAGTGTGGATCAGAAGATGAGCAAACACATCCCAGCTCAGCAAGTCGTTATTTTCTGTGTGTTCAGTCCACCAAGAGCCTGGTAGGAACAGAGATTTCAACACGAAAACCAAGGCCCCAGGACACCAGGATTAGAAATGTGCTGGCAACTGGCAAGATATCAGAACAGTTTCCTTGGCTGGAGCCAAAAAGCAGCGATTTTGTCTTGGAACTGTTTATAAATCCCAGCTCCAGAAAAGCTTAAGAGACTGAGTGTGATCATTGACTCAGGAAAACCAGGACGCAGGCGTCGGTTCTGGGGACATGGAACAGCATGGATCTTCAGGGGAAAAACCAGCTGCCACGTGCCAGTGCACATTCAGCCACGACTGCAGCTCTCCTGGCACTGGATCCCACCTTGTGCATGGTCTAAGAGCTGCTTCAGCCCCACAGTGAGACACTTCTGCTCCCCAGGATGTTTCCAAAGGTAGGAAAGAGGAAAGGCAAGAGCAGGACCCTCCACTCCCTTCCAAAAGCAACTTCTAAAGAGCAAAATGACCTTTACTCCAGGAGAATGTGCTTTTGTAGCAAGACTGTTACATTTTTTTTAAATGATCTCTTTTCAAACAATTAAAATCCACGCCCACACCATATGCAAGGCCGCGAGTCAAATCTCTGCTTTACATCACACACGGCACTTTTAAATGACATCTCCTTTTTCCGGGGTGGAAAATCACAGTCAGCATTTGTATATAAATATTATTACACAGCTTGAATGTAGAAGCCAGGAAACAGAGAGTGCTGCATGACAACGTGCTAAAAATTCCTTGCTGCATTTT